>NC_080193.1:66473930-67098930 GCF_030028045.1 Hippopotamus amphibius kiboko | reverse complement strand
CCGCTTTTATACTCAAAGCTCTCTGATAGCTTCCCTTCTAACTCCAAGTAGGAGCTGAAGTCCTTTCAACGCCCCATAAGACCTTAGACAATGTGCGACCCCCACCCCTCAGTCTTTCCACAACCCACCGGAAACCCTCTCCTCCTATTGCAAATGTCTGTCATATGCTCCACAATAAGCTTAGGCTTTCACAACTTGTAGAGGAAAAACCGTTTACCAAAAGCTATTGCTTTTTGAGACAGCACCTGAAGAAAAGAGGGTCAAAGGCATGGCTTCCTTCTTAAAAACTGGAAAAAGGAGAAAGACAGAGAAAAAAAGCCATGAATTCATCCCATGTTTTCTTTGTTAACAATAAAAGCAAAACAAATTAATAGCTCAGATATCTCAGTGAATACGAATTATCCCACTCCACGTGAAAAGTAATCTCCTGATTGCCTCAAAGAAAGAAACTACTTTCCTAAATTTTTGTTAAGTATCCAGTCCTCAGGAGACACTGGTTAGAGTGTAACACCATTTAAAGCAGGAGGTTTGCTTTGATTGCAGTGCTCAATGTCAGCTCAGGGAAGATAGAGAGATAACAGGACCAGAACTAGGATCCCTAGCATTTTGGGGAGAGAGTTATACAAATCTTTCCTGAGTATGTTCTGGCAAACTTAATGAAGAAAGTCACATTACAAAATTCGTTTCACAGGTTAGCTCTCTAATAAAAAATAATGATTTAAATTTACAGACTCATACAGTATCTCATTTGAGTATGTGGTGCACATAAGGCATTCATTCATACATTTAAGAAACACATAATGAGCACCTACTATAATGTAGGCAGTGTTCTAGGTGCTGGTGGTAGATCAATGAACCAACTTGACAATAGTACTGTCTTCATGGTAGGAGTCTTTATATTCTGGTAGGAGGAAACTATCAAAATACAATAAATAAATACTTTATATACTATATAACAAGCTGCAAGTGCTATGGGTTAAAGGAAACACAGACTTTAACAAGGGAAATCAAGAATGCTGGGTGTAGGGATGGCATGGGGGGCATGGGATGTAGCTGCATGTTACCTATGTGATAGGACAGCAAGAAAGACACCATTGTCTCCACTGTATACATCCTGGGGGTAAATGACTTCCCAAGGATAGTTGACAATTAGCTAGCAGATACAGTTCTGAAGACAAGCTTTAAAAAAAAACCCTGTTTACCTTTTTTTTTTTTTGTCTCCACCTGGCTGCCTCTTTAGATAATGGAATAGCATTGTTTTGATCAGAAAGTCTCTTAAGTCATACTTAATACCTTGCTTTAAAAGCACAGTTCCATCCCAAGCACCCAGGGCCAGACCTTTATCCATATGCTAGCGTTTTATCTCTGTCCACTCATGATTTTTCTATATGCCTCTACCCTACCATGCCTGCAGGAGAAGCAGGTAATGATGGAGACACAAGTGACCATGTTCTGTTGAGACCTGGAGATTATCAGCTCAGTCTCTCTGGCCATGTACTTTATCTTTGTTGTTGTTTTTGGTTTTGTTTAGTTTTTGTTTTTATTGGAGTATAGATGTTTTACAATGTTGTGCCAGTTTCTGCTGTACAAAAAGTAAATCAGCTATACGTATACATGGATCCCCTCCCTCTTGGACCTCCCTCCCAATACCCCCCTTCCCCCCGCAATCCCACCCATCTAGGTCATCACAGGGCACCAAGCTGAGCTCCCTGTGCTATACCACAGTTTCCCACTAGCTATTTTACCCATGGTAGTTATATACGTCAATCTTAATCTCCCAATTTGTCCCACCCTCCCCTTCCCCACCATGTCCACATGTCTGTTCTGTACATCTGTATCTCTATTCCTGCCCTGGCCACGTACTTTATATGTTTATTTTTGGACAACAAAATGACAAGCAAATATGCTGAACAAATATAGGGCAATATTTCATTAAGGTGTGGTATTTCAAAAAGGGTCTCTAGAATTTCTCATTTACTTTGGATGTCTACAACATTTCTTGG
Source organism: Hippopotamus amphibius kiboko (assembly GCF_030028045.1). Lineage (NCBI taxonomy): Eukaryota > Metazoa > Chordata > Mammalia > Artiodactyla > Hippopotamidae > Hippopotamus > Hippopotamus amphibius. The sequence continues at coordinate 67,096,927 of NC_080193.1, read as the reverse complement.
TAGAAAGTGTTGTGATTGCCCTTAGAATATGTGCATTCAAAGTTTCTTTCAAATTAAAATAAGATAGTAAAATGAAAAAAAAAAAGGCAAACAACAAAAAAAGAAACAGAGAATGGCACCTACTAGGACACCTATATGTTTGCTGACTTTCTCAAAAGGAAAAAGGATAGTACAAAACCAATCCACCTGAGACAAGTAAATTAAACATGATTTACTGATGGTAACTGAATCTGTGGCAAAAGCCCAAGTACCACTTATTTCTTGATTTGGACAGATGTCTCAGAAAATTTTGATTTTGAGTTGGATTTAAATAAGGGGAAATTGAAAAGCAGCCTGGTGTATGGCTCAGTCTTGATCTATGATATGCAAAAATGATTTGACCTTACCCTTCAGATGACTATCTTTCTGTAACCGCTTGCTTTTCACTGTTGCTTTGTTGTGTCTTAACATCTGGATTTCTTGGACATCTGCCTGAGACCACTCACCACTCACAAGACCGCCAGACCACCTCTCCCACGAACACTCATGTAGCGCTGCTCACAGTTAACTGATACACAGAGCTAGAAACTCATCCTGGGCTGGAGAGTCATGAGACAGGGGAATCAGATGTTGGCTGTAATGGAAAAATTAACACCCTCTGCTCCTGCTGTCTACATCTTCTTTGTTTGGACTTTCTGGAAGTCTGTGCTTCTAAACTGACAAATGAAGCTATGACCACATAATCAAAACAATTGCTGGAAAATTCAATCAGCCAGGTGTTTTGCCTACACAATCTCTTATGGCCAGTTTGACTAGCTGTTTTCATTATGTTGATTATTTTCTTTTTGAATAATTGTTTTTTCTTATTATGTAAGGTAATGTATATTCACTGTGGGAAATATACACACTATATTAAAGTACAGCTGTGAACTTTTTTTAAGTCCAGAATTTCTATACTGTTAATATTTTAGTATATCGCTTACAAGTCTTTAAAAAAATTTCTCATCTATCTATATGTGTGTGTGCATGTGTGTGTGTGTGTGTGGTTTTTTACATATATATTCTATATTCTACCTAGAATTTAGAATCTGTTTCTCCTACCTAAAAATAAATCATGATTATTTTCCTAGATTTATAAATATTATCTTCCAGCATGGTTTAATTATTGAATAGCACCATAATTTTCTTTAACCAGTCCCCTATTGTTGGGCAACTAAATTGCTTCTAAGTTTCCAGAGTTCTAAATACATAAAATACTGATGAATAATTCTGAACATTTTTACAGATATTAGATTATTAGTAATGATTATAATCTGAATGAAGTTTTGGCTAAATAATATTAACGAACTGACAACTAATTGCATGAGAGAGTCCAAGTAGACCTGCTAAGTGATTGCTTATATTTTTTTAGTCCAAAAAAGCAGCAGAATAATACTATCTTGAAATTCTATACTGACATATTCAATGCCATGCTTTTACATACTTAATTCATTTTGATAGCAATACCCACATCAGCTCTCTCAGTTTACTGGGAGCAAAGGAAGAGCACCAACACTTCCTGGTTCTGTGTTAGTCTTTGCATATGTCATTATGGTGCGATTTAAACATGTGTTTTAGACTTGATTAACATATTACTATTACTTACGCTATTAAGTGTATACTGATTAGAGACACTTCAGAGACAGCAGTGTTTGAAGCTCTGTCTTCTATTGAATGTAAGTCTGAGAGAAGATGTGTCATTAATTCAGGGAATCTCTCTGAGAGTTCCTGTTTTTGAAATTAACTGCTTCTAAAGAAGCATAGATATTTATTGGTTCATGGACCTTTCTTCAGATTTCTACAAGGGAATCAGAATTTGTGTTTGCTATTTACAATAGCCAGGACATGGAAGCAACCTAAATGCCCATCAACAGATGAATGGATAAAGATGTGGCATATATATACAATGGAATATTAGCCATAAAAAGGAATGAAATGGAGCTATATGTAATGAGGTGGAGAGACCTAGAGTCTGTCATACAGAGTGAAGTAAGTCAGAAAGAGAAAAACAAATACTGTATGCTAACTCATATATATGGAATCTAAAAAAAAAAAAAAAATGGTACTGATGAACCCAGTGACAGGGCAAGAATAAGGATGCAGATGCAGAGAATGGACTGGAGGACACGGGGTTGGGGAGGGCAGGGAGCGAAGGGGAAGCTGGGACGAAGTGAGAGAGTAGCATAGACATATATACACTACCAACTGTAAAATAGATAGCTAGTGGGAAATTGCTGTATAACAAAGGGAGATCAACTCGATGATGGGTGATGCCTTAGAGGGCCAGGACAGGGAGGGCGGGAGGGAGTCGTGGGAGGGAGGGCATATGGGGATATATGTATAAATACAGCTGATTCACTTTGGTGTACCTCAAAAGCTGGTATAAGAGTGTAAAGCAATTATTTTCCAATAAAGAGCTTGAAAAAAAAAAAAAGAATTTGTGTTTGGCCCAATCAACTAAATACCTTTGGATTCTATACGAGTCACTGTATACACACTTTTGGCCATATTACCCAAATCAAAAACAACTTCTCCAGGTCACTGCCCTGAACAAGATGTGGTGGCATGGGGCTTTTGAAAGGTCCCTAGGGTTCCAACTGAGCTAGGTTTCTAGAATAGCATCTAGAATAGCATAGCTACTAGACGTCTCTTGAGCCTTAGTTGAAATACAACTCAGAGGGTCACCAAGCCACAAGGCCTTCAGTATACCTTTTCCTAACTTGGTTCCCATAATCCTATTACTTCTGATAAAAGCTATTACTTCCCAAGGCTGAAGTTACAACATAACTTCCCTAGAATCACCCTGTACCGTTCTGTGTTCTGCACTGTTTCGAACCTGGAATGCAAGACATTTCTCTTTGGCAGGAAATAAGTCAATTCATAGCATATCTTAACCCCTTCCCCAGAAGTCTGGAGGAGTCTGAGTCTGTTTTGCAGTCCTTTGTGGAGAGGGCTGCACATGGAGACCAACCATGGACTTCTGATATCTGTTCCTATAGAACAAATTGTATGCTTGAACATTATCTGTTAGTAGATACTAGATTGTACAGGAATACAGTTCATCTCGGAAGAGACTGACTGTTTTATTGATTATGGAAGGTAAGCACTGGATTGGAACAAATGCTGGCTGTCATCTGTCTACATACATCCTAAACCAGTACCAGAAAAATAGTATAAAAACAGGGTAAAAGAGTACATTCAGCAATACCTAATCTTACACCAAGTGTTTCTATTAACATGGCAGAATATTCAGTAGCATTCACTGGTATTTTGAGTGGTGAAGACCTCAGAGTAACTGCTTTCTTTTTTAATACTTCAGATCTGGGTTATTAGGCTATTACATAGAGAAAGAAATGCTCAATATTTTGAGGCCTTTAGGGGCCAAGAAATGTGAAGCATGTGAAGTAGAAAGATAATTGTTAAGTTTCTTTTCAAGTTGCTGCATAAATCTAAATGGCTCTTTAGTAATAAAAGCATACCCTAATTGCTTGAGGCCATCCGACTGGAATAAACATTGGGAACTTTGACCACTTCCTGTGGAAAGAATCAGCACCACCCCAGTGTGGGAGGAGGCTTTTGGTCGATTACCACAATACACTCTCTCCTTGACACCCACTAACATAGACAGTTGGGCCATCCCACAAGCCTCCCTTGCTCGGGAATTGAAGATAAGAACTGGGTACCATAACCATAGCCATGATGAATCCTAGAAGAAACAAGCAGAAATGTTCTTCAACTTGAGTCATGGCTTTCAATGTGCAGATTCATGCAGGAAGAAACATAGTAACGGTTAGAGAATGAATATGTGAGACCAAAAATGTACTTTCAGATTTACAGGGTAGTCTTACATACAACATCCCATCTTCAAGAAGAAGTAAGTTCTGCTAGAAAAATCACATTGCCCAGCTGCTACCTTCAGAAGTTACCAATTCACTTTCTTTTCAGAAATTACGTTATGTTTGTACCCCTAGGCTTGTCAGCACGTCTCTGTGTGTACACCAATGGCTTCAGTTGGTTTGTTTTACTAGCTTAACCTGGGAGTCCTAGAATTCTGTTGACTGCATTTGTTGTTAAAAACAAAAACAAAACCAAAAACCAAACAAAAAACTGGCATCACTTTAAGGGAAATTTGCTGTCCTATCAGACCTCTGATTTGAACGTAATACAAGACTGTTCTAGTTTTAGCATTAGGTTTAGTAGTTACACGTGTGCATTTTAATTAAACCAACTGATGTTCTCTAAAGGGCCTATTAGAGCCTATAAAGCTAGGAACTCAAATTTATTGTACTCTCATAGGGAGGAAAGTAGCATATCTCCTAAGTGTACATTGTATTTTGGTTTGATGTTTATATGGTCAGGATTGTCACTCTTGGTTCTGAAACCTGAGGTGTATTGGGCACATTTCAGTTCATGGATAGTTTTAACTTGGAGCAAGTAAAATGAAACAATCTGATGCGACACTGTTTAAGAAACTAATGCAAGAAGGAAAGATCATAGATTAGGAAATTAAGTAAACTCAACAACAAAGCAAATATCTGTTAGTAACCAGAATAATCCTCCTAAATGGTGGTCTCTGAGTTAATGACCTAAGTGAATTTATGCCTAAGAAATTAAAGCTTTGCTACGATGTAGGTGAACCAAACAGCCTCAAATCAAAGTGTATTAAAACTTTAAAAGCACCGCATCCATCTATTTTCCATCAAAAGAAATGCTATATATAAGTCACATAAAGGAAAGAGAATGAAAGCATGAGATATTCATCAAAATATTTATACCTTGCTCTGTCATGAGAACTGTTACATGCTGATATTTTGTCATACTTCTGTTAGAAAAGACAGGAAGTCCTCATCTCAGGGCCCCATATAAGAAAAGAGATGGGATTGGGTGTTATCATTATCAATCATTCAGATACAAGAGAGGGAGGTGGCTCATCTAGTCCCCACTGAAATGAGGCCAGATGTACCTGTGTCATCTTTGTCAGCCCCTTTACTGCTTCAACTTTTCAATATAATTTAAAGAAAGAAACCTACCAACGGAGGGATGGCTGCAAATCCAACGTGAGAAATATGTGAATAATATCTAATAGTATCAAGAGCAGAAACTAAAAGAATTTGTAGAAAATCCTTTTTGTTTTATCTTGGAGTTTTGAAGTTTTCTCTCGATACTTATAAAATGAACAGATTAACTAAGGGAGGACTCAGAAAAGAGAAGGGACTATCCCCTGATCTTTAGCCAAGAATGCTCTGTAAACACTCCCCAGCAATCTGGCAAGGTAGCATTATATCAACATTATTTCACAAACAAGGAAACTGAGACCAAGAAAGATCAGACATCTCTTTCAATATCACCCTGCAGGGAAGTAGTAAAATGGGAAACCTTATCTACTGGCTCTGTCAATGCTTCTTCAAATAGCAGAGTGAGAATGGTGAGATAATCGTGAAAGATGTGAAAGTAAAGAATGTATATTTATTTGGTTAAACAAAATCGATGATTTGAAAACCGTAGGTAAAGTGACTCCAATGTCGCTGCTATAAACCCCAGCCCTCCTGAAGGCAAAGAGGAGGTATCCGTCTCTTTAAAACAGAAGTGAGACATATTTAGAGGAAGCTCCTAGGGTTATTTTTCCATCCTACAGTAAATTAAGGTGGTGACACTGCCTGAGAATAAGGGCATACAATGGTAAATTCCTGTTGGAATTGCTGAAATTGATATGAAGTTACTTAGTTTTCCGGATTTGGACTTGTTTGGGTTTCAAGAGCCAAGTTCTTTCCGACTCCGCAAACATATGATGCTTTGGTAAGCCATGAACCTTTTAACACTGATGCTAACAAAAGTCTGCACAGTTTTGGAATCTTTTTTGGAGTCAACCTTAGGAATATTTCTGGAGCCAGAAGACATAATTACCCTCATTTTTTAGTCAACCACACCCAATTATTGAACAACAAAAATGTTATTAGTCATACGGCAAATCCTCTGTTCAGTCCAAGGTGGTTTCGAACTACTTATACGTAGCGAAAACTTGGGACAATTTCAAAGGGCAAATATCTGACCCCTTATGCGTATTCAAAATAATATCCCAAAGTCTAGGGAGACAGTTTCTAAAAAAGAGCTCTAACAATTAGAGAGCAATGTCAGTGTAATTTGAGTAGTGACCTCCAACGTGACTACTTTAGAGGACTTCACTCATATGGATGTTTGGATCCAGAAATGTTTATATAATTAATTTAAGAATTCTTCTCATAAGGAGCTTTCTTCGAATAAGATAATGGCTTAATGTGTCATTAATTTCAATAGTAATTTCACATTTTGATTGTGTATTATTCACTCCTATGATTTTTATTTCTAATTGAGATATACTTTCCAGTAAAGGACACAGATTTCATGTGTACAGCCTGAAGAATTTTAGCACATGTATGTATACTTCTGTGTAATGAACATCAAGATCAACATATAGAAAATTTCAAGCACCCCTGCAAGGCTTCATACGCCCCCTACCAGTCTGTATCCCCATGTCAGGCCACTGATTTGACCTCTAATTACAATACATTAGTTTAGCTTACTTTTGAATTTCATATAAACGAAATCATAGAACTGTACTCTTTTTTTTGCTGTTGTTCTCAATTCTTCATGCCCACTCAGTTTTTTTTTAATTTATTTTTTTTTACGTAATACCTGTATCTATTCTTTTTCAAATTCTTTTCCCAATTAGCTTGTTACAGAATATTGAGCCAAGTTCCCTGTTCTGTACAGTAGGTCCTTGTTGGTTATGCATTTTTAATATAGCAGTGTATATGTGTCAATCCCAAACTCCCTAACTACCCCTAACTGTAAGTTCATTTGTATCAGACGTCTTTCACTTAATATCATGTCTATGAGATGCACGCATGTAACAGTATTTTGTTCTTTTTGTTGCTTTGAATATTCCATTCTATGGTTAGACCATAGTGCATCGACCCATTCTACTGTTGGTAGATGTTTGGATTATTTACGTTTGGGGCTATTATGGATAGAGCTGGTATGAGCACTCTTATATGGACCTCTGGGTGGAACTAAGTCCCCATTTCTATTTGGTATGTTGCCAGGAGGCAAATTGCTGTGTCGTACCTATTTTAACTTTCATAAGCACCACCAGAAATATTTTTAAAATGTCTATAGCAATTTACATTCTGGTGTTTGTTTGTTATTTTTTATTTATTTATTTATTTGACTGCATTGGGTCTTTGTTATTGCATTTCTCTAGTTGCAGCCAGCTGGGCCTACCCTTCCTTGCAGTGTGTGGGCTTCTCATCGTGGTGGCTTCTCTTGTTGCAGAGCTCAGGCTCTAGGCGCAGGCTTCAGTAGTTGTGGCTCATGGGATCTAGAGCACAGGCTCACGTAGTTGTGGCGCACGCAGTTGCTCTGCAGCATGTGGGATCTTCCCGGACCAGGGATCGAACCCGTGTCCCCTGCATTGGCAGGCGGATTCTTAACCACTACACCACCAGGGAAGTCCCTCTGGTGTTTGTTAAATGACATAAAAGGAAAAACCATTTAAGTAAATGACCTTCCTATATTCATCAGTTTCTTTATATGAGCTGTTCTTTTTTTTTCTTTTTTTTTTTTTTTAAGGGAATCTTAGGGATACTAAAACAAAATCACTGCTATATTATTTTCCTCTTTGCTTTCCTGGATTATTTCTAATCCATTGAATTTGTAAAGTCTCCATCTTCTTTCTCGCAATTTTCACCGGAGACACCAGGTGATTCCTTTACAGCCCTTCACTGCTGATTTGCGTGCCCTGCAATTGCACATGGGGTGAATTGCTGGCAAGAGAGTGGGCCACGCTCTCCTCTCTCACCTACTGCCTGTGTGGATAAGACTCTGATCAGCCTCAGAGGCAGAAGGCCATGGTTTGCTCCGTGTGTGAGCAGACATGAGACCCAGGAGGTTTGACAAAGGCAGTATGATATCTTCAACAGCCTCTCATAAAACTCAGAGAAGTACAGTGACAAACTCAATTCCAAATCCCATGGTCGCCACTACCTGAGCCTCCATCTTGTCATCACTCAAAATTTCATCATTAACTTGCCCAGATGATTACCCTTTGGTAAGGCCAAGGTTCTAATTCTAGTCAACAAAGCAAAATATCACTGGCAGCTCTTCCCAGCTGTATGTTTTAGTGATTCCAGATGTGCAAATCAAAGAAATGCTGGTAACAGTGTACTGTCCAAAAAAAAAAAAAGAAAGAAATGAAAAGTGCAGACTGTTTTCTAAACATTTCAAAGACCCTGGAAATCCAGCTGACACCAAAATCAATATTTGCATTTTAATCTTTGCTTAATTTGAACTAATGGAGCCAGTACCAAAGATAAAAGCCATTTGAAGTTGAATTTATTTCTTTTTCCCCCATTATTATTTTTGTCCCTACTACTTTTTTCGTAAAACTTTTTGAGGAAGCAGATATTTGATTTAAATCTTTCATTTTCAAAATAAATATCTTTCTTTTCTGGGAACACAGGTCAGGAATCTTGTATTGGGAGTTCTGTTTATATTATCTTTTTATGTATGACTTACCAGTTCTTTATTTTTTTTAATTTAATGAACCTGAAATAAAATCAATTGATACTAATTTGTACTGATTTGGCACTAATTTCACATGTGTGTACTGGATGTAACTCTTGAATAACAAAATAAAGCTATAATAATCAGTAAAATGCTATAATATGACATAGTTTTTAAATGTTTACCTCATTACAAAATAAGAACAATAGTAATAATAAATCATACTATGTGATCATAATAACAGCACACGTTAAATCAAAACAATAGCCCATGTGAGTTTATAATTTGAACTTTTCACCCAACTAGAACATGAGAATGAGAAATTTAAGAGGGAATAAAGAGCCACTGCGTAGGCTAAATAGATATATGGAAAGTCACATAACATCACGTGCTTCTTTAAATTTCTCAGATTTTTTTTTCCAGTTTTATTGGGATGTAATTGATATACCTCACAGTATAAATTTAAGATGTACAGCATAATGTTTGACTTACATATATAGTGAAAGAATTACCATGATAAGTTTAGTTTGGCATCCTCATGTGCTTTTTTAAAAATTCTTTCGGGCTTCCACTCAGGGCCTATTTACTTTTAATTCACCAACAGTCCTAACCAACTATGCAAAGCAACTGACTTTCAAACTCATGGTGGAAGTGAAACAGATTAGTGAGAGTCTGAAATACTGCCATAGAAAAAGCACATGAATGGCAACAAGAAATGATAGCTACCAGCAAAAAAGTAATACACACAAAGTATAAAAGCAATAGTAATTACTTTATTATTATTATTGAAGAAGCATGGCCACTACAGCCATTCTGCTTAGGGAAAACAGCTTACCTGCCTCAAGTATACCTTTCTACATTTTTACTCTAGTGGGTGCAGTGCTGGCTGCAGGCAGAGGTAACCTGAAAGCCCCTTGCTCGGGTTGCACAAAGACCCCTTTCTGCCCTCAGGCTTGTCTGGTGTTGCCACATGACCACCCAAAGGAGCTCACTTGGCCATCCTTGTGCAAAGGAAAATTGGATTTACCACTTCTGGAGGCCACACTTGACCCGCCAGGCAGATTCAGTGGACAAATAGTCCCCTCTTTCGCTTGGGTGGACAGCACTGCAATTCCCCCTCAGAAGGTCCCAAGCTGAGATGGAGCCCAGTCGCCCACTGTTTGAGCAGCATGTGAATGGCCCACGGACAGGCTTTCCTACTTCCCAGTTCCGTGCTTCCCAGACCTTGACCTCGGTTCCTTGGGATTCCTTCCCAAAGTTAAACACTTGCATGTAAGCCCTTGTCTCGGGCTCTGTTTTTCCAGAAAAACTTACACTGAGATAGTTGATACCTAAAAATAACCCTGAAGAGCAGACTCTTAGCATGGGATTGAAGAACTGGGACACTTGATTTCTAGCTGCAGTACAACTGGTTCTGTCACTTGGCCTACAAGATTCAGCAGATATATTGGTTCTAGAGGTATTCATGGTGATTGGATGCCATTCCCCATAGAAGAGTCACAGCAGAGATACCTAGCAGTCTAGCACAAGGCCTGGGCCTCATATGGCAGAAAACTATTCACTGTTGTCAAAGCAGCTCCTAGCCTAGCAGAGACTTGGCTCCTACCCAAGCCTACATGATTCCATCAGATTCCCTAAGTCAGAAGGTTAGACAGGTGACCCAGTAGTTTATTGTTACGTAGAAATGGTACACGTGCTAGTTGGGCCCCAGAAGATCTGGAAGGCACAAGTAAGTTGATGAGCAGGTTTTCCTTTTTCTGTATCACCTCCCTCTGTTATATTATAGCCTCTCCCTCACCTTACACTGCTGGCCTCAGAGGTTTGCAAAATACCCAGCCAACAAAGGAGGGAAGACCCTTGCAACAGAAATGGGTCAGCTTTTTGTATTAGTACAAGCTAGAAATGCACCACAGTCCCACTCAGAGAAGGCCCTGGAATGATGGTGATGGTAAATCCTCTCATTTGGCAGGTCTGTGAGAGGGAAATTCAGTCTCTAAATGGGGAGTACGGATTTGGGTGCACAGCTAGCAGTCTTATCGACTCCTCCCCACACCCTCCTCACACATGATGTGGTACTTACTATGTGGCAGGCATTATTCTACTCAATTTTTATGCTCAACTCTGCAAATGAGGTATCATTCTGACATATGAGTTTTGCTTTTAAATAACTAAGATAGGTTCAATTATTTGCTTAAGGACACAGCTGTTCAGTGGGTTATACGCCATGGACTACACAGTGTGTGCTCTTCCTACTGTATTGTATTAACTATCAAGTACAGTAATAATACTGAAGTTTCCAAAATGATGATTTGAAGCCAAAAAAGACTAAAATTCATTTATTACACTAAGAACATTAGGAAATACACAATATGCTTTAGAAAGATTTTTAACTCAAAAGGTCAAGACAAAGCGTGAGTCTTGCAATCTCCAAAGCAAACCCAACTGTTATGAGTGTTAATGCAACTTGTGAATTCAGCAGGATATGGATCTAGCAGGAGAACTTAAGAAAACAGGGAAACGGAGCACACCAGCTTAAAACTGGTTTTCATCTAGACTAGTAGTTTGCAAATTATATTCCAGGGAGCTCCCAAATGATACAATTGTCCTTTGGAGTATATCATGGGGTTAGAGGCAGTTAACACAGACAGGTAGCATTTGGGGCCCCCTTATTTGCCTTAATGGCATGTTCACCTTCTATTCTAAATGATAAGGTTCCACCTAAAATTACATTTGAAAAAAGAACTTACTATTATAAAAATAAAATTTGTAAAGCACAACGAGACAGCGTCACATATGCCATAGGGATATATCAAAATACTGGGGCTCTCCATGCCTTGGAGGTAACTCGCAGACTAGTTCTTTGAAGTACCAACAATTTCCAGTCCAACAATAAGTTATTATCCTGTACCTGGCTAACAGGAGCTCTGCCATTATGTGGTAACATCAGAGTCATCTGGGCTATAAAATTATAATAAAGTTCCTATCTAGTAATATAAATGTACATCTCTTTGGAGTAACTCTATACCCAAGTCCAGGTTTGGGCCTGGTATTTTGTGGTTGTGGGACAAGTAATATGTAAAATTGGCATAACATTCCCATCTGCCCTTCCCTGCCTGCAGTAAGAAGTGCCTGGCAGAGTTATGTCTATGTCACTGAACTATGTTAGACAGATGGCATTTGGCCTCGAGGCCTAAAGTGCTCAGAAAGCACTTCAACAAGTGGAGACAGGAAGGTCTTTGACATTGAGGGTGGTTATTTGAAGGCGATGCACTGCAGAATGTGTCTGAGAATCAAAGTTAGACCTTAGTAACAGGGAAGGCCGTCTACAAAATGGAAACTCATTTCTCTAAGCCAGAGAGCAGCCCAATGAATCCATTTGGAGGCCGATTTCTTTAAATGGCCTTAGAGGTGTTAAAAGACAGACTCTAAGGTCATAGTGAGTTGTATCAGGCTTCAGGCGCATGTATTCTTTGGAAACATTATAAGAGCCATAGCTTAACAACAAGAACAAAGTTTTCAGGTTTCATTTATGCTGGATTTTTTTCCCCAAGGTCATCTTTCTTATATTTCTTTCCTCTCTCTCTAAGTTACAGCTTTTCTCTAAACCAGGTGAGCCCCTATTGGATAATTTGCCCTCTAATAAGATCAACGCATCTTCCACTGACCTCTGTAGCCAATTACACCACTTTTAAAAGCTCCCCAAGTTAAAATTTTTCAAGAGCTGCTGATAAATCATGTCATTAAGTGAAACCTTCAGATATTCAAAAAATTGAAGGCAACATGTTCTTCCAAAGAAATCTATCTTTTCCTTTCTTTAAAAAAAGAAGGCTTTTGGCCTTCCCCTCCCCCTACCATGTTCCTTCACCTTCCCTTCACCGTGACTTCCACATTCATGTTTGACCAGTACCTGACCACACCTCGAATGACAGTAAGCAGCCCCTGTCAGTGAGCTGTCTTGTGTGAGTCGTCTGCTGGGCTTGGGCTGTAGGAAACGTGACTCAAGGTATACGCAGTCGTGTATGTATTCTAACAAGTCAAGGTATACGCAGTCATATATGTATTCTAACAAGGAAAAAATGTATGTATTTTGACACAGGGAAACACTGAAGAACCTGAAGCTAGGAAAAGGTTTTCTTAGTCTCTCAGCAGGAACTTAAGTGACATAAAGATATCCATTCGGCGAACACCTACTGTGCTAGCCAGGGCCGGTGCCCGAGGTGGAGAGACCAGCCTCGTGAGACTGTTGCACAGGGAAAGGCTAGTTTTCCTCCTTTCCAATCCTCAAGCCTGGGTTGAAAATGTGGGGGCTGGATGCTATACTGCCACAGGTTTTTAAGGAACTAAGGTGTTACTCACAAATACAGAATGTTTGGGGGGTGGGTACTGGGAATAACTTACTGGGAAGTTAATTTATTTGCTTCAAAGAGAGGTTTAGGAACCACTACCCTCTGTTTTGACCTGCCAAGGATTTTCTCTCAGAGCTGTTGTACAAATAGAGGTTATGCTTGGTAAGACATCAATCAAGACAGATATGCACCTAAAGTTCTAATGTGTTCAATGGGTTTCAATTCTGAAAAAAAAAAAAATGAATAAAGATTTTAATAAGTACTGATTAAAAAAAAACACAACATGAGCATAAAAAACCAACAGCATGAATCCCATCCCCTCTCTTTGTCAGCCCAGCATCCTTCCCGCAGTTGCTGAGGAAAATGCATCATAGCCAAGTACGCAGTGTTTGTTCTCCAATCCCATCCCTGCCTCCAAGCTCCAGGGTGTCATGCAGATTGGAGTCATCAAGGACTGGGGGTAGGAAATCCCAAGAAGTGAGGAGGTATTAATTTGGACTAATAAAATTTACTCCCCAAAACGAAAAAAAAAAATATCGGAAAGAGAAAAGACCAGCAATAGGAGGCATGTCAGAAGCAGTTTCAGTAAGGAGAGAGGCAGGGAATAGCTGTCACATTGGATGAGTGAGATGGGGAGGCAGAGGATGGAAGAGTGGGAAGAGAGAAAAGTTCAACCAGTACATGGGAGTCCAGGCCGAAGAAGTGGCAGTCCTTCATCTGAATCCACGTCCCCCAGGTCCTAGTCCCCTTGCCAGTGCTTCTCAAATTCTGCATTATGTTAAAATATAGATCTGATTTCATGGACCTGAAGTGGGGCTTAAGATTCTGCATTTCTAACTCACTCCCAACTTGATGCTGCAGAGCTAGGAACCAGACTTTGAGTTACAAGTTTAAATGACCACTGTTCCTCAGAATAGAGAGCCTAGAAATAAACACACACACCTATGGTCAATTAATCTTCAACAAAGGAGCCAAGAATACACAATGTGAAAAAGACAGTCTCTTCAGCAAGATGTGTTGGGAAAGCTAGACAGCTGCATATAAACCAATGAAGTTAGAACACACCCTCACACCATACACAAAAATAAACTCAAAATGGCTTTAAGACTTAAATATAAGACATGACACCATAAAATTCCTAGAAGAGGACATAGGCAAAACATTCTCCGACATAAATTGTAGCAATGTTTTCTTAGGTCAGTATCCCAAAGCAGCAGAAATAAAAGCAAAAATAAACAAATGGGACCCAATAAAACTTACAAGCTTTTGTAGAGCAAAGAAAACCATAAACAAAAAGAAAAGACAGCCTACGGAATGGGAGAAAATATTTGCAAATGATGCGACTGACAAGAACTTAATTTCCAAAATACACAAGCAGCTCATATAACTCAACAACAAAAAACAAACAACCCAATCAAAAAATGGGCAGAAGACCTAAATACACATTTCTCCAAAGAAGACATACAGATGGCCAACAAGCACATGAAAAGATGCTCAACATCACTAATTATTAGAGAAATGAAAATCAAAACTACAATGAGGTAGTTGATTTTGACTGGTGTGTGGTCTGACCTCACACCAGTCAGAACGGCCATCATTTAAGAATCTACAAATAACAAATGCTGGAGAGGGTGTGGAGAAAAGGGAACCCTCCTACATAGTTGGTGGGGATGTAAATTGGTACATCCAGTTTGGAAAACAGTATGGACATTCCTCAAAAAACTAAAAACAGAGTTGCCATATGATTCAGCAATCCCACTCCTAGGTATATATCTGGACAAAACTATAATTCAGAAAGATATATGCACCCCTATGTTCATAGCAGCACTATTCACAATAGCCAAGACTCGTAAACAACACAAATGTCCATCAACAGATAAATGGATAAAGAAGATGTGTTACATATATACAATGGAATACTAATCAGTCATAAAAAAGAATGAAACAATGCCATTTGCAGCAACATGGATGAACCTGGAGATTATCTGACAAAGTGAAGTAAGTCACTTAAGAAAAAGGCAAATATCATATGACAGCACTTATATGTGGAACCTAAAATATGACACAAATGAATCTATCTGTGAAGCAGAAACAGACTCACAGACACAGAGAGCAGACTTGTAGTTGCCAAGGGGGAGTGGGAGTGGAGAGGGATGAACTGGGAGTTTGGGATTAGCAGATGCAAACTATCATATATAGAATGGGTAAACAACAAGATCCTACTGTGTAGCACAGGGAATTATATTCAATATCCTGTGATAAGCCATAATGGAAAAGAATGATGAAAAAGAATGTGTGTATATATATATGTACATATATATATATATATCTACGTATAACTGAATCACTTTGCCATACAGCAGATACTAGCACAGCACTGTGAATCAACTATACTTCAATAAAATAAATTAAAAAAAAAAATCCCCCCACCCCCCAAAAAAAAACCAAAAAAATCACACACTATTCCTAATCTCTTGAATGTCCCTCCAGAGGCAATTGCTGAATATACAATCATAACATGTACAAGTTTTTAAAAAGATATAATAACTTTCAGCCAGTATTCTCCAGAGAAACAGAACCCATAGAACCAATCGCTTTATATATAGGGGTGTAGGGGAGGGGGAGATTTTTCAGAAATTGGCTCACCCAATTGTGGGGATTGGCAAATCTGAAATTTATAGGGCAGACTGGAAATTAAGGTAAGAGTACACATTACTGTCTTAAGGCAGAATTTCTTCTCCAGGAAACCTCAGTTTCACTCTTAAGGCCTTCAACTGATTAGATGAGGCCCTCCCAAATTATCAAGGGTGATGTGTTTTACTTAAAGTTAACTAATCATAAATATTAATCACATCTACAAATACCTTCAGAGCAACAACTAGATTAGTGTGTGAACAAACAACTATAGGCCATAGGCTGGCCAAGCTGACATATAACATTAACTATCACACATACTATATAATTTTCAGCAAATTTGCTTTTTTCCCCCTTAAAATGTCTTGGAAGTCATTCTTCTCTAACAGCTACATTGTATTCTCTTCTATGAATGTATCATAATCATACAAGTAGTCTTTTATTGTTGGATATTTTACTCTTCACTATTACAAAAATGCTGCTGTGAACATTTTAGAAAAAATGTCTTTACAAATATGAATATGTCTGCAGTGTAAATATTTAGATCTGAGAATACTAGTCAAGGGGTATGTAATGTTCTTTTTATAGCAATTAACCAATTGTTTTTGAAAAATAGACTTTGCTGATTTATACCCTTAGTAAAAATGGGTAAGAGTTTCTGTTTTTACACTTTCTCGGTGACGCATTATATTACAAAATATTTTCAACTTTGCCATATTCTGACACGTGAAAATGTTCATTAAAGTTTCCTTTTGTGGGTGATCACTTTTTTTTTACATTTCGAAATTATTTGAAATTTTATTTCTTCTGTGTCTATTGTCCATTTTTCTGGAGTCATTAGTATTTTTATTATTGATTTATTAGAGTTCTATATGTTTTATGAATATTAGCCATTTTGCATGTGTGTGTGTGTAAACAATGTAAATATGTTCTATTCTGGTATGTTGTTTGTCTTTTAACTTCATTGGTGGTATTTTTAACCATGCAAATATTTTCCTTTTAATGC
This sequence comes from Hippopotamus amphibius kiboko, assembly GCF_030028045.1. Lineage (NCBI taxonomy): Eukaryota > Metazoa > Chordata > Mammalia > Artiodactyla > Hippopotamidae > Hippopotamus > Hippopotamus amphibius. Next base: position 67,080,382 of record NC_080193.1, on the reverse strand, counting down.
ACAGCTATTTGTCTTTAATTTTATGGCTTCTGGATTTTGTGTCCAGACTTTGCCTCTAAGAAAATATAAATATTTTTTCCTATAATTTCTTCCATACTTGTATGGTATCTCATTTCATGTTAAAATCTTGGACCAGCTTATTCATTTTGGTGTAAAGAGTGTAATAGAGATAAACTCCCCATCCTCATTCTTCTGGCTAGTCAGTTGTTCAAACTTCATTTGTTTGATAATCTGCTTTTTATCACATATTAAATTCCACCATGTACTGGCTCAACTTATAAAATATCTATATTGAAAACTATTACATTACATTTATAACTTTTTCTATAGTATGTCTAATACTCCTAATAGAAGAGTTAGTGTCCCTCAGAATTCCTATACTTTGAAACTTTTCTAGCCAGTCTTGTAAGTTTGAATCAGTGTATCCAGCATCAAAAATTATGGTTGGTATTTTCATTGGTATTGAATCAAATTTATGAATAAATTAAGGGAGAATGTCTATTTCATGCATTCTCAAAAGAGATATATTATGCTTCAAGGGACAAAAACTGGTTCTTGGAGGTAAAAAGTTTTTACTTTTTAAAAAATTTACTGTTCTGTATAAAGCACGGACATGTATATAGTATATAAACAGATATTTAGTGTATCTGTGGTATTAAAATTTAATGAGAGAGCAACATTAAGAAAAATTATGTCTAAAAAGGATCCTTTGGAGGCTGTAATGTAAATACAGTTGAGAAACACTGTTCTAGCTATACAAGTTGATTGTTCTTAGCTAAGAACATGTCAGTTCTTGCTATGTATTTAAGCCTTTTAGTTTCAACAGCAGAATTTAAAAATTCTCTTCAAATATATCTGGGGATTTATTTCCAGGTTTATCTTTTCTTAAAATTTACTTTGAGGACAACAATTAATATTGTACAGTCAACCTGCTGAATTTCTTTTTCTTTTTTTTAAATTAATTAATTAATTTATTTTGTTGGCTGTGTTGGGTCTTTTTTGCTGTGTACGGGCTTTCTTTTAGTTGCGGTGAGTAGGGGCTACTCTTCGTTGTGATGCGCGGGCTTCTCATTGCCGTGGCTTCTCTTGTTATGGAGCACGGGCTCTAGGCGTGTGGGTTTCAGTAGCTGCAGCACAGGGGCTCAATAGTTGTGGCCCACGGGCTCTAAAGCACAGGCTCAATAGTTGTGGCACACAGGCATGTGGGATCTTCCTGAAGCAGGGATTGAACCCGTGTCCCCTGCATTGGCAGATGGATTCTCAACCACTGTGCCACCTAGGAAGCCCTCAACCTACTGAATTTCTATTTGCAATGTTGTTATGGTTGTTTTTTCTCATTCTCTAGCATTAATATAATTGGAAAATAACGAAAATTTAGCACCACCCTTTCTAATCTTTATCCTTCTTATTATTCTATTTATGTTACTTTAATACGTTCATTCTGTATGTGTTTCACTGATACAGAAAACCAGCTCAGGAAAAAAAATATACAAAATACTTTAAAAGACAATATATATTATAATACATGTATTCTAAATATAAATATATTATAATGTTATAATATTATATTTATATTTAAAATTAATTATACATATATAATATGTACACATATATTCACTAAATATATACCACAGGTGCCCTGAGGTATTTTTGCTTTATTTTATTCAAAGTATTGAACTCTGAGTTCAGAGGCCATTCTCCTTTTCGGAGAGATAAAGAAAGACTCCCAGCATTCACAAGGGTTATATCCTAACATACCTGGAAAAGTTCCAAATTTGCAAACACTTCTATTAATTTTCCCTAAGAAAAGCACACGCAACAACAACTGGAGAACAAAACTGTGGCACCAAGGTGGGGACACACGGCATTCAACTATATATCTCACCAAAAATGACAAAGATTGGGTGCCATGATGTGTGCAAATTAGCAAATAGTAGAAACTGTGGTTATTAAATCCAAGGATGCCAAGGATCTCTTGCACATTAGAATCTCACCGTACTGTGACAAAACAAGGCATGGGATTATTTTTCAAGTGGGCCAACTGGTTTAGGTTTAAGAGATTTATTCTTGTGAATGAGCATCAGAAGGTAACTTACCACATCCACAGTCCCCTGTAACATAACTTCCAGCAAGCAACCCAGGGGTGGCATTTGAGTGAGACTCTAGGGTATTAATAAAGTGGAGAGGGAGTAACACACTAAGTAGACTCACTTTTTTAAGCTTCTCAGAGTAAAGCTTTTGACACAGTGCCAAACATCTGGATGAAAACTGAGGAAAAACAAAGACAAACTCTCCAGATGTCTTCCCTTAGTAAATGCACAGGGATCACTCTCCTTATTCTTTTTTGAGAATAACTCAAGCAGCATAAGAGAACAAGGACCAGATGACATATTAGGGTTAACAAAGCTCACGTTAACCTCTTAACAGGAAAACAGCACACGTGACATTGGATGACCAGGATGGCATAAGGTGATCACCAAAACCTCACCTAGTAAGTTAACTTTTTAGCCCAAATTTCTCACTCCTCTCTGCATCTGTGCCTTCAGCCATTTAACTCCTAAACCCTGTATTTCTTCCTACTGTGAACAGAGTGCACTTCCCAGCCTCTTGACTTGGGCCAGTGGGACATGAGCAGACATGTTTCACGCAGAGGCTTGAAATGTGCTTGTGTAGTTAGGCTTACCCACTGCAGTCATGCCTGGGCCAGGAGAGAGGCTACCCCAGGTAGTCCACTGGTCCAGTGATGATGAGACGCTTATGGAGTAAATCCGCTCCCAACCTGCACCTTAGAGCTAATCGCAGCCTAGATCAGGCATTTCCCAACTCGCAAATGTGTGAGAGAGAATGAATAATTATGTTTTAAGCCACTAAGTATTGGAGTGGCTTGTTATACAGAATTATTGTGGAAATAGTTAACCCTTAGCCAAAATAGGCTGAGGATGAGTAGATGTCTATAACCCAGTGTTTCATGTAGGTTTCAGCCTGTCGATAGTGATGCTATTGGCTAGGAATACCTGAGGCACACAGCTAGGCTGTACTGCTTGTGGCGGGGCCCCCACAGACCCTTCCCCAGCCAGAACCAATGCTGTGCCTAGACTGGTTCCTGTGGTTCTTATTACAATTGCAACATGCACCTCAGCAACAAAGGAACTTTGAAGAAACAAGGTTTCTAAATCACTGAGGGTATAAATCACTGAGCCTCCACCCAGCAAGGGCATGGATAGAGAGAGAGTGAGGATGTTGGGCTCTGCCTTTCTTGGGGCTGAGAGTGGTGTGCCTGAGATTTTGTGGGTTCACTCTTTGTTGGAGAATTTAAAATAGAAGAGCAGAAATTAAGGAGCAGGAAGGGAATGCAGTCACTCAAGCAGTCAGTTATCTAGGATACCCAGGGCTATTTTTTTTTTTTTTTTGGCTTATACAAAAGAACAATTTATTTTTACAGAGTTCTAGTTTTATAATGTGCTCTCAAGAAAAAAAATCATAGTTTGATGTTTATTATAATTATTATTATTTTCCTTCAGTTCTTTATTGGAGTATAATTGTTTTACAATGTTGTGCCAGTTTCCACTGTACAACAAAGAGAATCAGCTGCATTTACAGATATATCCCCGTATCCCCTCCCTCGTGAGCCTCCCTCCCACCCTCCTTATCCCACCCAGATCATCACCAATCATCGAATTGATCTCCCTATATTATGAAGCAGCTTCCCACTAGCCACCTATTTTACATCTGGTAGCGTATATATGCCAGTGCTACTCTCTCACTTCATCCCAGCTTCCCCTTCCCCTCCTGTGTCCTCAAATCCAGGGCTTTTGTAAAGGGGAACTTCATGGGTGGAGCAGCCTGGTTTCTTATCTAGTCCTCTAGGTAGGAGCTGTGCCATACAGCTGGCAATCTGTTTGTTCGAGATGGATGTCTCTGAAATGGATGCTTGGAAATCAAAGGCTCAGTGTCAGGCACTTGCATTATAATCAAAACAGCTCCTTGTTTGGCACTTAAAACTGCTGAGAGTCAACACGAGTAATCGAGTCTCAACAAAGATGCAGACCTGAGCCTCCATATCTCTCCAGCCTTCCTGCCAGATATGCTCCATTTCACTCGGAGTCTGCCAGAATACCCTTCCTCCACATTCTCGGATATGCCAAGTACATCATACCTCGAGGTCTCGCACATGTTGCTTTCTCTCCCTGAACACCCTCCCACCCACCTCCCGAATGTCTCAGCACAGCCATGACCTTTCTGGGTAATGGGACACTTTGTTCTCAAAGTGTGCTGCCAATGGGCTTAAAGGGGGAATGTAAAATATATTGACCTGCGAATCAGTAAAGACGACTCCATTAATCAAAACATAATTTGTACAATTTCTCTTAACTTTGAACATAATTGAAATGAACACATACACAACAGCACAGTCGCATGGTGAAAGTACTCAGAACTACAATAAAGCATTATTTTCATCTAACTGGTCAGGACTTTGGCCAAATTTATTTTGGCTTTCCACCATGAGAGAAAAGAGACATATTGCTAAAAAATAAATTAATAACTAGGATTTAATAAAACATTCACCTTTGAATGAGGCCTGAACTTTCATATTTGAACCTCCTAGCGCTATGGATATGTAGAAGACAAGAAACTATGACTCACAGTCATAACAGTCCTAAGCTAACACCTAAATGTCCAGGGAAGAAATTATTTGTCAGACTTGGCATCCTTAAGCAGAGAAGTGGGCAACTGTAGTTTAGAATCATTTCATACGGTTTTTTTTTTAAAGTAAATTTGAGATCAATCCGCAGTTAACTAGAAAATTCTTGCAACTTTATTAACTTGCGGTTTGATTGTAGGGTTGTGATACAGAATGTGTGTGTGTGTGTGTGTGTGTGTGTGTACGTGCACAAATATACACAGTTGGGGCAAATAAGAATTGGTATTTGTTGAGAGCTTATTCTTGCCAAGAACCATGCTGAGCAATTTACAGACATTATCTCATTTGATCCTTATACTAACCTTGGAAGTTATATAAAACCTGCTCATCAATAGGTGTAGTAAAAATGCTAATTATTGGGGCCTGAGCAGTTTTTAAACGACACTCTAGGGTGTGGGTCTCCACCGTGGCTACACAGCAGAAGCATCTGGGGGCTTTCAAAAATCCTCATACCCAGGCCTCAATGAGGGGGGCGGGGGCGTGGACGCAGGCATCGGTGTTTTTAAACTCCCCAGGTGACCACCACGGGCAGCTGAGTACGTTTGTCAATCACTGGCTTTATAAGCCCAATGATGAGTTGATTTTATTTATTTATGTATTATGTTTTGGCCTCACCACGTGGCACGCAGGATCTTAGTTCCCCAACCAGGGATCAAACCCACCCCCCCACCCCCCCACCCCCAGAATTGGAAATGCAGAGACTTAACCACTAGACCACCCAGTGAAGTCCCCCCAGTGATGAGTCGGGAGCCTGGATACTCAGTGATTATATGTTTGGTCTTAAGCACAACGGCACTTCTGCTGCTGTGAGAAAGATGTCTGCAAAACAGCAGTCCTCACACCCATGTCATAGCGAAAGGGGCATCAGCTGTGCCTGCTTCAAGTAATTCAGACTCAAATTCAGACCGTTTCCCTCAGGAGATTACTAGGATAAAGATGCTTGAACACATGTTTCCATTATCTCCTAAGAGCAGGACTAATCTTGTACCACTTTAAATCCTTTTCCTGGTTAGTATTCGTCCTAGCCAAGCAGAAGAAGTGGTGGTCTGCATTTCATATTAACTATGCCAGACAAGGACACAATGTCAAGTCCATATTAAAGAGGAGATGCAGTTTCAGAGTCAGAGCACAGGCACTTAAAACACATGGCCACTCCTGCTAGGGTGTTTCCATTTGATGAGTCATCTGAAGCCACTCCTTCTCTGACTATTCTGGGTATCCAATCTTTCTATGAACAAGTCTGGCTTCTGTGGTGCCCCCAGAAGCTTAGCATCAGAGGCACAAGTGAAGTCTGCAGGGCCCCTGACCTTCCTTCAGGCTGTGCCAGTCACCAGTGGAGGAAAGAAAAGGGAAACCAAGGAACCTGGCTCTTTAGCATTCTCAGTACCACCACCAATCAAACATACATTTGTGAACGACTGTAGAGACAAGAGGACCTGAAGGCTGGATTGGGAGGTGACTACATTCTAAATCCTCTTGATTTTATGGCAGCAGGAAATCTGGCAAAGGGCTGGCTGCCCAATGCACGAGTTTCTGGCACTGGCTTTTGAGGAAAGAAAAAGCTTTATTGCAAAGTCAGCCAGCAAGGAGACAGGAAGCACATCTCAGATCTGTCTCCCAGATTGGAGGTTCAGTCAAACTTTTCTGAGTGAGGGGAGGAGGGCTGGTATGTGGAAGTACTGGCCCGCAGGTTTCCATTGGAGGGCTTTGGAACTTGGCCCATCAGGGTAAGGTATGGTAAAGGGGCTTCAGCACCAGATCTTCCTGGACAGCGGACCCTTTGCTTCTGAAAAGGTTCCACTGCTCAGGTTCCAGGCCCTTTAGCTCTGTGGAGGGTGAAACACTGGTTCCTGGTGTAGTCTGAGGTCAAAATTTTCTCCTCTGCACATGCTTTGGCTGCATGACTTGCAGTTTTGATCTGTTGTCTCTGGAAAACAGCTCAGTATCTTAGAAACAGGATAGGGCCAGTTTGGGGCTGGTTCAGCAGTTACATAAATAGGCGTTTGGTTCATTTTGGGGGAGAGGCTGGTTAGCACAGTGCTTAAAAGCATTGACTATAGGTCCAGGCCTTTGTGTCCATTTCCTCATCTGTCCAGTGAAGGTACTTAATTACACTTATTTTTTGATGTATGGTTTATATGAGTAAACAGATGAAAAGTATTTAGAACAATATCTGCACATAGTAAGAATTACATAACTGTTAGTTGTTATCATATATGTATTCTTTTATTCATGCAATCATTTATTAATTTTTTTGGCTAGAGTTTTTAGAAAGCCCTACTATGTGTCAGACACTGCACTGGGCTCTGGTATTGCAAAGGGAACAAGATAATATGATATGGTCCCTACACTCTCAAGGAAAGAGATAAAGACATGTGCAAAAATTATCTGCTGTCATGTTAGGAGTTTAGTAATCACTCTAATTATATCCCTCGGGGGCCAGAAAAAGAGCACCTGGGAATTGTTAGACCTCTTCACTGTGTGTGCCAATGAGGACAAACTGCTCCTTGCCTTAGCATTCACTCACATATGTGATAATGGACAATAGTTTATGATCCAAAATGACTGTCCTCCTAAAACTTGGTCTAGAACAATGAAACAGAATAGATTTTTTTCTCTTTGAATGGGATATGGTTCCGGCCATACCCTTTATCTGTTTGACCTTGGGCAAATCACTAGCCTCTTTGTCAATATTTTCCACTCTAAGATGGAAATAATGCCACCTACTTTGGAAAATTGTTTTAGGCTGATAGATATATGTAAAAAACCTACAGCTCCTTTTATATTTGCAGCTTCTATGGGTTTGAAGTAACCATCCTGAGTCATTCAAACTAAAGTCCTTAGGAGTGTCCCTCCTTAGGCAGCTGCAGAGTAAACTTCTCTCCTGAGAAGCTCTCAGATCCAGACTTGTATTTTGGAAAGTTCTCCTTCCCTCCTCTTTTCTTCCTCTTTTGTTGTCCCTGATATTTTCTCACCCTATTCAGACCAGGATCTCTAGGTTGAGAAAGGCACAGGTTTATCTGCGTATAGCATGGAGCTTGATTCAACTCCCTATCTCCTAGGGTTTAAAGGATGACTAGAGCAATCTATTCTCCCCTCACTTACAGCAGTTCACTGTCATGGACTGATAAAAACAAATTCTTTAAAGATGGTCTGAAATTGTTTCTTAAAGTGGGCTAATATATATACATCATGACTGTTGGGATCTTTTAGCCATACTGAAATATGAACATTTCTATCCTTCCTTGTATTTCTAAAGCTTGTTTTCCTTTGCCAGGCTCTTATCTATAAAATACAAGGAAAAGGAAAGCCTGACAGTGGCCTAGCTCAGCATCTATCATGGTGTTTTAAAAGACATTCCCATTGGTGTCAAATAGTAGTGGAAAATTTGGGATTAAATACAAATGAATACTTCTTAAAAATCACTGTAGAACCACATTATCAGAGAGTGAAAGGACAATCCACAGAAACAGAAAAAATATCTGCAATTCATGTACCTGATAAAGGCCTAGTACCTATAAAATATAAAAAACTCTCACAACTCAAAAATAAAAAGACAAATAACCCAATTTAAAAATGAGGAAAGACTATGAATAAGCATTTTTCAGAAGAAGATATATAATTAGCCAATAAACACATGAAAAAATGCTCAACATCATTAGCCTTCAGGGAAATGCAAATCAAAGCCACAATGAGATTCAACTTTATATCCACTAGGATGACTTGAAGACAACAAGTGTTGGTGAGAATGTAGAGAAATTGGAACCCTCATACACTGTTGGTGGGAATGTAAAGTTGTACAGCTGCTACAGAAAACTGTCAGTTCCTCAAAAAGATAAACATAGTTGCTATGTCACCCCAAAATTTCATTCTTACATATATACCCAAGAGAATTAGAACATATATTTACACACAAAAAAATGTACACAAACGTACACATCAACATTATTCAGAATAGCCAAAAAATGGAAGCAACTCAAATTATGAATGGGTAAATAAAATGTGATATAACCATAAATGAAATACTCTTCACCAATTAGGAAAGAATGAAGCACTGATACATGTCACAACATAGATGAATTTTGAAAACATAATGCTAAGTGAAAGAAGTCACACACACAAAAAATCACATATGATCCTTTCACATGAAATTTCCAGAATAGACAAATCCATGGAGATGGAAAGCAGATTAGTGATTACCAGAGGCTAGGAGGAAAGGGTGAAGGGACTGATAAAGCACACAATTTCTTTTTGGGATGATGAAAATATTCTGGAATTAGTGGTAATGATTACACAACCTTGTGAATATTCTAAAAACCACTGAATCATATACTTTAAAATGGTCATTTCATGGTATGTGAATTATATCTGAAATTTTAAAACATTGTAGGATGTTTCTAAGGGTTTCTTTGGCTAATTTCAATTCTAGAATTTGAATAGAACTGCAAAAGACCCCAAATAACTAAAGTGATCTTAAAAAAGAAGCTGGCAGCATCACATTTCTTGATTTAAAACTATACTGCAAAACTATAGTAATCAAAACAGTATGATATTGACATTAAAAACAGATATACAGACTAATGGAACAGAATAGAGGCTCAGAAATAAACCCATGCACATATAGTCAATTAATTTTTGACAAAGGAGTCAAGAATATATAACATGGAAAGGATAGTCTCTTCAATAAATGGTGTTGGAAATTGAACATCCACAAACAAAAGAATAAAACTGGACATCATACAAAAAAATTAACTCAAAATAATTAAAGACTTGAATGTAAGACCTGAAACCACAAAACTAGAAGAAAACATGGAGAGTAAAATCCTTGACGTTGGTCTTGGCTATGATATTTTGGATTTGATACCAAAAGCAAAGGCATCAAAAGCAAAAGTATACAAGTGGAACTACATCATATTAAAAAGCTTTTGCACAACAAAGGAAACCATCAACAAAATGAAAAGGTAACCTATGGAATGGGAGAAAGTATTTGCAAACCACATATCTGATAAGGGGTTAATACCCAAAATACACAAGGAATTCACACAACTCAACAGCCAAAAAAAAAAAAAAATCCAACTTTAAAATGGACAAAGGACCTAAACAGATACTTTTCCAAAGAAGACAACCAAATAACCAACAGATATATGAAAAGGTGCTCAACACCACTTATCACAAGAAAAGTGCAAATTAAAACCACAATGAGATATTATCTCACACCTGTTAGAATGGTATCATCAAAAAGATGAGATAACAAGTGTTGGCAAGGATGTAGAGAAAAAAGAATGCCTTGCACTGTTGATGGGAATTCATATTGGTGCAGCCAATATGGAAAACAGTATGGAGTTTCCTTAAAAAATTTTAAAAATAGAGATATCATATGATCTAACAAGCCCCACTTCTGTGTATATATTCAAAGAAAATGAAAACAGGATATCAAAGAGACATCTACACCCCTGTGTTTATTGCAGCATTATTCACAATAACCAAGATATGGAAACAACTTGTGTCCATCAACAGAAGAATGAATAAAGAAGATGTGGCATATCTATACAATGGAATATTATTCAGTCATGAGAAAGGACATCCTGCCATTTGTGAGAACATGGATGGACCTTGGGGACCCTATGCCGACTGAAATAAGTCAGACACAGAAAGACAAGTGTGAATGATCTCACTTATGTGTGGCATTTAAAAAAGCCAAACATAGAAACAGAGACCAGAATGGTGTAACCAGGTGCTGGGGGTGGGAGAATAGGGGAAGTGTTGGTCAAAGAGTACAAACTTCCAGCAATAAGATGAATAATTTCTGGGAGTCTAACGTACAGCGTAGTGATTATAGTTAATAATACTGTATCATACACTTGAAAGTTGTAACAGAGTAAACCTTAAATGTTCTCAGCACAAAAAACAGATGGTAATTATGTGATGTGCTATGCAAGTGTTAGCTAATGCTATGGTGGTAATGATTTTGCAATATATAGGTGCATCAAATCAACACACGGTACACCTTAAACTCACACAATGTTATATGTCAATTATATCTCAATAGAGCTGGAGGGAAAAAAGGAAAATAACAAGTGTTGGTAAGAATATAGAGAAGTTGAAATCCTCCTACATTGCTAATGGGAATGCAAAATGGTTCTGCTCATACAGAAAAGTCTGGCAGTTCCTCAGAATGTTGAACATAGAACTGCCATACGAGCCAGTAATTCCACTTCTAGGTATATTCCTGAGAGAAGTGACAACATGTTCATATAAAAACTTGTGCATAAATGTTCATAGCAGCATCACTCATAATTGCCCCAAAGCAGAAACAACCCAACATCCCTGAAGTGATAATAGGTAAACAAAATTTGGTATAACCACACAATGGAATATTATTTAGCCATTAAGAGGAATGCAGTACTGGTAGATGCTACAACATGGGTTAACCTGGAAAACATGCTAAGTGAAGGATGCTGATTCCATTTACATAAAATGTCCAGAACAGGCAAATCCATAGAGACAGAAAGTAGGTCAGCAGTTGCCAGGGGATGGAGAGAAGGAAGGAATTTGGACTAACTGTTAATAGTTATGGGATTTCTTTTGGGGATGATTGAAATGTTCTGAAATTAGATGGTGGTGATGGTTGCACAACATAGTGAGTATACTAAAAACCACTGGAGTATGAACTTTCAAATGGTAAAATTTATGTTATATGAATTATATCTCAATAAAATGTTAAGGCAGAACAAAAATAAATTACAAACTTTGAGAAAAAGTATTTAGCATTGAGATAACATTTGTTTGTAGTCTTCTTAAACTCACTGTTTATTCTTTCCTCTAAAATAGCTGAATACTCTTATCTCTTTATCATAAACTTAAATTTTTTATGTGTGTTTCAGTATGTGGGTTTGAGAATGTGTCTCCTGGGAGATTAGAGAAAATTCAAAAGAAAGAAAAGAAACAGTATATTGTTAAGAATATTTGCCCCAACTTTTGCTTGGTAAGATTATTTGTTCCTTTGGGCCCTAGAATATGTTTATAAAAATAAAATAAAATAAAATAAAATAAAATAAAATAAAATAAAATAAAATAAATAAATAATAAATGGTGACTTTTTAGTATGTGAATTATATCTCAATTTTTTAAAAACTGCAAGAGCTCTCCCAGGAGATTTTTGACTAATATGCATTATAAATTTCGAAGACAGAAATACAGAATTTCATGTTTTCCATCTATTTAACAGTGGAAACCTTTTCTCATGGAGTTGCTCTATGGGAAACATTGCTGTAATGAAGTCACTCGAAGTAAATATGAAGGTAAGAGCATCCAGTACTTGGAGTAGATGGTTTGGCTGAAATGTTTCATCACTGTTGATTCTAGGTCATTGCCATTTCTCCATTTCATTTCGGTTCTGTTGACAGTATCCCCCCTCATTGCATGTTAAGCTTTTGTTGCCCTGCCTTTAATGTCTCCTGGTGTGAGAAATGGACTTCAAAAGACTCTTTTAAAAATAAGGTAATATCCTGGAAAGTGAGCACAAGGTAACTAAGATGACTGTAATTTAATAGGACATGTGAAGCTTAAAATACACACAGGGTTTTTAATCCAGCTAAGGCTATAATGCACAAAGCATGACATTTTAAGTCTATTAAGTCATTCCAACAAGATTAGTCTTCAGGTTAGGTGTATTACTCTGGAGACTATTGTTGCAATGTCATGGGGACACTTATACCAATATATTTTATTGGTAATGATATGCATATGTGCCTATACCATGCTAGCCAAAACGGCCTTAAGAAAAACGTTATGCATTTTAAATAATACATATAAAAAAGTAATCTTGACCCATGCTTCCTGTTTTCTAAATAATAAAATAAATAAATCTGCCATGATTAAGGAAATAGCCTGAAACCAACAGACTGCATTCTTGCATTCTTGAAATCTATGACAGCTTCACAGAATGCACAAAAAAACACTGAATTACAGAAATGAAAGAAGAGGAGAAGGGGAGGAAAAGGAGCAGGAGGAGGGCGATGAAGGGAGGGAAGGGAGGGAGGGAGGGAGAGAGGGAAGCAGCAGCAACAACAAAACAACAAGGTATCTTCTGCAGGGACTCTATTGGGAGCATTCGTGTGACTCATTACAGCGAGAGCTCAGATATTTGTGGGCAAATGCCATTTCTAATTGTGCATGACTCTGTTTTCTAATTGCGAATAGCTATAACTGATTTTCTTTTTTTGCATGTTTAGATTCCAAACATATTTTATACCAGAAAAACGGATTTTTGTTTTTTTTCGGGTGGTGTAGAAAGCAAAGCCTGATATCATGTGAAGCAGATGTACTCTTTTGGATGGAATACAAGAAACCTGTGAAGATTAAAAGTACATCTTTTTCTGTGCTCATAAACTGCTGAAAAAAATTGGCATAAAACGTGCTACTACCAAATAAGTTATGTATGTATATCTTACTGGCTACATATGAGTAAATGACCAAGGTTGTGTCTGCTCTTTAGAAGGAGAGGCTTAAGCAGAGCCAAGGGTGCATTGCACAACCCAAAGCATGACTTCCATTTCCCTTATTATGTAAATTACTCTCTGATAGAAACCTAGCTGGTTCAGGTGGAACTTTCACCCTTACAGGACATTATCTAACCAAGCCTTATGTGACCTCTGTCACAATTACTAAGTGCACATTCAGAAAATAATCTTATATAGTACGTTTAAATGTTTTGAACTATGTTATCTTTTTTATTAATGTTTAACCTTTTATATCTCTATTTCCTGCTTCTACAACTAGACTGTAATTTCCTTGAGCTCCGTGTTCATATTTTATATGCCTCTCTACATGTCTGCAGAATCAAAGAATAATATGTGTTCCTAAACTAAAAAAATGTCCTTCAATTGAGAAGAGACATTTTCTGCCAGAGAATGTATAGTAAATATTGTGGAAGTGTTGGATAACTTCATTATTTAATTATTAAATATTCATACATTGCCTACCAGGTGCCAGCCACCACTATATTAATGTATTTGAAAAATATATTAACTCACAGAATCTTTGTAGCAACCTAATTTCTATAAGTTCTATTACTATCTTTCCTATTTTACAGATGAGGAAACTAAGGCACACAGAAGCATTACTGCTAACAGTTAATAAATAGCAGATGCAGAAATCAGACCCAGGCAGTCTGCCTCTAGAATCTGTGCTTGTTTCAGCCACTATGCTCTGCTGCCTTGGATGGCCACGCTGTGTTGATTCTACTTTCTTTTCACCTCACAGTAGTTTTGGTTACTGTCAATTACATATCATACCTACTCTTACCTACAGTATTGACTGTGAGGTGTCTTGGAGTAGGCTGTTTCTTTCACATTCAATATGGAACACATTTGCAAAAGGCATTCCAAATACTATCTTGCCACCTCTCTACTCAACTTTTTTTTTTGGAAAATTGAAAGGTTTTTTTTTTTTTTTTGAAGTACAGTGGATGCACATTATTATAAGCTACAGGTGGACAATATAGGGCTTCACCATTTTTAAAGGTTAGACTCCATTTACAGTTATTATAGAATTTTGTCTATATTCCCTGTGCTGTATATCCTTATAGTTTACGTTATACATAATAGTTTGCACCTCTTAATCTCCTACCCCTTCCCTCTTCCCACTGGTAACCACTAGTTTATTCTCTATATCTTTGGGTCTGCTTTTTTTTGTTATAGTCACTAGTTTGTTGTACTTTTTGGATTCTGCATATAAGTGATATTATACACTGTCTTTCTCTGACTTATTTCACTTAGCATAATACCCTCCAAATTCATCCACGTTGTTGCAATGGCTAATAACTGCCATTGTGGCTTTGATGTGCTCCACTATCACAGTATAACTTACAACAATGCTACCCTGTTCTTTTTTGATTATTGTTTAGCCATTGAGAATAAACATCCCTATTTTGGTTTCTTTTCCTCTAATCTATTCTGGCTATGTGCACAGTGTTGGTGCCTTTTGATGGAAAATAGAACACCAAGAACTTCTATCTTGGCTTCAATTTCAGGTCCCATAAAAACAAATCTGCATCAGACTCTTCTGGCGCTTCCTTATAGCTGAGATGGGAAATCATCATCATATTCTCAATCTGCTCCCAATAGCTACTCAGCAGATCCAGCCAAGCTGTCCTGAAACAGGAGTTCACCCTGAGAACCTGCATCTGTTAAAAGCAGTCTTTTAAAGTCTCCTTTATGCTAATAAAGAAAGGTCCATTGTAAAGACGTCTGCACTTGAAGCAAAGGGACTGTATTCTATGTGAATGTTGCCATCACATTCTCCTCAAGTTGTCCACCAGCTACAGGATGCCTTTCTCTGCCTCTAAGTGCCAAAGCATCTGTATAATGTGAGTAGATCTGATGTGAGTCAGGGAAGAAAGGGGCCAGGGGATGAGAGAGCTTTTGTGGAGGAAACCTTTTAGCGTGTGCCCCCTGTGGAGGGTGGAAGAGAGAAATGATCAAAGGGCTCACAAGAGGCCAAGTCTCCTCTAAGAGGACAGATAAAGGACAAAGCTTGTTATATTAAAATATCTAAAGGAAGTCTCAGTGCAGCATGGAGAAACAGAACCGTAGCACAATGCTTCATTTATGCCGGCCATCCTACTTTGTTCAGCAGTGTTACATATGCATCTAGGGCCAAACAGACATTCAGGCCATCATCCCCAAAGTCTATGTGGAAGAATCTCGGAATGCACATGACCCTCTTGCTCATGCAAGCCCTGTTTTGGGCAGTCCTTTAACCAGACTTACCTTAAATAAAGGCTGGTCTGAACACTTTTCAGAAAGCTCACGTTGCTTAAAATTGCTAATGGCAACTCACCTCTTTAACGTCAAACCTCTGTCCTCTATGTGCTCATGGCATAAAGCTAAGAAGAGATGTGGCAACACATACAATTCTCTCTGCAAATACTGAGCGAATACTATGGCTGGTAAAGGGATACATCATAGACTATGCTCTCAAGAAACTTCCCTCAGCATCTAGCAAAGATAAGAAGCATAGGCAGGTAATCCTAATACAACGTCAAAGACAGTGTGTAATAGAAGGATCTGCTCCCGGGGTGTTATGGACAAACAGAGAAGGATCGGGCTGCTTAATCAGGGTGGGCTGCATGGAGGAGTCAAAGTCTATGAATATATGGTTAGTGGGTACAGCCTTCTCATGGACTCCCTGCCTGGTGAAATTATGTTATGAATAAATTTGACATATTTAGCATCTAGCCCTTAATATCTCACCTGCTTTTCTGATCTGCCATCAGTATAACTCCCCTTTCCCCAAACCTGGTTGAAACTACTGCCACCAAAACCTCAGTTACAAAAGAGTTACATATGGCCCAACCCCACTGGATACCAATTTTCCAATTAGGAATACCCAGGCCATCTCTGGCTGTGTTCCCCCTGTACTCAGTATTTTCTCTGACTGGTTGCCCTGCTGTACTTTTGTCTTTACATTTATTTCTTTCTGTAACAACTTTTCTTCCTCCTACTGCATCTTCTCCTCCATCCTACCCAACTCTGCCACAAACACAGACACACCACACCCCCACATCACACCTCAGTGGTTATACCTAGAACCAGTTCTACTCATCTCTTAAATACTTTTTAAACACAAAGAGGTAACCTAGTGGAAGGGGAGAATCAATAGTGTTACTTTAGTTTCTGGGAAAAATAGTTCTGGAGACAGAATTTAATTTCATTGCATTTAATTCCAATTCCCAAATATATTTGGCTGTTGTATTTATAAAAAGCTCCAAACTATGGCTGCCATTGATGTCTCTCGCGAAATGAAGAGGTCAAGCCAAGACAGAAACCAGAGAAAATCGGGTCCGTACAGGAAACAACACGTCTCGTTCATGATCCAAAAAGCCAATGTGCAGGCACTGTTCTAAGTCCCTTACGTATGGTACGATAGTTAATCCTCAAAATTGCCTGATGAGATAAATACGATAATTGTCACTCTCATTTTACAGATAATAAAATGGAGGCATTGAAAGATAAGAAAACGTGCTTGAGGTCATGAAGGCAGGCATTGGCAGAGCAAGGTCCTGAAGTTAGGGGGGCTGGCTCTGGAGTCTGAGCACAGGGGCGCCCACCACACACTCGGCACAGCCAGCGGTGCAGGGTCACTTATAGAGCTTCACACGCAGCTTATCCTAAGCAGACTGGAGCCCTGGTTCAGGAAGGGAGCCTGGATCAAAAGGCAGGGCAAGCGTTTGTGTTCCATTACAAGGCATTTCCGAGACTCCTACCAAAGCCTTTCTCCTTGCCCAGCGCTGTTCTGTTACTTTATTGAATATTTTATTTTGCTTATACTATTTAAAAGGTTATTGCTACGCTTTGACACACACGACTTTGTAAAATCAACTACATAGTCAGGAAAAAAAGAAAGGACATACACCAAGAAACACTGAAGCTCTAAGGGGGAAGGGATTTGCCATCATTGAGGACTTGACACTAGGAACCTTTAATCCCCTACGTTTTTACTTAAACACCCTGACCCGCTTTCTTAAAAATCTGCTTGAAACTCAGCGAGCCAAAGTAAAACTTCCATATGCCAGCCTACCTTATAGTTTTCATAAAATTTAAAGAGATTTTTGTTACTGTCTTCCTCAAAGTTAGATGGACTTATTTCTCAAGAGAATTCATTCTATTTTTGGACATCTCAAATAATTAAAAAGTTTGCCTCAATATTGAATAAACTTTAATATAGCATGTAGAACAGCAAGTAGTTCATCAAAAGAGCTCAATGAATGTTAGTTTTCCTATTATTATTTATTATGGGCAGTTTGGATTCCATGCATCCTATAGGCATACCTATATATGTACTTAGAAATGTTTTTCAAAGTAGTGTGATTCTTAATCTCTTGATTGTTGACACACCCTGATACTAGGCAGCTTTTGTACCATAAGGAAAATGATCTGAACAACACATAGAAGAAATTGATTGCTGCTGGGTGGCAGATGCTGCAATAAAGCGCCTTCTAATCAATTTGATATTAATTAAATTAATATCTAACTCCAGTCATTCATAAACTGTTGCTATCAGCAGCAGGACAAATACGCTTCTTGAGTTTAATGTTGACGATATGCCAATTAGTGATGTTCACATAACATGGCCCTAGCTAGACAAAAGCAACCCTCCTCAAGGCAGAGCCGATGGAGTAGAAATCACACCCACTGCGGCCATTGGGATCCCAGAGTGGGAACCATTGCTGCAGAGGGCGTAAGATCTCCCGGGTTTGCTGAGAAGGAAAGAGAAGACATTTTGCAAAGGCGTTTGGCTTCCTTCACAAAAAAGAATCTACATGGAGACAGAGAAAAACGATTGTTGACTGACATACAAATGCACTGTTATTGTTTGAGGATCCAGTGGAAATAACCCAAGAGCCTGAATTATTTACCATCAGCCCCTTTCCACCCTATATGCACTGATAGTTATTAT
This sequence comes from Hippopotamus amphibius kiboko, assembly GCF_030028045.1. Taxonomy (NCBI): domain Eukaryota; kingdom Metazoa; phylum Chordata; class Mammalia; order Artiodactyla; family Hippopotamidae; genus Hippopotamus; species Hippopotamus amphibius. The sequence goes on along the minus strand of NC_080193.1, from coordinate 67,062,219 downwards.
AAGGTTGGTTGCTAGAGAATCAGGCAAACAAGCAGCTATTCTCAAAACTAGTCTGGAAAATATTAATTTCGGTTTGGAGAAAGACTTTTTAAACGGCTGTCAGGAATGCGTTTGAAGTGGAACGAAAGGATGAATTGAATAGAGCTTCAATTTTCACAGTTTCCTATCAGGATAAGGAAAACAAAAGAAAACATTGTTTTCTAGAAAGCATTATTTCATTGTAATTATAATGAGTGATTCTGGCCATTTATTTTTTCCTGCCTGGGGCCACCTTTGTCACAGTATATTTTGCATATTAAGCAGGGAAAAAGCTAATCTTAAATTAATAACTGCACAAAAGCAGACATTTTTGATAGGAAAGGAGCATTTGTGTTTAGAGTTTATCAGGTATTAAAAACAGATATTTAACCTTTACATCTAGCTCTTTTTTTTCTCATGAAAAATCATCGAGTGCCTTATAAATCTAACTGCAAAGTTATCTATGTCATATAGACACAAAGAAGGATAGATCCATTAAAACTAGTGGCCTTTGGGAAGGCCTACATCTGTATAATAAAACTGAAATGTTGCTGTACCAGAAATGCCAGAATTCAGATTTCACCATTTGGAGTCTCTCATCGATTTGTTTTAGCATTTGCTGTTATTGATAATAATAATAATAATAAATGCCATTTATTGGGCATTTACTCTGTGTCAGACACCAAGCTAGGCTCTTGTCATTCCTTTATTATTCATGATAGCTTGCAAGATGGCCATTATTCACCTCTACTTATCGACTGAAGAAAATAAAGCTCAGAGAGGTTAAGAAACCAGCGTAAAGCGTACAGCAAATGAACTCTGGAGCTGGGATTCCCATGCACATCATGGTGTTTCCATATCCTGCACCCACTGCGCTCCATCCCACTTCCTCCTCTGTCCTCTACCAGCCTGTGATGTGCCATCTGTGATGAAGGAAGTGGTCTAAACCTGTGCCTTCCAATGCTAAATATTAGTTGAATATGGCACTTGAAATGTGGATATTGTGTGACTGACGAAACAAAGTTTCATTTGTATTTAATTTAAATAGCCACATATGGCTCGTTGCTACAGTATGAGACAGTGTAACTCTAAAACAAACAAGGCAGAACTGTAACACAGACGTTACCTACCCTAGCATACTTCACAAGGATGACACTTGGACTAAATACTTTTTGACGGGCATCCTCCTACTTTCATTCTTCTCCAATGGAATTCAGTCACTGCTGGTTGTGGGCATCATGAGGAGTACTGTGACGTCTTGGGGGAGTGATACTGCATGAGGCTGCCTACTACTCCCTCCCAAGTCTGCAAGTAGATGTGGTCTCCCGCCATTAGTATTCGTGCCCACAGTCCACATCTGCTTCCCATTCTTTTCTCCTATCCACTAATGCACCGTACACCCATAAAATTAAATATCCTGCTCACCCACACCATTAGTCTTCCAAATGGGAAGGGTTAGACACTTTAGAACTTCCTCTCTAAAAAAATTACACTTTCCTCTTTGAAGTATTGTTAAATTTTATCTGCTATAACCAGCTTAACGTTCTTAGAACTTCATAATGAGTGACAACTATTTCTCAATGTTGACTCTGAGTCAAGCATCCATCTCATTTAATCATTAGCACAGCCCCATGAGGTGAATGTTAATATATCCCCCTTTTTACAAATGAGGAGCTTGTCTGGTTCACCTTAAAGTCTTAAACTCTTTCTACTGATCCACCCTGTCATTAGCTTTCAAACTTGTCATTGCCTCCTACCTCTGCTACATATTCATCTTGGTTATGGACAAATACATCTCACATAAAGAGAAACAATTAGACAAATGTTGATACAAGAGAGGCTTGGAAAAGGCCCCTGTAGAATCCTAGTCTTCTCTAGATCAATGTTGGCAGAACAAGAAAATGTGTAGAAGTTAAAACCCAACTGAACTTATTTGGATTAAAAATAAAATCTGATTACAGCTAAAGATAAACTGCTGAGACCACATCTATGACAATAAAATTAGATTAATGGAAGGATGAGATTTGATTAACTACTTAGGATGATCCATCAAGATTTCAATGTGTTAAATTCAATTCTATTAGGTGAGGGAAAAAAATACCAACTGGTGTAAAGTTAGGCTCTTAATAAATATGCATCCTTGTAGTACAACGTTTGATAAGCACTGAACCTAAAGGTCAAGAAAAATGCCTTCTCAAAAGATCTGAAATAGCAACGAAGAAAAGGAAAACATTTCACCAACCCACAGCACAGTTCTTAAATGTATCTATCTCAAGCTGCTAAAGGAAAAGCAAACTTGCATTTGCATTTGAATCCGCTTCTAGGATTTCCAAGCTCTTTTGCAAAGAAAGATGTTATCAAGAAAAAGTATCTCAATCTTCAGCACTTCTATTTCTTCATGAAATAGCAAAGGATGGAAGCAATTGGTCTCCGGATTTTGTTAAGTGCTAGTAGATCTAAGGGTGCTTTTCTCCACCTAATGGTTTCTCTACAGAATGTTACTTAATGTGACGTGTGTGTGTGTGTGTGTGTGTGTGTGTGTGTGTGTGTGAACATAGACTTTTAATTCTGACTTAGTCTAACTCTAATTCTCACCATCATGCCCCATAAAAATGGACATACGAGTATCTGCAATCATAGACAGGATCCACATTTTTAAAAAATAAAAGACAGATAATAGAAGATATTCTACTTTGATTATACTCACTCCATTTTTCCAGACAATATTCTTAGCACGGGTTTGAAATTATATTAACTGTTTCTAAATCTCTTATATTATTGATATAATTCCAAAGTATAGGTCTACTTCCTTGATCTTGATTTCCTGAACAGGGATAGAAAGACATTTCTAAGCATCCCTGTCATATTTTTTTCTTGGTGCCTGTGACTTTGATTTTCCTATGTACCAACTCATCTTGTTTTCCCCACAAGTCTGTATTAAACTACACGGCTGCAGCTAGTCATTGCTCTGCACCCTTCTTCAAATGTAAAAGCTCCGTCTCTGGGAGCACTCAGAGTCTGTCCAGGGACCCCCTGCAAATGAAGATAAATTGACACTGTGCCTGGGGAGCTCTGGTCATAAACGCAATTTTCAAGAAGATGGCGACTGGCCTCCAAAAGTATTCATGTCAATGAAACATGACAGGTGTCACCAGGAACAGAGATCCCAGGCAAAGGGAAATTAGAGCCTCTCATGTCCCTACTCATCTGTGGTTTCCTAATTGCAGTTGTTGGCATTAATTGATGCTGGTGCCATTTTTGATCATGTGGGGCTGTCTTGAGTGCCTTGCATTTCCAAAGGGCTTGACATCCTGAGCGCCACAGTATGTTTGGATCAAATTTGCTTTCAACATGCCATGTTCAAGAATCTTCTTCCTGAAGGCCATTAGTGACAATGACCTGGCAAATTCATCGCCCCCTGAAATTGCACTTGCTGCTGAGGAAGCCATTCATGGCATATCTTTCCTACAGCTGTAAGAGTTGCAGGGAGTGTGGTAATTCACCAGTGCGGCTGTGGAGTTATATAATCAGACGTGTATTTCAGATAACTGTCTTTTCTCCCAGATGATGCCGTATGCTCTCCTTAGGTGTGCTCCAGAGGGCAATTGCATTTAATACATGTTTTTATTGGTTTGAATGAGACAAAAGTAATTCTGAGTTGCAAACAAGATTTCTTCTTTAAGGGCAGAGTAACTTTCTGATTTTAGATGCAGCATAAAAGTTTGTCATAAAGAAAAGAAAGGAAGCCCATATAGCTTTTTCTATTGATTTTAGATGGAGGAGAGCAAGGGAATTTAATCCTCAAGTGCCATCTTGTTTTTCAGGAAACATGTAAATGCAGATCTGATGAAATACACTGCTCCATTAGCCATGGGTGACCTCCTGTTGGGTCTATTGAAGGCTTACACAATTCCCAAGACTAGGGGCAGTGAATTGCTTCCTTTGTGCCAAGAGCTTAAGGATTGACATTGTTTCAGCATTGAAAGCTTCATGATGTAAATGAAAAACTGGGTCCAGGTTTATAATGATATGCTCATTGGCTCTGCATTTCCAATCTGTTATGATTTCCATTTAAGATAATAAAGAATAATAGATATATCCATCAGCAGCATGAAATCAATTGCCAATGTCTTTTTTATCATCATCATTATATTATTACCAGCATCATTATATAAAATATTACGTATCCTTTGTACATTTCATTTAGTTTAATAAGAAGTACCTATTTGCTTCTGTCATACATTTAATACAAATACAACATATCTCTGGCAGTTCAATTCAAACTTGCTTGTGATTTAGTTGTGTAAACAGCCATGTTAAGACAACTTTTAAAAATACCTCATGTCAGAATGACTAGGCACCTTAACAAATCTGTTCTTTTAGGACAAAGTTTATTTCATGAATCTCTTTTATAAAGTCCATAAATGTCTTTTGAATGCCTACGAGCTGATTTAAGGAAAATGGTCCCATCTTTGGCCACCCAGCTGCATTTGTGTCTAAGGCCAGTGATTGTTTCTAGGAGATTTCAGCTTTTTTTTCTGATCTCTCCTTCTTGCCACAGGTGGTGCTTTTGGGGGCTTGCCTCTACCTTCCCTTCCTCAGAGAACTGAGCTGGAATTCACAAACTCCCTCCATGAAGAGGTTTCCAGAAGACAAGGGAAGAGCTGGATGACACATGTAAAACAAATAGTTAGAAAAAATTTTATAGTTACTCTTTTAAAAAAATTTTTTATCAGAGTATAGTTGTGTTAGTTTCTGCTGTACACTAGTATATATAAAACAGAAAGCTGATAAGGACCTCCTGTATAGCACAGGGAACTCTACACAATACTCTGTAATGACCTACATAGGAAAAGCATCTAAAAAGAGTGGGTATAGGGACTTCCTAGGTGGCTCAGTGATTAAGAATCCGCCTGCCAATACAGGGGACACAAGTTCAATCCCTGCTCCAGGAATATCCCACATGCCACGGAGCAACTAAGCCCGTGTGCCACAAGTATTGAGCCTGCGCTCTAGAGCCAGTGAGCCACAATTATTGAGCCCATGTGCTGCAACTACTGAAGCCCATGCGTCTAGGTCCGGTGCTCCACAACAAGAGAAGCCATCTCAGTAAGGAGCCCGTGCACTACAATGAAGAGTAGCCCCTGCTCACTGCAACTAGAGAAAGCCCATGTGCAGCAATGAAGACCCAACACAGCCAATAAACAAATAAAATAAATAATAAATAAATGTATTTTTTAAAAAAAAGAGTGGGTATATGTATTTGTATATGTATAGTTACTCTTGATTGTGGAAAATAAGCCCTCAAAAGCCTTCTTAAAGCTTGAAATAAAGGGAAAATAAAGGGAATGAAAAAACTTAGGATTTTATGTCTCCACAAATTGTTTCCATTGTCCTCTCTGCCTTCAGCTATGTGCTACTGCTACCAGGCGAAAATACAGAATAACAAAATATTTAAGGAATATATTTGCTTCAAAATTGAACAGGAAGAGAAAAATCCTTTAGGGAGTAAATGGCATCCAAGGAACAACCTCATTACTCAACCCCGTGGAGACAAATGAGCTTTCTGATAAGGCAGCAGGTGCACATCTGGGTCCACCAGCTGTACACTGCAAACTCTTTTTCAATATAGGGGGCCCATACTCCCCAAATATCCTTATTTATTGCTTATCCTTATTTATATAACATGTACCTTTGTAGCATTTGACATTTTAAAACACACACATACAAAAATGAATTATAAGAAGGTGAGATAAAGTATAAGTATATATAGAAACCCTAATATTTTACTCTATGACTAAGTCCATCACCTTGTGCATACTTTGGGCTACTTGCGCCCATATTCTGGAATATTGATTCCTAAATCTTTTCATGCATGGAGCTAACTTTAACCGTGAATATTTCATCTTGCACTTTTTTAGTCTGCAGGCAATGCTTGATGTACAATGATTGCTGGCAATGGATATAATGATTTTTTATTTCTTCCAGTGGTTTGGTAGCACAGACCTAGCCACAGCCCTTTCACTCTCTCCTTGTGATATTAAAACCATACACTGGAACTTTAAATAAGAAACACTGTAGTTTTCTCTCTTGCAAAAAGACATAAAATCAAATGCTTCTGGGTAGAATGCAAAGACTCTGACCACTGCAGTCTGGAAGAAACTTTAGGTGAAATATAATGATGGCTCTCAGAGAGTGTTTCATTTTCCACCCCATAATAGGACAGATACCCTTTGAGATTTCCATGACCGCATAGGGTAGCAGAGCCCCAAGCTGCCAGGGTAATGTATGAGGGAGTTTGGAGAAATAAATGGAAACCTCAACTGACTTCACCAAGCTCAAGTAAGTGTGAGCACAAAAACAGAGGGCAGAACGTACTTAATATTTCAGCTGGCCAAGTTCGAGAACAGAAAAAACTAAAGTTTGTAATGATAGGAATCAGAATAGTGACTGTCTGTGGGAGCACTGACTTAGAAGAGACACGGAGGAACTTTCTTGGGTGACAGAATGTTTTATTTCTTGGTTTAATTTCAGTTTAGAAATTAAACCAAGGGGCTGAAACAATACAGGACCAGAGCCAAAGACCAGATTCTGAAGATTCATTAGGCAAAGAGAAAACACTGTTCTTTAAGGTAAACAAGATAAGAGAGATGAAACTTTGTGCCTAGAATAAGTTTGATGCAAAAACCATCTTCCAAAGGCAGGATCAAGATGGCAGATTGGGAAAATCCTGAGCTCACCTTCTCTGACAAACACACCAAAAGTACAACTATGTATAGAATAACTATTTCTGAGAGCGACCTGAGGACCAGCAGGACAGATTTTCTACAACGAAGGATGTAAAGAAAAGGCCACATTGAGACGGGTGAGGGGGGGTGCAGAGATATGGTCTAGTCAGAACCCACCCTCCTCCAGTGTGTTGACCCACAAGTGGGAGGGATATCACAACCACAGAGGCCCCCCCAGAGGAGCAAGGGGTCCAAGCCCCACATCAGGCCCCCCAACCCAGGGGAGCTATACCAGGAAGATGAACCCCCATAACACCAGGCTTTGAAAACCAGTGGGGCTTACATCCGGGAGAGGCAGAGAGCTGTGGGAAACTGAGTCCACTCTTGAAGGGCCCATGTACAAACTCATTCTCTTCAAGTCTCAGTGAAGAGACAGCTGTATGAAAAGCATCTGGGTCATACAAAGAGATTCACTGACTTCAGGGCATGTGCCAAAGGGGCAGGAGTCTGGTGGAATTTTCTACAGGTATACAAGTGCTAGTGGGCATCATTTTTTTAAAAACTCTCCTTGCACCGAGTTGGCTTGGTGCTGGCAGTGCCATTTCTGTCACTCTCCATCAACCTAGCTAACACCATGCGCCCCACCCCTGCACTCCCCTGAGGACCAGACCCGCCCAACCCATTGGCCCCGGCCCACCCCTCCGAAGGTTACCTCTACCCTGCCCCATCTGCAGGCTGCCGTGGCCATCAGCGATGCCCCTCCAAAGCAACTCCTGCTCTGGAGGTACAACCCTGTACATGAGCCCACCTGCAGCAGTTGTGGCCAGACCTCTCTGCCAGCCTCAACAAGGCCAACCCCACCCACCACAGCAATCACACCCCAAACATAACAGGAGGGCGTGTGCAGCCCACACAGGTGACACTTAGCTCTGGCTACCAGGGGGATTGTGCCACTGAGCCCCACAGAACACCATCTACATAAGTCTACTCTTTCAAAACTGGGAGACATATCTGATATACCTAATGCATAGAAACAAACAGAAATATCATGATCCCTGACTTCAGACTATACTACGAAGTGACAGTAATCAAAAGAGTGTGGTCCTGGCACAAAAACAGACACATACATCAATGGAATAGTATAGAGAACCCAGAAGTAAACCCACACACATGAGCTCAACTGATCTGTGACAAAGGAGGCAAGAGTATACAATAGGGAAAAGGCAGCTATTTCAATAAGTGATGTTGGGAAAGCTGGACAGCCACATGTAAAAAAATGAAATTAGAACATTTTTTCACACCATACACAAAAATAAACTCAAAATTAATTAAAGACCTAGAAGTAAGACCTGAAAACATAAAAATCCTAGAACAAAACACAGGCAGCACTCTCTTGGACACAGGTCTTAGAAATATTTTTTAAATTTGTCTCCTCAGGCAAGGGAAACAAAAGCAAACATTTAAAAATGAGACCTAATCAATCAAACTTAAAAGCTTTTGCAGAGAAGGAAACCATCAACAAAATGGAAATGCAACCTACTCAATGAAAGAAGATATTTGCAAATGATATGACTGATAAGGGATTAATATATAAAATTTATAAACAGCTCATATAACTCAATATTAAAAAAATCTGATTAAAAAAATGGGCAGAAGACCCGAATAGTCATTTTTCCAAAGAAGACATACAGACAGCCAACAGGCACATGAAAAGATGCTCAACATCACTGATGACCAGGAAAATGCAAATCAAAGCACAGTGAGATATAACCTCAAATCAATTAGAATGACTATTATCACAAAGATAAGAAATAACAAATGTTTTTGAGGATGTGGAGAAAAGGGAGGCCTCACGCACTGTTGGTGGAAATATAAATTGGTGAAGTCACTGTGGGAAACAGTATGGAGGTTCCTTAAAAAATTAAAAATAGAACTATCAAAGTATCCAGCAAGTTCACTTCTGGATAATTTACTATCTTCTTAGTTCTATTTATCCAAAGAAAACAAAAGCACTAATTGAAAAAGATTTATGCATTCCTGTGCTCATAGTAGCAATATTTACAATAGCTAAGAGATGGATGCTACCTAAGTGCTCATCATTAGATGAATGGATAAAGAAGATGTGGTATACATATACAATAGAATACTACTTAGCCATAAAAAAGAATCAAATCTTGCCATTTGCAACACATGGGTGTACCTAGAGGATATTATTCTAAGCGAAAAAAGTCAGACAGAAAGACAAATATTGTACCATTGCACCTTTATGTGGAAAATAAAAACTGAAACAATGAACAAACAAAAACAGAAACAGACTGATAGATACAGAGAACAAACCAGTGGTCGCCAGAGGGGAGGGGCTGGGTGGTTAGGCAAAATAGGTAAAAGGGATTAAGAGATACAAACTTCCAGTTATAAAATAAGTCCTGGGAATGTAAGGTACAGCACAGGGACTATAATCAATAATATTGCAATAACTTTTTACAGTGACAATTGTTAGACTTATGGTGGTGATCAATTTGTAATGTATATAAATGTCAAATCACTGTGTTGTACACCTGAAACTAATATAATATTATATGCCAACTATATTTTTTAAAAAGTTCTATTTTGATTGTGCCAGTGGTTACATAGATATATACATTTGTCACATTTATTGAAACATATACTTAAAAACTGTGCATTTTATTATATGTAAATTATCCTCAATAGAAAGCTTAGTCAAAGCAAGCAAAAAATAATGCAGGCAGGATATGTTTAAAAAAATTCAAAATAAAGGAACTAGGAAGTGAAAGGGGGTAGGGCCAGATGGTGCCATTTTGCTGTGCTAAAGCTTTTCCTTTGTTCTCATGGCAAATAGCCTTAGGTTAGAGTCAAATATTCTGCATTTTAAAGATACTATGTAAGGATGTTGGGATATCAGTGTTCTTTTCAGTATTTTGTGAAATGTGTGTTTAAGAGAGAGAATAAACCTTAGTGATAACACACTGAAGTCAAGAAAGAACCTATGTGTTTTTTAAGATTACTTGAAAATTCATCCCTAAATTCTCACAGTTTGGATGCTACATGAATTAATTCTCTAATGATAAAAAATAGATAAAATATATTGAGTAGTTCCAATAATCAATATGCCAATATGGCAGCATGCCAAACCCAGCGCTCAGTGCTTTAAAACATCATGTCATTGGGGCTTCCCTGGTGGTGCAGTGGTTAAGAATCCACCTGCCAATGCACAGGACATGGGTTCGAGCCCTGGGCTGGGAAGATCCCACATGCCGTGGAGCAACTAAGCCCATGTGCCACAACTGCTGAGCCCACGTGCCACAGCTACTGATCCCATGTGCCACAACTACTGAAGCCCACATGCCTAGAGCCCATGCTCAACAAGAGAAGCCACCATAATAAGAAGCCCATGTGCACTGCAATGAAGAGTAGACCCCCGCTCTCCACAACTACAGAAAGCCCGTGTGCAGCAATGAAAACCCATGCAGCTAATAAAATAAATTAAAAAAATAAATATTATTAAAGAGAAACAATCATGTCATTTAAGCTTCACATTCACTCCATGATGTAAATATCACTATTATCTCCACTTCACTGACAAAGAAACTAAAACTTTGGGAGGTAATTTGACCAAGTTCCCAATTAGACGAAAGACTGATCTTGAGACAGAAAAACCCATGCTCTTAAACACCATAATTTAAGTTTTTGACTAAAGGACGGTAAAGAAAACTCAGTGCCTGCCTTTGTGGAGTTAACAAACACAGTAGGAGCCAAACAAAAATCTATTTGTCTTGTAGCATAGACATATATATACCACCAACTGTAAAACAGATAGCTAGTGGGAAGCTGCTGTATAACAAAGGGAGATCAACTCGATGATGGGAGATGCCTTGGAGGGTCGGGATGGGGAGGGTGGGAGGGGAGTTGCGGGAGGGAGGGGATATGGGGATATGGGGATATGTGTATAAATATAGCTGATTCACTTTGGTGTACCTCATAAGCTGGTACAAGAGTGTAAAGCAATTATATTCCAATAAAGAGCTTAAAAAAAATCTATTTCATAGTGAGCAACCCATTAAGATGTCTTGAATTAATCTTCACTTTAGGGACGGGCCAAGCAAATCAACCCTTGTTTTCTTTAAAATACCATCTATAAGACATGTCAGCCTATGTCCCTGACACACACTTACCTCCTGTTCAGAGACCACTCTACATGCCTAAACCATCCTGTTCCCAAGAGATGAACTGAATATTTACCCACAATCCCTTAGGTTTGTTAGAGTTGTTCTTATTATAATTATTAAATATGAAGAAAATTTATAAAACGAGTGCAAAAAACAGGTCGTTTTTTTCCTATGGAAAACCATACAAATTGCAATCACTCCAAGTAAGTCACTCAGATACCAATAAAAATTGGTACGTTAATTAGGCATTTAACACATGAGGATACTAATATGAAAAGGTACTCAACCTTCTTAATTATCACAGAAATATGAATTGAAACCACAAGGCCATGTATATCTGAATTGCTAAAATAAAAATGACTGACGGTGCCTTGTGCTAATGGTGGTGGATAGAGAGCAGCTAAAACTCTCATGTACCACGAGAATATGAATTAACACAACCACTGTGGAAAAATGACAGCATCACAAATAACAAAAATTATATACCCTGTGATCCAGCAATTCAATTTCTGAGTATCTACTCATGACAAAGGCACAGTGCGTTCCAGAAAAGACATGTACTGAAATGTACATAGTGGTGCTATCATAATAGCAAAAAATAAGTGATTCAAATATCTATTATTAGTATAATAAAATTGTGGTTTAGCTATATAACGGAATACTTTGGAAAAATAAAAATCGGCAAACTATACACATTTAAGCCTATCAATGTGGATGAATTTCACAAATACAAATTTGAGGGAAAGAGGCAAGGCACAAAAGAATATATTCTATGTAATTCCATGTAAATAAAGGTCAAAAACAGATAAAAATGAGCTATGGTGATAGAAGTCAGAATAATAATTATTTGGGGGAGGATGGTATAGAGGAAGGGTTTTGGAAATTTTGGTGATGCTCTATTTCTTGATCTAGCTGCAGTTACAAAGATGTGTTCACTTGGGAAAATTTATCAAAAAATGTATACTTCTACTTATGTTGAGTTTATTTTCTCCATCTATTCAATTTTTAAAACTTACTCAAAAAGAATTACTTTCAAATGAGGAAGAGGAAAAGAAAAACCAACCAATAAAAGACTGGGAGGAAAATATAAACATATAGATGGTTGCTCTACTCAGATTGCCGAGCAAGTGTCTATTTCTCACTCCACTTTAAAGCCGACAAAACTGGAAGGGGTAGATTATGAACAAGATTTGGGTAAAACACATGAAACCAACACACATGCAAAGAAAAGACTATGGCTCTACCTCATAAGATTTTCAAATGAATATGCACACATATATATTTTCCATTAATATAAAATAAATAGTTCAAAGTAATAGATACGCTTACGCCTATTTACATCACATGTGTGGCCGCGCACACACACGTATTGCCCAATCAACTACCAGATTCAAAGGCAGAGCATAAAAGCTTTTCCTGTATTGACAAACAGAAATGTAAATCCTCGAAGCCTTCAGAAATCTTGACTCTGTAGCTCCCTCCCCAACTAGACACTAACCGCCTACCTAGATTCAACTGTTTTAATAAACGGGAGTAGATCTTTACCTTTAACCTGGAAGATTCTTAGATGTCCTGGGCAGCTCAGAGCCTCGGTACCTTCCTTTCCTTCCACTGATGTCTGATAGCTTTCACGTTTCTTAAGATGATAATCTGTCCCTTGGAAATTTACCCAACAAGAAGTTTATAATGACCTAAGACTTCACTGGTAAGCATGAACCACAACAGAATTCCCAACAATATAGTTTGCAGTGAAAAGTGCCAAATAACCAAACTGCAAAAATAAAGCTTAATTTTGTGCAAATATATGCTTGGTCTGCAAGCGTATATGTTTGATCTGCAATATAGTTGGGTTACTGCGTCTTTTTAAGTTGAAAAAAATCCATAAAGAAAATTGGCTTTCCTCCCTGTCAACCCCTACCTCTAGCTCCACTCCTATGTTTCTCAGAAAGCTTTCTCAGAAGTTCTATGAATGGGCTCTATCGCGCGCCCTCTACTGCTCTCATTTCTGTCTCTCCACAGTCATAATCTCCTCTCTACAGCTATCCTCCCCTGTGCAATACAAACATGTGGCAGAGAACCCTGTCCTCATTTTCCCCCAAATACTTCTATTTTATTTTTTTTTTTCTTTTTCCTTTTTTTTTTTTTCCATTTTTTTGCCTTGCTGCGAGGCACACAGAATCCCAGTTCCTCAACCAGGGATCGAACCTGCGCCCCCCCCCCGCATTGGAAGTGGAGTCTTAACCACTGGATGGCCAGGGAAGTCCCCCCAAAATACTTTTTTAAAACCTGTTGTTTATAATAAACACTCAGCTCCTGGTCTTGCTGGTATTCCTAACTCAGAGGACTTTTAATGGCAGGTTTTTCTCCTAAGTCTCTGATTCTCCAGCAGTGAGATTCCTCCTCCATCTCTCCAAACTGACCTCAGACTGTTGACCCAAACTGAACAGTTGAAAAGTGTTCATTTTCCTTATAGAAAAGAGCCACTTTCTCTGTCTTTTCTTTTCTCTTTTCCCCAGTTCATCCCAGCTCTACTCAGAGAGGCTTCTTTAAGTAAATGAATTCTCCTTTTAATGTGTTCTTAAGCTGATCATTTATTTCCTGGAGGGAAATTCTGTGGACAGCTCTTAATGTTACACTTTTAATCAAAAGAAAAATATAAGAGCACCACTGTTTCTGTCGTTGTTCGACAGGCCTGGTTTAGCCCGCGTCCTCTTGGTGCATCCATCCCAGCTTTCAGACACTCGCAGGACTCCTTTCTTGCCTCTGGCTCTTGCAGCGCAGGTCTGCTCTCTCTCAGCTAACCTCCTCCTCCCCCCCTCCTCTTCCCCTTTCCTTATCTCCACCCACTGCCTGTTCAGGGAAGGCCTGACATTTTGTTCATTAGCCTAGCTGTTTAGTTGCTGGGTAAGAAGCTGGCCCTGAAAATAGGACTTGCAAATCTCCCAGACAAAGGTGAAAAGTGCTCTCCTACCTGGAGGTCTCTGTCTGTCTCCAGGCTTTACCATGACTGCTAACGCCTACGTGGGGAAAGCAGGAGAAAGAAACGTACCCCTTTCAAATTCCAAACCCCAGTAGAATGAGTGCTGCTGTTTGATGGTAGCCATGCATCAAAATAATGGATAATCTAAATATGAAACTTAGATATGAAAATGGACTTTGCCAAATAGGAAAGTATATTTAATTCACGCATTCAGATTCAGATGATTCAAAAGAGCATTTCAGTTAATAACAGTCTTGAGCATCATCAGTTCATCTGGAGACAGCATGGTTTGGGGAAAGCACATTAATGGAATGTCTATGGAAATCCTGTAGGACCAGCTGGTCCCAGGAGACTTCCAACCTTTCAATTATTTCCTCTGGGGTTAAGGCTATATCACCACAATGAATTTGCCTTTGAGCAGTGAGTCTCTGTATCACACTGGTAATTCATTGCCTTTTTGGTCCTTATTGGGGATTCAGAAGCTGTCTTCCATCAGCCTTGTCATCAGTCTCAGTTACAGTTTTGCTGTTTTATAATTATATGCTATTATCTGTACATCATCTCATCCTATCTTCTGAACTGACTTCCAAACCCCATACTGAAAGGCACGTGCTATTTTCTGTGCCACTGAAATGCCTGGTTTACACCCTCCCAGGTCCTTTAAAATCAAGGTCTAAAGCAGGAAGGGATGGCATCCGTTGCTCAGAAAACTACCAACTGCTGTCACTGATAACCAATTACAATGTTAAAAGCTAAATCTTGTAAGCTTCCCCTCCTGCCCCAGAGGGATGCAAAAAAAGAGTCTGGTGTGTGGAAACAAAGCAATCACTTAAAATGTAACAAGACACATTCTCAAACTAAAACCATGACTCACCCTACACATGCAATATTGATATTTCAGATTATATTTAATTGAACTGAGGTTGCAGTTTATTTTCCAAATGCAAACATGTGTTTAATTAGAGCAAAATGTGCATCTCTATAACACTGAATTTTAAGTACCAGGTTCTAAAGTTTATTGATTGATGATTATTGTGGGGAAACATGAGCTCTTATGCATAAATCTTTTGACAGGAGCTGTCTGTCAAAAATAATGATCCTTTTAAAACTCATGAATAAATAATGATGCAGGTCCACTTTACATAAAAATACATACTCATTTACACTCTGTCCACTGAAATGAAATATGGTTATTTAAAATAATGACTCTGTGATGGGTGAGTAATGAAACATTATTAATTTAATACACATGGTATTTTATACTCACTCTCAAATTACATGCATCTATTTTCAATATTAACACATTAGGCTATTTTTTTAAAGACCTCTAACAAAATGTCTGGTACTGAAAATCCTTTCATGGATGAGATTGTGAATTTTAATTCTGCCACGCTGGGGTCTCATTTTGGTCACAAGCCGGGAAGTAATAACTGGGCTGTCACTGTGGTGATGTTTTATTGTCTGCCCTGACTTGGAACATCCAGAAGGAACCACCTCCTTTTCCTCCCATAGGAAAAAGCGTGACGAGTTGGGAAGGAGGGCCAGGATGCCGCTTGCCTTTCTTCAGCCTTTGCCATCTGGAATTTGATTCTGTGAATATATTTTTTCTCTGCTCTTTTCTTCCTTTATCCCACCCTGATTTTCTATCTGTTCGCTGAGTAAGAGTTGGGGGGTGATCCTAAAATTGGGCACTTCTCTGAGGACTTTCATTAGGAGTTCAGGGACAGAGGCAGGGAATTAGAGAAAATTATGTTTCACTTTTCCTTTCAGATGATGTAGAGTCACTCTTCTGCTTCACCCTTAGATTTTTCAGTGACTTTCTCCTGATATGTTTTTTTTTTCCTCCAGTCATGACACAACATCAGAAATGGTGACAATGGGAAAGGGGTCTGGTCAGGTTTGGGAATGGGTGTGATGTGGAAAGATGGGGAAAAAAGGAACCCATTGCTGAGCTTCCTTTACCTATATTTTTTCAAGCCATGCTGTCTACCTTGAAATTCCCAGCTGGTTTTCAAAAACCTAGGTTTTTAAGTATGAGAAGTGCTAATAGCAGTTTTTGTCACCATTTTATAGATGGGGAAATTGAATCACAATGCAATGATGTGCATTGTGCACAAACACACAGAGGCATTGCTACTCCCAAGCAAATAGTCTCTGGTAGGAAACAAGTGTACCATGTACTGCAAATAGTCTCATCTTCAGGACGGATACTGATACTAAGCTTTGTTCCTTGGTGCCATTGTCCTGTTTTGCCAACATGGGTTTTGTTGTCTCGACCACATGCCATTTTTCAAACAAGAAAATGTCTATGAGTCAAAAAGAAAAAACCGTTTCACGTTTTAAATCTGCTGTTTAAGTCACTCAGCCAGTATTGTTCAGCATATAAAAGGTTCCCACACTTGAAAGATATTTTGACATTTTTTCCAAATTAAAATCAATCTGGATTTAAGGATTTTATGAAACCCTTGAGATAATTTTAGAATCCCCTGTCATGCTGCAGCAGAAAGTCTGTGAGTCCTAAGGTTAGAATGGGGTCTTGAAAGACAAATAGCCAAGTGAAATTAATTTGAAATCTTTGACTAAATATTAACTGTTTCTTAAAATAGATTTGAAAGTGTCATCTTAAATGCTTTTCAATTGAGTGTTTCATACAAAAGAGTGATTCAAAGTGATTCATAAAAATATACACCTACAAATTTCATGTTTAGATATGCCTCTTACGTAATTATAAAGTATAAATTTAGATACAGTATCAGGAAAGCATTAACTCCAACTAGCAAACATAAATTTTTTAATTGTCCTCACATTAGACCACTGAGCTGAAAACTGAGATGGTATTGTTTCACGGTGTGTCCTTTTCACTTGCTTATTTATACAACTAGATTGGCTTTTTTCCTTGATATTATCCAATTGCCAATTGTGTACTAAAGTTGCTTTTTTCTATATTATAGATTTTTTATAGACTTTACCCAAAGGTATTATTCTAAACTTGTGTTATTAGGTTGAAAGAGAACACACTTTTTAATTGCATTTTGTTTTGCAGTATACTGCTTGTCCAATTAACAAGTCAACACGTAACAAGTGTTGTAGTTTGTGCTAACTGAATTGGGCCACATAAAAAGAAACAGCATTAAAAAGATAATCACAAACTTAAAAGAACATTGCAGGATATCACATCCACCAATACTCCCCAAACAGGTCATAGAAACACCAAGCAAAATAAAACATTATGAATTCAGACATTTCTCTTTTAAGAATTTCTAAATACACATGCCTTTTAGGGGTTCTCGTCTTCCTGTAAATAAATCTGCTCTAATTTATACCGAAGAGTGATAAATTCTGTCCCTGATTTTAGGTGGTCTCCAAAATAACACATTATTAATATCTGGATTTTTTGAAGCAGTGGGAGCACTAAAGTGAAACTGACAACTTTCAGGCCAAGACCAAGAGGGGCCATTCAACTGGCAAGTCACGACAAGGGTGTGGCGGGCATCACCCTTGCTTTTAGATAAGGCATATTTAATCTCTGAGGCAAAGACTGTGGCCTTAGCCTTCTGGAGTCAATTTACTAATTTTTGGTTTTTTTCTCAGCCATGTGTACCACCAGATAGGTCATAATACTAGTACATGCAAAGATGAGAATTAATTACTAGGCCATAACTTTCATAAAGATAACTTAGCCTTCTGAAAATTGGCAAATTAAGAACAATTAGTTTTGTGAAGCCATAGGAGAAATCAAAACAAAATTATCATTTTTCTAAACAATAATTTACCGACATCTGGACTGCACATGAGAGTAAACAGAAAAAATTTGACATTCGGGCTACTTGTTTCATATATTGTAATAAATTATTTATTTAGGTGTTTATTCTGTTGTATCTTTGTGTCTTTGGTTATTCATAAAGTTGAAACATCATTTTAGATGAAAACATGTTTTAAAGACTTTCTAATGGAGGAAAAACTTTCTAAAAGAGAAAGTTTTGAAAATAACTTTGGTCCAGAAATCAAGAGCTGTGGCTTCTTGGATTCCTTGTTTTGTCGTTATTTGTGTGACACGTCATGGTCACATCCTGGGAGTCATTTAAAAAAAAACAAAGTTTAACAAAAGAATTCAGACACAAAATATTACAAAAGCACATACTGTATGAGTTTATACATATGAGGTACAAAGACAATGCATTTAGAAGGACAGTAGCTATCTTTGGGAGAGTGTAGTGACAGGAAGGGAGTAGGAGGGGCAAGTTTGGTTGCCAATAATGCTCTTTTATTTTGTTTGGGGTTTTCTTTTTTTGTTTGTTTAATTTGGATGCTGGTTATGTGGTGTGTTTAGTTTTTTTAAATGTAGTGAGCCATATGCACTTTTTAAAAAAATTTTCTTTTTTTATTGAAGTAGCGTTGATTTACAATGTTGTGTTAGTTTCAGGTGTACAGCAAAGCGATTCAGTTATACATACATATATATCTTTTTTTTTCAGATTCTTTTCCCTTATAGGTTATTACAAAATATGCAGTATAGTTCCCTGTGCTATACAGTAGGTCCTTGTTGGTTATCTATTTTATATATAGTAGTGTGCATATGTTAATCCCAAACTCCTAATTCATCCCTATACGCTTTTTTTTAATTTTTATTTATTTATTTATTTTTGGCACATGGGCTTAGTTGCTCCGCGGCATGTGGGATCTTCCTGGAGCTGGGATCGAACCCGTGACCTCTGCATTGTCAGGTGGATTCTTAACCACTGCGCCACCTAGGAAGCCCCCTATACGCTTTTGATATGATACTTTTCTGTATGAATATTATATTTCATTTAAAAGGAAAAATATGAAGGAGGTTGAAATAAATTTTTCTAATTTTTTTTCTAAAATTCTACTATTTTGTGAAAACTGCCTTCTTATAATAAGACACCCACCATAAGTCAAGCACTTTTAGGTGACTAGGGGACATCACTTCGAACACAAGGAATACACTGTGCAGTAACAGATTTCTATTGCTTTTTTACATTTTTTTCTTTCTTCCTCTGTGCTCACTCTTGTGACTGACCCTATGCGTGACTTCCAGTAGCCTTCTCATCCTTACTTTTTTTTTAATAAATTTATTTATTTATTTATTTATTGGCTGTGTTGGGTCTTCATTGCTGCACACACTTCACTGCTGCTGCTTTCTCTAGTTGTGGTGAGCAGGGGCTACTCTTCATTGTGGTGCACGGGCTCCTCTTTGCAATGGCTTCTCTTGTTGCAGAGCACGGGCTCTAGGTGCACAGGCTTCAGCAGTTGTGGCATGTGGGCTCAGTAGTTGCGGTTGGCGTGTTCTAGAGCACAGGCTCAGTAGATGTGGTGCATGTGGTGCATGGCTTAGCTGCTCCGTGGCATGTGGGATCCTCTCAGCCCTGGGATCGAATTTGTGTCCCCTGCATTGGGAAGCAGATTCTTAACCACTGCGCCACCTAGGAAGTCCTCATCCTTACCTCTTATTTACTCCTAATCTCATTCAGGCTAGAAAAGTAACAGATAATCACGCTACCAAATTCTGCAGTAAAGACCTGAATGCCTGCATTCTGAAAGCTTAAGGTTGCTGGGAATCTGACCTTCAGATGAGTGAGGCAGTCATGTACCTCGTCTCAAAAAACCTTAACCTCAGAAAGGACCTCAGATTTTTACAGTGGCCTTACACATGAACAGGGGTTATTTTAGCTGGATCCTCAGAAGATTTGTTGTTGTTTTTCAGTCTCTATACTCCCAAGAATGTTCAAAAACAACTTCGTTGCCAACCAAGACATTCTCCTGCAGAACATTTGTTAACAAGACTATTTATTCTTTCATTCTTTCTCTCTTTTTTTAAAGCTCATACGTATCGCCTTATAACTTCTATGCAAATAAAAGTCCTGAGACGTTCAGCTGGACAAGCAAAATAGGTCTACACTGGTGGTTCTTAACTTCAGCTTTGTGGTTAACACCAGAGTGATCTAAGGAGCTTTGTGCAAAACAGTTGTCCATGCACTGTCTTGGGAGGTTCTGATTCAGTCAATCTGAACAGGCTGAGGCACTGGTATTTTTGCACTCTAACTGGTGATGTGGACGCATAGTTAGGTTTGAGAAATATGCCTACACCTTCTACATGACAGCCCTTCCCTTCTGATTGGCAGACATGGTCATCTGTATCTTGTCCTTTCCAAGCCACATAGCTCTGGTTTCTTTATTCTTGGCTCTTGGTTTGCATATCTCTCATCACTTAGATCATCACTCCTGAACTTAACTTTCATAATGTGCTTTTAAAATGTGGCAAATGAGTCTTGAACTCCAAGCTCAGGTGTGGTCTCACTAGAGTGAGATTCTGGGCTTCTCTTGTTGCAGCCTAACGATATGTTTGCTTGAGTCACCTTGTATTGTTGTCTGATACTGACGTATAGCCAGTCGTAAATCCCAGGACTTTTTACCTGACTTTCCTTCCTTCCTTTCTGCCTGTCTGCCTGCCAGCGTTTCTTCTCCTTCGTCAGTAATATTTGAGTGTTACTTGGGGTTTGGCCTTGGGGATTACTAAGGGATCAAGACAGACACAGTCCCTGCCTTGCTGGAGTCAGGATTCAGACAAACAAAGCAGCAATTATGTCTTAGGCCAGTTCTCACCTATGCTGTGCTGGTGTAACTGATTTATGAGCACCTCCAACTTGAGCCAGAAAGGATTGAGGGCGGTTGACAGGACTGAGGGAGTCTGTCATCTTGCTCACTTGGAGGCCAGAATCTCTCCTGAGTGAGTCAGGTAGGTTCTGGTATCTGTATTTAACAGCACCTGGAAGGGCTCTTTAAGTCAAAACTTTATGGGCACAGCCAGAGCATTGGGCAAGAATGATTGGACTGCGACTGCGTAGTAAGAACTATAAATATTTCATTACATAGTCTTATATTCTCCAGTCACCATTGCCAGGCTGGTAGAGGTAACCATCTCTGTTGCGGTTCCTCTGAATCCCCTTTTCTTTGTCCCCTGATGACTATAATGAGGGGTCTGGACCATGATTGATTCAGGATATATTACTGTTCTCAGTGAGTTGTTATTTTGCCTAAAGAACCGTTTTGCAGTTACCCAGACTCGTCTTCCTCCCAGACTCTGGTTGCCTGTTTTGCCAGGTGATAGGGAGAGCTACGGGCTGCTGCTGCTGCTCTTTGGTTTTCAGTCCCGAAGGCTCTTTGTGTTCCCTTTGCTGACCCTCTCTGAAGGTTAACTGTTCTATGTAGGGAGCATTTTAAATTCCCTTCGAATGCAAGAGCCGCTTGTTCATCAGAGTCCCAAAGCCAGATCAACTCATGGAGGCCTGTCTGACATTTTCTTAGACACCTCCTGAAAAACCTTCTTGGCAGCAGGAGCCCTGACCTCTGCATCCAATATTTGGTGTGCTACGCCTCCACTATCCCTGAAATACTTCCTCTTGTTGGTTTAGGGCTAGACTGTCAAGACTCTTTTGAATCTTGATTCTGTCATCTATCTCGGTTTTACACTTCTGAAAATGTCATAATCATGGCTTCTTCAATGGTAGATAAATTTTGAACCAAAACACTGGCAGTTTTGGATAGAGAACTGAGGACACAACCAGACACCTCTAAGTGGTTATCGATCTACTAACACGTTCTACTTTGTTATGGCCATTCAGCCAGTCTCCAGGTTTTTGTTGTTGCTTTATGTTGTGAACACTTTATATTGTGAAATATAAAACACATACTGAAAATTACCCCAAACAAAAACATACAGCTTAATAAGTTATCACAAAGTAAACTGCGTAATCTCTTCCCACATCAAGAATAGAAACTTCTTTCCCAGACACGGTCAATCCTTATCCTCTTCTCCTTACCCCAGAGCGGTTACCACTGTCCCGATTTTTCTGGCAGGCTACCACCCCCAGGGCACTGCACAGAAGCAGACTGAAGCACACCCCCAGCCTTTCTGTAAAACATGCCTACTTACTTGTCCTGGAGCTTCAGCCTGAGGGGCAGGCTTCAGGTTTGCCATGTATCTAGAGGCTACAGAAATGCCCTCAGGGAATGCACCATCTTTGTGCTCTCCTGCAGCCTCACTACTGATGGCCGAAAGAGGAACTCTTCAGTACCTCCCAGAAAGGAGCTTATACACTCCTTTGAAGACCTGATTTTTACAACAGTTGCCCAGAGGATACCTTGAGATTGTTTGGTCTATAGGCCAACAGGGATTATTATTGTGGTCTGATAGGACTGTATATATCTGCATACATTAAAAGCTGACTTTCAATCAGTTTGAAACTAGATGCAGACTGAGATCCCTCCCTTTGGAACACTGACAGGTATTGGCACACCATCAACAACTGAGAACTGTCAACAAAAATATCAGCTTTTCAAACTATTCTAAAAAGTTAAAGTAATCAAAACAGTATGGTGCTGACACACACACAAAAAAAAACAAAACACAAAAATCAACAGAACAGAATAGAGAGTCCAGAAATAAACCCACACTTACATAGTCAATTAATCTACTACAAAGGAGGGAAGTAATTACAATGGAGAAAAGACAGTCTCTTCAGTAAATGGTGCTGGGAAAATTGGACAGCTACATGCAAAAGACTCTAACTGGACTACTTTCTCACATCATATACAAAAAGTAAACTCAAAGTAGATTAAAGATTTAAATGTAAAACCTGAAACCATAAAACACCTAGAAGAAAACACAGGCAATATGCTCTTTGACATAAATTGTAGTGGATCAGTCTCCTACCTCAAAGGAAACAAAAGCAAAAGTAAACAAACAGGACCTAATTAAACATAAAAAATTTTGCACAGCAAAGGAAACCATCAACAAAAGGAAAAGACAACCTACTGAATAGGAGAAAATATTTGCAAGTGATATGTCTGATAAGGGGTTAATATCCCAAATTTATAAACAACTCATACAACTCAATATTTTTTAAAATCCTGATTAAAAAATGGGAAGAAGACCTGAATAGACATTTTTCCAAAGAAAACATACAGATGGACGACACACATGAAAAGATGTTCAACATCACTAATCATCAGAGAAATGTATATCAAAACAATCATGAGATATCACCTCACACCTGTCAGAATGGCTATCATCAAGAAGTCTACAAATAACCAATGCTGAAGAAGGTGTGGAGAAAAAGTAACCCTTGTGCACTGTTGGAGGGAATGTAAATTGGTACAGCCACTATGGAAAACAGTATGGAGATTCTTCAGAAAACTAAAAATAAAACTACCATATGATCCAGCAATTCCACTTCTGGGTACTTAACCAGAGAAAACGCAAACACTAATTTGAAAAGATAGCTGCACATTGTTCATTGCAGCATTATTTACAATGGCCAAGATATGGAAACAACCTAAGTATCCACTGATGGATAAATGGATAAAGAAGATGCAGTATATATACAGTTGAAAACTACTCAGCCATAAAAATGAATAAAACCTTGCCATTTGAGACAACATGAATGGACCTTGGGGATATTATGCTAAGTGAAATGTCAGACAGAGAAAGACAAATATTGTACGATTTCACTTATACATGGAATCTAAAAAACAAAACAAATGAACAAACAAAACAAACAAAACAAAACTTACAGAGAACAGAATGGTGGTTGCCAGAGGGGAGGGGAGTTGAGGGTTGATCAAAATGGGTGAAGGGGGTTATGTGGTACAAACTTCCTATTATAAAATGAACTTTTATAATTTTACAGTCCCTGTAAGAGTTTGTTCATGTAGCTTGTAAGACACACAAACATTTTCTGTAAGGCAGACAAGTTTTATCCCACAGTGGAATGGCAGCCTCCCCTGCTCGTGTAGAACACAGAGCTTCACAAAACCTGAGCGATGTAATGTACAGCGTGGTGACTATATTTAATAATATTGTAGTGTATATTTGAAAGTAGCTAAGAGAGTACATCTTAAAAATTCTTATCGAAAGAAAAAATTGTAACTTTCTATGGTGACTGATGGTAATTGGACTTACTGTGGTGTTCATTTCCCAGTGTATACAAATATCAAATCATTATGTTGGACACCTGAAATTTATATAATGCTATATGCTAATTACACCTAAATTAAAAACAAATAAATAAGCAAGTAAATTAAGTTCTTAAATGGTTCTTCGCGTTTACAGCATTTATATTGAGTGGTCAGCTGTCAACTGAATTGTCCCTCTGTAAAAGTTTTTGTTTGGTTTTGCTACTTTTAAGACGTTATCACTGCTTTTGGTTTTTAGCAGCTTTGTTTTGATCTGTAGATGTAGATTTTTTTAAAGTTTATCTTACTTTGAAATTTAACAGATTTCTTAATATATCCCATCAGTTTTGGGAAGTTAATATTCATTATTTCTTTTTTTAAAACAATGTTTCATGGCATAGTTGACAATTTTTTTAAATAAATTTATTTATTTATTTATTTATTGGCTGCATTGGGTCTTTGTTGCTGCACACAGGCTTTCTCTAGTTGCAGTGAGCAGAGGCTACTCTTCATTGCAGTGCATGGGCTTCTCATTGCTGTGGTTCCTCTTGTTGCGTAGCGCAGGCTCTAGGAGCTCGGGCATCAGTGATAGTGGCACACGGGCTCAATAGTTGCAGCCCGCAGGCTCTAGTTGTGGTGTATGGGCTTAGTTGCTCTGCAACATGTGGGATCTTCCCAGACCAGGGCTCAAACCCATGTCCCCTGCACTGGCAGGCTGATTCTTAACCACTGAGCCACCAGGGAAGTCCCCTTATTATTTCTTGAATTGCTGCTTCTACCCTATTTTCTCTCTTCTCTCTTATGGAACTTTAATACACATATATTACATCTTCTCATTATATCTCTATGTCTCATATTCACTACAGGTATTTCTGCTTTTCAAAAGTTTGCTTTACACCACTTTGCTTTTGGGAAAGTCCTACATTAGTACCTGTTTTCATTAACCAAAAGAAATCTGAAGAGGATTTTCGCTTTTACAAAAAAGGTTAACTGCTTCTTCACTTTACACCATTTTGGCATATGAAAGTTTTAGTAGGGACGCTCTGTTTTCAGACACTAGAGGGATCTTGCATTTTGTTTTCCATCCTTTTACCACTATGTTTCATTCTAGATTTTTTTCTGTCTAATTTCCTGTTCACTAATCCTATGGCTGAGGGTACTCTAGTATTAACCCTGTTTATTTAGACCTTTTTTGTTATTATATTTTTCAGTGTTACAATTATAATCAGATTCTCTTTCATAGTTTCCAATCTCTGTTGAAATGTTAATTTGTCTTGAATATGTCTTAATATAGTAAGAATAATTGTTTTAGAGTCTCTATCTGATGACTTCATTATCTGAAGCACCTGTGGTTCTGCTTCTGTTTGTTGTTTCTCCTGGTATCTACTCATGTTGACTTGTCTCCTTTTATGCCTGGTTACTTTGATGTGTTGCTATTCATTTTACTAGTAAAAATTGTTTGTAGAAATAATTTAAGGCATGGGTGATACATTCCATCTTGCTAGGTCTGATTCCATCAATCAAATATCAGGCTTTGAGGTGATTCAAAACTGTACTGTGGTCCTCGATACAATCTACTTGTGATTTATCATTATTCCTAGAGTCTCATCATTCATGATTCCAACTATCTGCAAAAGGATTTTATCAAGGCTCCCAAATGTGAGAATTCTAATTCCTATCTCACTAGCTTAGTGAGATATTCAAAAGCACCATTGTCTTTTTTCCCCTAGCTTTGAAATATAGTTGACATACTGTGTATGTTTAAGACATACAATGATTACCACCCTAGCATTAGCTACCACCTCCATCCAGTCACATAGTTACCACTTCTTTTTTGTGGTGAGAACATTCAAGATATACTTTCTTAGCAGCTTTCAAGTATATAATACAGTATTTATTAACTATAATCACCATCTGTACACAAGAGCCTTAGAACTTATTCATCTTACAACTGAAAGTTTATACCCCTGGGCAACATCGCCTCTACTCCCCCAGTCCCCAGTCCCTGATAACCACCATTCTAGTCTCTGATTCTACCGAGTTTGGCTTTTTAAGATTTGAATGTAAGTGATATCATACAGGATTTGTCATTCTCTGTCTGACTTATTTCATTTAGCATAACATCCTCAAGGTCCATCCACATTGTCACAAATGGACCAGTAAGTCTTTTAGGTTCTCAGCTACTCCCACTGAAATCAGCAAGTGTGCCTAGGAGTAAAACCACCCCAAAATTCTGGTTTCACTTTCACAGGCATCAATTTTCTGCCAGATCTTATCCAAGTAATTCTCTCCTACTTTGTTAATGCCCAATGTCATCAAAGAGATTTAAAAAATATTTTGTTCAGCTTTGCAAGTAGTCTTTAGTAGGAGTGTTGGTGGAATCATATGCTCTATTATTACCAGAAGTAGAAGTCTGCCAATTTACTGGTTTCCCTTATCCATAGTTATACTCATCCATAGATATCCTAGGAGACTCGTTCCAGGACCCCTCATAGATACAAAAATCTGAATATGCTCAAGTCCCTTATATGTACTGAGTACTGCACAAGAAGCTTATGAAAATAAAAGAGATACAGCAAGTGAAGGCACTTTGAACATTGTAAACCTATGTACCACATAAGCCAACATTTTATAATAGTGAACAAAGATATAATAGAACTCTTTTAATAGGACATTTTCACTCATATTTAAATGTTACCAGTAGCTTCTGTGAAATGGTTTAGTACTATTTCTTCAATTTTCAGAGTATATTTGTTTCTAAAGCTACTGCATTCTTATCCTAAAACAAAGTAAAACAAACAGAAATTCTTGTTGTCCACATTCCTCTCCTTAGGAAATACATCAATGGTCACACATCACCTGTTGAGTATTCTATTTTATACTGAACCAAGAAAACAATACAAAACAAACAGGAATACTCTCAGTTCCACTCCAATTCCAGTTTTGTCTAATAGACTTCAAGTTAAATGACACAGATTCAATCTTGATTAATCATCCAAAACGAGTCTATGTCTTTGGCATTTTTATGTGGTTGAATTTTAAACTTTTGTCATTTTAATTTAACACTTTGATTAGAAAATGACTTCATTTTGCCTAGAGTATTTTAATGTCATGTTTGTGGGTCTATTCATATGAAAATTATTTTTCTCTGTACACTTTTGTTGATAAGAAAATAATATTTAATAGAAAGATTTGATAAAAAAAAATAGGTGTATGCAGTTGAAATTATACAACCAAAGTAAAAACGGAGAGAAAGCAAGTAAAACACATAAAATTTTTGTCAGTCTCTAAATTTTGAAGTAGGTATGCAGCTGCCACTAAAATATGAAAAAGTCATTGCTAATTTTATGGAACGTATTACTTGCAAGGTCAATCAAAAGTGTGTGGGAAATTTGGAACCACTTCTTTTGAAGGAGACGTACAGAAAATAGTCTTTTTTTTCCCCAAGTATTTTAAAGGGGATCATCATAGTAGCTTCAGAATATCACTATTTTTTGCAAATAAAAGTTCTATGTGTGTATATTTATATTCATATGTTTCCCCCAAATTTACTCATTGCAACAGCCAAGGCTGTCATTTTGGTTCAAGTATTATTTTTTTCAGTGATATCTTTGCCAGTTTTCCTCCTGAAAATTTTCCTTAAAAAAAAAAAAAAAAAA
The DNA here is from genome assembly GCF_030028045.1 of Hippopotamus amphibius kiboko. Taxonomy (NCBI): domain Eukaryota; kingdom Metazoa; phylum Chordata; class Mammalia; order Artiodactyla; family Hippopotamidae; genus Hippopotamus; species Hippopotamus amphibius. Next base: position 67,034,672 of record NC_080193.1, on the reverse strand, counting down.
AAACCCACAACAACAGATGGATTTTGAGTAATTGAATTTCCTACTTAATGTCTAGAGTGACTTCTTATTATGGAATAGAATTATTCCAACATCAAGTATTTGGCAAAGTTTTTGTCCAACATGTTTAGGGAAACTTGCCCAATACTTGCAATCATAGTACTCTTTTAGATCTCTACTGAAATTCTTGGTTAACTTATCAAATAGAAGTGTGAACACGGCTTTGGTTTAGTATAAAAACAAACTCTTGTCAAGATTAATTCTAAAGAGCACTCCTGCTGAAGTAGTTTGTATTTGATCTCATACAGAGGTCCTTAATATGAGCCGTTGTTACAGAAGAGGCTGGCATTCCATGTAAAATTCAAGTGATCAATAATAATTATTGATATCATAAAGGAGAAGGAATCTATCTTACTGTTTAAAACCTTACCTTTCTGATTAGAAAGGGACTCCACCAACATTAAGAGGTGCTTATACATTGGGAAAAGATGAGATATGCAGCCAAACCACTGAGATCCAGATTCTGGCTTCCATTCTGTCATGTTCATATTCCATATTTTGGGACATACAATAACGTTTTGAGCATTTATTTCCTCATCAGTAAACCAAGAAGGTTACATTAGTCAGATTTTAAGGGAGCTCAATTATTTCCCAGAGGAAAAAAAGAGACAATATATTAGGAAAGATATAAAGGCATATCAAAGCCTTTCCTCTCATTAGTGTTGAGCACTTGAAGTACCCTCTCTTTGTTGGCTGTGTAAACCAGCAATCTAAAAGGTGCTTGATGACAAAAATGGCTGAAAGCCACATGTTTGTGGAGCCAAATATGCCCTTAGAAGAAACATTTGACTTTTTCAGTTAAGAGTAATGGATTAAGTTGAAAAGGAATATGCTAAACAAGAATTTTAAATATTAAGCATTGGCACAAGTTCAAAATATTTAAGAATTAGAGAGAAAGGCATTTCCTTTGCAATGTTCTCTAGAGCCATTTGTCTTTAAATATAATACTGTGCAATACTGAATAATATTTAGCTGATATTATAAGGAATTTTACTTTTGTAAAGGATCTTGTTTTACTTCTCTCCTTCCTTTTAGCAATCAAGCTTCTTGGAAGTGCTGCCTGTACTTGTTGTTGCCATTTCCTCATCTCCTACACCTTGTCCCCACCATTGGGTTTTTACCACCACCAAGCCTGCAGTCACAGTGTGAGATGACTTCTCTGCATCACGAACGCTCTCTCCTTGAAATGCTCCATCTCTTAGCTTCCATGGTCCCACCCTCTTCACCTCCGCAGATTTTTCTTCCACTTTTCTGGTCTGTCCTTTTCAGCCTCTTTTTTTTTTTTTTTAAGAAAAATAATATATTAATGTGTGCAGTGGACTTCACACTGGGGAAACCTAAACCAGAAATAACTCAAAATGGCACTCAGAATCTCATCTTTTAAAGCATCTTCAACAAAGGACAATAAAGTTATAGAGAAATGACAGGACAAAGGAGATCAGTTCTAGGTTTCCAAGGTAGGCCAACGATGGGACAGTAAATATATGGCAGGAAACTAATGGAATAAAGTTTTGCAGATTCCTCTGGTGCCAATTCTGGGCTGATAAGAATGTCTTCTTTCTTCCTGTCCAGGGAGGGTACTTTTCATATGGGAGTTTATCTTCATTTGGGGCCAAACTATTGCTACAGACATACGGTTTGGCTTGCCAGCCTGGAACCCCTCCTCTGTCCATCCTGTAAAAGTCTCTTCAGAAAATCTTCTCTCTTTATCACCGAGTATCGGGATAACTCCATCTACTTCCAAGGGCATGTGCTGATGATTCTCAATCCTACAGCTTTTAACGGATTCACCTCCTGAATTTGAGATCCTTCTCTCCAACAATCCTCTGGATATTTCCACTTGGATTTCCAGCAATACTCGAATTGCAACATCCCCACTATAGAATCCATCAACTTTCTCCCCGATCTGGGTCATCTTCCCATGAGCCAACCAGGAACTCGGGTTTGCTACTTAGGTTTCAGACCCACCACAGTCATTCTTCACCAAAGGAACTGATAATTCTACACATTTGCTATATACTTCTAAAAATCACTTACTCCTTTCTGTTGTCATGGCCATCATTGCCTCCATCACCTCTCACTTCGATTGCTGCAACTGTTTCCTAACGAACTGACCTACCACTGTTCTGTTCTCTCTATCCCAGTCATTGTGAAATGCTTAAAATACAAAAAAAAAATATTATTTTCTTTCCTGAAACTCTTCAGTGCCTTGCCATTGCTCTCAGAATAATGTCCGAATTCACTAACAAGTACAATAAGTTCCTGAATGATTCGCTTGGGAGCCTCCTCTCCAGCCTCATCACTCACCACGTTCCCCTCCCCTGTGCTTATGCTCACCATGCTGAATGTCTTTCACTTCCTGGACACTCCTGCTCCCTTTAGGCTCAGCACCTTTAACAGAATGGTTTCTCTTCCTAGAACTGCAATTTCATCCCCCAGCCCCTCATGTTTGGCTATTACAGAGGCTTCACGTCTCAAATCAGCAGCACTTCCTTGGGGAAGCCTTCCCGGATGTTCTACCTGCCATGCCTGGGTAAGGTGTCCTGTTATGTATCTGCACAGATTTTTATACTTTCCTTTTCTGCCAATGGTGCATACTCTCCACAAGGACAGGGACATTACAGATCTCATTTGCACTCGCCTTGCACACCCAGCAGGCGGCGGGATACACAGTAGGTGCTCAACAATATACGTTTTGTTTTTATCTCATTTTGTTTCATTTCAAATAAACCATGCTTTTGCATAAAAACCTGATGGAAGCTACACTGCTCACCAGGGGTCACTGACCCTAAACTGTAAGATCTGGTTTGTTGGAGACATGAAAACAGTCATTTGAAGGTTGGAACATACAGATATAGACATAACCGTTGACAGACAAGGGCCATTCAGCCTGGGCAAGGCCTAAACTGGGGCCACGTAGAACATGGCAAACTGTGACTTTATGTACTGAGGTTGTTGATGGTGGTAATGAGGGCCATAGTAAAATAAATGTCATCACAGCACCAAACCCCAGACACAAGCTATTATTTGAAACCGGGCAATCAACAACACTCAGAACACACGATTTTCCAAATGTAATACTCATAGCATGAGACCCATTACCCTAATCAAGCCACTAATATGCAGAGGCATTTAAAAAATCAAGTTTGTGGATTCCTTTAAGCACATACAGCTGCGGGTTCCCCTCTGTGCTCCTTGTTTCGATGGCCAGCAGCTAAGAGCAGAAATGAAAGGAAAGGAAATTCATAACTTCTAACCTTGCTTAAGGCAATTTTACTCTTTTTAAAAAGATTAGGTTGGCGGTGGGCAAGGATAACACAATCGATTAATGAATTTGGGTGACATTCTGTGGAATTCAGTGATGCTCTTCTTGTCCCCCATAAGGATGACTAATCATAATTAAGTTATAAGTTAAATTTGCCTTTGTGTACAGGCAGCCCTGACTCAAAACCAAATATAAATACGCCATATGAGGCTTTTTCCTGCGAAATCCAGCATCCTCTCTGAAAAATAAAACATAAATTTTTGCTATCCGTCACATTCATTTTTGCAATGGAGATCTGTAAACATCTTACAGCATGTTTACATGAGGATTTTGCCATTATGAATACCAGATGGAACACTGTCTTGCTATGTGAAAGAAAATATACAGGCAAGTCCGCTGTATCTGAAAACAAGGCAAGTCCATCCCAGAAGAGCATAATCTGATTCCTGAAGGATGCCTGCACAGGGAGTAGTCCAAATATTATACAACATTAGCAGATTAGCTCATCACAGATGAAACTCTTTTCATTTAATGTGTGCATCAAAATCTTGATGAGACGGATCTGAGCCATGTCACCTTGAAATCAGGGTCAAGTCCTTGCTTTACATTGCCTAAATTCTAGTACACAGATGCGTTAACAAAACTCATGGAATAGGCAATCCATTGCAATATGAGCTGAAGTGCTTCCAGGAATACTTTTTTCCTGGGAAATTAGTGTTAAGATACGCACACACAACCTTTCAGAGAAGCCATTTGGTGTGTATGTCTCCCTTCCTCCATAGCATCCTTATCCTGACACCATAACAGTATGAGTCAAAAATTAAAAATAAATGCAGCCCTAAAAACGCTTTAGAACTTGGCTCCCAATTTTTCATTTCTGCAACTTAGAATTGAGAATGGATGAGGTTTTGGGTTCTGAACTTCCAAAAGAGAATTAGCCAATTACTTGTTATTTTAAAGCACCAATAAAAAGTATATATAATAATGTATATCCTTATTAAAAAGCAACTTTCAATCTTGATTCTTATTTGGGGCATGTCTAAGGTCCTTTCTGTCCCTGCTCACATGCTGATCACCATAAGCCACAGAGGTTGCAGTGTTTGTGGGCTTTTGTTTCTTTATCTGATTGTTTCTAAGTACATTAGATGACCTGCCAATGCATTGTACATCTTTGGGTGTCACAGCTAGGGAAGGGAGGTCCTACCTACAGGTGTAGTCATTCCTGTTCCATCTCAAAACAACTTTTGTCTCTTTCTTATTCTAAAGCATCTCCATGTAAAGCTCTAAGGATCTCTGTCATTTTTCAATAGACCCCTGATTATATTCATAATTGAGTTAACATACAAGACTGAAAATTGATTTCTTAGAGATAGCATTCACTAAGATTTCTTGAAGATTGCAGTTTAATTCTCTTCCCCTATAATACTGCTACCATCTAACTTCAATTCATTATAATAACAAAAAAGTGCATCATATGTGTTCCGGGTAGAAAAGTCATCTCTCATAGTCCAAATGCTGGACCATGCCTTTGTATTTTTATGTCAGAATTCTTGTTCTGTCAGCTACTCTCAGAATTAATAGGATGCTAAGAAGATTCCAGGAAATCTGATATTTTGAAGCAATATTTCAGTTAACATGTGGCATTAAATATGTATCTTCTTAGCTATTTGTAACCATTTATCTTACTGATTAAGACATTTCAGACCACTTAAATATTTATTTTTAAAATGTTCCTCTTGGAGAAGAAAGATGGCGGCGAAGTATAAGAACATGGAGTGCATCCCTCTCCACAGATGCATCAGGAATACACCAAAAGATGCAATAATTCCCACAGAGAACCAGCTGAACACCAGCAAACGACCTTGGACACCAGAAAGGACTGCAAAGATCCCGACATAACTGGGTAGGACAGAGGGAAAAAGAAAAAAAAAGGAGAAAGAGGAGGAGAAGAAAGGAAAGGGATGGGTCCCACACCTTAGGGTGGGGGGATCTGAAACAGAGGGGAGATTGCCGAATTCAGGGAAACATCCCTTATCTGATGGGGAAACCCCTTCTCCAATGGGGAATTTCCCTGGGTCAGAAGGGAGGCATTTGGGACTGTTCAAAGAGGGTGAAACAGCTGAGCTGTGGCAGACGGGAAAGAGTGAGAAATACACAGAGGGTTCGCACCAAGGCTCAGCGTGTCCAGACTAAGATGTCGATTCACAGCTGAACAGGGGGTCTGGGAGCTGGAATGTGGGAAGAGGAGAGCTGGTTCAGGGTTGGAAACACTGTTGGCAGTGGGGAGATGGACTGAGAGGACAGGAGGGAAGAAATCCATAGCGGAGAGTACCTACCATGGAAAGCTGGGCAGCCATGGTAGCAGCTGGATATTGCTGACTCACAAGCAGGGGGGGAGGAGCCGCGGGTGTAGCCTCTCTCTCCGTGCCTGCGACAGACAAAGGAAGGACCCCTCTGGGCCTGGCTAATGCACTCAGGGATAACAAAGGCCCCCGGGCAGGGCTGGCCTAGAGTGCCTGCAGCCGAGGGCCAAAAGTCCACAGAGTGGCTCAGCTCTGGAGACATTCTGTTTACACCTGAGCCGCTGGCGTCCCTTTGCAACAGGCACCACCACGGACAACTGAGCCGCCATGACCCAAGCAGGGCACCACTGCTCACTCACTCCCAGGGGAAGGAGCCACTATTGTACCCTCTCTCTCCCCACACAACGGCACTTACAGATGAACAATAAAGGAAGCTCTGCTGGTCGCAAGGTAATACAAAAAGCCCAAGGCAGGTAGAAGGACACTTATAGCTGAGAGCCCAAGGAAACAGAAATATTATTATTCATTCCATTGATCTGGTCCATTCTGGGGTCAGTCCTAGGTTTTTTTTTGTTTTTTGTTTGTTTGTTTGCTTTCTACTAATTATGATCTTAGTCCTAAGGGCTCTACATATTTTATAACATTTTTTTATTCTATTTTGTGTTCTATTTTTATTTTAAGCCTTTTTATATATTTCTATTTCTAGCTAAGTTTTTTGTAGTGCTGACTGTATCTCTCCTACCTTCTTTTCACCTCTATCTTTTATCTTTTATCCATTTCTATTTCTCTCATTTTCTGTTCATATTTCCAGTCACACTACGCTTTTCTGTTGTGCTGTCTTCTATCCTTTTTTAGTTTATTTTATCTTAATATACTTATAAGCAATATTATTGGTCTGCTCTGTTTCCTTGCTTTATTCTCCAGATGACACACTGCTTGGTTTTTATTATTAGGTTTTGTCTTTATCTTAGTTCTAAGTATAATTGTCTGATTTCATTCTGAGAATCGTCAGTCTGTCTGGTGGTACTCTTGCTCCTTATTATATTTGATCCTAGCTTTCAAAATCTCCCTGGATTTGTGTTTCTGTGTGTGTGTGTGTGGTTTTTTGGGGGGTTGTTTTTTTTTTTTTTTTTGGTTTTGAATTTCTGTTGGTTTTCTCTTTGATTGCCTGATGGCATACTGGGGTTCTTCTGTCAGGTTTTTCTAGTGCCTTATGTTCCATTGGATTCAGTATTTGTGTGTCTTATACATGTATGTGTTTCCTTGACTTAGTATTTGTTTGACTCAACACACTGCCATTAGTCTGGGGCTTGGACAGTGTTCTTTAAACCCCTTTATTGCCAGGACAAGCAACCTCTGAAGTCTGGACTACTCCGTTAGAAGTCAAGTAGCAGGCTCTGGGGAGGGACCACTGAATCCAGGATGCTAGACTACAAGGGAGTCCTCAGACACGGGGAAGGTTAACTGCAGAGAACTCTCATGGAGCCCTGTATCAGAGTCTAAGACTCGCCTTTGTCTGACTGTCTGCAACTGCCAGTGCTGGACACCTCACACCAAACTATAAACAAGACAGGAACACAAACCCACCCATCAGCACACAGACTACCCAAAGCCACATTAACCTCACAGATACCCTAAAACACACCTCCTGACATGGCCCTGCTCATCAGAGAGAAAAGACACAAGCCACACACTGGAAAGCAGACACTAGACCCCCCTACCAGGAAGCCTACTCAAGACACTGGACAAACCCCACCACAGGGGGCAAAGGGCAGAAACAAGAGGAATTACTACTAGACAGCATATGGAAAGGAGACAGCAAATCCTATAAATTGCACAAAATGAGAAAAAAAAGATATTATGCAGGCAAAGGAGCAGGAAAAAACCCCAAAAGACCAAATAAATGAGGAGGAAATAGGAAAATTGCCTGAAAAATAATTCAGAGTAATGATAGTAAAGATGATCCAAAATCTCAATGACAAAACACAGAAAATACAAGAAACAGTTTATAAGGACTCAGAAGAACTAAAGAGCAAATGAACAGTAATGGACAACAAAATAACTGAAATTAAAAATGCTCTAGATGCTATAAACAGCAGAATAACTGAGGCAGACGAACGCATAAGTGAGTTGGAAGATAGAATGGGGGAAATAACTGCCACAGAGCAGGAAAGAGAAAAAAGAATAAAAAGAATGGAAGACAGGCTCAGAGACCTTGGTAAGAACATTAAGCACACCAACATTCGAATCATAGGCATCCCAGAAGAAGAAGAAAAAAAGAAAGGGTCTGAGAAAATATTTGAAGAGGTTATAGTGGAAAACTTCCCAAATATGGGAAAGGAAATAATTAATCAAGTCCAAGAAACACAGAGAGTCCCACAGAGAAGAAACCCAAGGAGAAATACACCAAGGCACATATTAATCTAACTAATGAAAACTAAAGACAAAGAAAAAATATTAAAAGCAGCAAGAGAAAAACAACAAATAACAGATATGGGAAGACCCATACGGATAACAGCTGATCTTTCTGCAGAAACTCTGCAGGCCAGAAGGGAATGGCAGGATATACTGAAAGTCCTGAAACAGAAAAACCTACAGCCAAGAATATTCTACCCAGCAAGAATCTCATTCAGATTCAACGGAGAAATCAAAAGCTTTACAAACAAGCAAAAGTTAAGAGAATTCAGCACCACCAAACCAGCATTACAACAATTGCTAAAGGAACTTTTGTAAGTAGGAAACACAAAAGAAGGAAAAGACCTGCAAAAACAAACCCAAAACAATTAAGAAAATGGTAATAGGAACACACATGTCAATAAACACTTTAAACGTAAGTGGATTAAATGCTCCAACCAAAAGACACAGACTGGCTGAATGGATACAAAAACAAGACCCTTCTATATGCTGCCTACAAGAAACCCACTTCAGACCAAGGGATACATATAGACTGAAAGTAAATGGATGGAAAATGATATTCCATGCAAGTGGAAGTCAAAAGAAAGCTGGAGTAGCAATACTCATATCAGACAAATTAGACTTGAAAGTAAAGACTATTAAAAGAGACAAGGAAGGACACTCCATAATGATCAAGGGATCCATCCAAGAAGAACATATAACAATTGTAAATATCTATGCACCCGACATAGGAGCACCTCAATACACAAGGCAAATGCTAACAGCCATAAAAGGGGACATCAACAGTAACATAATAATAGTGGGAGACTTGAACACCCCACTTACATCAGTGGACAGATCATCCAAACAGAAAATAAATAAGGACACACAAGCTTTAAATGACACATTAGACCATCTCAACTTAATTGATATATATGGGACATTCCATCCAAAAACGACAGAATACACTTTCTTCTCAAGTGCACATGGAACATTTTCCAGGATAGATCACATCTTGGGTCACAAAGAAAGCCTCAATAAATTCAAGGAAATTGAAATCATATCAAGCATCTTCTCTGACCACAATGCCATGAGACTAGATATCAATTCCAGAAAAAAAAGTACAAAAAATACAAACACATGGAGGATAAACAATACACTATTAAACAATCAAGAAATCACTAAAGAAATCAAAGAGGAAATCAAAAAATATCTAGAAACAAATGACAATGAAAACACAACAACCCAAAACCTATGGGACACAGCAAAAGCAGTTGTAAGAGGGAAGTTTATAGCTGTATTGCTATAAACTGTATTGTCCCACCTCAGGAAGCAAGAAAAATATTGAATAAACAACCTAACCTTACACCTAAGACAATTAGAGAAAGAAGAACAAAGAAACCCCAAAGTGAGCAGAAGGAAAAAAATCATAAAGATCAGATCAGAAATAAACGATAAAGAAAGGAAGGAAACAATAGCAAAGATCAATGAAACTAAAAGCTGGTGCTTTGAGAAGATAAAATTGATAAATCATTAGCCAGATTCATCAAGAAAAAAAGGGAGAAGATGCAAATCAACAGAATTAGAAATGAAAAAGGAGAAGTAACAGCGGACACCACAGAAATACAAAAGATCATGAGAAACTACTACAAGCAACTATATGCCAATAAATTGGATAACCTGGAAGAAATGGATACATTCTTAGAAAAATACAATCTCCCAAGACTGAACCAGGAAGAAATAGAAACCATGAACAGACCAATCACAAGTACGGAAATTGTGACTGTGATTAAAAATCTCCCAACAAACAAAAGCCCAGGACCAGATGGATTCACAAGCAAATTCTATCAAACATTTAGAGAAGAGCTAACACCTATCCTTCTCAAATTCTTCCAAAATATAGCAGAAGGAGGAACACTCCCAAATTCATTCTACGAGACCACCATCACCCTGATACCAAAACCAGGCAAAGATGTCACAAAAAAAGAAAATGACAGACCAATATCACTGATGAATATAGATGCAAAAATCCTCAACAAAATAGTAGCTAACAGACTCCAACAGCACATTAAAAAAATCATACACCATGCTCAAGTGGTGTTTATCCCTGGAATGCAAGGATTCTTCAATATATGCAAATCAATCAAGGTGATACATCATATCAACAAATTGAAGGATAAAATCTATATGATCATCTCAATAGATGTGGAAAAAGCATTTCACAAAATTCAGCATCTATTTATGATAAAAGCTCTCCAGAAAATGGGCACAGAAGGAAATTACCTCAACATAATAAAAGCCATATATGAGAAACCAAAAGCCAACATCGTTCTCAATGGGGAAAAACTGAAAGCATTCCCTCTAAGAACAGGAACAAGACAAAGGTGCCCACTCTCACCACTATTATTCAACATAGTTTTGGAAGTTTTAGCCACAGCAATCAGAGAAGAAAACAAAATAAAAGGAATGCAAATTGGAAAAGAAGTAAAATTGTCACTTTGCAGATGACATGATATTATATCTAGAAAACCCTAAAGATGCTATCAGAAAACTACTAGCACTAATTAATGAATTTAGTAAAGTAGCAGGATACAAAATTAATGCACCGAAATCTCTTGCATTCCTATACACTAACAACGGAAGAGCAGAAAGAGAAATTAAGGAAACTCTCCCATTTACCACTGCAACAAAAAGAATAGATACCTAGGAATAAACCTGCCTAAGGAGACAAAAGACCTGTATGCAGAAAACTATAAGATACTGATGAAAGAAATCAAAGATGATACAAACAGATGGAGGGACATACCATGTTCTTGGATTGGAAGAATCAACATTGTGAAAATGACTGTACTACCCAATATAATTTACAGATTCAATGCAATCCCTATCAAATTACCAACAGCTTTTTTCACACAACTAGAACAAGAAATCTTATGATTTGTATGGAAACACAAAAGACCCCAAAGAGCCAAAGCAATCTTGAGAAGGAAAAATGGAGTTGGTGGAATCAGGCTTCCTGACTTCAAACTATACTACAAGGCCATAGTGATCAAGACAGTATGGTACTGGCACAAAAATAGAAAGGAAGATCAATGGAATAGAATAGAGAACTCAGAAGTAGGCCCAAACACATATGGGCACCTTATCTTTGACAAAGGAGGCAAGAACATACAATGGAAAAAAATCCCTTCAATAAGTGGTGCTGGGAAAATTGGACAGCAACATGTAAAAGAATGAAATTAGAACACTTCCTAACACCATACACAAAAAGAAACTCAAAATGGATTAAAGACCTAAATGCCAGACACTATAAAACTCCTAGAGGAAAACATAGGCAGAACACTCTATGACATACATCAAAGCAAGATCCTTTTGGACCCACCTCCTAGAATCATGGAAATAAAATAAAAAATAAACAAATGGGACCCAATGAAACTTAAAAGCTTTTGCACAGCGAAAGAAATCATAAACAAGACAAGAAGGCAACCCTCAGAATGGGAGAAAATACTTGCCAATGAAGCAATGGACAAAGGATTAACCTCCAAAATATACAAGCAGCTCATGAAGCTTAATATCAAAAAAGCAAATAACCCAATCCACAAATGGGCAGAAGACCTAAATAGACATTTCTCCAAAGAAGACATACAGATGGCCAACAAACACATGAAAAGATGCTCAACATCACTCATCATCAGAGAAATGCAAGTCAAAGCCACAATGAGGTATCACCTCACACCAGTCAGAATGACCATCATCACAAAATCTAGAAACAACAAATGTTGGAGAGGGTGTGGAGAAAAGGAACTCTCCTGCACTGTTGGTAGGAATGTAAGTTGGTACAGCCACTATGGAAAACAATTTGGAGGTTCCTTAAAAAACTAAAAAGAGAACTACCATATGATCTAGTAATCCCACTACTGGGCATATACCCAGAGAAAACCATCATCCAAAAAGAAACATGTAGCATAATGTTTATTGCAGCACTATTTACAATAGCCAGGACATGGAAGCAACCTAAGTGCCGATCAACAAATGAATGGATAAAGAAGATGTGGCAAATATATACAATGAAATATTACTCAGCCATAAAAAGGAATGAAATGGAGTTATATGTAATGAGGTGGAGAGACCTAGAGTCTGTCATACAGAGTGAAGTAAGCCAGAAAGAGAAAAACAAATGTATGCTAACATATATATGGAACCCCCCCCCCAAAAAAAATGGTACTGATGAACCCAGTGACAGGGCAAGAATAAGGATGCAGATGCAGAGAATGGACTGGAAGACACAGGGTTGGGGGGGCGGGGAGCGAAGGGGAAGCTGGGACAAAATAAGAGAGTAGCATAGATATATATACACTACCAACTGTAAAATAGATAGCTAGTGGGAAGTTGCTTTATCACAAAGGGAGGTCAACTAGATGATGGGTGATGCCTTAGAGGGCCAGGACAGGGAGGGCGGGAGGGAGGGGATATGGGGATATATGTATAAATACAGCTGATTCACTTTGGTATACCTCAAAAGCTGGTACAAGAGTGTAAAGCAATTATATTCCAATAAAGACCTTAAAAAAAAATGTTCCTCTTAACACAGAATGGTGTATGCTTTCCACAGATGGGGTAGGTACCTCAGGACAGAGTTAGGAGAAGACTTTCTATAGAACTTTTGTACATCTGATATTTGAACAACGTATATATTACCAACTTAGAAATATTAAATGATTTTTAAAAATGCAACAGTTTCTTTGATACAATTTATGCCTGTGTTCTGATGGCTCAAAACCACTTTCTGAGAGGAGTTGGTCGTTGCCGGTCATAAGTTGTTAGGAATTCAGATAGACTTCCCCTCTCTTATAGGCTCAGAAAGATCATAAAAGTGGTTCATGTGGTATCTAAATTAAAGATGTTTGCTTCAGATTAAAATTTGTAGTTTGAATGGGAGATGAAAATTACTCTATGACCTTGAACCTAGACTCCCGGGAAGCTGTGGGGATCACTGTGCATCATCCCCGAGAGAGACAGAAAAGGACTGTGGTCCTCCTTCAGGACAACGTGTGGCCCCCCAGTGGGCCTCTCACACGTGGTCTGCATTATCACCCCAGGGCCTGGAAGCCATAAAGAACAGTAACATATACAGGAAATGGTCAAAGAGATAAGAAAAAGTGGCTTAACAAAAGAAAATTGAAGACCCTTGTTTATCATTATCATTTAGGGAAGGAAAGAGGGAAGAACATGGAACACGGATTCTACAAGAGTGGCTTACCAAATGCTGACCAAAAGTTCATTTGTGTCTTTAGTGAACACTACCAGAGAAGACGTTTGTGAACTCCTAGGCCCCTCATAAGGTAACTATCATATGCATGTTTGGATGGGGAATGTACATGACCTCTCCATGTGGATTGTAGGCTTTTGGAGAGGAGGTACAATGACTTTTGTCTGACAGGTCTGGGTTAAGGGGTTAAGAGCATGTACCTGGATCAAATCCTGACTCCATCACTTACTGGGTATATGACCTTGGACAAGGTAGGTAACCTCTGGGAGCATCAGCTTCCTCCTCTGTAAAATGGGATTATAATAGTATGTACCCAGAGAGTAGTTTTGAGCATTAAATAAAATAATATTTGTAAAGTACTAGGAACAGTGACTGGCACATAGTAAAAGTTTTACATCACTGTTTGTTAAAGAAAAATACATGTGAGTAAAACAGTAGAAGTTTGCTTAAGTAAACTTGACTCAAAGTATTAGTTGAAGACTTAAGACTCAGAAGGTTCATTATTATCTACTTTCTTGTTCAACTCTGCTCCTACCAGTAGAGTTCTTTGCTTATCGAGGCTTGGTTGTACTTATTCCCAGATCAATTTATGACAGTAATGTCTGCATTCTTAATTAAACAATTGAATTTATGAGTAAACATATTAAATATGCATTCAAAAGAGATAGCTTTTGTGTGAGAATTAGGTTGAAGGCTTTGGAGAAATTTGATAAAGGGAGGTTGTTTTAAAAAATGTTCTTGGATTTGATGTTTATGAAGCAATTGAACAGATTGAGAAAAAAAAGCATAGAAAATCTGGAATGAGTTTATGCTGAAAATTGTTTTTCAAATGTCCTTACGTTCTGGCTCCACTTAATAGAAACTGAAAGTGGAAACTGTAGACAATGTACTGTGGGTGTCTTCTGTGCAAGAAAGACAACATGGGATTCCCAAAGGGAAGGATCCAGACTCAATAGCAAAGCTTGATTCCAGCAAAAAATTTCATGAATTCATGTGTTTAAATGTTTTAAGCTAAGAGAAAACATATTTAGTTATTGTGGATCATTGTTTGATGATTCTCTGAATAAATAAAATATTCAATCCCAAGTGAGGATTTCTACCACAAGTAAGACAATTAAGTTTTAGGATACTTGGGCGTGGGTTTGAATCCAGTTTCTGCCACTTACTAGTTATGGGAACTTGGGAAAATGGTTTGCTTAACTTCTTTAGGAGTCAGTTTCCTCACCTCTAACACTGAAGGGTCAACAGTGCCTCTGAAGTTTGAAGGAGCATCAGTGTAATACTACATGGCAAGGAAGTACTCTGCACAGTGCACAGCACATGGTAAACAATGACCACTGTCATTATCATGCTTTCCCGCACTCCATGCATCACCTAATTTAGTGCCTTACACACAGTTTTTACAGAATAAATGTTGATTATTTTCTTTGATGACGGTAATGATTAAATCATTCAACAAATAATTATTAAGCAAACTATTTGTGAGACACTAAAATATGATGCTGAGAACACAGGCCTGAATTAAGATTTAATTTTTTGCTCCCTCTGAGAAGCTGTTTCATTAGCCAGAAGTTGCCTTAGAAATTGCAATGAACCTAACCATTATTGATTTTGTCTTGTGGCCAAATACTAAAAAGAAAAAGAAAATTTTGATATTGATGATGATGGGTCAGGATCTAGCTATTAGTGTTTTGGGAAATATTCATTCATCCTTTTATTCAAAAAACATTTATTTATCAGGGCATATCCTAGAGGAGGAAAACAAGTCACGTTGAGTGATAAAAACATATAAGGTAACATAAAAATGAAATATATTTTAGGAGAGCACAGAGAAGGGAGAGAAATGACAGCAAATCCATGTAAAGATGCATCATGTTACTAAATGCTTCTACCGACTTTACCCACACATAAATCTAGAGAGCCTGCCCATAAGATCAGATGTGTCAAATAGGATACTCTCCTAAAATTGATGAGAAGAAATGCTGTGGGTATGAGAGTGGGTTTCGAGTTAAGACCAAGATTGCAATCCTAACTCCGCCACTGATTAGCTGTTTGAGATTGAAAACATTACCAGACCTATTTAAGTGTTAATTTTCTCATCTATGTGATAGAGTTAAGACTAACTAACCCCAAGAGCTGTTGAGAGGATTCCAGGAGAAAATACACTTAAGTGGTCCAGAGCAGTGCCTGGTACAGTATCACTTCAGAAGGCAGCTATTATTCTGACACATAGGAATCAACACCATTCTCAGGCTGCATGGCAGAGTGCCCCAAAGTGTCCCCAGACCACAGGTCGCCCACATGCTTCTTGAAAACCCCTGACATAGACTTTCATGGTGCTTGTGGCTTGGCTTGGTGTGTGCTCCTATGCTGACCCACTGAGTCAGCCTCCTGCAGGGCAGCTGTTCTTTTATCCGTTCTACGTTTTAGTCAACAGCACGTCTGTACAGTGCTCAAGAGCTGAGCTCGCTCAAAGACATCCACCCTAGAGAAAGACTTTTGATGTTTTTATTTATTTGTTTGATGTTTGACTGCAAGTTTCTTTAGACTTTGTGTCTATCGCTCTCAAAAGCATGCCCAGTTTTACACAGACCTTTTCATAATATAGTCAGCTCCTCCGACTACCTCCTAAATAATTAACCACAATATTTGATAAATATTAAGTGTTTGGGCTTAAATTCTTTCTCCGTGGATTAGTAATATATATTCAGCCTCAACTCTAGATACCTTATTCTACCAACAGAGTTGATGTCCAATAAGTATTTGCTGATTGATTGATTCTGCTAAGTGATTGAACTCCAAGGCCTCATACGGTGTCCTTATGCACAGCTGTGTAAACTCTGTTGAACTGAAGCTTGTCACATTCCAGGAGTAATAGGGAATGAGTTAGCCAAGTACCTCTTCTCTGACATGTCGTCCATCAAACAGCCTTAATATCTTGCTGGCATAAAAACAGCTTTTATGCCAGGAGAATAAGAACACTATGGCAAAAAAACAAAATCACTTACTCAAAGGGTTAAACAATAATAGTAAAAATACCAAAATGTATGTGTTTATTGATAAGGGGAAGAGAGACAGAGAGGAGATCACTTTCAAGTTGCAAGTGAAAACTAAACACAATTTCATGAAGTTCCCATGGTTTCAGTTTCATCAGGGTGAAATTCCAAATCAACATGCTAGGAGGCTGATAGGCCTAAATTAGATCCCTCGATATGCTCCTGAGTTTAACAAGCAACCTTATACCTTTAGCCAGACACGCTGGGAGAATGAGAATTTCTCCACAGCAGCTAGTGCGGGGCAACTTTAACTACTTTTGCTCCAATCCAACACAGCAGATTCATCACGGGAGAAAAACTGAAAATTGCATCTCATCATATTAATCTCCATTTGGCATGGTCCAAAAAATAATTTTGAAGAAATCAGCTTGCATTTTAGGGTTCTCAGAAAATCCGTTGGTTTTCATTTCTGATTTGGAAATGATTACATAGATAAATTGATCGATTGACTTTCCCCACCCTTCTCCATCCTGAGCACTTTCCAATTTAGGTCTAAACTCATTCCTTGCATCTACCTCTGACAGAAAGAAACAGAAATGGCATTATACATACACTCTCTTGCCTATATCCAAATAAGATGAAGTAACAGAAGAAGGTACATACATAAACTCATTGTGGGCTTTTCTGAAGTACTATTTCCTGTAGAGAGATTTCCAGGTGGGGTGGGGGGTGGTTTCCCAAAGGCTCTTATCTTTTCTGTCCAGTTTTCTAGCTTTCTCACTGCTTCCTTCAATTAGTGCACAGCCAAATCCTTCAAACTGCTTTGTCTCTTATCTAGAGGTAGAAATTAATTTGCAAAGGAAAGGAAAGGGGGAAGAGGTAGAAGAGAAAGAAGCTATGCCCTACAGCTTCCAAATGCCACATTTTCACAGAAGTTGTCCAGGAACAAGAAAAGGTCCTATTAACGTCAGTGAAGAGATAAACCCCATTCCTCGTGATTGCCAAGGAGCTTTGGCCTTGCTTTATGGAAATCACACCCGAGATAATTTTGCATGGTTTGGAACGTGACGTGAAGGAGGAACACACCTTTGAGGTTAGAAGGTACTCCTCTTCCTATCCCCTTGAGCTCAACTCTGCACAAAGGAAGAAGGTGACATTCTGGACTTCAATTCAAATCTGGAGTCTGTGTTCCCCCTCATCTTACAAGCAGTTAATTCACAGTGAACTCGACCCCCATGACCTTCAGAGGCAGATCTGAGAACCAGGCATCTTAGCTGAGTAAAGACCTGAGTGGGAAAATATTTCAGCTCCAAAACTGAGGTTTAAAGATTTGTACTTCTTTTCAGTGGGTCGTGACTGACATAAGTACACAACCGAAGTGAAGGAGATTCTTCCTTCAAATACACACACACACACACACACCAGTGAAGTGGAGCATCTAGCCCTTGTCCTTATTCCCCTCTGATTTTCCAACTTTCTTACATGCTTTCCTTCCTAACTATGTGTTACTGTCACAGACTCTTATTTGAGTTTGCTTGATGAACTAGACATTTTAAAAACATCTAACTGACAGCTCCTGCATGCTGTAGCTAAAGAGACTATTGTCATGAGAATAAAATAAAAATATGCTAAGGCATCATTTTTTTGTACGGAAATTCCTATACACATCTTTAATATTTTGAGGATAACTAATTAATTATTACAGGATAATTTAAGCA
The DNA here is from genome assembly GCF_030028045.1 of Hippopotamus amphibius kiboko. NCBI lineage: Eukaryota > Metazoa > Chordata > Mammalia > Artiodactyla > Hippopotamidae > Hippopotamus > Hippopotamus amphibius. Next base: position 67,016,670 of record NC_080193.1, on the reverse strand, counting down.
ACTGAAAAATTAAAGTTCTGATTTCAGATGTATGATCTTATTATACCCTTAAATATTATTACATACTTTACAACGTGTCTTGATTTTGGGTTAGGAAATTGTTTGCCATGCTCAGAGCTTCTATTTGTTATACAAGAAACTTTGACATATTGTTTACAAACTTAAATGCTCATAAATTAAACGTGCGTTTTTATGGGCAACTTGAAGCAGTAAGGAACACAAAAGATGTTTATTGGTATCCAGGACTCACTCTGCATTTGATATTCTTCCACCCAGAGTCCCCACACCTCTCCATCTCAAGTTTCAAAGACTTTCCTCCAGCCAATTTAACAACTACCTAAACTAACTATAAATAAAGCACTAATTTTAAAATATGCCTTTAAGGTGCAGCTTTGCTACCGCAAGTTGGGTGATACTAAATTGCCACTTAACCCTGCTGGTTCTCAGTTATTACATCTGCAAAATGACGGTGTTGCAATATATGATTTTTCAGGAACTGTCTTTCAGATACTTATGGTTGTTTTTTCACAAGAATTTTACACTTAGGAACAAATTTTACATAGGCCTGACTAATCATAACTGGAAAAGAGTTCTGTAAAACATGGCTATTGACCAAGCACATCATGTTTCCAAATAAGAGTTTTGCCTAACAAATTAAGGCTTCCTTTAAAAGAACTATTACACTGATCTTAGAGAAAACTCAGTGAGGGCCAGAAACCCTCACTGTATTGATCCAGACACATATAGAACTTCAGTGTCTCTGCTTCAATTCAAAAGATGCAGAAACACACCTGGTAAATGCGTCTTTACTTTACATAGCCCTTACATTGGATCTTTTTTCTAATTGTTTTTGCTAATACTACCAAAGTAACAAAGTTTACTTTTAGAATTCCTCCTGTTTCTAACACCAATAATCCTATGGATCTGCAAAGGGTCATTGAAAGTTCAAAACTAGAGTCACACTGAGACTTAATCTCTCGCTAAATTATTTTGTCAAAATGAAAACCATCAGGACACTCATTGGGACACATTTGGTGCCTGTGACTATTTGTTTTTTGGGTTTTTTTTTAAGATTTATTTTATTATTTATTTATTTAATTTATGGCTGCGTTGGGCCTTCCTTGCTGCACATGGGCTTTCTCTAGCTGCGGTAAGCAGGAGCTACTTTTCGTTGCAGTGCATGGTCTTCTCATTGTGGTGGCTTCTCTTGTTGCGGAGTACCGGCTCTAGGTGCACGGGCTTCAGTAGTTGTGGTGCATGGGCTTAGTTGCTCCACGGCATGTGGGATCTTCCAGGCCCAGGGATTGAACCCATGTCCCCTGCATTGGCAGGCCGATTCTTAACCACTGCGCAACCGAGGAAGCCCCTGGTGCCTGTGACTATTTGAATGCATGCTCCTGGCAATAGGGAACAACTCTTCTTCAGTGGGGAATGCCTGTTGCTTGCATACACATCACGCAGACACATCATCAGTGCTTTATTACTGGTCTCAGAAGACTTTTCCTTTTTTTTTTTTTCTAAATCAAACAGTAAGACACATGGCGCCAAATTAAAATTTAAATAGAGAGATAGCTGGTGGAATATTATCCTAGGAGTGTGTATTTGGAAGTGAAAGATCTTGACGCATCAAGGTCAGCCCCAAGAGTAGTGACTCCAGGGCTTAGCGTTCTTTTCAGAGCACAGCAGAGGATGTTCACTTTACGTTTCTAATTATCTAACTCAGGTTCTCCCAGTCTTATGAGGAGAAGATCGCCAAGGAGCAGAGAAACAGCAAAGGCAACCAGGCATGCATTAAAAAATCATTACAGCCTTGAGCTGAGCTCAATTTCTCTCAGGTCTGGGTTATGTGGCTGTGTGCAGAGGGAAACAAATGCAGCTATAGGTATACAAATGTCTCAAATGTGTTATTCTTCTACACATTTGTAAGAGCTTTTAAGAACAACTTTGCTGGGTCATTGCAGTCCAAAGGGAAAGTGGCTATCTATAAAATCTGTCACATTAAATGCTGGAAACTAGAAGATATACTTGGTAATATCTGGAATGACTTTTCCAAAAAACTTCCCAAGGAATTAAACTTCCCAAAGCTCATCCTCTTCCTCCCACGTTGGTGAGAGGACATTTGATTAGGAAATGTCATCCTAGTGCAACCCAAGCAAGGTCTCAGGCCATCTTTATTATCTAAAATCTTCAAGCTGGTGCAACCTTGTTTGGTAATTTCATCGCGAGCAGTGGTGCTACCTTGTGATGAAATAGAAGAGGTTTCCCCTTCCCCTTCCCTCTAATATTTTTTTTTAATGAAAAGAGCAAAATCCTCTAAGAGAAGGTTTTCTGTTTTTCAACCCAATATTCTGACCATAAAAATACAAACCATGCTGTTGGAAGATGTTAATGGCTAAAAACTTAGATGTAATAGTTTGCAGAAAAGAATTAAAAAAGAATGTATATATGTGTATAACTGAGTCACTCTGTTATATAGTAGAGATTGGTACATTATAAATCAACTATACGTCAATAAAAAAATTTTTAAGTCCCCCCCCCCAAAGAAAAAACCTACTAGAATAACCAGCATATCTACTACCTGAGTTGTCTGCCATGGAGAGCTCTGCTGAATTCTGGATTATTTTAATCAAAGCCCAACCATCTTTTCAAAGTCCAAGAATATAAAGTGATTAGACCTGCTTCTCATTTGATTAAGGACATTTAAGTATGAAGGGTACTGACAGCTATTCATGTGCCAAGTCAACTTGCTAGGATTTGTGTCAAACATTGATATGTTTTTCTCAGGTGAAAAGAGTAGAATCTGATTTGGATGTCAGCTTGTACTGTGCAATTTGGGTCAAATAAACATACCTTACCTTGTGTTATCATCTCTAAGATAAGGAAAATAATATTTACCTTAGAGTTACTGTGAGTAGAAAACAGTAAGCATTAAAGTTAGTGACCATCCCTTACCTTTAATTTGTCCTTTGAGCAGATGCTGTTGTTTAAAGATACATCACATCATCTCAAAGAAAGGCAAGAAATATAATATTAGTGAGTGTATCAGTCACGGTCCCAGTCAGGAATATATAAATGCATCTGAAAGTTTCACATAGAGGTAAATTTAATACAAAAAAAGTGGTTACAAAAATTGTGGCTAGGTGGAAGAGTCAAGGGGAGAATGGGGGCACTCTACAGAGTCCGTAAATAATGCATTTACTGCTGAGGTTGCCACCAATGTCACTGGAGCCTGTCATCTGTCATACCCACTACTGTCTCTTGCTAGTCCCAGATCCACCGACGCTGCTGGAGGTCATAGTCACCCACAGTCACCTGTACTTTTGCCCACAGCTCCTGCTGGAATCAGAAGCAGAAAGACTACCCCCTTTGTTGTCCTTGGAATCCCACTGAAATGCTCCCTACTGGCAAAGCTTAATAGAAACCTGTCAGAAAGAGAGTTTGGGGAATGCATTTGCTAGGCATCCAGACCCCTCAATACAGGGGAGAGCATGAAAGGGAAGGGGAACAGGTGGAGCATGAGCAGACATTATCCCAAAGAATAAACACTCATGTTAGTTACCACTCTCGTGCCAGGAAGCAAGCAATAATTCTGGTTCAAAAGGTGGACTATGTTTCTCTCTCCCCCCAAATCCCATGGAAATGCCATAAAAGATATGAAGGAAAAGAGTAAAGCATTTGTGATGTTAACTTTATGTGTCAACTTGACTGGGCCACAAGGTGCCCAGATATTTAGTTAAATGTTATCCCGGGTGCGTTTGTGAATATGTTTTGGGGTGAGATTAATATTTGAGTTGGTAGACCAAGTAAAGAAGATTGCCCTCCCTGATGTGCGCGACCCTCATCCGATCCACTGAAGGCCTCAATAGAACTAAAGACTGAGGAAGAGAGAATCCTTTCTCTTTGCCCGTCTCCAAGATGGGACATTGATCTTCTCTTGTCTTTGAACTTGCACTGGAACTTACACCATTGGTTCTCCTGGCTTTCAGGCCTTTGGACCCAAGCTGGAACTTACATCATTGGTTCTTCTGGGTCTCCAGATTGCTGACTACATATCTTGGGACTTCTCAGCCTCCAAAATCCTGTGAGCCAATTCCTCATAGTAAATGAATAAATAGACAGTTATGGATATAGATACAGATATAGATAGAAATATCCTATTGGTTCTGTTTCTTTGGAGAACCTAGACTATTAGATTCATCGATAGATTAGAAACGTTGGTAAGTTTCTAGAAGAAAGAAAGTAGAGAGAATCATATTGATGAACAGACCACAACAGAGAATACTGTATTCTGAAGATGCACAGGAGTTGGTGACACTGGGAGGGGCAGCTCCCTTTCCTGGGAGGTGCCCAGCAGGTCCAGCTGATGCTGAAACCAGAAAGGAGGAAGGGCTGTAATCAGGGCAGTTGCTAATGAGCGTCTAAGGAATAGTTTGGACAAACTGTTCTTCCCCATCTCCTGTATGAAAAACCAAAAACTTGTGCAAGGAAAGTATGGCCCAAAAATAAAGTTAAATAAAACCTGACCTGACTTTTATGCCAATTATGGAATCCAGAGAAAGAAACTCCATTCGACTTGGAACATTGTCATTCAAGCGAAGAGCTTAATAACATAGGATTATATTTCTTTCTCTGAGCACAATCACATTGCTTGGTTCTGGCAATGCAAACATATTATTGTAAATACTGCTTATTGTTTTTTTGTTTGTTTTTTAAAGATTTGTTTTATTATTTATTTATTTTTGGCTGTGCTGGGTCTTCGTTGCTGTGCACAGGCTTTCTCTAGTTGTGGCGATGCATGGGCTTCTCATTGCAGTGGTTTCTCTTGTTGCGGAGCACAGGCTCTAGGCACGCAGGCTTCAGTAGTTGCGGCACGTGGGCTCAGCAATTGTGGCTCTCCAGCTCTAGAGAGCAGGCTCAGTAGTTGTGGTGCATGGGCTTAGTTGTTCTGCAGCATGTGGGATCTTTCCGGCCCAGGGATCCAACCCGTGTTCCCTGCACTGGCAGGTGGATTCTTAACCACTGTACCATCAGGGAAGTCCCTGCTTATGGGTTTTTAATCAATTTCAAGTATAAAACATCATTATGGTTATAGAGAAGAATACATGAAATAAAATTTGGCAATGGAAAAGCAAAGGTACAACTAACCAAGGTTGGGAGGCAGAAATGGAGGAAGAGAAGTAGGAGAACGCACTTATATATTTACTCCTCATCTAAAACAATGTGAAGTCAATGGATTCTGTCTAAGGTGATGGGTCAAGAAACATTTATGTGTATTGTTTAATAGCTGTAAAGTTAACCCCTAGAAGAAAGGGAAAAAATTAGTAACAGATCGAGAATGAAAGAGACAGAAATAGGACCGAATTATTCATTTTTCATATTCAGGAGTAAATAGATAAGATCTAAAGCTGACAAATTAACAAATCAAGTTTCAAACATATAATTTAGTGTTGTGACTATAACCATAGAAAACAAGATCAGAAAGAGTAAAAAATTATTACCTCTTGTGAGTAAGGCTATGGTTAGTGGAAGGATGAGATTTTTTTACTTTTTCATTTTCATATTTTTGCACTATTTAATTTTTATTCTGCACATGTATTGTGATTTTATAATAAATAAATATAGGGGAAATGTTCTTGTCGGAGTGGATACAGTGAGAGGCAGGCATACAAGCCTCAGCTCCATGTTTAGTTACAGTGATTTTATGAATGTAAAGCAGCTACATATGTAAACTGAAGAGAGAGATCAATGCTACTGTCTGATAAAATAGAGTCAATAGTGTACATGTTACCCGGGGCACCATACCTAAGCAATCATGTGCGAAGGAAACCTTTCTTAGAGTCAGCTGCCAAAGCAGCAAAGAGTTTTCAGGCTGGTTTAACCTTTTTTCCCCTTCTCCCCAACTTTCACTTATAACATTTAAACTCAAAGAAAATTATTGGCCAGACAAACGTGAAACTTTCTCAACAGGAAGTACTCCTCAGTTCCTTGTTGAAAAAAACTATCATAAGAAAAGAGTAAATAAATAAAACATATGATGCCTGACAAGGTTATATGGTTGAGAAGTCACTTTGGTTTTACATTAAGGAATAAATCAAGTCGGCAGCACTTTTCTCACTTCTGGTTGAGTGTACACAATTTGCGGGGGCCGAGGGGGGGGTGTTCCTTGTATTTTGTATATGTCTCCACAAAGAAAGGTCTTTGAAACGAAGTCCCAACTTCCCCTGTGTTATAAGAAGTCAGCTCTCAGTGCACACTGAAAATTCTGGCATTTGGACCAAGCCTCTGTCACTCACTAGAAACTTAACAGTAGTAGCTCACATTCCTAAAGCAAAATAGTGACAGTTGGCATCCACTTCTTAACTAATCCATAGAAAAGTGTGAGCAATCCCCTTTGATCCAGAATTGCCATGAGGCCCAAAGGTCAGGGTCAGAATATGTGGGCTAAAATAACGTTAATATATCTTTTTTGGACCATCTTCCTAGTCCCATTGCCTTCACTTCCTTTAGTTAAATCTTAGCAAGTTTTTGACAATTCAGTTTGTCTAGATTGTTCAGAATCCTCATTTGCAAAAATATTCCCAGTCTTTTCATTAAATAAAAGCCCATGACTCGGTACCTACTATCATCCAAGAATTTTTGAGACACTGAGAATAAAGCAGAGAGCAAAACAAACCCCTCTTCCCCTCAAAATCTCATGGAGTTTTATTCTGAGTGTGAGAGACAATAAACAAGATAAATAAGGAAAAAAAAAAAAACGCCCATGATCTCCAAACAATCTCACCAAATTACTTCTCACTGGGTGCATGAGGACCTTAGTGTGTAGCTTTCCAACTAAGACTCAGAGCCCAGAGCTCCTATTTCAAGTGGGTCCTACTTGTCTCAAGTTCTTACACGAGTTTCCAACTCCATCAGGAAAATGAATATGGTCAGAAAATCCTTGGAAATTCACATATCCTTTTGAAAAATAAAGTCTCTCTGTTTAAAAATGAAGCAAGCCAAAACAGCCTATGCTAACCCATAAGGAAAATAATTTCAGTGCCTACGTGTGGAGAATTTCCAACTTCTGAACTACTTGGTATTCCCACATGGTCAAAATTAATGTCATTCCATCCTGACTGACTCTTCCTGTCCCCATGGGTGGAAGTGGGTTCAGAAACATGTTGGATGGAGAAATTTCCCAGTGTATCACAGTTACCAAACCAGCTGTTCAAGGTCATTTTTACACAGATAGAGTTGAAATCTTACAGATTTCTGACAGGCTTAATTATTGTACCTATCTTGTGAGCTCTGGGATCTGGGCCAGATTGTGAAAAATATGTGAAGCTTTCTGGACAAAGGATAAGGATGCTCTTGTGTATCATAAAGAACTCTGGTCTGGGACTTAACAGTTCCAACTCCATGTCAGCACAAATACAGACCCCAGGCCTTTGTTGTTTATCAGAACATACACAGCAATAACACTTAAGCATAATGTTTAGAGAATTGGGGGTTTGGGTTTCCATTTACTTTAATTTTCTGGTTGACTTGGGATTAAACAAACAAACACTTTTTGTATTCAAGCCTATGGAAAAGGGAAGGAAGGAAATAACATTTATTGACTATTGTGGCAAATATAATGCTAACTTTCAAAAAGTATATCATTTATCTTCACTATAAGCCTATGAAGTATGTATAATTTAAAAAAAAAAACTTGAGGAAAAATCCTCAGAAAGGTTAAGTAAGTTGCTCAAATCACAAAGCTAGTGTTCAGAAATATAAAATTAAAACCTAAGTTGGTCTGCTTCCAAAAGACCATGTCTGCCTAATATTTTAACAAGATGAAATTCTATTTCTTTGTATGTGTAGATTTAAAATAATTAGTATATTTTGATTTTTTTAAATCAATATTTTTTGTCATCTATTAAGTGCTAATCTCTGGGCTTACTATTAAAGATAGAAAGGTGAATTCTATGTAATAATGCCTTCAAGAAACTTTCAACAGAATAGGCACTACTACTTAGTGATAAATATTTAGAATACAGGGTGTTTATTTCTATGAAATAGTCGTTTTCTCTGTATTATGCAGGAGCTACCATTAATAACTAGGGGTAGGAGAATGGCATTAAAAAAGCTTCAGAGGGAAGGCAATTTGAGCTCACTGGCAGGAAAGGTACACCAGGTGGGGAACAGCACATGCAGTGGTAAAGAGCCATGAAAGTACATACTTGAGGCTCTACAAGTGGCTTAGCACAGTCAGAAGAACAGGGACCTATAGGACACTGATGAAAAGTGAGCCTGGAAAGGCAAGCGTGGAGCCACAGCATATGTGCAATAGTGTATGGTCTGAGTTGTACTGTGTGTGCGATAGAAACTGAAAGTGGAAAGACATCAGATTCACATTTTAAATTATGTCTTCAAAATGGAGGGAGATCATTTAAAGTTATTTAGGAAACTCCAAAAACCTGGTGAAGGATCACCAGTTGAAGAGCGGGAGAGGCTTCCAGTTTAAATGAGGACGCTGCACAGCTCCAGAGCCATCTGCAGGAGCCCAGGTGCCTCTGGGAAGCGCCACAGGTGCAGAAGACAGACGATACAAGATGGAATCTCACTGCCTCCCAGGCATACCGAAAAGTTAAATTTTAAAAATCTGTTATTGAATTAGGGACTTGATATTTGCTTTTCTAATAAAAGAGGAGAATGGAAATACTGTTTGAGTGCTTCTGTTAATAAAAGGTTTACTGTACATTTCAAGAGGTCATTTGCTGTTATTTCCCCTGATGCTGTCATCCAAATCTCCCACAAGAGTGGATCCTACTCTTTACCTGCAAAGTGACCCTATCAGGAGGAGGAGGAGGGTGAGTGGCCATACCAGGGCGCCTGGGGAGAAGTCTAAAAAAGCTCGCCACAAGTTTTGTATTTCTTTGAAGTCATTTTTATTTGTCATGTGCATCATATATTCTGCTCTATAATATAATCATTTTGAAACATTTAAAACACTATTGTAAATGTTTTTCACTTTTCTCCAAAATTCTTGAATAAATTTGAAACGCCAAGAAAACATACCAAATTTACGAGGTAAATTCTTGTTTCTTGTTGGGCATAACGCACTGTACTTGGAGACTCTGGTATTATCCTATTCTGTTAGCCAAAGACAGGCAGCCCATTCATTTAGGAAATTAACAAATGGATTTTCCTTTCTCATGTCAATAGAAGTAAGTACTCTTTCCCAAATTTTATTCACAAGAATCATACTAGTTGTTAAAAAGAAAAGTCAGAGTCCCAAGATTCATCCACGGAGACTATTTTAATATAACATGTCCATGGAACCAACATTTAAAAAAAAATGACTGTAAGTGATTTTGTTGGTGTTCTGTAGCCCCCACACTCAGATGCTTGGTTTCAGTGAAACTCTAGACTATGGACAACACCGCATGGGCCAAGGTCCCTATTATCTTCCACTGCGTTGTCCAGCACACTAAGCCTGCAGCTGCCTAGGCCCCATATCCCTGCAACATGAGATACAACACACATGGACCCCAAGGTAAAGGAGTCAGAATCCTCACACCCTCTGGGCTGTAGGTATAAATGCACTCAGACTTAGAGCCACTCAACAATGGAACTATAGTGTACTATGAAAGCAAATTGCACTGTAGGAAAGAATATTTTAAAGTATATAAAAATATATTTTAAGTATATTACAAAATAGTGCTGAAGTTTAAAAAAAAGGTGAGGACAATAAAAAAAGAAAGGCAATCTAAAAATAACTGGTTATGGGGCGCCTTCCAAAATTTGTTAAGCTGAGCCCTCCATGATCATTTCAATCATGTCGGGAGTGTGGAGGGAACTAACGGTTATTAAATGCCCACTGTCTATCAGGTAGAACTAGTAATGAGGTATGAACACTTTCCCATTTTTTCCTAAGAAAAGACAAAGACAAAGACTCATTGAGGTAAGCTAAATAGTAAAGTTAAACAAAAGCATATTGGAACCGGTCCAAAGTCATTCTTAGGCTCTCTCTGGAAGCACTGATACCTGTTTGTAACTTGGAACTTGGTAAGATTTATTTCCTTAGGGGCTGTCCAGTCACATCCCTTTGCCACAGCTTGGAGCTCTAAAGAAAGTCGCCTCACCCACAGAGGACAAAGGTGAGACGACAGATAACCTGAAGGAAGTCGTTTGTCACTGGAGATGCCGGCAAGACCTCAGAAAAGAGGAAGATGATGCCACTCTCCCAGTTCGCTCGCATGATCTAAACTAGCACAGGCACCACCCTGCACCGTCTCACCCCCATGCCCAGTGTCATCACTGTGCACCTCTAAGAGCCAGAGGTGCAAACACATCACTCCAGCCCAAGTGTGCCAGGGAAGTGTCTCTAGCTCTAGGGGAAGATCATCGACTGATGAGTTATCAGGACCCCAGGCAGCTTTCAAAATGGAACAAAAGAATCAATGAAGCATGTATTTCCATTTCAGATTCTTAATCCCATTAGAATGGGCTGAAATGAAGCTGGAAGAAAAGACCTAAATATCTTCTTGTCTACAACAACAAACAAACTTTGACATGGAAGGTCTTCAAGAGAGCATTTAGCCCAGTGCCTCCCTGGTTTTCTGGGCATTGTGCTAAGTCCCATGGAGAGAAAAATCCCAAGACCTACCAGGCAAAGGACGCATCTTCTAAAGAAATTGCAATTTCAGTGGTTTTTTTTCTGAGCAAACTTCTCAGCCCCATAGGGCTTTACTAAAATGGCAAGTTGGGACATGCCAAGGTAATGCCTAATTGGTCACACACAAATGCCTTCACTTCCTGCCTTGGAAGTAAAATCTTGCTGTTATATGACTAAGAAGTCTTGCAGCTCAGAGACACACCTGGGGTCCAAGTCATGCAAGCCATGTGCCCTTCTAATAAAACTGACAAGCAGAGCTGCAGTGCTCACAGGTTTCTTTCTCAGGCCCTCTTGCTGCTGGCAGAGCAATCTTTGATGTTAAAGTCACATGCGTTTCTTTTACCCCAGAGAAGAGATGCGGTGGCTATCCTTTAAGTGGCTGGTCTCAGTCACCTCATTTTATAGCACCAACTGTCATTTGGGCAGGAAATGTCTTCAGGGAACTGGCTCTTTCACACTAGCATTTTATGGTACTTCAAAATCAATTACAGATTGAACCCAAAAGTACGATTTTCTCTGTTTCTGATATGCTTTGCTGGATTCCGCTGAGCTAATTGGAAACATTTCAGTCCTGGAATGTCAGAGGAATGAAGAAAAATGAAACCAACCAGTCGTTCACTCCGACATAAGGAGGACCTTTCAGTAATTACAATGACGTTTCATGCACCTCTAAACCCAGACACCGTTAGAGACTCCGCAGCAGTTTGAGATATGGAGAACAGGAACCCCAGGTTCTAGTTCTAGCAAGATGACCATGCACAAGCCAGTGTCCACCCTTATGAAATAAAGATGAGGAAGTAGCTACCTCGAACACATTTTTTTGATAAAATTTACAAGATTCTGGTGAAGCATTGTGTGTTGGAAAAAAATTTAAAAAAAAGAATCAAGAACAAGGAGCATGGTGGGGAAGGAGAAGCCGGGACAAAGTGAGAGAGTAGCACTGACATATACACACTACCAAATGTAAAACAGATAGCTAGTAGGAAGCTGCTGCATAACACAGGGAGATCAACTCGATGATGAGTGATGACTTAGGAGGCGGGGGATAGGGAAGATGGGAAGGAGTCACGGGAGGGAGGGGATATGGGGATCTATGTATAAATACAGCTGATTCACTTTGTTGTACAGCAGAAACTGGCACAACAGTGTAAAGCAATTATACTCCAATAAAGAGCTTAAAAAAAAAAAGAACAAGGAGCAAATAATAACATCTTTCCTGCAAACACACTGCTACACTGAAACCTCTCAACAGCTGTATGAGGCAGGTTTCAGTGTCCCCGTTTTATAGGAGAAAAACTAGAGACTTGGAAAGGTTGAGGAGGCGGCCCAAGGTCACATTTAATCAGTAGCAGAGCAGAGATTCAAACCCATGTCTGTCTCCTTCCTAAGTCCACTGCACTTCATGGCCTCCCACTTGGCTCACAAGAAAGTTGTGAGGCTGTGTATGCATTACTTTCCTTCTTTGGACCTTAAACCTCTGTTACACTCTACCCTGAAGGGACTTAACAGGGTGTTACTCAAGCACATCAAGTGTAGGGAGGGGTCCGTGAGGAAGCCAGGGAGAAAGGTTCAGCCCTCACTCCCCCCACCCTCTTCCTCTACTTCCAGAAGACTTCAACTTTAGATATTTAGATATTGATCCTCTTAATGAGATATTTTTTTTAATGGTACCACTGCTTGAAAAACAGAAGAATGGGAGAAAGGAAGCAACAAACAAGGAAAGAGGAAGGAATAAAAGAAATTGAAAACGACTCAGTGACTCTTTATTTCATCTCTTAGAATTTTTAAAGCTTGAGCGCTCAAAGTGACAAAGCTAGGAGAGATTTCACATCTGTAAACTATTTTATAAACTGCCTCATAAACTAGGTTGCACTCCTCAACTTTTATGCTGTGGTCACAAAATTTCCAAAATCTCAAAGCTCACAGCACCCAATGTTCATTTCTCACTCATGTTACTAGTCCTGCACAGACTGACCATGGTTATGCTCCACAATGCCTTCACTTCCGGACCCAACGATGAAGGAGAAGCTCCCATCCAGGACATACAGTCTGGCGCCAGAGAAAAAGGACCCATGGTAGACCCATGAGAGAACATTTCAAGCTTCTGTGCAGCAGTGAATTAGGCTGATCATAAATAAAGATTCATTTAATTGACAAACAAATCACATAGCCACGCCTGAGAGCCAGATGTGGAGAGAAATTAACTGCTTACATGGAGAGGCGGCCACTAATGAGAAACAATGTAATTTTTCTCACATGACTTATGGTTACAAGACTTACTCTACCCTTAGTCACACATTTTTGTTTCTGTCCCTTCCTTGAATAAAATACACTCTCCCTCACTTCAGGAAAGAGGCTACAATGTCCACTCCAACCCAATCATAGCAACTGGCTCACTGTCTGAAATTTTATCATATTATCTACACCAGGGCAAGATGGGGGTCCTTTTGATCCAGAGACTATGCAGTTAAAACAAGTCCCCTGCCTCCCGTGTCACACATAAGGGATAACTACAATAAATAGTCCCATTAAGAAAGGGAAAGATGAGAGACACACAGCAGTCACTGGACTGCAGCAATTCTGAAGTCTTGCTGGTCAGACTCTGCAAGTGCCGTCTTCCTGGGCACAGGGAATGTGCCTTGATGAAGCCCTGGGTCTGCGCCCTGTGAGGAGCTCCCGAGACCATTTACTCCATGGGGTCTTGGCTCCACTCTCTGAAAAGGTCATTCTTTCTCGTGAGGAAAGTGTTGGAACTGTGCCTTTTGCAGGGTTGTGTAGCTTTCTCAACCAGCTTCCTTCTGTAGAAGGCTGGGACAGCAAAGCTGGTTTCAACCTCACAGTCTATTATAACCCAGGTTGGTAGCTCTTTCCACCGTACAATTCCCGCTAAAACTTAATTGGCTGTTTATCTGTTTGATTTCAGACAGCACCATGTACAAACAGCCACACCTATAACTCTTTTGGAGTCATACTTTTCTCATAAGACTTAAATACAGCAAATAACTGGGGAAAATGATGCAACTTCCATGCAGAATAAGAAAGGTCCAGGCAGTCACATGGACGATAAACGCACTGCAGTCTCTTTGCAGGTCCACAGGAAGTTTAGAATAATTATGAAAGCCTGTATATGTGCAGGGTCAAAGGTAGACTCCTCAACACCTAGACGGCTTCTCAGGGAGTGTCCCAGCCTGTGGCCCTTTCTCTGATAACTAACATTGATCCACTGCCCTTTGTCCTCTTTTCAGAGTTTACTTCAAATGACCTTAATGAGAGGGTGGCTGGCTGAGTAAGACTATCTCCCCTATTCAAAGTTTAGTGGGTCAGGGTTAGATGCCTGAACTGAGGAGCTAATCAAATTTCTTTCTGAGAATTTGATTTGGGACTCAGAGACTCTAGCTAACCTCTGTTGGAGGTTGAGCAAGGAGGGTATCACTCAGGCTATATTACTCTAGGCACAGTGAAGCCCATAGTCTGCAAAGAGAAACAGAGAGAGAGAGAGAGAGAGAGAGAGAAAGGCGGTAATGAAATATATACACTGTTGCAATCAGAGAAATTTGCCTGCCCTTATGAACCATGACATTCTTTTTCAGAAAGTTCTTCTTTACCGGAGATATTCTGTGAGTTTCTATAACTAACTTGCAACCAAATAATCATTCAGATCGCCTGTTAAACTGAAATTCAATTTCCTTCAACAAATCCTTCCTAAATTCTATGAACACATTACTAAAAAAGAATTCCCAAAGAATAACAAGATGAATACAACACAATTACAAGACTTAGGGTGTCTAAAACATTTGAGAGAGGTACACAAGTACCCACAATGAAGATAATAATAGAATAAAATATTGGGGCAATTCAAAAGAAATCGTGGTCACATCTGATTAGAAGAATCAGAATTTTTTATGGAAAAGGTGTCAATTGAGACACAGTTACAGGATGGACAAGATTTGAAAGGCAGAGATGACGGAAAACTTCAGTTGGAGTAAATGGCATAAGCAAAGGCCTGGACTAAGGAAATTTGGTGAGGTATTATTTGCCTGGAGCATGGGAAACATATTAGCAAGAGGAGGCAAATACCTGGAAAGGTAGTTTGGGATGTTGTTACAAAATATGTACAAATATTCATCAACTTAGGTAGATAACAGAATCCCACAGAAGGAAATGATGCAATCATTTAGAGATGTGATCCAGCAGCCATGTGTATGGTAGGTGTGCATGGAAACAAAACTATAAACAGAAAAATTAATAATCTATTGAAAGAAGTCCTAATGTCTTGAGTCAGACAGTCTCAGAGTTAGCAGGAAGGAAGTGTATACAACAGGAAAGAAGACAGTTGGAAGCTGGAGACCCACACATCTGATTAGATATGAACACAGAGAGAAGAGGGATTTGAAGAGGGAAAAGCTTTCATTCCATCAAAGGAAATAAGGACAAGAATGAGATGTTGGAGGGAAAAAGCATTTGGACTTGATAAATTAAATATGCCAGGACCTCCAGGTTGAGACAGCTACCTGGTAGGCCACTGAATATCATGAAATCCTAGAATTTTCATCTAAGAGAGTGCTTAGAAGTCATTCTGTAAACTCCCTCATTTTCTAGGCAAGAAGACTGAGGTCCAGGGTAATTCTTAGGGACTTGCCCCAAAGGACAAAGCTTATAATCTAGGAAATCTGTTGACAGAGATTTCAGGAGTAAAAATGCAAGGTCGATGGGTCAACCTAATGTCCAGACTGAGCAAGAAGAGGGAAATGAGGCTACATGACAGCTCTCCGTTTGCCAGTCTCCGTGGGAAGTGTGTAAATGCTGGCCATTGGCAACATGGCGCGCCTGCTGTGTGCTAAGGACCCCACTAAATACCCTGCAACGCTTCAAAAGACAGGAACAATGCAGACACCAGGTGCCTGCGGAAGCGCGGGGCTCTAATTGGGAGGGCAGGCCAGCTCCGGGAGAGCAGCCCTCACGGAGGGGTTCCAGCCCAGTGTGCAAACACAGGGACCTGACGCTCTCGGGATTAATCAAGGAAGAATCGCTCTAAGTGTTTCTAATCCAAAACACAGACAAAAGGAGGGCATTTATTATGTCTTAATAACCAAACCAAGATTTATAATCTTGTAAATTCTACCAAGGATCTTATTGTCAGAAGTTGGAAGCGACTTGCTTTCTTCCTTCAGGGTGGTTAGACTCTGTGTACTGAATTTACATTTAGGAAAGTTGGTGGTATTAAATATGCTCTGGGAATACCTACAAATTTTCAAATTAAAAAAAAACAGGAGTCATTACAATAAATATCGTATATTATCTGTGATCTTTAGGTTTTAGAGGCTGCTAAACTATTTTAATAAAGAATTGTATTTTCAAGACAGAAACAGAAAAAAGGAGCATTAATTATAATTAAATTTTATTAATATCTAGGCATATGTTATTTTAAAATAAAATTTCAATGTATTCCTTTGGCTCTGCTACATGATTGGTTGAAATGTATATTTATTATTGAAAAGCCTTAAATTACAAATGAAAACTATTTTGAGTAATGCACGAGTAGAAGCATCCTTGGAAGATGTGGGACAATTCCTAGAATAACATTCAACTTTTCCATCTGATCTCCTCTGACCCTCATCATATTCTAAAGGAATAAAGAAAAGATAGATTTGGGGGAAAAAATTCTCAGCTGTGGTCAAGTAGGCACTCTTCCTGCCTGTTGGTGATTATTTTGACCTATTTATATGCAAATGAAGAAGGGCCCTGTCCTCTTTAATTTGGAAATCTTGCTTCAACAGCTGGGATTTTGCCTTCTTTATCAGGCATTAAATTCTTATTCCCACACTTTCAGCAACTAGATGTTACTTGCCTCCTCCATAAGGCAGCCTCTGAAAGGTCCACATCGGAGGCACGAGCAAAAACGCCTCACACAGCATCACCGCTGTTAGGCAGTGTGTGGGAAGCCAAGCTTTCTCTCCAGGATGGAGCTTTTCAAGGCGCCCACATTTTTAAGAGACATACAGATGGTGCTACTTAAGACCTGAATAGGGCATTCTTTGCATTCCACAATGCATTTCTTTCAGAAGCAGCATTTCCAATCCTGCAGGTTATCAGAATGTCAAAAATGTTTGGGCCTGAAACACCTACATAAACTCTCACACAAAAAGAAAAACAGGCACAGCACAGTTTTTTGATCATATACATTTTAAGGCAATTTCCTTTTTTTTCTGATACTAATGATTCATTTTCTGAATGGGGGAAAGAAAACCATCCTCACAAAGGTTAGTGACAAAATGTCAAGGTAGGCCTGCCCAAAAGAGGATCTCCACCATGAAACACGTTTTTCCTCTTGCAAAAAGATTTGTGGCTAGAGAATAACATGTAATATCTCCAAGGTTACATGGAGGAAAAGCTAAGAGAATGACTTTTTTTTTTTTACTGGCAAAAAAGAAATCACATTGACGAATGCCCAAAAAGCAGTCAATTCAGTTTATGGAGAGGTGATACAGAATGTAGTGGTTGGATTTTAGCTGTAGAACACAGACAGCTGTTCTCCCTCCACTCAGCACATTAATAAGTGGCTCATAAATTTGACAATATTAATAAAATAAAAACATGTTTTTAAAATTCTTTGTATTATAAATTTAAAAAAAAGGTTTTGTAGCAAGTAAACTGGAATTTAAATTCTGGCTTAGACATGCACCTGATAATAGGATGCTGAGGAATTTACATCTGTGAACATCAGATCCTTCATTGAAGTATTAATATCTATGAGCCTGTCAAACAACACACACCAAATCCAAGAACTGGGGCCAGAAATTGATTTAATGGAAAGAAGGTAGCTCACAGAATCAGCTGAGGGTCTGGAGTCCCAAGTTTGGAAACAAAGAAAAAGCAAGCAAGCCTGGGTGTGTGAGGCCACACACCAAGCCAGGGGATTGCCTGTTACAGCCCTGCCAGGGGTAGACCCCTGAGCACTGGATGCTAGGTGCCGCCACTACAGCGACCGTCCACCTGTCCCTGTTTCTTTGGTGTAGAAGCCAAATTCCTGCCAGGGACCTCTGATTGGTCACACTTTAGATTACATACCTCAGGCCAGCTTGTGGAGCTCTAGGAGAAGAAATGCCCGATCTATCCGGCTACCTCCAGCGGAGGCCTAGCCTAGCCTTCCAACAAGAATCACACAAGAAGGATTTCTGAAACACAAACACAAAACATCCTTTTTGTAGAATTGTTTAAAGGACAAAATAATAAGATTCATGCAAATTTCACATTATGTTGCTCAGCCCAACCTGTCTTGATAGGAAGGGAAGAAAAGAGTATTGACTGAGTTCTGGCTATGTTGTTAAGAACGGTTATACTTCGAAGACCAGTTGAAGGGAATGATATCTACATGTACAATTACACATAATTTATTTACACATAAAATATAATTTTACATATATCATAATATAAATCTGAAGTCTGTTGGTTGGATGGCATTAATATTTTACCTTTTCTACTTCACTGGCAAAAATGTCAAGGTAGTACTACCTGTCATGGATAGAGGTTAGGATGCTCCTAGTGTAGAAAAGACAGGAGCAGAAGTTGAGATGGAGGGCTAAGTGTGGAACAAAACAGGAAACTGAGTACGGCTGAGGTACCAGAGATAGAAAAGGAGTGGGGTAAGTGCCTTGCAGGATACGAAATCTGTGAATGCTTCCTTAGCTGCATGAGTTCCAAAAGCAGAAGGGGAGTGGAAGGGGTGAGGGGAAGAAAGGGGGCCTGGCCTCCAGATGACCCTGGCCCTTGGGAAGGGGTCACTGGAAGGTGCCGAAGAGCTCTCAGGAGGGAGGCCTGGGTGTGGGGTGGGGAGGGGCAGGGGGAAGCTAGTATAATTTGGCAAGGCCAAAGACCAGCAAAGGCCAAAGAACGTGACGGCGGATTCTCAGAGGAACATCTTGCAATGAGAGACAGAACCAGAGAAGGCCATCAGAAAGCGCCACGACAGACTCTTAGCAGGGGACGTTCATTCATCACAAATTCGGTAGAGATGATTCAGAGCAACGAGCTGGCTGACATTCCCATGTCAGGACCAGGAACTATGAGGCACCTTCGGGAATCAGATAAGTTCTAATACGATGGAAGAATTATTGTTTTTTCTTAAATTTATGTCTGCTTCCTTTTATACAACAAAACTCAAGAATATGGGACACTTATTTTTAACGTTTTACTTTGAAACAATACAAACCTTAGGAATAGCTGAAAGAGTAGTCCAAAGAACTCTTGTATAACTTCACTTGAATTCACCAATTGTTACTATTTTGTCATGTTTGCTTTATCTGGCTATCTATCTATCACCTATCTATCTATCCATCATCTATCTACCTATAATCTTTTTCCTGAAACATTTCAGAGCAAGTTGCATCTATCGTGAGGATTTCCTAAACATATTTCAACAAATATTTCCTTTTACTTGAAAAAACTCCTCAATCTTTTGTTTTTTCTTTTATAATACTGACATTTTTTAGGACAACAGATCTTCTCAACTTGGCTTTATTAAATACTACTCATGATTAGACTCAGTTTGTGCATCTTTGGCCGGAATAGGATGTAAGTGATGGTTTGTCCTCAGCACATCACATCAGGAGTCACGTGTTGGATCTGTTCCATTACTATTGATGTGAAGTTTGATCGCTTGGTTAAACTGGTGTCTGTTATAATGAAGTTACTTTTTCTCTTATCAATAGGTATTTTGTATGGCGATACTGTGAGATTATGTTAATATCCTGTTTCCCAACAAATTTTCACTTGCTAGTTTTAGCATCCATTAATGAGTCTTGGCTGAATCCTTATTACCACAATATGTGTAAAACACTGATTTCGTATCTCCGTTATTCCTTTTACATTTCTTATAATTGTTGCCTATTGAAAGGAAGAACTTTTCCTTATTACTCATTTATGTATATATGTGTAGTTATACATATTATCTTTGTGCATATTATATGAAAATATAATTGTTTCTTGAGGTATAACTAGATTAATTATGGAGACTTGCCATGTTTTAAATTAACTGACTAAAACAAGACAGATCTAGGGTGTGATCAGGGGATAATAAATGACAGGTAAGGCTGAAGCAAGGGGTAGTAGGAGTAACCATCTGCCTGGATCCCTCTCCCAGGGAGAAGGGGGCCCTGTGTGTGGGGTCACCATATGCTGGCCATGCATACAGCTCTCAGCAGAATTTCAATGTGGGTCACACCATACCTTATGGCTCCAGGTGTGATATACAGAAGCCCAAGCACAGAAACACAGAAATAGCACTTTATGTACACCAGTAGTCCCCAACCTTTTTGGCACCAAGGACCAGTTTCGTGGAAGACAATTTTTCCAAGGACCAGAGGGGAGGTTGGTTCAGGAGGTAATGCCAGTGACAGGGAGTGATGGGGAGCGGCAGATGAAGCTTCGCTCGCTTGCCTGCCGCTCACCTCCTGCTGTGCAGCCCAGTTCTTAATGGGAACCCATCTGCGGAACCAGGGGTTGGGAACCCCTGATGTACACTATTAGGTGAGAATGTAACATGCTTCTTCAGCCAAGAGTCTTCAGCTGCTGGATGGGCCATATCCAGCACCTGGTGGTGCCATTCATGAGGCGGATCTAGAACACTCCTGATTGCCAGAGGAATAACTGAAAATGGAAAGGCAACAATCTAAAGAAAAGAAGAACCCAAGTAAAATAAAGGAAAAGCGGCATCTTGACAGCAGTCAAAGGTAAAAAAAAAATGGAAGCAAGTGAAGAACAGAATTCACTTAAAAAACTTAGCAAGTGGAAAAGAGAAAAAAAAAAATTGAAACACAAATTAAGCGATCCTGAAACAGATGCTAATAGACGCCAAGGAGTGAATTCAAAATAATCCACTGGGGCAATCAGAGAGAGTCGACAGGCCATTTCCTCCCGCCAGGAGTCGTAAGGAAATAACTCTTGAGGCAGGAGTTCTTTCTATGACGGAGATGCCAACGTCCGCAGGAGAGCAGGAGAAGGAGCACTGCATGTCCTGCCAATGAGTGCTGGGCGCTACCGAAACAAATGATAATCAGAACATACTCGAAGGTTTCTAAAAATGTATTCCAATATAATATACACACAGGAAAGTGTCCACATCATCAATTCGCTGCTCAGTGAGTTTGCATAATTGAGCACACCTGTGTGCTAACCAGCCCCCAACCAGGAAGCAGAACATTTACCAGCACCCCTGCAGCCCGGGCCCCTTTCGGTCACTCCCTCCTTTCCGGCTAAGGGTAACATCCTGCAGCATGGGTGAATTCGCCTTTATATGTACTTTATATGAATAAAATCATGGAGTATACACTCTTATTTTATGTCTTACTCCTTTGTTCAACATTAAGCTTTTGAGATTCATCCAGGCTGCTTGTGCCAACGTAATTTTTTTTTACCCTCAGTGCTGTGTAGTATTCCATTATATGAATATGCCCCAATTTATGTGCGTATTCTACCACTGATGGCCATTTGGGTAACTTCCAGTTTGGAGTAGTGTAAATAAATCTACTATGAACGTTGTAGTACATGTCTTCTGGTGACCATGTGTACATTCCTGCTTACTGTATACCTAAAAGTGGAATTATTAGGCCATAGCTATGCTTTAGTAGATAGTGACAAATAGGGAATACAAATTTCTCTTCTCACCTGGCCTATGCATTTTTTTAAAATTTATTTTATTTATTTATTTTATTGGCTGTGCGCAGGCTTTCTTTAGTTGTGGTGAGCGGGGGCTACTCTTCATTGTGGTGCGCAGGCTGCTCATTGCCGTGGCTTCTCTTCTTGCGGAGCATGGGCTCTAGGCGCGTGGGCTTTAGTAGTTGCAGCACATGGGCTCAATAGTTGTGGCTCATGGGCTCTAAAGCGCAGGCTCAATCGTTGTGGCGCATGGGCTTAGTTGCTCCATGGCATGTGGGATCTTCCTGGGGCAGGGCTCGAACCCATGTCCCCTGCATTGGCAGGTGGATTCTCAACCATTGCGCCACCTAGGAAGCCCCCCTATGCATTTTTAAAGCACAAAGGTTGATGATAATAGTTACCAGTGAATTAAGCTGCTTTCCTGGAAACGAAGAAAAAATGGCATTAGGGAGTAGCATTAATTCATGTGGATTATAATGAAAACAGTGACAGGCCAACATAAGCATATGATGTAAGAGAGCAAAGACGAAAAATTCTTCCCTCATAAGAGGGGTTTCCTTGAATTCACAGATTTTGAAATTCTTGTATTTGTATCTCCATACAAAGCCTAGAAAAAAATGGATGAAATGGTAGAAGAAATGTTTGCTGTTTGTAAAATTCTTTTTTTTAAATCCTGTAATTTGTAGCATATCATCTACATTTCTTAATGAATATACACATACACACAAATACAAATTGAAAGAGAGAGAAAAGCTGAGGTTTAACAAAGTCAAGCAACTTACCCATGATTAAAAGAAGTGAAAACTGGGGAATTCCCTGGTGGTCCAGTGGTTAGGACTCTGCGCTTCCACTGTAAGAAGCATGGGTTTGATTCCTGGTGGGGGAACTAAGATCCCACATGTTGTGCAGCGCAGCCAAAAAAAAATAAAAATAAAAAAAAAAACACTAAAACTGGGAAGTTAGATCTATTAGGGCCTTTCACGCAAACTCTGCAGGTCAGTAATGACACAGTACTTGGCACACTGTTTGCTGGAAGAATTTATTATTTGAAATAGATTATGATCAAATGACTTTGTTCCATTTGTATCACATGACATTAAAGTAGTAGCAAATTCTAAGAAATCAAGAAAATTGTACAAATGAAACATCCGGAGTTTTTCTCTCCCAGCTGAGTGGTGTGAAACATGGTGGCTGCCAGCACCTTATGTTCACTGACCATCTACTCTGGGCCCTAAATCATAACTGAATGCTCTGAGCCAGCAGAATGATATCTTAAGGCACCTTCCAAACCCCAAACAGTAACACACTAACCAATTCTTTTACACCGTAGCTGTGAAAATAAACCATAACCACCAGAAAGACCCAATG
Organism: Hippopotamus amphibius kiboko; assembly: GCF_030028045.1. Lineage (NCBI taxonomy): Eukaryota > Metazoa > Chordata > Mammalia > Artiodactyla > Hippopotamidae > Hippopotamus > Hippopotamus amphibius. The sequence continues at coordinate 66,994,007 of NC_080193.1, read as the reverse complement.
AAAGTGTAAGAGTGGAAAATACAAACAAAATGAGAATGTAGACAATTCCGCATGAGACAGCAAGTTCCATGAGGTTCCAGGACGGTGAGACCTCTGTGGGTGGCACGCATGGGAAAGGACTAACAAAAGAAGTAAAACTTGAATTGGGGCTTGAAGGGAGGATGGAATGTGGGTGAGTCTGTAGGAGACTGGGAGAACATTTCAGCTGGAGCGACACTGTGACCGAAAGCTGGGGGCGGAGGTGCATGCAGCTGTTCAAAGGACCTTGGGTAGGACTGGTTTGGCTTGAGTGAAGGGCCGAGGCCAGTCTGGAGCGGCAGTTGCATAATCCAAAGCCAGGGAAAGATGACAGGCCTTGGAATGTGTGGCATTCTCATGACTGTCCGGGTTGATGGCCCAGGCAAGCCCAGGTTTCTATGAGCATGAGAACTGGGGCAGCGTGGCTGGCACACCCACACCTTCCACGTTTGAAAACTGATCTTCAAATGTGAAAGTTCATCCCAGCTGCTGGAAGGCTGCCATCAGGGCTGGATCACCCAGATCTGTCACGTGATAGACGCAGTCAACCTCCTCATCACAGGCAGCTCCAGGAGCCTGGCGTGTCACCGTGGGCAGGATGTGTACTTATCACAAGTACGGATAGCAGATGTAAAAATGGAAAGAGAGATTTATCTGGAAAGATGCTCCATCTGGGAGGGCAGGCCAGGAATGGTATAATAATCTTGGAGTGGAGCAAGGGATGTCACGAAGATTTAGAGGAAGAACCATATTCCAAGTAGGTGGTAGGGCTGAGCTGTAGGGAAAAGCAGGGATGCACAAAAGACCTCGTGGGAGCAGAGACCCACCACCTGGACAAAGCCTGCTTATTCACTTTAGAAAGCAATTCTCTTGAGCATTTAACAGAAGGTCCATTTCAAAGATTAACCTTACAAAAAGACTCTGCCATTTGCAATTATTTTCCTTTTTAATTATTCTTTAATTTATACCAACAACATATTTGATTAAATGTTCCCATTAGCATTAAATTAACATATTGTTACACATATAACTTCTACATGTGTATACAATTATAAACCTCTCTTTAGCGGTAACATTTTTGCTTGAAAGATTGAATATGCATCTATTACATGTGTGAACGAATAGTATTTATATACCTGCAACTGTAAAAATCTGATAAATTAAGAACAATGTAATGTCATTTGCATTAAAAGGAAAAAACACAATGCCCTGTATTTGCACAAACTAGTTAGAGTGAATGTTGTTCTGAATTGCTGAAGTTGGGGAATTTTCTGTTCTTGCATTGGTTGAACAAGACAATATTTCTCCATATTTTAATAGATTTCTTACATACAGACAGTGTTGCTTTTAAAACAAAGTTTTTGGACGGGAGAAAAAAGGACTTAAAATGTAAATAAGGAGGGGAACATTAACCACAGGATATTTTGCTATACTGAACAAACACATGAGAACAGATAAAACATACTTCCCTGAGACTGATCACATGAAGATATATAAGTTTTAGTTTTGTGGGTTTTTGGTGGTTGCTTAACAACAGTATATAAATCATGACTTGCCAAAAGTTAAAGTTTCTCTTTTATTGGGAAAAGTGCTTTAAAATTCCTATGGGGAACTTAAATCTTAATATTGCCAAGTAAAACCAAAACTTTCCCAGACTTCTATAGCCTATGGCTAAAATGGGGACCCACTGAAATGAATGTTCCAGTGTTGCTGGCTCATCACCCCATATGTATAACTGGGGCTGGCCTTACAGCCCTCCCCTCCCAATCACCTCATGCTCTGTCCCCAGGGTACCTCCCACAAGGTCACAGAGACAAATCCACACACCATAGATGCTTGCTGCCTCAAGCTTACTTAGGTGGCCACTTCAGATGTGCCAGCATCTCAATGAAAAACATCTTTCCTGCCTGCATGCCATCTCTTTGGGCCACTGAGGCCTATAAAACCATCAGGATGCCAAATTGCATTGGCTTCCCTTGAACTTTCGTAGTGCTGAAGGTGAAATGAAAGAAAGCCATTCTCCCCAGTTCTGGACCTCCAGTTAGGACTGTTTGAAGTCCAAGTTTCATAAGGTCTTTGGTGAAAAAGTTCTTCTTGGCCTCCGCCTGTGGAAAGCGCAAACATTAGTCCCTGGGATCCAAGTAGGAGACAAATACAAACCTCTCCATTTCCTGTTTCTACCCCAGGGACCTGCACTCAAAACTTACTCCCAATAGAACCATCTCCCCTGCTGTGTACATCGATTCCTGCTGGAATTTACAGATCATCAGTTTTGCAGGCACAGCCAGAATTTCTTTCCCAGTTTAGGTTTAGCCAAAATGCCCCTGCTACTTGAGAAGCCATGTATCTTAGTATCTAAGCCTTAACTCAAAGTATGCACACAGTTGACAACAGGGTATTAGAAACAAACATGCTTGCAGTCTCTGATATTCCCCACCCTGAGATATGTGCACATCAACTGTGCTGAGAACAGAAGCCCATCCAGGGACCCAATGATAGAACCTTCACAAGGTCTAGGACAGCAGTTTGAGAGCTCCGTCCTCTGAACAGCCTTGAGAATGACTCAGGAAACATAGCCCTCACACCTAGTCACTGATTGTTTGGTATCTTGGGCAATATGCCTAAACAGTCGATCTTCTTAATGTTGGTAAATTAGGTATTTTTAGGTTGCTCCCAGTACTAAAATTCTATCATTCTGTTAGTCTAGAGGCTTTTTATAAAGCTCTGCCCACCCTTCAGCACTTTTTTGCAGGGGATCAAAATGCTTTCACTGAAAAGGGTTAAAAACAGAGTCGCATAAAGATAAAGCATTAATAAACAGAAACCTTGCCAAGCATAAAGCTAATGAAATGGTTGGTATCTAAGGGACAATCACATCTTTAAACATGAACAACAAGGTCCTGCCAGAAATTCAGCATCCGCATTTTTGTGGTCTCCTTGCTCATAGATTATTATCTTTGGATGCTCCTCCGGTGGGTGGTCCCTTGTACATAATGGACACTGTTGATTCTGCAGTAGGGCTTGACTTAAAATAACTGCAGGTTTGGTATTTTCTAGCACTTATTGCAGATTTCCTTTCCTAAACACCTCCCTGTTTTACTTAAGCTCCAAAAGGAAGCTTGGAGTCCTACTGGTAAATCTCCTCCCTTTTTGCCAGGAAATTGCTGGTTAGCCATTTGAAGAGAATTAAAGCAAAGTATCAAATGGCTTTAAAGGCTGAAGGGTACTTATCTTATACCTCCTTCTCCCAATTTCAAAGAGCAGACAAATTCTGGACTTTCTCTGGATCATGAGAAGGATTTTAGATACTGATCTGAGTAAACTAAAATCAGTTTCCAGTCTCCTGAATGTTAAAGTAACCAAGCTTGGCTGTAGAAAAAAATCACCATAAACTTTTGTTACCTTACATGTACTCTCAAGGAATCAGATAACTGAATTGTGAATGAGAGGTGGTTGCCGCACTCTAAAAGAGGGGTTTGCAAACTGCAGCCCAAACTGGCCTAGATTGAGGCTGCCACCTGCTTTTGTAAATCAAGTTTTATTGGAATACAGCTATGCTCATTTGTTTAGAAATTGTCTGCAGCTAACTTCACACTCAGCCAGATTTGAACAGTTTTGACAGAGGCTATACGTCACACAAAGTTTAAAATATTTCCTGCATGTTCCTTTACAGAAAAGGTTTGCAGATCCCTGTTTAAAACAATTCCATTTGGGGGTTACCAAAACCTCAAAGGCTGCAGTTTTGAGAATTGTAACCTCAGAATGACAGTTAGTTTTGTTTATTGTATTTAGAACAGTGTCACCCAAGTTGAGTTTCCTGAAATACTTGCTAGATATGCAGAATGTTACTAGATTTAACAAAAGAAAAAGAGAGTTGTGGTCAAAAAAAAAAATTGTCAAATGTTAGAATAAGCCAAGTGAAACACTTCTTTTTAGCAGCCCTTTTCAGGTCATTTGATGTGCTGATACATAGGGCAAGTCTACAAAAAAGGGTTAGATGATACAGAATTTCTAAAGTCACTTGGTCTTTAGCAAACCTTCTTTTCCATGGAGCATCTCATAGAGTTAATGTCTGAGAACATACTGTGGGGAAAATGCCTTGTTCAGACCTGCCCAGTCTGATAATACTGTATCATATCATACCACTTGTGTGTCTTCAAGAATGCTTAGCATTAAGAAGAATAAGCTGGCTAACAGGAGAAAGGTAAGTACCACAGGTTACGCAAATCACTCTGGGTTCACATAAAATTTAACTCTTTCAGTAGCAGTTAGCTCCTTGCTCAGAATGCATTAGAGACAATGTTATGTTGATGACATCACCATGACAGAGCAGAAAAGAACTCCCTGCATAAAACTTTCACTCAACACAGCAAAATTCTCAGGCCCTTTCTTCACCCTAAAATTTTAGAAACGCAAAAAGTCTATGGAACAAGTGTTCAAATCTCAGTCCCCAGTGAATTCTGACCAGCTTACTTCTGACCAGCCAGCACTTAGTATGGGAAGGTTCTGTGGGCATCAAGAGGCCGAGGAAAGCCTTATGTGTCCTTTGGGGGATGTTGCAAGAAACAATGGAAAAGTTCCTGAATATCGGGAAATGTTTTCTCAAGATCAAGAGATGTATTGGTATGTGGGAGAGATTCCAAAGCAGCTCTATTGCCCAAAACATTTCAAATTTGACTGCTGGCTGCCAGTGCCAATTTTGGGAAGGGCAATTTCAGTACAGTGGCACACAGTGTCCCAGGCTGCCTAAGTAACGCAGGACCAGTGAAACTGTGATTTTGTTTCCAAAGGCAGGACTTTTTTCCCTGTATTTTTAAATGACCAAGCATATTTTAAAAATTTCTACCGACACTGTCACCTATTTGCCTGAGGATGTTCTTGATAATAAGCCAGGTATTTGTTCACGGTAGTCAAGCAGGACTTGGAAACCAAAACAGTCACTCTGCAGTCCAAGGATTTGGCAGCTGTGGTGAGTGACCTCCACTTCAGAGAGTGCCAGGAACTGCCTGCTTGCTTGCAGGAAGAGAGCTTTCATCTGGCTGATAGATCTGTAGTCCTCTAGGTCAGAGATGGAAAGCCATCCTTACCCAGCACAGGGTAAGGAGCAGAGCGGTTACCTGGCAAGGCAGATCACAACTGATCTGAAATTGTAAGGCTCCCCAGCACTGCACCCTGTGAACATTCAAAAACACGCACAGGAGACAGGCCCTACTCAGGGCTCCTTTGTGCAAAGCCTTCATCACGGTGCTTATTATATAAGCGTCTCTGGCTGGATGCTACAAGGAGCTTTCCTGATGACTGGTACCACCAGCCCTTCCAGAATCAATAAACTCTGTAACTCAGGACTTCAAAAACCAACAAAAGGGATTGTTTGGGAAGAACCCAAAATAATGACATTGACAAATGATTCTTAGCCAGATTCATTATTAATATTAATTGTACTAATGACCTCTAATTTTTGAATTTGAAGGTGACCACTATTGATAGTGCATTTATTACCTCATTAAATCCCAACAGCAACCTATAAAGTAAAGGTGATTAAACTTATTTTACACAAGAGGAAACAGAGGCTCAGAGACTGGCTGTTTTGCCTTAGGCCACGTATGATTCAAATCCAAGTTTGTCTGTTCTAAGACCTAAAATCTATTGCCTGCAGTTTTATGTATTGAATCTTATTTAGGTCCAAGTTCCTCCCCACTAAGAACACCCCAGTGTTCAGAAACTCACAATCAAATACTTGCTGATGAGAACACTCATTTAGCAAATATTTACCAAGGGTCTGCTCTATGTCAGGCAATGTGCTGGTGCTGGGGACACAGCGCCAAACATCCTGGAGCCTTCAATCATGGGGAGGGACAGATGCTTACAAATAAGTTATTATTATATTACGTTACCATTACATTACATTACGTTACGTGACATGACATGACATTATTACATTATATTATATTATAATATATTATATTGATTATATTATATCATATTATATATTAGAAGGTAAAAACTGCTGTGGAGGAAATAAGCCAGGCATGAGGGACAGGGGATGCCAGAAGGATACAATGTCAAATAAGGTAGTCAAGGAAGGCCCCTGGAGAAGCCACCACTTGAGCAAAGATCTGCAGGAGGTGCGGAAACCAGCACTGGGAAGATCTAGGGGAAGAGAGGTCCAGCCAGTGGGAGCAGCAAGGGCGAAGGCCCTAAGATAGGAGCGGGTGGATGTATTTGATCCAGAAGAAGGAAGGCCAGGTGGCTGGAGGTGAGAAAGAGCTGGGGGCAAAGTGAGGCGCAAGACAATCCGTGTCCTCTTTGGCTGCCCTGCATCTGTCCGCGACTCAGTTCTCCTTGGCCACGTCTCTCTTCAGTAAAGGTAAGTAAACTTCCACTCTTCTAAGCTATCCGGTCTATCTGCTGGCAATACAGTTAATATTTCACCTTTTCTCATGTACTTTTTTTTTTTCTGCTCCGGTTCCACTAACCAGTGGACATCCTGACCTATGTGTCTGGTGTTGACAGCCCACATACAAAAAATTCCCAGAATTTTATCATTGATTCCTCTCTTTCTTTTCTCTCTCTCTCTTTCTGGTAACTCTTAGGACTGAATCATCTCATGTTTTGTATTTGTGTAGGGATTCAGTATTTAAATTTTGTAGCTAAGTCCTTGGCTTTTTCCAGCCTTGAGCTCTTTGCCCTAAGGTCTGCTCCAGCACCCCTTGTGCTGTTGGATGCTTCTAACAGGTTCACCCGGAGGCCCAGAATTTGGACTCCAACCCGTGATTTCAAACTATTCCATAGGTTTGCAGTGAAATATTGTGCTTTCATCTATTGCTGTATAAGAAATAATACTACATGTAGCAGTTTAAAACAATAATAACCATTTACGATCTCCCACAAAGAAGGAAGAGATTACTTTTCCCTGGTTTTCCTTCCGTAACAGCCCTCCTCCTCCATACATATCACTGCTTTCTTGCTTTTTTTTTTTTTCCTTCCAGAAAGCAGTGAGATGCAGGAAGAGGGGCTCTATCAAACAACAGCCATGGAAAACCAGTCTCTTCTTGACAAAGCCATGAGATTTCTCCAGAATTTATGTACCCAATTTCTCTGTCTAACTCTGTCCACCTCAGAAAAACAAAGTTTCTTTTTTATTTAACCTTCTAAATTTTAGCTGATTACTATTTTCACAGTTGTGATCTGACGGTCAAACATAAGCTTCTGAAATCAGCACATGAAAAAAATAATAATTTCCTTTGGTAGCAGAAGTTGTCCTTGCCCTGCCCATATCCTCCAGAACATCCAGCTAACTTCCAACTGCCAGTATCGCATCTCTGTGCCTGAGGGCACCCTCCGCCGGAAATACAGAAGGCACTCACTCACATGCAGACACGGCGCAGGCGGGAGCTACCAGGGAATTCATTCCCCCAGAAGTCGCGCCCCACCCACGACTCTCAGGAGTTGGTGTGTAAATACTTCAGCTCCACTGCCCCTCAGAAGAGAGTAATCAAGGTGGGGGTTTTGCAGCATATCCCTGCAGGATTAAACTCCATTCACTCACCATGGTAGATGGGTTGGTTAATACCTTACCCTTTATCGGCCTTTTCCTTTCCAGGTATCAGTTCCTCACTCCCTCATGGTATTTCCCATAGCTTCCAAATTACTTGCACTTGAATTCTTCTCCTCTCTCTCTCTTTTTTTTTAAATAAATTTTTTTATTTCTTTATTGGTTGTGTTGAGTCTTCGTTGTTGCACATGGGCTTTCTCTAGTTGCTGCAAGCAGGGGCTACTCTTCGTTGTGGTGCGCAGGCTCCTCATTTCTGTGGCTTCTTTTGTTGCGGAGCACAGGCTCTAGGTGCATGGGCTTCAGTAGTTGTGGCACATGGGCTCAATAGTTGTGGTGCACAGGCTTAGCTGCTCCGCAGCATGTGGAATCTTCCTGGAGCAGGGATCAAACCCATGTCCCCTGCATTAGCAGGTGGATTCTTAACCACTGCACCACCTAGGAAGTCCCCTCTCTTTTTTTTTTTCCTGTGGATAAGTGAACATTTAAAAAAATTTTTATTTTATATTGGACTATAGTTGATTAACAATGTTGTGTTAGTTTCAGGTGTACAGCAAAGTGATTCAGATATACATACACATGTATCTATTCTTTTTCAAATTCTTTTCCCATTTAGGTTATTACAGAGTATTGAGCAGAGTTCCCTGTGCTATACAGTAGTTCCTTGTTGGTTACCTATTTTAAACATAGCAGATTGTACATGTCAATCTCAAATTCCCCATCTATCCCTCCCCCCACCCTCCCCTGCTGTTAACCATAAGTTTGTTCTCTCAGTCTGACTTGCACTCAGGTTTTGTTCTGGAGGAATCCAAACTAAGTCACCTTCCCATTAATATTTAAATTATACGAAGTCATATATTACTTGAATGAAGACACTTTTCATTTGTTGGGGGAGGTAACTACTCCTTTTCACTACCTAAGCTATTTGTCCCCCAAATAAGTAACTGAAACCTAACCGCAAAAGTGAATGAGTTAGAAAAAACCAATGACGCTTGATTCTAGGTATGCCACATCTACTTAGGACTTGCTGGTCAGAATGTATGTAATTTAGAATGTGTGCTCTTAAAAATGCTGGAAAGTAGAGCATCTTTTTAAAAAGTTGAACAATTAAGTAGAAAGACAAAGCTATATAGAGCAAAATACTGAAGACAGATGATTTGGAACAGATGGACCTGGGTGCCTTGCTTGGATCAACTTTCCAGATGGGTCATTCTGGGCAAATTACCTTATTTTCTGAGCAACTTGGCAAAACTACATTTTCTTATCCAATGAGTAACTCAGAAAATATAAGTAAAGTGCTGAACATAGGCCTTAGTGTAGTAAGTGATCAATAAATTTAGATTTCCAGAAAAGTCGGGCAGGTATCAACCCAGGCAGGCCAAGGGTCCTAAGTCATTTCCTCACCCACACCACAACCACAACCACAACCTTCCTGATGTCACACAAGTAGCTAATGATCCCTACTGGTTCTAACGTGCGGTTACTCTGGCACTGGATGTGCCAGAAGTAATTCACATTCCTTATGGTAGCACAGAAGTGCCTTAGCTAAGCTAACACATTTTATTATTCCAGAAGTAATTTACAGCTATGTTTCTCTAGTTCCATTACTCATTCCCTACTTTGAACTCAATCAGGATCTTTGAAACTGGCCAATGTTTGCAGGCATTTTGTGCTGGGCCTGGAGGACATGGCCTCCATGTGAAAGGGACTGGGATAAACTGGCGAGCAGTCTTTAATGCCTACATTCTCCAGTAGTTGACTGGATCCTGCTAAGTAGTCCTCCTTCATGGGTTAACCCTGTATGGCTTCTACTTTAATCTTTCTACCCAGACGCTCATTTCTAAGTAATTTGTTCCCCTTTTAGTTTAATTCAATAGACAATTCTAGTATTTGGAAGAAAAAAAAATTCAAAAGGGGTTGATATACTTAAAATCAACCAGGATTATGTGATGACTGAGGTCATTTAGTACAATGAAAATTTTGATCTGGTTTTAGCTTTGAGTTGAAAATGTCAGTTACCAAAACTATAAGCTGCTTAGCAATAGACTGGATGAGAAAACATGCTACTTATTTCTCAGATGCTTTCTGTGAGTATTAAACCTTAGACATTGAAATTATGTGGAGCCTTCATGTTGGAAATTATAATTAGAAAGTATCATGATAAGGGGCCTTGGCTGAGTTATTTATACACTTGTGTGTTTTGGAACTAACCATGACTGGCTCTGGCATTCTTTGTGGCAGGGATTGGGCTTAGCTTTCTCCTTGTATGGCTACCGTTAGCATGAGGGGGCATGCCCAGCAGACAAGGGTCTGCACCCTGCGGTACCTCTGCCTTCATCCCCCGCCCCCCACCCCCACCCCCACAATAAATTGCGGCCTTTATCTTTCAAGAGGGTCCAGGGGAACAAGCCATACTTGCTTTCTTATCACTTACTGTCGTGAAAATCTTCTTCTAAAATATATTTTATTCTTAGACACTTACAGGTAAATACATTCTGCCCTCTGACCCCCAGCTAGACTTCTTCCTAAGGACCCTGAACATTGTGTGAACGTATTGGTTTGCTAGGGTTGCCATAACAAAATACCACAGATTGGGGGACTTAAAAAATAGGAATTTATTTTCTCACAGTTCTGGAGGCTGGAAGTCTAAGATCAAGGTGCCAAAGGGTTGGTTTCATTCTGAGCCCTCTCTCCTTGGCTTGTAGATGGCAGCCTTCTCACTATGTCCTTACATGGTCTTTATTATTTAATTAAAAAAAGATTTTTGTGTGTACATGTGCCCCGGTGTCTCTTTATATGTCCTAATTTCTTCTTATAAGGGCACTAGTCAGAGAGGATTAGGGCTGACCCTAATGGCCTCATTTTAACTTAATTGCCTCTTTAAAGGCCCTACTGCTAAATACAGTCACATTCTGAGATATAGGTGATATATTCACATATATATACAGATATATTCTGAGGGCTTCAACCTATGAATTTTAAGGGGACACAATTCAGCCTATAATAGTAACATTATAATATAATCAGCTTTATTAATTGCTGCTGCAACTCAAAAGCTACCTTTTTCTGAAAATTAGTGGCAGAAACAAGAAGAAGAAAAGAAAGAAAAATTAGTAGTTATTTACATAAGTATTTACCTATTACTGTTCTAAAAGCTTAACACTGCTTTCACTTAGAAAGTCCCGCTTTTGACGAGCACTGCAGCACATGTAGAGCAGGCTGTACTGCAATCAGTGTGCAGGTTCTACCTGGACTCATTTGAATTCCCCTACCTGTCTTAACAACTTCCAGAACTCAGTAAGGACTGCTGGTTGCAACTGGCAGGATTTTGAGATGCTTATTCTATTTTAGTGTTTACTTCTAACTGAAATGCTGAGGTTTTTTAAAAGAAACTCATTAACTCCCTCTGAGACCTAACCTCTCATCTTTGGCTGGTTTCTCTTATAATTGGCCTCAGTAGAAGAGTCAGCACAGGAAACTGAGATGAAATGTGTTGAGCTCAACTGAAAATGGAAATCAGTGAATCTGTACATTTAAGCTTCGTTAAAAATACATGAACAAATCAATTTGCCAAAGAGATGACTGATTGACAGGGTCTAAAGTTCACTTAATGGGTTACATTCTGTTATGTTCCTGTAAAGAGATTTCCCAAATCTATTTTCTTGAAAAGTACTTTTAACTGAATTCTTCATACAGATATTAGGTCAAGTCTATCTAAGCTCATCTGTAGATTAAGCCATTCATCTAACAACCTTAGAATGTTTTCCAAACTCTAAAAATGGTGGGTCTAATTTGGGGATCGTTACATATATTGGAAGGAGTTTCTGGAAAGAGGTAGGGGAGTCTCAGAAGCTAGAAAGACGCTATAAGTTTTAAGGATACTGTCCATATATCATTTTAATATGAATTTTATTAAAATCATAATTTGAATTCTGAGCACAATTGAACTTAATTTGTAAATGTAAAAGTGAATTATGTTGTTTGAAATAATCTCAATTTATATTTTTCAGATCATAGGAAGAACTTTCTAGTTTTAGAAGTTAAGCCAATATAAATTTAAGCTAATGTACATTTAAGTCAATGTAAAGCATTTAAATCTTTTTAGAAAAAAGATAATATATTACTGTTGAATGGTAACACTGCAGAAAGGTATAAAATAATAAATAATTGGTCTCTTTTTCTTGTTACCTTCCTCACCACAATTCCAACTTAAATCCTCTCAATCTCCTGCTCCAGAGGAAATCACTGGTAATGATTTCTTAAATGCCCCAACAGATATGTCCTATGCATATGTATTGTTATGCAAAAGGAATCCTACTCTGTATAGAGTGCTATGACTTGCTTTATAAGCACACTTGTAAATTTATTTATATCTGCTTGCAACCTTATTTATTGGGTAAATTCCTAGATGTGTTAAATGAGATTCACATTTAAAATTTTGGGAACCAGTACCAAATTGTCCTCTAGAAAGCACTACATGCCTATTAGAATGGCTAAAATCCAAAAAGAAACCTGGCTGGTAAAGATGCAGAGCTGCAGGAATTCTGTTTCACTTCTGAAGGGAATGCAAAATGGTACAGCCATTTTGGAAGACAAGTTGGCCGTTTCTTACAAAACTAAACATAGTCTTACCATGTGATACCATTGCATTCCTAGGCATTTACCAAAGTAATTTGAAAACTTACAAATTTATGTCCACATGAAAACCTGCATGTGACTGTTTATAGCATCTTTGATTTTTAATTGGCCAAAACCAGAAGCAACCAAGATATCTCTTAGGTGAATGGATAAACTGTGGTACAAAAGATAAAAGTAAATGAGTTAACAAGCCACAAAAAGACATGGATAAATCTTAAATGCATAAGTGAAACAAGCCAATCTGAAATCATACATACTGTATGATTCTGACTACATGACATTCTGGAAAAAGCAATAAAGAATATGAAAATACAAAGCATACAAAAGAATTACAAATCATTTATGTAGGCTTTCCATCAAGGAGGTGGAACATAACTCCCAACACTGTAAGTGTGAGCCGCCCATAGTGACTTTTTTCCGAAGAGGAGAGTATGGAAATGGAGTGAAAAAGAGTGATTTTACAGTGGAGTAATGTTGACAGGTCAACATTGACAGTGACAAGCTATGTTCCTAGTACATACTCCTGATATAATGTGTTGACAATGGCACTTTACCTCTGTGATCTTCCTCCTAACACATAAGAGAAACATCAGACAAATTCCTTTTAAGGGACATTCTACAAAACACCAGACTAGGACTCTTCAAAATTCTTAAAGCCACCAAAAGCAAAGAAAGCCTGAGAAACTGTCACATTTAAGAGAACCTAAAGAGACATGATGACTACATGTAATGTGATCTCCTGGATGGGATGCTGGAACAGAAAAATGACATGAGGTAAAAAATAAGGATATGTGAATGAAGTTTGGGCCTTAAGTACTAACATTAGTTCATTCATTGTAACATATATACCATAGTATCACAAATTGGTAATAACGGGAAACTTGGTGTGGGGGGTATAGGAGCTCTGCACTATCATCACAGCTTCTCTGTAAATCTAAAACTGTTCTAACATAAAAAGCTTATTTAAAAATGCACATAAATTTATACTGTTGCCAACATTTAGGAAAGTTTCTGCTTCCCCAGGTCTTCTGCAACATTGACTGTCAGTTTTTTTTTTGTTTTTTGTTTTTGTCTTTGCCAACTTGATAAGTTAAAAAATGTTATTTCATTGACTTACTTTTTGAGGCTTTAAGTATGAATAAAATTGAGCATCATGTATTTTTTGGTCATTTTTAGTTATTTTTAATTTTTTTCTTTTTTTTTTTTTGGATAAACTGCCTATTCATGTTCTTAGCCCTTTTCTCTATCAGTTGGCATTTTCTTCTTTCTTCTTGGTTTGTGGATACCCCTTGTATATCAAGGAGATTATTCTATGTGTTATATATAAAGAACAACTATTTTCCTTAGCATAACATTTGTCTTCTGACATACTGTTACAACTTATGAGGACCTGACTGACTTACATCACCTTTCCTTCTCTCTCCTACCCCCACCAACCTCCCAATTGACTTTTACCATTACTTTTAGTTCAAAATTCATTAACCTTATAACTTAAAATAATATACTAGTTCCTTTATTCTTTCTCATATCAATACGGAGAGCAGCTTTTGACTTACAAGATAAAAATTTTATTATCCACACTATTCCTTTCACTTCACCTACTGTTTCAATTCCAAATTATATTATATGTATTTACACATTTACATTCTATAATCATGGCTAAATTTAAAGTTTATAAATCTGTTCACATTTTTATGACTACATATTGTTCTCTGAAGAGCTATGAATCACTATGACTTCACTGCCTTTCCTATACCTTTCTTGAGTTTTTAATTGCCTTGATTTTCCATTTTGCTTTTCCCTTTTTTGTGTTTGCTTTTTCTTTTGCATAAATTTGCAATAAGCATATCTTTAAGTTCAACCAAATTTCTGAGAGGAAAGAGTTGAGCAGCTGGCCTGCAATCATTTCCTCCTTTTCCAGTGGGATATGCCTATTCTAAGGAAAGAAAGCCAATGAGCTGGCCTGAGGCCTGTCCACTGGACTTATATGTAAGTAGACTAATGAGATTTGCTAGGAGGAAAATACTTAATCTATAGGATGCCCTTTGTAAAGATATCTCTGGGCAAAGCATTACCTGCAGCAAATAAACACAGAATCTAAGAATTTTGAAACATGAATCCCTGGAGAAAGCCACATAAGTGAATCAACTCTCCGGAGCATAGAATGAAGATGTTTCATAACTTAAACATTCTTAGCTATGTGAATAAGCCCACAAAACTCACTTAGAGACTCCATCTATTATTCTGGGCCAGATGTGTGTGCCCATTGTCAAAAGGAAGGACCCAGGGAACCATGTGGGATACTTCTTTCTTCTCTCTACTTCATCTAGAGCTTGTATGATTACCCATATCCTTAAAATTGTTAGTAAAGCTTGATACTAGCTAAATTCTCTGATTTGTGTGAGTTTGATTGAAAATTCAATCCTGTGTGTTAGCTCAATATCCATCCACTTAAATCTTCCAAATATTCTTTGTCTATAAATTCCTTCTCCCATATACTGATTTCCTTTCCAGATGTTTCTGTCCTACTATAAAACACAATGAATTTATTCCTGTCCTGCCATTAAGAAGCAGGCTAATTAACCAAAAGATGAATCTCCATAGTATTAATTTAGTAAGCAACCAATTTGTCAAATTTACCAATTTATCTAATTCACCTTATTTTCAAAAGCATTTTAAAATATTACTTTTATTGACTGTACTGAATAAATATGCTCACCTCTTGAATATTCAATAGTCTATATAATTTAAAATATATTTACTATGAAAAAGAATATGCCAGAATTCAAGGGAGAATTAAATAAAATACTAATATTTATCAAAACACATCATTAACAAATTAGAATTTTTGGTCAGTTTGGTGAATTTTGAAAATTGATCCCTTAGTGAAGTAGTTTACAAGAAACTGATACTTAGCAAAATAGCCATCAGGTATATTGATTGGCTAAAAGTCTGGACGTTTGCTTTGCCCTGAGTTTTATAATTAATATTGTGTAAGTCTCATGGTAAAACATCATTTCTTATTCACGAATTTGCATTTGGCACTTGGAAATTTTAGAAATAAATGCAATGGCTAAAATTTCACGGCATATTGTGATTTACATTTAAAGCTTTATCCAAAAGTTTGCAAATAATTATTGTTTCCAATATTATGGAATTTAACTGTGTAATTCATATTCTACAACTTAAAGTTTATATATTTAAAAATTTTTTTAATTCTTTAAATTTGAATTATTCGTGGGCCTATTACATTCAATGGCTCATTTGAACCTGCAATAATTCTACCATAAAGCAATAGTTATGAATTATTCTTAGGTTAAAAATGAGGAAATTGATATTAGTAAGTTTGAATGATTTGCCCAAAGCTCTTATAGTCAGTGGCAGCAGTGGAATTCAACCTGGGTCCTCTACATCTATGTCTAGCTTTCTGGAGAATTTCTCATGATTCTTGTGCCCTTACATTATTTATTTAGTGTAACAATATTACACTAAAACATTTGCCATAATTTATTTTAATCAAAATGTTAAAAAGTTTATTATTGTAGAAGTATTATGCATATACAAATTCTATAAAACTTATGCATATAAATAATAATAAACTCATATGTCCTCCTAACAGAACTTTAGAAAAATAAGATGATATATACTCTTCTATTGCATTCTCTTCATTTCCGCTAACCAATATCCTGACTTTGTATTAATAATTCTTGTTTTTAGGGCTTCTCTGGTGGTACAGTGGTTAAGAAACTGCCTGCCAATGCAAGGAACACAGGTTCGAGCCCTGGTCTGGGAAGATCCCACATGCCACGGAGCAACTAAGCCTGTGTGCCATAACTACTGAGCCTGTGCTGTAAAGCTCGTGAGCCACAACTACTGATCCCATGTGCCGCAACTACTGAAGCCCGTGTGCCTAGAGCCTGTGCTCCGCAACAAGAGAAGCCACTGCAACGAGAAGCCCATGCACTGCAACAAAGAGTAGCCCCTGCTCTCCGCAACTACAGAAAGCTCACGCACAGCAACGAAGACCCAGTGCAGCCAATAAATAAAAAATAAAATAAACTTTTTAAAAAATT
This sequence comes from Hippopotamus amphibius kiboko, assembly GCF_030028045.1. Taxonomy (NCBI): domain Eukaryota; kingdom Metazoa; phylum Chordata; class Mammalia; order Artiodactyla; family Hippopotamidae; genus Hippopotamus; species Hippopotamus amphibius. The sequence continues at coordinate 66,977,726 of NC_080193.1, read as the reverse complement.
CTTGTTTTTCGATTATATTTTACCATTTGTTTAGTGTTACTATTTTCCAAGTTTATATGAACATATGCATACTGTGAGTATTCTTCTATGACCTGCTTTTTATGTAAGTATAAGCTTCCGAGATTTACCAGTGTTAATAACTGTGGCTTATTCCAAATATCTTATTTTGTGTTTATATCTTTTTATTGTAAATGTATACTCAGTTGTTTCCAGTTTGGGATTTTAAAATAATTATCTGTTTGCTTGTGTTTTTATACTATGAATTGTGAAGATTCTTATCCATGTGGTGGGGAGCACATGTATAAGAGTTTCTCTAAAATTTCTAGAGTGATATTTGGAGAATATGCTCAGAGTTCTTATAAAGGCCATAGAAAATAGCAACAGCATTTATGAATGTAACTAAATGAACCCCTACTTAGGTATGTAGGAACAGAAACTAGATAAGAAGAAGAAGCATTCTTGTTTGAACAAGTATTTCATTCAACATTTTGCCCTCATCAATGATAATTGATCACAACTAAGAAAAAAATATGACATTGATAGAGAGTGTATGTATATCAGTGCATGTGTACAAGTCCTTTCTGATAAGTGTTTATGCTTCTTCATCTTTTCTTCATGAAGAAGACCATTCTGTGATTTCTTGTAATTTTTCCAGTATCCTGAAATCAATGAAAATAACACCTACATTCCAAATTTTACTTTTAATAACAAAAATGTAAACAAAAATCTTTCCCACTAACAAATGTATATTTTTGGTTAATTTTTAAAAAATGGATTTATGGGGAACTATTCTTCTGTCAAGGCCATTAAACATTAAAGCTTATGAATATTTCTGTCACGGAAGAGTAATCACCAGTATAAACTCATCCCACTTGAGAAATTAATAATTTTCAAATTTCATTTTATTTTCAATGGAGTCTCTGGTCCATCAATACATAATTACATGTTTCTTGGTTCACATAATTTCTATAATTGAAAGAAAAGATCCAAATATATATTTTATTTACAGAATTATCTTTTACCACGTGAGTTTTGGTACTGTAATATTCTAGTACCAATAGCACTTTTCAACAGATTGGTCTGTGAAATAAGTCATAAATATACATACAATGGTCCCAAACAAAATAATACTGCAAACTCCCGACCCTCTGAATGGTATCAAAATTCCAAACATATGCTATGAGATGTCCAAGGGCCATATAAATCCCATGAAGTAGAAAAATTATGAATTACTACAAACATATGTTATCTGTAATACTTCCTTACAAAAAGATATTTGAATATTTATTCATACTAATGTTTTTTAGGAGTGCAAACATGACAAGAATAGTCATCTTTGATATCTTAACAGTTTAGTGAAGACTCTAGTGGAATACTTTATCTGCTTTTCTGTCCAGAGAAAGGCAATTTATAACATATAAATAATTCATGCCATCTTATGGGCATCTTTTAGTAATTATTATATAAAGGGAATTATATATGAGATCTAATCCTTAACTTCAAGGAACTTAAAACGAGCTGGGAAAATGAGTCATGTACACATAAAACACATTACAGTGAAACAAATAATGAACCTAACAGATCAAACATATCCCTTTGAAGTGATTTCTTTAAAAACTTGAAATACAGAAAATACAGAAAAAACTTGGACTTGAGTTGAAATATTCAAAATTCTCACCACTTTAGATTCCCCACCCTTATAATAGGTTTACATTTCAAAAACACCAGGTAGAACGATAGAAAGATTTATTAGAGTAAGCTCCACAAACAGTATACAGATTACTTATTGCCACAGATAATTATAATTCTTCCTTTCCTCTAACAGGATTATTCCTGGTCAGAAGATAAGATTTGGAAAACCTAGAGGAGAATACCTTTAGGAAGGTAGAAGACCTCAAGCTTCACACATAGAAGTAGGAAGGCCATTAAAATCTGCTGGAAGTCAATATTTGTCTATAGTTAAACTATGCCACTGACTTTTTGGAGTAGGTAAATAATCAGCTCATTCTTATTTGAACATCTCCATTCTAAACGAATAGGGGTAGTTTGGTGGAATAACAACTGGATTAGGAGGCAAAAGACAAACATTTTGTTCCTTTAATTAGTACTTATAACTGGCTCTATGATATGTGTATCTTAGTTGCTTTGTCATTTAGATTGGAAGTAAAATATCTATCCACGATGGTAGTTGTGAATGTTAAGGAAAGTTTTGTGAATACAAATGCCTTATATAATGCCTGAAACAAAATGTATACCCAGTAACTATTAATATATACTGATTATGCATGAAGACTCTTTGATAACCAGGTATTCCCCTTCATCTAGAAAGTGTGCTTCTGAGGATATTTTCTAAGAACATAATCCTAAAAGAAGAAAAAGTTTTTTTACAGATAAGTTTATTGAAGCCATATATCTATTAACAAAAAACCTGGAAACAACCACAAGGCCCCAAAAGAGAGAAATTATAAACTTGGTGCATTTAGTTTCTATATTATACAATCTTTAAAAATGATCTTTACAAAGTACTTATTATATTATAATATTAACTTATTATTATGCTATGCCATATTAAGAAATATGAGTATCAAAAACTGGAAATATAATATGACCATAAATATATGAACCAAATAAAGAGTATACATTGAAAAAAAAGCCACTGGGAATGAATACTTCAAAGTGTAGCAGGAATTGGTTTTGTGTGAGGAGGTTATGGATAATTTTTATTTTTCTTCTACTTCTCTGTAGTTTCCAAATATTCTATTCCAATTATTAATTACCTTTATAATGAAAGAAGAAATGTTGTCATTTTAGGTATGTGTTTTATCTTCCCAACAAACTGATGTTTCTTGAGGGCAAGAATCATGTGATTTGTTCCTTTGAATCATAGAGTACCATTACGCCTAAATTAAGTGCCCACTAAAGCTTTTCCAAGTGGCCAATGACTGATAGCTTTTTCCCTCTTAATTTCAGTTCTTTCTAGGACATCAAAAGGGCAAAAATGTGACTCAATCTATTTTGTTTCTAAATCGCATCCAAAAGATTCCATACACATACCAAATTATGAGGCTAAAACTAGGCTGTTATAAACTGTTTAGAAAGGGAAATATTGAAAAAGAGTCAGTTTCCTAAAGTTATGTGACTAACGCAGCATGTGCAAGATTTGGCATCAGTTCATACTCTGATAGCACCAGGCTCCCAAGAGAAAATCATTTCTTGTCTTTTCCTCACTTAAGGGAAGAAATAGTATCTGCTTTTACTGAGGAACTAAAGGTGAAGTGAAAAAGAGTTGCTGGAGTATTTCTACTGAAAACCCCATCCAACACTATGGTTGATAGTAATAAATGGTCTCGGAGCCTCCTATACTGGGTCCCATCTGTTAAAATGGCACCATGCCTAACTGCCAGATGGTGTACTGGCTTCACAGGGACAGAGGCGCCAAAAAGATGGCTTTAGAAGACTTTGTTAATACCACCCCCTTGGGCCTCCTGCCTCAGTTACAACTCACCCGTGTTGGCGCTTCTGTCACATCTCACACCGCTTTCATAATTTCTAGAAATACGTGGTTCCAAACACTTACTAAGTCACTTCCTTGAGCTGCCTACTGGTTTCTGATCTTACAAAAGTTGAAAAAGAATACTAAAGTGGGGGAAAGAAAGGCTGAGAGTATCCAAACACTTGATGTTGCCAACATCCACAGCAAGTGCCCAGAGGCCATTAAAATCATATGATGTGTCAAACGCCATCATGTAAGGGTGGATTGTGCAGGCACCACTTGTGAAATTTAACCAGTCTCAATGAGAAGAGAGCAGCTCTGCTGCACAGGAGGACCAGTTTATAGAGTACACTCACCAGAAAGAAAAAAGTAGCTCTAGTGACTCAAACAACAAAACCAAACCAAAATTTTTCTCAGTGGAAGTCAATGGAAGAAAAGATAATTTCAAAGTGCATTTATTAATGTCTTAAATATTCCTCAAAACGGTTATGTTAAACAAGAATGAGCATAGAGGGTAATTTTCAAAAAAAGATGTCTTTTATATAATAGATGTATCATTGTGTTAACTCATTAATTATGCGACCAGTAGGATGACAAAGTTGGTTCAAAGAACACTTGAGAAACTAGTTATACAGACATTTAAAAACATGAACATTAATTGTCTAAGTAAGACACAAAGCTTGTTTGGGTCCAATAGGGACAATAAGACAACAACTTTTGGGGTGATTTTTCTTATGGGAAAAAAATCTCCAAGTAACATGTAGCTTCAGAGTTATATTCTCCAGGTAAACCAAACAATCCAAGGGTGGACCTGTTGACACTATGTCACTGAAAAAATTATTCTGTACTCTTTTTACTCTTATTTCTAAGATTAGGATAATTTTTCTTAATTCCAATGTATACATCAGAATAGAATCTTTTGGAGATGGAGGCAATTCTGGAGAATCATGAGAATTTTCTTTAGCCACGGTAGAGATGGGGTGGGTTCCCACTTCCCTGGGTTGCAATCAGTTTCCTTATAGGCAGTTTATATATATATATATATATATATATATATATATATATAGTGTGTGTGTGTGTGTGTGTGTGTGTGTGTGGCATTCTGTCCCACGACATCCACAATCACCAAGAAGATGATTTGTATTTCATTCTGAATCCTTTTACCCCAGGATCTTTAATGACTTAACCTCATTGCAAATGCTTAGCTATCCTCATCAAACATATTATACCAAGCTAGTATAAGCATTTTCTTATGTAATTTGTATAGAAACAAAATATTTCAACATAAAATTAAATTTCTGATTGCATTTGGAGCATACATGCCTCTTTTTCTGTCATCTGTTCCACTAACTACTCCACTCTAAGAGCAAATGGGTTTGGAAGGGATCTTAAGCACTGTGGCTACTACATGGGATTCAGGCCTATATAAATCTGCCCTCCACATCTTGAACATGTGTGTGTGTGTTCCTGTGTGTGTACATATATATGCTCACACATATATGTATATATACATATGTACACACATATATACACACATATAAAACATATACATACATAACTGTATATGTGTATATACATAGTCATGTACTTATTTGGATAGGAATTCAAAGATTCTGGGTTTTCATGTTTATATGAATTAAATTATTCATTCATTCATTCTATAATTCCATCAGGTACTATTTTCTCAGTTAAATAATATTCTTGCCATTCAGACATTGGGCTTGATGCTAGGCATATAACTTTGAAAATAAATGAAGACAGTAAGTCTCCCTCTTGGAGCTTAAAGTCTTGTGGGAAAGACATTGAAAAACAAATTTATCATCTATCTATCATCTGTCTATTTACCTATCAATCTATTATCTATCTACCTATAATGTGAAAATGAAATAGAGGGTGCTATGAGAATGCAAATCAGGGAAAATGAACTACTCAAAACCAAAATAGTTTTCCCTGAAGCAATCACAAGAAAACTAAGAAATGAGGAATAAATAAAGTTTATCCAGGATCTCATGGGCCATGTTTGAAATAACATTGCAAATAATTAGACATAGTTTTTCTATCAGAAAGCCAAAGGCTCTGTCTTCCATTGTGTTCAAGAGGACAGTGATCCCTGTGTATCTTTGCTTTCTACTGGAGATGATGGAAAACCCAACTCAAAATTGTTTAAGAAAAAGAGGAATTTATTGCCTCATATAAGGGAACAGTGATTTCAGATATTGCTTATTCTAGAGTTCAAATAATTTTTCTCTCTCTTAATTTTTAGGCATTTCCTGTTCAGTATTGGCTCCATGATCTAAGCCCACATGGTTGCAAGATAGTAACTTATGCCCCTGGGGTAATATTCTTCCAGGTTTGAAGCCAGCAAAATTGACCCTTCACCATCATAAGATCTGAGATTCAAATTATACCAGCTCAGGTCACTTACCAATCCCTGAAATAGTATCACAAAACACTAGAAAATAAAAAACATAATATTTATGTGCAACTACAACTCTATAATACTATTAATCTTACTTTTATGGATGTACACTCTTTGCTTCTCCATATGACAATTCTGTAATATTTTCTACAGAGAATATAGAAAGCTAATTCAATGGTTTCTCTACCACAGTTGATACAATTTTATTATTGATAGATTAAAAATGTATCTTGGTTATGTGATTTATTAGTAATATTATGTTATTTTTTATGATTGTTGTTAAATATGTGAAAAACTCTTGAGGCTATGCCTGCCTTACTTACAACCAGCAATTGGTCCTTATTGCTAGTTCCAAAAACCATCCTGACAGCTTTCTGGGGCTACTTTTGGTACCTCTGTTTTAACTTGGGTTTCTTCAAATACAAAGGCTGAGCCAAAGTCTCATAGGTAGGTCCTTAAGGAAGAAAGTGATCTTAGAGGGCATGAGTAAGAGAAAGGGATAGCGAAAGGAAAGGCCAGTAAGCCAACTGTATTGGACACCACTGGAAGGGGCCGACTGCACCCTTGGGAAGCACTGTAAGATAAATCTCTGAATTATCATTTGAGAGAAGAAAGGTGAACACATTTACACTTTGGATTCCATCTTCCACTGGTCAAAGGTGATCTTTGGGCATTAACATCCCATTGCACATGCTTACCTGCCAGGTGAATCTCCAGGGATCCCGCATCACTGTGTTGGAGAAGCTCTGGGGTGAAAAGTGATAGGTACACTGTGTAGGTCCAAGAGAGGTTTTGTCAGTTTATGCTTGCACAAAGACGGTCAAAGCAGGTGCAGACAGGTTGAAGCAGCAATGGCTGAAGTCAAAGTAAGGTTGAGAGGATTTAAAGAGAAACATGCATACCCCATTTTCTTTTGTGGAAAAAAATACTTAGCCTAGAGTTCATAAAATTACCAATTCTGGGAAATATAGATCATATTCCAAGAATATTTTTCATCCATGAAAAGCAATCATATTGAAATAAAATGTTTTTTTCCCATCTCTCTTGGATGCATTTTCTGTATTATTGCTCCTTGTCACATATGAGAAAAGTAAGACACTGTCTTATTCCACATAACATCATCTTAAATAAATCATTAAATAATAAATACACAAATAAAGTTTCCAAGGAAAAAAATAATTCTGAATAGAATCTAGCTGACTATTTCCAGGCCTATATTTTTATAGGTCTTCTCATACAGTATTCTATTAAAAAATTCTAGTTCTCTAAACTGCAAATGTTCATACAATACTCTAAATATTTCTCTTTTGTGTGTCTCTTCTAAGTCTTCTAAATTTAAAGTAAAGAAAATGTAATCATCCCCACTGAGTTAAAGATTTTTCTTAGACCTAAATGGACAATAAATTTCTAGTTGAAGAAGGTGATTTCCTGTCCTTGACTTATTTCTCAGCTGTTATAATCATTTGTAAAACAGATTAAGAAACACCTTTGACATTCTCCTGTGGCTCTGAAATTGCTATGTAGCTATTCATCCACACAGAAATCAAATGAATGAATTACCAGAATTTAACAAAAAAAGAAATCTTCATGTGAAAAAAGCTGGGAAATGGTTGAAGAGAGCAGCAGACTGCAATCTAGTTAGTAAATAATAATGCAAACCACAGTGCAATGGAACTGAAAAGGAGAACAAATAGGTTGGTCTGATGAGGTTTCATAAAAATTTTGGCACTGAACAACTGGGAAATTTTCCTTGCCTATTCATATCAGCTAAAACATTCCCTATTAAGAAAAGCAAGAAGAAAATGAAAACTTTCCATAGAGAGTTCAAATAGGTTTATTTGTTATTCAAATTTTTGCTTCACCCTGCACAAAAGCATTAACTATTTTAGGACACCTGGGAGCCAGGTAAATTTACCTAATCTACCTTTGTAAATTTTTATGTACAAAGTAAGTAGGAAACTTAGCACTTCTTAAAAGCCACAGATATTTTTCTCAGTCTCTCCAGGAATATAAGTTTACACATTTATTCTTTCAGAAAATATTTTAATTGCACAATTAATTTCTGTTAATTTGAAAAACTGGGAAAACCACATGAGGAAAAAATACTAATTGCCTATATAATCTTAACACCCAGAGAGAACAACTCAACATTTGATAGTTTTCCAAATAGCTTTAATGCCTACACATGCACATAATACACACACACACACACACACACACACAATCTGAAATCTCAAAATAGATCACATTTTAGCTGCTGTTCTATTCTTTGCATATATGCTCCAAAAATCTTTTTCCATCAGTAAATAACTTACACATTTACTATGTGTATATACTATGTATATGTATACCATATATATACATATCCACATACATGCCTACATATGTGTGTACACTATTTTCAAATTTATAAGTTAAAAACTAGAAATCTACACTAACATTTCTGAAAAAAAATAGTGATCTTGTTTTCAAAGTAAAAGCAATTCATTCTCATTAAAAAAATTCTTTCCAAGCAAAACTGAAAAGGACTAAAGAAAAAAAATTAATCCCACAACCTGAAAATAACCACTGTTAACTTTGGAAAATCAAACCAAATATTTTTCAGGAATATATTCAAATAGAATAATAGCTGGATAAATGTATATACAGAAACAATTTTACAAAATAAGATAATAAATATTATTTTAAATAAATGTATTTTCCTTAATTGTCCTAGAATTTAAAAGCAGTAAAAAAGCAAATGACACTGAAGGAAATGTTGACACTTCCCATAAATACTTTTTCACTGAAATAGGTACTGGTTCCTAAAATATCTCTAAAATTTATAACAGCAGACGAGGTGATACAGAATGCATAAATGATCTGGAAGACAGAATAATAGAAATCACCCAATCAGAAAAGAAAAAAAAAAAAAAAACAAATTTTAAAATATGAGAACAGTTTAAGGGATCTCTGGGACAACATCAAGCATACCAACATTTGCATTACAGGGGTCCCAGAAGAGGAAGAGAGACAGAAGAGGGTAAAAGATATATTTGATAACATTTTGGCTGAAAAATTCCCAAACCTGAAGAAGGAAACAGATATCCAGGTTCAGGAAGTACAGAAGGTCCCAAATAAGATGAACCCAAATAGACCCACACCAAGACATATTACAATAAAAATGGTAAAAGTTAAAGATATGGAGCAAATTCTAAAGGCAGAGGAGAGAAAAAAAAGAGTTATATACAAGGGAACCCCCATAAGGCTATCAATTACGTTCTCCGCAGAAACTTTGCAGGCCAGAAGGGAGTGGCACAATACATTCAAGTGCTAAAAGGGAAAAGTCTGCAACTTAGGATACTCTACCCCGTAAGATTATCAGTTGGAATTGAAGGAGAGATAAAAGAACTTCACAAACAAGCAAAAACTAAGCGTTCATCAATACTAAACCTATCCTAAAAGAAATGTTAGTGTCTTCTCTAAGTGGAAAAGAAAAGGCTATAACAAGAAGTAAGAATCTATAGGAAAGGAAAAATCCCAGCAGTAAAGGCAAATATATAGTAAAGCCTGAGGATCAACCACTTAAATAAGCTAGTGTGAAGATTAAAAGACACAAAAATTGTAAAACCAACTATAACTATAATAAAGTAAAGGCATAAACATGAAGATGTAAAATATGACATCAAAAACACAAAAAGTGGGGAAGAGAAGTAAAAAATGTAGATCTTTTAGAATGTGTTTGCACTTAAATGACTCCTGTTTAAAACAAGTAAATATAGTTATACGTCAACATATATAAACCCCATGGTAACCACACATCAAAAACCTACATTAAATACACAAGAACTAGAAGGAATGGGACACAAGCATACCATTAAAGAAAATCATCAAATCACAAGGGAAGAAACTAAAAGAAGAAATAACAAAGAACTACAAAAATAATCAGAAAACAAGTAACAAAATGACAATATGTAAATACCTATCAATAATCACTTTCAATGTCAATGGACCAAAAACTCCAATCAAAGGACATACTGTGGCTGATTGGATAAAAACACAAAACCCATCTATTAGCTGCTTACAAGAGACTCATTTCAGAGCTAAAGACACACATAGACTGAAAATGAGGGGATGAAAAAAGATATTTCATGCAAATGGAAATGACAAGAAAATGGGGGTAGTGGTACTCATATCAAACAAAATAAACTTTAAAACAAAGTCTATAACAAAAGAAAAAGAAGATGCATTATAGAATGACAAAGAGATCAATACAAGAAGAGGATATTATACTCATTAACATATATGCACCCAATACAGGAGCACCTAGACATATAAAGCAAATATTAACAGACAATAATATAATAATAATAGGGGATTTTAACATCAACTTATATCAAAGAACAGTTCATCCAGTGAGAAAATAAATAAGACAACAGTGGTCTTAAGTGACACATTAGACTAGTTGGACTTGATAGATATCTACAGGATATTCCATCCCAAAACAGCAGAATACACATTCTTTTCAAGTGCACATGGAACTTTCTCCAGAATAGATCACATGCTAGTCCATAAAACAAGCTGAACAAATTTAAGCAGACAGAAATTATATCAAGCACTTTCTCTGACCACAACAGTATGAAACTAGACATTAATTATAGGAAGAAAAATGGAAAAGTTCAAACATATGGAGATAAACAATATGCTACCAAAAAAACAGTGAGTCAATGAAGAAATAAAAGAGGAAACCAGAAAATACCATGAGACAAATGAAAATGGAAACACAACTTTCCAAAATCTATGGAATGTAAAAACAGCAGCTCTAAGAAGGAAGTTTATAGTGATACAGGCCTACCTCAAGAAACAAGAAAAATCTCAGATAAACAACCTAACCTACTATCTAACGGACTTAGAAGAAGAACAAAGCCCAAAGTCAGCAGAAGGAAGGAAATAATAAAGATCAGAGAGAAAGTAAATAAAATAGAGACCCCAAAAACACAAAAGAAAAGATCAATAAAAGAAGAACGGACTTTTTGAAAGGATAAACAAAACAAAACAAAACTTTAGTCAGGCTCATCAACAAAAAAAAAGAGAGGACCCAAATAAACAAAATAAGAAATAAAAGAGAAATAAGAACAGATATCACAGAGGTAATAGCCTAGAAGAAATAGGTAAATTTCTAGAAAAATACAACCTCCAAAGACAGAATCAGGAAAAAATAAACAATCTGATCAGACTGACCACAAGTAGTTAGATTGAGTTTGTAATTCAAAAACTCTCAGTAAATGAAAGTCTAGGACCAGATGACTTTACAGGGGAATTCTATCAAATATAAAGAAGAGCTAATACCTGTCCTTCTCAAACTATTTTAAAAAACTGAAGAGGATGGAACACTCCCAAATTCATTTTGAGGCCACTATTAATTACCCTGATACCAAAATCAGAGAAAGAAAGAAAGAAAGAAAGAAAGAAAGAAAGAAAGAAAGAAAGAAAGAAAGAAAGAAAGAAAGAAAGAAAGGAGGAAGGAAAAAGAGAGAGAGAGAGAGAAAGGAAAGATGGAAGGAAAGAAGAAAGAAAGGGAAAGAAAATTATAGGCCAATATTTCTGATGAATATCAATGCAAAAATTCTTAACAAACCAAATTCTTAGCAAGCCAAATTCAGTAATGTAAAAAGAATCATACAACATGATCAAGTGGGATTTATTCCAGAGATGCAAGTATGGTTCATTATTAGCAAATCAATCAATGTGATACACCACATTAACCAAAGTAAGGATAAAAAGCATATGATCATCTCAATATGTGCAGAAAAAACATTTCACAAGATTCAACATTCATTTGTAATAAAAATTCTCATAAAAGTTGGTACAGAGGGAACATATCTCAACATACTAAAGCCCGTTTATGACAAACAGCCAACATCATACTCAACAGTGAAAAGCTGAAAGTATTTCCTCTAAAGTCAGGATCAAGAGAAGATGCCCATTCTCACCACTTCTATTTAACATAGGATTGGAAGTCCTAGCCATCACAATCAGACAAGATAAAGAAAGAAAAGGTATCCAAATTGGAAGGGAAGAAATAAAACTGTCAATATTTGTAAATGATATGATTCTATATATAAAAACCCTAGTCTTCACCAAAAAACTATTAGAACTAATAAATGAATTCAGTACAGTTGCAGGATACAAGATTAATATACAGAAATTGGTTGCTTTTCTATACGCTAAAAAAGACCTAGCCAAAAGAGAAAGCAAAAAAAAAAAAAAAAAAAAAAAAAAAATTAAACTGCATCAAAATGAATAAAATACCTAGGAATTAAAGTTAACTAAGGAAGTGAAAGACCTATACTCTGAAAACTATAAAACACTGATGAAGAAGTTTGAAAATGATACAAAGAAATGGAAAGATACACATGCTCATGGATTGGAAGAATTAATATTGTTAAAATGTTCATGCTACTCAAAGCAATCTACATATTTAATGCAATTTCTATCAAAATACCCATAACATTTTTCACAAAACTAGAACAAATAATTCTAAAATTTATATGGAACCATAAAAGACCCTGAAATACCAAACCAATCTTGAGAAAAAGAGAACAAACCTGGAAGTATCATGCTCCCTGACTTCAGATTATACTACAAAGCTACAGTAATCAAAACAGATGATACTACCACAAAAACAAACATATAGATCAATGGAACAGAATAGAGAGCCCAGAAATAAACCCACACACTTAAGGTAAATTAATCTATGACAAAGAAGGCCAGAATATACAATGGAGAAAGAAAGACTCTTCAATAAGTGGTGTGAAAACTGGACAGTTACATGGAAAAGAATGAAATTAGAACATTTTCTAACACCATATACAAAAATTAATTCAAAATGGATTAAAGACCTAAATGTAAGACCTGAAACCATAAAACTCCTAGAAGAGAATAGGCAGAACACTCTTTAACATAAATTGTAGCAATATTTTTTCAGATCTGTCTCCTAAGGCAAAAGAAATATGAGAAAAAATGAACAAATGAGACCTAATTAAACTTAAAAGCTTTTCACAGCAAAGAAAACCATAAACAAAGTGAAAAGACAACCTACTGAATGGAAGGAAATATTTGCAAATGATATGTCTGATAAAGGATTAATATTCAAAATTTCTAAACAGCTTATACAACTCAATATCAAAAAAAAAAAAAAACAAAAACCAAACAACCCAATTAAAAAAAAATGGACAGAAGACCTGAATAGACATTTTTCCAAAGAAGACATACAGATGACCAACAAACAGAAAAAAATCCTCAACATCGCTAATCACCAGAGAAATGCAAATCAAAACCACAAGGTATCATCTCACACTTAGTACTTCATCACCAAAAAGTCTACAAATGACAAATGTTGGCAAAATTGTGGAGAAAAGGGAATCCTAGTATGCTGTTGGTGGGAATTTCAATTGGTACAGCCACTATGGAATACAGTGTGGAGGTTCCTCAAAAAACTAAAAATAGAACTACCAATGACCCAGTAATTCCAATTCTGGGTATATGTCTGAAGAAAACAAAAACGCTAATTCAAAAAGATACACACACCTCAATGTTCATAGCAGCATAATCCATAATAACCAATATATGGAAGCAAACTAAGTGTCCATCAACAGATGAATATATATATACACACACTCATGATGACCTACTGTGTTGCTTGTTTAAGAACCTGGCATTTAGATCTTTTATTATTTATTTTTTATTACACCACAATCCAGTTTATCTTGATTAATAGAACACCAATCTTTAAACCACATCTTCTGCTGTTCTTAATTTTAATGTATCGCTTGATAAGCTGGATTTTATCTTTTTTTCCCCCAAGATATCGTGACAGTTATCTTATTGCAACATCAACTGTGCTTGAGAATTGTCTTTCTGTTGCTTTTAGAAACTTAGCTGAGTATGTAGTTACTGGGTCAAGTTTTCCTGACCTGACACAGCCAAAAAAAAAAAAAAAAAAGTAAATAAAATAAATAAATATTAAAAAAGAATACTACTAAGCAGTAAAAAAAAGAATGAAATCCTGCCATTTGCAGCAATATAGATGGACTAGAGGGCATTATGGGAAGTGAAATAAATCAGACAGAGAAAGACAAATACTGTATGATCTCACTTACAGGTGGAATCTGAAAACAAAAACAACAAAATGATCTCATAAAAGGAGAGGTCAGATTTGTGGTTACCAGAGGTGGGGGCGGGGAATTGAATTAAGGTGGTGAAAAGATTAAACTTCCAGTTATAAGATAAATAAGTACCAGGATGTCGTGTACAACATGACAACATTAACATGACAGTTAACACTGATATACAGGACACTTGAAAATTGCTAAGAGAGTAAATCCTAACAGTCTCTTTACAAGGAAAAAAACATTTTTAAAATCTATATGAGATGATGAATGTTAACTAAACTTATTGTGGTAATCATTTCACAATATACAGAAGTCAAGCCATTATGCTACACACCTTAAACATATACAGTGCTCTCTGTCATTTATATCTCAATAAAACTTAATGAAAAAAAAAGGAACTAGTTTGGATAAAGTGATGAACTGAGAACACTAACAAAAGCATCAACTTTATGCACCTTTTAAATTTAAAGACTTGTACAGAAATGGATGATCCTGTTCAGGTTAGTGTTTAATAAACACATATTTTAAGGTAAATGTTCCACATAGATTGTTACTTTGTTCTCCAAAATATAATCTTTAATTCTTAAAAACAAACCAAAAAAGCAATCATACTGCCTACAATATGTTTGAGAATAGTGAGAATCATTTCTTTGAACCCTTCTTTTTCTTTAGGAAACTCCTCTATTCTTTTTGCAACATGTATTTGCATAACTTTTTGTTTATGTTTTTTCCTTATTAAAAAAAATTTTGCTTCATTTCCTGTAGTTTCTTTAAGCTGGGAAGAATTAGCAAAAAAAAAAAAAAAAAAGGTTTATGAAGAAAGCTTCTCCTACAGCTCCGCCTCCCTTGCTCTCATGCAACATGAACTAGGTTTCTCTGAGATGTCTTCTTGTTCTTCAACACTTATTCTTGACCAAAAAATTTCTCATTCTATACTACGCTTTTGGTTATTGTGACTCTTTCAGGAAACCATGTAGTCCAACCCAAGACCTTGAAAGTATGTATCAGTTCTTAGTGTCCTTATCAGTTTTGGTTTCTGTAGTGTCACTGACCAGACAGGGTAAAAAATTATGATTTCGGGTTTGGCCATTTTCTTGTTTCAGTGAAGACTGAATTATTCCTTTTATTTTTTGTTCCTTTTCTAGTTGTCCTTACGTGAGGGAGAGGCATTGTGGAGGGACCACTGGTTATTCACCAATCAATCTCTTCTTCTTCCTGGGAGGAGAGCTAGATGACATTTCTCACATTCTTGCATTTAAGCGTGGTCATGTAAGATGTAAGAGACAGTGAGGATCACCACTTCCAGGACTGGACTAGAAAACCTCCGACACACCATTCTCCATTCTCTTTCCTATTCTGCAGCAATTTGGAAGCTGTGTTTTGAAGACAGTGGAGCTGAAAGATGGAAGAGAATCTGCCCCTCAGAGCAGGAATATCCACTTTGTTTTTGTGACTCTGAAGTACACTTCTATTTTGTTAAACCACTGAGGCATGAGGACTCATGGAGCAGCTAGAAGTACCTTAACAACACAGGACTAGAATAGAAGTGAGGAAAGAAAAACCTCCAAGTTATTCTCAAGGACAACAGAGGTATTTTTAAATAATCTATTTCATCTGCGAGAAACAAGAAGACCTAAGCCAGGTATTGCAAACTCAAAAGCACATACAGCCTAGGTAGATAATGTAACAGAGTAAGAAAAGGCAGAAGACATGAAAAATAACTACACACATAGTAAAGATTTCTATGTTTTAATTAAACTATCCTATATAACCATGCAAGATAATTCAACCATGGACTTTATTAGATTATATTTCAAATTAATTTCTTAAAAATAGAAATTGAAAATGATTTCTAATTATTAAATGTTTCTTCGTTTTCATTACAATTGATTTTTAACCTGAAACCTTACTTATTTTCTTCTGCACCAAGATACTCATTTAGCTCTAATAGTTGAGTTATGATAGGCAGTAAATAATTCATCCCTGAAAATATTAACTGAGAATGATATTTATTTTTATTCTGCTTCATAACATAAAACAGCTGTTCACAAAGATATATACTTTGAACATGGAAAGAATCCATGAATGGTTCTTTTTATGTTTTGGATAATTACTTCCAAGATATTTCAGAAACTTGGTATTCCAACAGTTTCAGATTTACTTTTTAGTACCGTTTTGCCTTTTAGTTCAGCAATTTCCAGTTGTATTCTTCATTCATACTGTCAGTGTTGATTAAGAAAGGAAATTAATCAATTTTACTTCATTTTCATGAGGTCTGCCACTATATAGCCTTTTTTGAAATTCAATTTTCATCTTCACAATGCCAGGAATGTAATTCAGCAAATTATTTTCATTTCTTGAAACTGATTTCAGCATAGGACAATGTGCCAGATTTTTTCTTGCCAAATGAATTTTCCAAAGACAAGTGTAGTGGGCCACATGATGACTTCAAAGATACTGTATCCTAATCCGTGGAAACTACAAATATTACCCTTTGTTGGAAAAAGTGTTCAGAATCTTGAGATGGGGAGATTATTTTGGATTAACTGGGTAAACTCTAAATGCCATCACAAGTGTCCTTTTAAGAGAGAGACAGAGAGAGATTAAATATACAGAAGTGGAGGGGGCAGTGTGATCACAAAAGCAAGAGACTAGAGTGATGCAGCCACAAACTGAAGACTGCTGGGAGACACCAGAAGCTAGAAGAGTTAAGGAACAGATTTTTCTCTATAGCCTCCTGAGGGAACACGGCCCTGCTTACACCTTGATTTAAGTCAGCAAAACTGATTTCAGAATTCTGATCTCCAGAACTGAGACAGAATAAATCTCTTTGTTTTAAGAATCCAAGTTTGTGGTAATTTGCTACAGCAGCCACAGGAAACTAATACAACATGTGTTCAGTAGAAATGAATGAGAAAAATCAAATCATAAACATCTGTAAAAATAGGAATTCCCTTGCACAGAAATATGCAAAAAAATTTTGTTGTTATTATTTAAATCTAAAAATAAAATTTTGATCTATTCTGTTGAGAAGCAGAGGCAAGAATTTTCTTTGGAAGACATGAACAAATTACTTTTTTTCAGTGGCTTAAAAAACGCCTTCACCACCTCCTTATGACCTAGCTTCGATGCAGTACAGTAATCTACCTTATTGTGCATCCACTTCAAGGATGGATCAAGATATGGAATCAATTCAGTTTACAACATTAACTACTATGTCCATTATGTATCCTATTTTCAACTTTTAGCACAAACCTATGCCAATAAATAATACAATTTTGAAACTGAAATTTCTTGTTTCTACCAAGTGTGCAACTTTGAATATGTTTTCTAAGAAGTCCGAGGTCAACTTCAGCGATCTCATGAATATTCTTTGCAGATAAGCTTACTGATTTTGCTAAGACAACATTAAACTTTTTCAACGTACAAAAAAGTCATTTTGTGAAATTCTACCTATCATATCCTAATGTCCAAATTTCTTGCTTCTATCAAAACTTTCACCAAAATTGTTGATGTGGCTAACTCAGTGGTATTTTTAATCTCTGTTTTCATCAGCTACAGTAGAAAATGCCCAAAATAATTAACATTTTCTTTGTTAATTTTTCCTGTAATTTCTAAACCATAGCTTAAACATTCTAAGCAATAATGTTTTAGTTATATTTACAAATGTGAATGCTTATTCCTGTTGGAAAACATATAATTCTTACTATATCCTATGGACTTAAAAAAATGCCAGTGTGAAAAGCTTTTAATTTGGGGGCAATTTTATGATCCAAAACATTTCAGAAATAAACCCTCTGACACGTTGACATGTTAATACCACTTTCAAGTTATAATATTTCTTTATTTTATTAAAGTTTCAATTTGCTTTTATTCTGATTTTCTACCTAGTTCTCTTTATGATTTGCTTTACAAAGATGATTTAAATTACACTCTTTCAGCACTGATACGTTTTATTTGCATATGATGCATGAAGGAATATTCTTTACAACCACAGGAAAAAATACACACTATAGTATTTTTCTTAAACAGGCAGCTCTCTCACTCTTTTATCCCCCTCACTTTTTTGACATAAATATGTATCTAGAATAGCCATCAAGAATATTTTATTCCTATTTAACACTAGCATAAGAGAAAAAAAAAACATGAGTATAATGATAAAATATAACTGAAACTTAATCTCAGGGTCAGAGAGGGTGAAGTTTATAGCAAACTGGACTCAAAATGTTCCATCTAAAGGGGAAGTCACAGCCTGTTGTTGCAAGCAGGATCTGAGATGTATTGCTGCCAGATCTCTCATTTCAAAAGAAGCTGGAATTCAGGATTTCTAACAAATCTCCTAATTTTTACACATTGGCAACTGAATTAAAACTTACAACCTACAACTCAAGGGGAAAAAAGAAAACTGATGAGACTAGTGGGGAGAAATATATAAAATAGGATGAGATAAAAATAAATTAGTCAAAAAAGAACTGCAAAGACATAAAAAATGCAATTCAAAAATTTGAATAACTATTTGGATGCAGTAAAGTACAGTAATGTCATCCAGAAACCTAAGCAATGACCAAAATGATTTTGAAAATTTCTCCTAGCATGCAGAATAAAAAGGAGAATGAAGGTCATGACTAGTAAAAAGATGATCAATATGCAGAATAGAGATTAAAGATTTAAACTAACAGTTATGATTTCTGAATTAGGAACAACAACAAAAAAGATAATTGAAAAAAAAGTATACTCAAAGACAAAACTGAAGAAAATTTCCAATTTGACAAATCACTTGGGTATCATTGTAGATTATTTTTTTTTAATGTCACCAAATATCCACCCATTTCAAATCTACACACTTTGCCACTCCTCTCATCAATAGGTGGATTCCATTTCTCCATCCCTGAATCTGAGATGTCCCTGTAACTTACTCTGACCAACAGAATGTGGTATAAGTGACGATATACCAGGCCTCCAGAGGCCTTGTATGCTTCTATTCTCTTCCCTGACACTCCATCATCACCATGGGAAAAGGCCTAAGCTAGCCTACTGAAGAATGTTCATCAGAGGAAAATCATCCTACCTGAGGCCAACTCTCAGTGAACCTGCTAGATGATCCCCATCACATGAGCAATTTTAAAGAGCAGCCAAGCCTAGCTCCTATCATCAGAACTACCCAGCTGACCCATAGATGTCCAAGCAATAATTAAATGCTTATTGTTTTAAGTCTCTTAACAATAGAGTGGTTTGTTAATGCAGCAATAGCCCACTGACACAGGTTATACTAGATGGACCAATCATATTCCAAACACAATGAATAGAAATATATGTACACCTAGATGAAAGCATAAACTACGTAAAAAAAATATTCTATAAGCAACTAGATGGTAGAAGAGGATGAGCATGAAGAAGGAAGAGGAGGAGGTGGAGAGGAGAAAATATGCTATAATAGTCATAAAATTAGATGGCCTTCTATTTCTCTTCTGAAATACTAAATGAAGAAACAAATTCAAGATAAAAATTTGCAAAGTTAGAAAAAAAACATATGCTACAAAACTATTACACTTAACCACTTGTGCATTCAGATGACAGAAAAATAGTTTATGCAAAGATATGGGAATTACACTTTCCATCAGTGGGGAGCTTACTGAAGATGTATTTTTGAGGTGATAAATTACAAATAATGCCATTAATAGTTTTCAAATGCTACTATTTTTTAAAGGCTACCATTTTACTAATTTAAAATGTCTCTCCATGTCCCCCCAAATAAGAAAATAGATAACATCATTTTTATTAAATGATTACTTCTGTGCCACGTACTATGTTTGGACTCTACATATAGAATCTAATGCTTAAAATATCCCTGAAAATTAAAATTAAATCCTAATTTAATAAGAACATCAATAATGGAAAAGTCATGGCCTAAAAGCATTGGCAATCAGAATTGACAATGGCTTATAAGTGACTTATGCTCAAATAATTCTTGTAATTTTTGGACCCAAATGTAATATCAATGCTAAAAAAATTGCTGCTCAAGAAGAAGATGTGGAACGTAGTATGCCATAATGTTCTGAATCCAAAAGTCTACAGCATATACTAAAAATACTGGTAAAATAAAGTGCAGGAGGAATAACGATACGCTAGGTTCCTCATCTTGTGGATTTGTCCTTAATTTGATAGAGAAATATTTATTTTAAAATTGATGATTGATTAAAAACATAATATATATTTTAAAAATTTATACATAACTAGTAAAGAAAAAATCCACATGGCAAAAGTCAGAAAACAAAATGACAATAAAATAGATCTCACATGCCTCAGAGCAACTAAGCCTGTGTGCTATAATTACTGAGCCTGTGCTCTGGATCCCGCGAGCCACAACTACTGAGCTCACGTGCTGCAACTACTGAAGCCCCCGTGCCTAGAGCATGTGCTCCGCAACAAGAGAAGCCACCGCAATGAGAAATCTTCGCACTGCAACAAAGAGTAGCCCTCGTTCTCTGCAACTAGAGAAAGCCCATGCACAGCAACAAAGACTCAACACAGCCAATATAAATAAATAAATAAATAATAAATCTATCTTTAAAAATACGTACTCCATAGCTGGGATATATCTTAAAAATTAAATAGAAATTTTGAACATAAAAGTAAATGGGAGGGGGAAGAATCAAGATGGCAGAGTAGGAGGACGTGTGCTCACTCCCTCTTGCAAGAGCACCGGAATTACAACTAACTGCTGAACAACCATCAACAGAAAGACACTGGAACTCACCAAAAAAAACCACCCCACATCCAGAGACAAAGGAGAAGCCACAATGAGATGGTAGGAGGGGAGCAATCGTGTTAAAATCAAATCCCATAAATGCTGGGTGGGTGACTCACAAGCTGGAGAATAGTTATACTGCAGAAGTCCTGAGGGTTCTGAGCCCCACATCAGGCTTCCTAACCTGGCAGTCCAACAACGGGAGGAGGAATCCCCAGAAAATCAGACTTTGAAAGCCAGCGGGATTTGATTGCAAGACCTCCACAGGACTGGGGGAAATGGAGACTCCACTGTTGGAGGGCACACAAAAAAGTGTGCTTACCAGGACCAGGGGGAAGGAGCAGTGACCCCATAGGAGACTGAACCAGACCTACCTGCTGGTGTTGGAGGGTTGCCTGCAGAGCTGGGGGGCAGCTGTGGCTTGCTGAGGAGACGGGGACACTGGCAGCAGGGGTTCTGAGAAGTGCTCATTGGCGTGAGCCCTTCCAGAGTCCACCATTAGCCCCACCAAAGAGCCTGTAAGATCCAGGGCTGGGTCGCCTCAGGCCCAACGACCAGCAGGGTGGGAACACAGCCCCACCCACTGGCAGACAAGCAGATTAAAGTGTCACTGAGCTCCTCCCACCAAATTGGATTAAAGTTTTGCTGAGCTCCACCCACCCAGCCCAACCCACCATCAGTCTCTCCCATCAGGAAGCACCCATGAGCCTCCTAGGCAGCTTCCTCTACAAGAGGGCAGACAGCAGAATGAAGCAGTATCAGCACTATTTCATCTTGTGGAACTGAAAATCACAGCCACATAAAGACAGAGAAAATGAAAAGGCAAAAGACTTTGTACCAGATGAAGGGACAAGATAAAACACCAGAAAAACAACTAAATGAAGAGGAGATAGGCACTCTTCCAGAAAAAGAATTCAGAATAATGATGGTGAAGATGATCCAGGACTTTGAAAAAAGACTAGATGCAAAGATCGAAATGTTGCAAGAAAAGTTTACCAAAGACCTAGAAGAATTAAAGAACAAACAGAGATATGCAACACAATAACTGAAATGAAAAATACACTAGAAGGAACCAATAGCAGATTAACTGAGGCAGAAGGATGAATAAGTGACCTGGAGAACAGAATGATGATAATCACTGATGTGGAAAAGAATAAAGAAAAAAGAATGAAAAGAGCTGAAGACAGCTTAAGAGACCTCTGGGACAATGTTAAACGCACCAACATTCGCATTATAGGGGTCCCAGAAGGAGAAGAGAGAGAGAAAGGACCCGAGAAAATATTGGAAGAGATTATAGTTGAAAACTTCCCTAACGTGGGAAAGGAAATAGCTACCCAAGTCCAGGAAGCGCAGAGGGTCCCAGGCAGAATAAACCCAAGGAGAAACATGCCAAGACATATAGTAGTCAAAATGACAAAAATTAAAGAGAGAGAAAAGTTATTAAAAGAAACAAGGGGAAAATGACAAATAACATATAAGGGAACTCCCATCAGGTTAACAGCTGATTTCTCAGCAGAAACTCTACAAGCCAGAAGGGAGTGGCATGATATATTTCAAGTGATGGAAGGGAAGAACCTACAACCAAGAATACTCTACCCAGCAAGGATCTCATTCAGAT
Source organism: Hippopotamus amphibius kiboko (assembly GCF_030028045.1). Taxonomy (NCBI): domain Eukaryota; kingdom Metazoa; phylum Chordata; class Mammalia; order Artiodactyla; family Hippopotamidae; genus Hippopotamus; species Hippopotamus amphibius. The sequence continues at coordinate 66,955,295 of NC_080193.1, read as the reverse complement.
TCGGCGGAGAAATCAAAAGCTTTACAGACAAGCAACAGCTAAGAGAATTCAGCACCACCAAACCAGCCTTACAACAAATGCTAAAGGAACTTCTCTAAGTGGGAAACATAAGAGAAGAAAAGGACCTACAAAAACAAACACAAAACAATTAAGAAAATGGTAATAGGAACATACATATCAATAATCAACTTGAATGTAAATGGACTAAATGCCCCAACCAAAAGACACAGACTAGCTGAATGGATACAAAAACAAGACCCATATATATGCTGTCTACAAGAGACCCACTTCAGACCTAGGGACACATACAGACTGAAAGTGAGGGGATGGAAAAAGATATTCCATGCAAATGGAAATCAAAAGAAAGCTGGAGTAGTGATACTCATATCAGACAAAATAGACTTTAAAATAAAAAATGTTACAAGAGACAAGAAAGGACACTGCATAAAGATTGAAGGATCCATCCAAGAAGAAGAGATAACAATTATAAATATATATGCACCCAATATAGGAGCACCTCAATACATAAGGCAAATGCTAACAACTATGAAAAAGGAAATCAACAGTAACACAATCATAGTGGGGGACTTTAACACTCCCCTTACACCAATGGACAGATCATCCAGAAAGAAAATTAATAAGGAAACACAAGCTTTAAATGACACAATAAATCAGCTTGATTTAATAGATATCTATAGGACATTACATCCAAAAACAGTAGATTACACATTCTTCTTAAGTGCACATGGGACATTCTCCAGGATAGATCACATTTAGCATCATAAATCAAGCCTTGGTAAATTCAAGAAAATTGAAATCATATCAAGCATCTTTTCTGACCACAATGCTATGAGATTAGAAATCAATTACAGGAAAAAAACTGTAAAAAAACACAAACACATGGAGGCTAAACAATACGCTACTAAATAACCAAGAGATCACTGAAGAAATCAAAGAGGAAATCAAAAAATACCTAGAGACAAATGACAATGAAAGCACAACGATCCAAAACCTATGGGATGCAGCAAAGGCAGTTCGAAGAGGGAAGTTTATTGCGATACAATCCTACCTCAAGAAACAAGAAACATTCCAAATAAACAATCTAACCTTACATCTAAAGAAACTAGAGAAAGAAGAGCAAACAAAACCCACAGTTAGTAGACGGAGAGAAATCATAAAGATCAGAGCAGAAATAAATGAAATAGAGACAAAGAAAACAATAGCAAAAATCAATAAAACTAAAAGCTGGTTCTCTGAGAAGATAAATAAAATCAATAAACCTCTAGCAAGACTCATCAAGAAAAAGAAGGAGAGGACTCAAATCAACAAAATTAGAAATGAAACAGGAGAAGTTACAACAGACACTGCAGAAATAAAAAACACTGTAAGAGATTACTACAAGCAACTATATGCCAATAAAATGGACAACCTGGATGAAATGGACAGATTCTTAGAAAGGTATAACCTTCCAAGACTGAATCAGGAAGAAATAGAAAATATGAACAGACCAATCACGAGTAATGAAATTGAAACTGTGATTAAAAATCTCCCAACAAACAAAAGTCCAGGACCAGATGGATTCAAAGGTGAATTTTATCAAACATTTAGAGAAGAGCTAACACCCATCCTTCTCAAACTCTTCCAAAACATTGCAGAGGAAGGAACACTCCCAAACTCATTTTATGAAGCCACCAACACCCTGATACCAAAACCAGACAAAGATACTACAAAAAAAGAAAACTACAGACCAATATCACTGATGAATTTAGATGCAAAAATCCTCAAAAAATACTAGCCAACAGAATCCAACAGCACATTAAAAGGATCATCTACCATGATCAAGTGGGGTTTATCCCTGGAATGCAAGGATTTTTCAATATATGCAAATCAATCAATATGATACACCACATTAACAAACTGAAGGATAAAAACCACATGATCATCTCAATAGATGCAGAAAAAGCCTTTGACAAAATTCAACACCCATTTATGATAAAAACTCTCCAGAAGGTGGGCATAAAGGGAACCTACCTCAACATAATAAAGGCCATATATGACAAACCCACAGCACACATCATTCTCAGTGGTGAAAAACTGCAAGCATTCCCTCTAAGATCAGGAACAAGACAAGGATGTCCACTCTCGCCACTACTATTCAACATAGTTCTGGAAGTCCTTGCCACAGCAATCAGAGAAGAAAAAGAAATAAAAGGAATCCAAATTGGAAAAGAAGAAGTAAAACTGTCACTGTTTGCAGATGACATGATACTATACAAAAAAATCCTAAAGATGCCACCAGAAAACTACTCGAGCTAATCAATGAATTTGGTAAAGTTGCAGGATACAAAATTAACACACAGAAATCTCTTGCATTTCTCTACATTAACAATGAAAGATCAGAAAGAGAAATTAAGGGAACAACCCCATTCACCATTGCAACAAAAAGAATAAAATACCTAGGAATAAACCTAACCAAGGAGGTAAAAGACCTGTACTCAGAAAACTATAAGACACTAATGAAAGAAATCAAAGAAGACACAAACAGATGGAGGGACATACCATGTTCTTGGATTGGAAGAATCAACATTGTGAAAATGACTATACTACCGAAAGCAACTTACAGATTCAATGCAATCCCCATCAAATTACCAATGGCATTTTTCACAGAACTAGAACAAGAAATTTTACGATTGGTATGGAAACGCAAAAGACCCCGAATAGCCAAAGCAATCTTGAGAAGGAAAGACGGAGTTGGGGGAATCAGGCTTCCTGACTTCAGGCTATACTATAAGGCTACAGTGATCAAGACAGTATGGTACTGGCACAAAAACAGAAATATAGATCAATGGAACAGGATAGAAAGCCCAGAGATAAACTATGGTCAACTAATCTATGATAAAGGAGGCAAGGATATACAATGGAGAAAAGGCAGCCTCTTTAATAAGTGGTGCTGGGAAAACTGGACAGCTACATGTAAAAGAATGAAATTAGAACACTTCCTAACACCATACACAAAAAGAAACTCAAAATGGATAAAAGACCTAAATGTAAGGCCAGACACTATAAAACTCCTGGAGGAAAACATAGGAAGAACACTCTTTGACATAAATAACAGCAAGATCTTTTTTAATCCACCCCCTAGAATAATGGAAATAAAAACAAAAATAAACAAGTGGGACCTAATGAAACTTCACAGCTTCTGCACAGCAAAGGAAACTATAAGCAAGACGAAAAGACAACCCTCAGAATGGGAAAAAATATTTGCAAATGAATCAACAGACAAAGGATTAATCTCCAAAATATATAAACAGTTCATCCAGCTCAATATCAAAAAAATAAACAACCCAATCAAAAAATGGGCAGAAGACCTAAGTAGGCATTTCTCCAAAGAAGACATACAGATGGCCAAGAAGCACATGAAAAGCTGCTCAACATCACTAATTATTAGAGAAATGTAAATCAAAACTTCAATGAGGTATCACCTCACACCAGTTAGAATGGGCATCATTAGAAAATCGACAAACAGTAAATGCTGGAGAGGGTGTGGAGAAAAAGGAACGCTCTTGCATTGCTGGTGGGAATGTAAATTGATACAGCCACTATGGAAAACAGTATGGAGGTTCCTTGCAAAACTAAAAATAGAACTACCATATGACCCAGCAATCCCACTACTGGGCATATACCCAGAGAATACGCTCATTCAAAAAGACACATGCACTCCATTGTTCATTGCAGCACTATTTACAATAGCCAGGACATGGAAGCAACCTAAATGTCCATCAACAGATAATGGATAAAGAAGATGTGGTACATACATACAATGGAATATTACTCAGCTGTAAAAAGCAATGAAACTGGGACATTTGTAGAGACATGGATGGACCTAGAGACTGTCATACAGAGTGAAGTGAGTCAGAAAGAGAAAAACAAATATTGTATATTAACACATATATGTGGACTATTGAAAAATGGTACAAATCAACCAGTTTGCAAGGCAGAAATAGAGACACAGATGTAGAGAACAAACATATGGACACCAAAGGGGAAAGTGGGGAGGGTTGGGGGGGGAACGAATTGGGAGACTGGGATACCAAATTGTACACTCTAAATATATGCAGTTTTTTGTAAAAAATAAATAAAAAGTTAAAAAAAAAGAATGGGAAAAAAAAAAAAGTAAATGGGAGGACTTCCTAGGTGGCACAGTGGGTTAGAATCTGCCTGTCAATGCAGGGAACATGGGTTCAATTCCTGCCCCAGGAGGATACCACATGCCATGGAGCAACTAAGCCCGTGTGCCACAACTATTGAGCCTGTGCGCTAGAGCCCGTGAGCCACAACTATTGAGCCCATGTGCTGCAACTACGGAAGACCACGCGCCTAGAGCCCATGCTCTGTAACAAGAGAGGCCACGGCAATGAGACGCCCGTGCACCACAACGAAGAGTAGCCCCTGCTCGCCGCAAGTAGAGAAAGCCCATTTGCGGCAATGAAGACCCAACATTAAATAAATACATAAATAAATAAATAAATAAATTTTTAAAAAGTAAATGGGAGAAGACATTAGACAAACATTACTACAAATACAGTCACAATATTAAGTTCTAGGTGAATACTTTTATATATATGAAATAAAAAGATAATTTAAAAAATAACCCATAAAGTCATCAACATTTATACAAAACATGTCAGAGGATCTAAATATATGAAGGAAAAACTAGACCTATAAGAAAAATTGATAGCAGCATAATTTTATTAGACATTTAATGCCTCTTATGCCTGGGAAAACTACCACAGGGATTGACATTCTGCTAAAAGTAAAGCAGTTTTGGAGAAGGTATTTCAAAAAAATCCAGAGAAAGAACGAGAGTTTTCTGAGGGTTGAAAACTAATTATTGGAGGAGTTTATGGGCAAAGTGTTCTTATACATATATTTGTAGAAGGCCTTGTTAGAAGACAAGGATAGATTCTAAATTACTAGGAGTGATTTAATAAAGAAGGAAATGTAAACTGGGATGGTGGTTATTTCAACTCATCTAACTACAGTAGAGATTCTAGGGTGGAAAGATGAAGGAGGCTGGTGGGTCTCGAAATCCTACTCAGCAAATAAGCAAAAAACCAAAGAAACCAAGAGGAATCCTTACGGAGTTTGAAACAGTAGATTCCTAGTGGTAGGGGCAGTGCCGGTTGGTAGGAAACTATGGCCTGGATCCCAGCAGGGAATGGGAAAGGGAGAGCATTCTGGTTGCATCCACTTCTCTACCCAGGCTAGGCCCACACCAGTGCCTCAGAATCCAAAGTCCCAGATTATTATCCATCTGTTTGATTCTGGATAGGAAAGCAACAGCAGCAGCCAAGAGTGATAACTAACATCGGGACAGTGGCATAGCTGAGCTTAAGGCGGGAGCCATAAGCAAGGAATCCTGATTGCCTGGCTGGCCTCTGAACAACCCCACCCCTTGGCTATTGGAAGCAGCTGCCCCAATAAGAGCAGGGCTGACATATAAAGAGTTCTGGTGACAAGCCTGGGTGGTAGGAGAGAACTGGAGAGTGGAGGCAGATGGAAGAACAGGGAATGGTCTTGAGGTGCTCAGCCCCCATACACACCCAGAATGCTTTTTAAGAGCACAAAACAAGACTTGGACTTCTACTCTGTTTACTTTTCTTCCCTGAAGTAATATTACCACCCGACATACTTGTGAAGCCAGGGAACAGTGGGGGTGGGGGGAAGCCACATTACAAATGGAACGACTTAGGAAAATTAACTGATGGAATGAACAGAACACATATTCAAAATGGGATATTGGAAACATGGCATAAGAGCAAGCAGTTTTCGACAGGATCCTATTGAAGATATTAGGGTGAAATAAATGTATCATTACTGAAACAGAGACCTCAAAGGATAGGTTGAATAGAATATAAAACACTGGAAAATCAGTTATAAGCTGGGCAGAAAAGTTGAAGAACTCTCCCAGAATGTATCAACAAGGAATAATATAATAATATATGTGTATACACAAATTATGAATTCAAAAAGTTGAAGAAAGAATGAGCCAGAATTTCCTAGAGTTAAAGGTATATCAGACTCTGGCTGAATAAATGCCGAACAGTGTGCCAAAACTATAAATAAGAAAAAAGTAATTTAAATTAAAAAAATTTAAAACCTCAACTAAGCATATTATAGTGATATTTGAAACATAAAACAAAGAGAACATGCTGAAAGTTTCTGGAGAGAAAAAGAGAATCACCTAAAAATGAACACGAATCTGACTAATGTTAGACTTTTCAACAGTAATGCTGGACACATGAGAACAATGGAGTAATGCCTTTCTGATACATCCAATAGAAATTATTTAAATTACTTTTTTCATTTTATTTTGTTTTTTTCAGTACTCCAGCCACCTCCACCGCTCCCTCCACTTGGGGACTATTGCAATAGTCTACCTATCACATGCACTATGTCACAACCCATCAATGTATGCTCCACATAACAGTTTAAATGGTATTCTCAATGCTCAAATCTGAGCGTGTTACCTTCTAATTAAAATGCATCACTTTGGGGGAAACATCTAAAATCCCAACATGGCTTAAGGCACTGTCTGGCCTAGTCAAGCATCTCTGCACACTGCCTGATATGAGAATCCTCAGGGAGCTTTGTACCACTGCATGGGCCCTGCTTAGGTAGTTCTCCTTGAAGGGTCTGGGGCTGCCCCTAGCTCCTCAAGTGACTCTGAAGGCAGACAGTTCAGAAGCCCTGATCTTGCCCTTGCGGCCTCCCCAGCCCCACCTCTTCCTGCGCCCCTCAGTGCTCGTGCTACACAGCTCTCCTTCTGCACCTTGAACATGCCAGGCTCCTTCTTGCTCCAGTCTTTGTGCAAGCTGTTCCTCCATCCTGGAGCACTCCCATACCTTTTCCCAGGGTCACTTCTGCTGTGCCTGCTGATCTAGCTCACTCCTCACTTCCCCAGGGTAACCCTTTCCCATCTTCCTAAGTCCCTCTCATCTATCATAGAGATTTATAGCCAGAGATACATCTCCTCAACAGCACTTATGATGCTGGTTATTATTTATTTGCATGTGTCTTTCATAAAACTCTCTTTCTTTGTATTGTGAGCTCCATGGGATTAAGGATTATGTCAATTTTCTTATTTAGTATTGTATAGTTTTCAAGTAATGCAGTGCTGCCTAACATTTGCTGAAGGAATGAGTGAATGAATGATACCTATAAACCTAAAACCAGTAAACATCTTAAATTCACATATGCCTTGGTTGCACGTCATATACAAATTTATTGTTATTTCATGCATATATGATGGTAAAGGTGTGGTGAATCTAGTAGGTAGATGAGCTATTGAATGATACGAGGCTATGTTTTAAGTAGCACAAATATCATTTCAGTGTTACTGAAAAATTTTACAATTATTTTTCCCATGTTTGTTAAAAAAACATATAAACTTTTTCCTTTTCCAGAGAAAAATCATGATTGCAAACCGAATGATCTGTGCATTCAAAGCTAGAAACACATCTACGATAGGAAACATTTCCATGTTATTGAGACCCTTTTTTCATTTTTTTTTACTATGATTTTTCTAAAGTTGCTTTGATACAAAATGCCATTTCACGATCATTTAAAAAAGAAGAGTAAAGAATGTTAATTCATTTCGAAAATAAGTGAACAATTTATTCATGAAGTGTTTTTGAGGGTGATAAGTAAGAAATAAAGAATACAGGTTATCAAACTGAATCACTAACTTCTCCAAATCCAGAAGATTTGTGGATTTTTCTGTATATATATATATATATATATACCCACAATTTAATCATCATCACATTTTGAAAAATAAAAGCAACTGACAGCCTATTTGCCTTAGATTGCAAATGTCATTAGAAAAAGCATGAGGGTGATGAGGAGGGATCAACTTGAGTAACCAAGAGAAGAATAATATTTAATGGAGCACATTTTATCAAAGAAAATTGAGAATAGTAGATCCATAATACATGACACGCAAACCCTGAAATACCACTGACTCTTCCAGCTATGAAGCAAGTACTTCTCAGAAAATCCTCACCATCCATGGAACTAACATTTTTCTTCTGAAAGCAGAACACCTGTGCTGTAAAGAGCTAAACATCATGGAGCCAAAGGACTCACAGTAATCTATATATGTATTTACCCATACACAAAATTGTGCTATGCTTGTTTTTTTTATTTGACTTCTAATGAAAATGAATAATTTTATATATTCATTACTATGTAGTTTCTTCCACTCTTAACTTTTGTTCTAATTATTAGTGCATACTCATGTAATTTTAACACAAATGGGACAGTATAGAGTATTTTTTTTTTTTTTTTTTTGGTCTGAGGAACCTCTTTTTTACCTGTCCCTTCTCTCTCTTCCTCTTCTTCTCCACCCTGGGCTGCCATACATGGTTGTGCAAATTGCTAACTGCAAACATCAGATCACAGTGAGATCTATACATTAATTACCCATTGCTACATACCAATATTACCACACACTTGACAACTTAAAACAATATGAATTTATTATCTCACAGTTCCTGGGGGTCAGGAGTCAGGGTGTGGCTTAGTCAGAGCCTCTGCTTAGGGTCTCACGAGCCTGCAATCTAGGTGTCACCCAGGGCTGCAGCAGCATCTGGAGGCTTGACTGGGGAATTATCTGCTTCCCTGATTGCATAGTTGGTGGTAGGTCTGAGCGCTCAGGTTTTTGTGGTTGTTGGCCAGAGACCATCCTCAGCAACTCACCCACAGTACTTGTCATCTGGGGTTCCCCAACATGGCTACCTGCTTCCTCGCAGTCAATGAGGGTAAAAGAGATTCCAGAAAGATGGGCACTATAACCTTAAGTAACATAATCACATACATGTAATCACATACATGTAATTAAATTATATTGTACAATCAAATCACAGATTCTTCCTACACATAAGAAGAGGAAATCAAAAAAGGGCACGAACACTAGAAAGCAAGAGGGCACTTAAAACTCTGTCCACCACAGTCTATACAAATGATACCCCTGGAATTACAGAGTGCATAATCTGCGTGCCCATACGCAGCTGTCCCTTCCATCAGTATCAGTATCCCCTCACCGCCACCAAGTAACTTGTGGTAAAAACCTAGTGTATATCTTCCCCTATTTTTTTCCTTGCTTACATAATAATGTATACATATGTAATAGAAATTTTTATTATGGCTTGTTTTACAAATAGAGGTTATATTATGCAGTCTTTTCTCTACTGCTTTTCTCACTTAGTAACATTTCATTGAAAACATTCCAAGTCAATTGATACAGCTCTACTATATTTTTCTAATGGCTGTACGATATTCCAAAATGTGCATATGTAATAATTTATCTAATCTTTCAACTGTTGAAAAATACTCAGTTGTTTTATTTTTTCTTCCCCTCAAGTGAACATACATATATATTTATTGCAGGTGCATATATTGAATATATAACATATATTCATCTATATCTACCTATAAGAATATGGTTTTTTTACATTAGAAAATTTTAAATTTAATCTGAAAGGTTACAGCATCTTCCATATTAATCAACAACCATTTAATTCCTAGATGAAGGTTGAAATGATTTTCTTTGACTTACTAGCTTGGCATAAGGCTATACTTCAGGCTGTTAATTCACCTTGCAAAGGCTTCACTTGAATTCCTCCGGGTTCTGAAAGAGTGGGGCATCTTTTAAAAAGTTGGTCATTTTATTATGATGAGTCATAAGACAAACTCCATTAGAGTTTCTCTCTTTGAGCAACATTAGGTATAAGATGGTGGGTTTTTTAAAATTATGTACAATACTTGGAATGGGAGGATCTAGAGCTCAGGGGCAAGGCTATGGGATTCATCACCTCTCTCCTTCATTTCAGAGCCCATATATTGAGTGATTTTTAGATTGTTTTTGTAAGATTGTTGTTGTAAGATTTTAGATTGTTGTAAGAATTCAATACCCAAACGTTATTTCCTATTTAGAACAAAACCTCTTCAAATGAAGAAGAAATTTTTACATTATGTAGCATCTCTGTTCACAGACACTATTAATGATGACCATTATGTCAGTAAATTACAGTGACGATTTGGGAAAACTTCTACCTACTTCTGATATCTTTTCTTGTATTCCCAATGTGTTGCATCATCTTTCTAGTCCCTAGAATTTGTAGGGACTCAGCAGTGGTAGAAAGAGAGAGAAATGCCAGGGTTTAATTACTGATGACTTAGAGGTGCAAAAGTCTGAAAGTTCTATAGTCATCAAGTTAGGATTATCATTAAAGTGTAGGAATATATGTTCTTATAGATGGTTTCTCTCTTCCTAGGAGATGGAGTCTCAGAACTGGGTTGCTGAATTAAAGGGTATGTGTATTATATTTTAATAGATGGGGCCAGGTTCCTTCCAAATTGGCTTTAACAATCCACATTGTCATAAACAATGCATGAAAATACCTTCTCTTAACATCCCCCATAACAACAGGCATCTTAACTCTTAAAAATTATTACCAGTCTAATAGATGCAAAGCATAGTTCATTGTCACTGTAATTTGCATTGTCCAGGATACTCTGAGTTGGAAAATCCTGTAAATGTTCTTTCATTTATTGAAGACATATGTATTGAATGCCTACTATATTCCTACATACTGCTCTACAACAGGGAATACAGCACATCGTGTACATGTGAGCTATATATATAGTGAGCAAGATATTTTGTTCAAATGAGGGTTACATACTCATAATAATAATAAGTTGTTAATGGAGGTTATAGTACTATAGAACACATTCAGCATCTTTTAGAAGTTCATATAGGGAAGATAATTTTTATTATCCATATTTTGTGATGAAAATAAAGTTTCTCACCTCCTACATTTTAAAAAGCTTTAGATGGAGTTGGAGGTTGTCAGCCTATATGAATCTAGTAATGTTTAAAAATCTAGGAGACATTAACTATATCTCAGTGGTGGAAATGGGGATGGGGCAATATTCCCTTATATAAAGAGGTCACTTTCCAAGTCATGGAAGTAAGTTAGTGGGAAGTCATGGAAGTAAGTTAGGTCCCAGAATTGTAAAAAACAAACAAACAAACAAACAAAAAGAAAATATATGAAGGTGTGTGTATGTTATGGAGGTTGGGGGGAACACAGGAGTACCTCTTAAGAATCTTGAATATAAGGTTTGTGGAATGTTTAAAACAGCAATGGGTATAAGAAGAGTACACAGAATAAGCTGAATGAGACGGAGGGACTTAGGCAACCAACAAATTGGAAAACAGCATCACTACCAAGATCAGAAGTGAATGAGGTAGAGTCAGTCTAAGATAATGAAGAGTTCCTACTCCATATATAGGAGCACAGGAAGCAGGACCTCACCAGACCCTGAATCTGCCAGTACCTTGATCTTGGACTTCCCAGCTGCCAAAACTGTGAGAAATAAATGTTTATCCTTTGGGCCACCCAGTCTATGGTAGTTTGTTATAGCAGCCTGAACAGACTAAGACACTAGGTTAGCCAATACATAAGAATAACAAAAATCACTCCTCCAGCATCTTCTATGGGCTACGGTGTAGAATCCTCTCATGGCGAGAGGGGTCCTAGAGGAGAGCACCCTTGGGCTTTGACACTTCTTAGATCCTGCCTTTTGCAAAATTACTATGTTTTTTTCTTTGTCAAAAGTATATTTCAATCAATTTAATTAGTTAATATCCACTTTCTTAGAAACAAAAGCAATTTTTTTTCTTTAAGTCTGGGTAACTTCCTGCTTTGTATCATAGAAGAGAGTAATGTAAATAAGCCATTTTAGAGAAGGCTATGAGAAGCTGGGGACGCCATGACTTGCCTTTGCATATTATAGTGAAACTTAAAAGCACCCTTTCTTTCTATGCTCCTATATGGAATTGCCAAGTTAAATACTATATGACTATAAAATATTCTAAGCAATTAAACAAATAATGCTGGTGTCTCACATGAGACTTGGAAAGTGAATACTATGTTCTTGGAAGAAACATCCAAACTACACTGAGGACATAAAGATCGAAAGTACATTTAGAAAGAAAGCAAACATTCATGAATAAAAACTACTTAATCATTTCTTATACTTAGAAAGGTAAAAAATCTACATTAAACAAGAGAGTATAAACAAGCATGTGCTAAGTATTGAACCTCATTCCTCCTGGTAGAGACTGGTGCAGTCTCAAATGATTTAAAATTTAGGGGTTTTGTTTTCAATCCCCAAAATGTACTGAATGGAGGAAACAGAGGCAATAATATTTCTATACTGTGGCATTTTCTTTTTTGTGTGCAATAGATAGAAATCACTGGAACCTTTCTAAATGAGTAAAGAGAAAAAAATTTACAAAACAATAATGTAAACATATTTATAATACTTTTTGTTCTTTGTGAATTTGACAGACATGACAGACCTGCCTAAGTAGGGCAGGAAAACCCCACCTTTTTTTGAGTTCTTAAACATTTGTGTAAACACCTTTCGCACCTATTCACCTACGACATTTAAAAAAGATACCACAGTGTTCCGATAGAGCCTGAAAAGAATGAACTTTTATGGAATCTATCTTAATTTGCAAGTTCATCTGATTCTGTGGACTAGCCATGCATTAATTCACTGAATATCAAGTGCCTACTTTGTGCCACATATGTTCAAGGTATTGAGGCCTATAACGAGGTAAATGCATTCACCAAACTGTAAAAAGGAAAGTCTGAAACCACCGAGTGCTGAGAGAATGCTGAACAGAGGAATTTACACACACTGCTGGAAGAGACACACACTGGCAAACAGTTTAGTGCAGTCCAGCATCCTTATGCACAGATTCTGTATTTGTGAATTTACCTACTCACTAAAATTTATTTGTAGCCCCCAAATCAATACTCACAGTACTTTTGCAGTCATGTGTGGATGTGAAGAGAACAGTGAAAACTGAGTTGTCTGAAGCACATGTTCCCAGCTGACATCAAACAGGGTAACACTCTGCCTCTTGTTTCAGCTCCTCTCATTGTAAACAAGTGTCCTTTTTGCAGTCTATTTAATGCCATGTTTTTCACATTTTTGTGCCTCTTTTTGGTGATTTTGCTGTTTAACATGGCCCTTAAAGATAGTGCTGAAGTGCTGTCTACTGTTCCTAAGTGCTAATATGCTGTGATGGGTCTTATGGAGAAAATATGTGTATTAGATAAGCTTGCTGTTGGCCATGAGTTAATTACAAACGAACCCACAGTACATATTAAATAAGGCATCTTTAAACAGAAACACATAAGTTAGGGTTATGTGCTGATTGGTTGATGAAAATGTTGTGACCAGAGGCTCACAGGAACCTATCTGTATTTCCCCTAGGAGCAATGGTTCAGTACTCACTGATTCAGTGTTTGTGGCGACTTTACAGAACATAACTAACTCAAATAAGAATCTGCTGCATTTCCTCATTCCTATATACATTATCACTTCACAGGCAATGTCTATTTCTACAAAAGAAGCAAAGCTGGTCATTTCCCTTAATTATAACAGAATATCACTCTCAAATGCGACTGTGTGCTTCTTGCCATTACTTTCCTCAAAACCAGCCCTGCATAGCCTGAAAATTCACAGACATTCAGCCATTTGGCTTTCATTCTTAGAGGAGAGGGAAGCACCTTTAACTTGAGATTAGACAAGAAAAAGGAATGAAAGGAACAAGGGACTTCATAGATTAACAGGACTAACAGGCACTGTGGCCTAATTCTGACCAGTGGGGAGATGCTCCTTTTTCCAGTCCTTGGCTCCCTTTTCTTCTGCACCTCACTGGAGCTCAAACTCCAAGTCCCCATAGCATCATTCTACGGGATACCATTCCATGACTTTGACTTTGCACTTCAAAATTAAGGAGAGTGACTTAGAGGGAGAGGCAGTGAGATATTTTAATCAGCAGATGAAACCTAAGCATATAAACAAAAAACCCATTGCCAAGTTGAAAATAATAACAGCATCTAATATATATTGATTTTTCCTATGTGCCCAATACTATGTTAAACATCTTATATGGACTACTTTATTTAATCCTCATACTAACTCCAAGAGGCAGACACTAACAGTATCCATATTTTAGATGTGAGGAAAATGAGGTTAAGTGAATGTTCAAGGTCACAGAACTAGGAAGTGGTAGGACTTGGATTTGAAACTGGTCAGTCTAGTTTCAGAGCATTCTCTTAAACCACTCCCATTTGCTTCCTCTCATGAGATTATAAATTTCCTAGTCAAACCTAAGACTTGAAACTCCCTTAACAGAAATACTCATCTGAGACCCAGTGCAGCAGAGCTGAGCAAAGCAAAAAAGAACAGAAGTCAGTTACTTTCCTGCTTCCTCTCCTCACATGGGTGTGGACTGTTTCTTCTTTTGTGAGGGGTATCTAAGTTTATTTTCAAATTACATAAGGAGACTGGAATTATTCTTCTCATCTTCAGAAACCCATCAAATGGGTGAAACTGAATCGTGTGTCTCCCACCGAGGAGAGTAACTAGGAGACGATTTGACACGCAGGCAATGTGGGCTAGAGGTGGGGAAAGCTAGTGTCTTTCTAAACTTGCATTTGTTGATCATAAGCATGAGACCAGAGGAAAAAGTAAGCCTCCACTGATCATCTGTGGAGAAGGGAGCTCGCACGTCTATTTTCCTTGGCCTTGACTCCTAGGAGCAGCTCAGTGTTCACACTGGTCACATTTCAGTGTGAACATTGGATTTCCCTTTCCTCCTCATACCTAGGCCTAGCAGGAACCTCTACTGATCTGAACAGCTTGATCACACAGGTGGCCACATACTGGTCATCCTGGATGCCTGGCTCGGAGAGAGCTGAAACCCTGTCAAGGTGGGGTGCGAAGCATACCTGAGCGTGTGTGTGTTGTTGGTCTTATAAGAAAAGGATGGCCTAGAAAGATTTAAGTAATTTGAAACACACTATCAAGTTACATATAAGAAAATTACTATGTTTTTAATTGTTCAGGACATTGTTCTGTAACATGTAATCCTGTATACAAGCTCATGTTCTCTGATAATGTGTAGTGCTACACATACACACGCATACACATATCATATAGGTCCACAGAAATAAATTTACTAAAACCTCTGCGTTTGTAGGAACAAATAATTTATTACTGACTTTTTATTCCAACTATATCTTGGAAACAGATGGGATTCATTGGCCACCAGATATTTGCCTCTTCTGGGTGAGATATTATCAAGATATTTATAAACCACTTTTTCAAAGGGACTCTGATAGATAAGACCAGTTGCAGCATGTTCGATGTTTTGAGAGTAAGATAAGCAGAAAAGGCTTAATGAAACACAAATGAAAACTATAGTTTACCAAGATGGGAACAGGCTGTAAAACTGTTTTTCATCTGAGTTGGTTTTTGGGGGGGTACAAGAATCTTGCCTCTACTGATCAGGGAGCCTGCACACACTGGCCAAACTGGAAGGGCTCTGCAGCAGTACCTCTAGGGAGTCTTTAAGATCGGGATCTTCATGAAAATCATCAAGTGTTTGCTGACAGTGACTCGCGCCAAGCTTTGAACGAAGAGCTGTTTGCATTTTACATTGGCTGGATAGGGACACATGGGCACCTCAGACAGACTAATGCTTTGCTTCAACTTCAAACAGATCTTTTTAAAGTGTTCGTTCGATATTTTATTTAGAGACAAAGCATGAGGGAAGAGCAAAGAAGGAAAACCACGAGTGGTACCTTCTCTGTTATCCCAGCAATTTACCTTTGGCTCTAAGTTTACAGATCTCATTTCTAAAAAGGAGTGAAGAACATTTTTAGAGTATTTATTATTACCGAGGCATGCTCATTGGGATGTCTCACCTACACACAAAAGCTCCAAGGGGCTTATTCAAAAATTCCTGTTGCTAACTATGGAAGTTTCTCTAGAGTGACATTTCTAGAAATCTTGCTCATATACAAGTACCTGGTCTCCTTCCCTTGTGATATCACGCAGTAACCTAATCACAATCACCATGACTGAAGATACCATTCAGTGCATCCATGCTGACCTGTACTCGCTCCTCTCCTCTGAGGGTGAGGGGACTGGACTGCGTGATGACATCCACACCCCACGTTCCCTTGTTCCCTTGTTGCTGATTCTCTTCTGTGAGACCTGTAGGTCTGCAGTTTTTCATTTTGTGATGGGTTGTTCTCACATTTTAGGTCCCTGGAGATAATATTTACATAATCCTCAATCTTTGCATCTGCAAGTGCTCAAAACTTACTGTAAGTGCTCTCTTTTGGAAGGCTTCATTTCTTTTCATTGTGCTTATACAAAACATAGACTTCCTGGATTTTTTGGTTGATCTTTGGGAAAGTTTTGGTCATTTTACTTGATCCAGCAGACATTTCTCTTACTTAAAATTTCTTTCTCTCTACCAGCTGCGTTCTCTATCCTCTGTGCAGTTGATAGGAGATGTATTCAGAATCCCTTTCTTTTCTTTCTTGAGGTCGCGTTTGTTCTGTGCCACTAATGTATCATTAATAAGCATCATTACGCCCTACTAGCTAATTAATAGCACACTCATGCTACTATGGAATTATATCCAATATAAAAGGCTTTCCCTCAGCCAACTTTCTGTGAACACAGTGACAAAAAACTTCAGCTGAGAGGAAGGTCATGACTTTCTTTCTTTCTTTCTTTTTTTTTTTAGATTTTGAGTCTGTAATTGCAACAGACTTTCCTGCAACAGAGAAATCATGGATTTTGAAAATTCTTCATATTAAGTATTCTTTGCTATGTTCCAAACCTTCATAAATTCCATTGGCTATTAGAGAACTACACTGGTATCTAATATTTATGAAAAGCATATTAAGGCAGCTGACTGATTCTCTAGGCAGGAAAAGTATAACTCTGAATTTGAGGTCTCGGTAGACCATCCTTTACAAAGTGTAGAGAAATTGGAATTGACTATACTTTAGTTCACAGCTCCCACACTGGGGAGTTCTGATGAGTTGCAGATCCCAGATGATTCCTGGGAAGGGGCTTTTGGTCACTTCAGCTCATTCCTGAGATTTTTTTTTTTTTTTTAACAGAAAAGCTTAGTAAAGCAGCAGGTCATGTAAACTAATGTGTTCTGTAGACTCCAGCGCTATTAGGTTGGGAGCTACGATGGGACAAGAAAGAAAAAAGGGAAGCACAGGGACTCACATTTTACTGAGTTCCTACTCTCTGTTAGACTTGAAGTCTTGAATAATTATAGAATTCTCCTCAATTAGTTTGAATTTCATTAACAGGAGTTCGTTTAAGCCAAATGGATTCATGTACTTTTAACCAATGAAGAAACTTTCCCCAACAAAACTATTATCCCAAACTTTGTGAACAACCACAGGTTTGCTATACCAAATTAATAGTTTTCTACGTAATTTATGTGCTAATTTCAATTTCAATTTCACTCTCAATCCCATCTGTTATTGCTTCAATCCTGAATTAATGAGGCAAGTTAGAGCTGGAAAATGTCACATCATCTGAGGGCATTGTTCTTTTCTAAGGTCATATAAAATGAAAGAGTACTTTTGTCATAATTCAACAATCCATCCCATTTTATAGAGTCATAACATGTTAGAGCTGGACGGTTTATAAAATATCATCAAATGCAGATTTATAGGTAAGGAAACTGAGGTCCAAGGAGGTAAAGTGATTCATTCAAGTTTTTGTAGCCATTGTTCTTTATCCATTGCTTCTAGCTTTACAAGGTCTAGATGCAAGCTTTAATTCATCTGAATGCGACATTCTGCTACTCTTTACAGGTAGATTTAAGGACTCCTCACCTTTTCAATGCTCCTGCTGGAGTAAAGAAGGACTTGAGTTGCTTCACTCCCCTTCTTAACACTTAGGGGATTCTATTTAGTCAGGGCTTGCTATGTGCAGTCATTGTGTTAATACTTTTATATGCATTACCACATTTAATCTCCATAGAGATAGGAAAAGGCTTTGAGGATTGGTCGCCTGCCCAAAGTAGCATAGCTATTAAGGTGGAAAAGCAGAATTCAGAGACTTGGGGATGATGCTCTTTGCTGCTGTGCTATGCTGCCTCCTTCTGATGTGCTGACCTGGACTAGACGCTTCTGCACTCACCTCTGAGTTCACAGCTCCACCTTCCTCCAGTACCCTTGTTTTATTAAAGAGATTCCTGCCAGCAAGTTTCTGAGCTAGAATCTCCTTTCGAGGTCCAAGAAGGAGGATTCATTGTCTCTTTTGATTGACCTTCTGAATTCTTTCCTAGCAAATCTGTCTCACTTCCCAGCAAGAATTCTGACTTGGCTTTTTTTTTTTGGCAGGGGGTCTGTCTGCCTTCCCCAAATCCTCAGCCTGAAGGCTGGCACACTGCTGCTCTGACCTGGGCCCAGGCAGAGCTGCTGGCTGGGAACATTCACTTATTGATAATTCAGAAAGCAAAGGAAGCGGGAATCAAGATGGACAGGAGCCAGGTCATGCTAAGGAGTTTGGATTGGATTTTCTGGGTGATGGGGAACAGCTGAGGATTTGTCAGCAGGAAGGTGATAGGTCTGACCTTGTGGAAGTCTCAGAGGCAGAAAGAAGTCTCCAGCAGTGTGGAGAATATTTGGAGAAAGTTGAGGTAGAATGAACCTCTCTCTTCTGGTTTGCCTCTCTGTCCAATTGATGGACACCTGGGTTCCTCCCTGCCTCGAACACTTGCATACAGTCTTTGTGTGCAGAAATATGTTTTCATTTGTTTTGGATAAATACCTAGGAGTGGGATTCCTGGACTGCATGGTATGCATATATTTAACTTTATTAGAAATTGCCCAATTTTCCAAGTGGTTGTACCATTTTATAACCTCACCAGCAATGTATGAAAGTTCCAGCTATTCTACATCCTTGTCAGCACTTGGTAATGTCAATCTGCTTAATTTAGCCAATCTAGTAGATGTGAAGTAGTAACTCAATTTCGTTTTAACGTGTATTTCTTTAATGGCTAATAACATTAAGAACTTTTCATCTAGTAATTGATATTCTTCTGTGAAGCCAAATCTTTCCCACATTTTTAACTGCATCAACTTCTTATTATTGAGTTCTGAATTTTAAAAATTTGCCCTGTACAACATGCACACATTATTAAATATGTACCTGCAAATATTTTATGCCAGTCTAGTGACTTGCCTTCTTAACTTCCCTTACAATGACTTTCAAAGAGCAGAAGTTTACTTTTAATGAAATCCAATTTATCTTTTATCTTTAGCACTTCATGCTTTTGGTCCTAAGAAATGTTTGCCTAACCCAAGATCACAATGGTTCTCTCCTGTGTTTTCTTCAGATAGTTCTATAATTTTAGCTCTTATATTGAATTCAATCATACATTTTGAGTTTATTTTCATGTGTTGTAGTAGATAAGAGGAGGGATTTTTTATTTTGCATATGAATGTCATATTATTCCAGCACCATTTATTAGAAGACTATTCTTTTCCCAACTGAATTACCCTGGAACCTGTCCCAAATCAGTTGACCACATATTTCTTCTGTATTTCTGGACCTATTATTCTGTTACATTGATCTACATTTTTATTCTTTTGCTGCTATCTCCCCAGATGTTTACCATTTATTTAATGCTTGGATTACTTTTTGGTTTTTGCTTTTTACTACATTTCTCTGCAGAAGAGGTAATACAGCAGGCCTGACACCGCTATCCTTAGAAAAACCTGCTTGCCAGGTTGCCATCTGGGAGCTTAGATTTCAGGAGTGTTCCCACCATTCCTAACTTCTAAGAGTGATTCACTACACCTAAAATGTACAAACACTACAGTTATGCTGAACACCCGATTTTCCTTTGGAAGTCTGAAATTCTAGTATGTGCTAGGTAGTCAGTGCCTACCTGACCAATCCCTAATGAAAATCTTGGGCACACTCTAATGAGTTTCCCTGGTAGACAGTTCACACATGTTGTCACCATTCATTACTGGAAGAATTAAGCATGTACTAGGTGACATCTCAGGAAAGGACTCTTGGAGGCTTATGCCTGGTTTCCTCTTCCCTTTACCCCATGTGCCTTTTCCCTTTGCTAATTTTACTGTCTCCTTTTGCTGTAATAATCCATTCCTCTGTGTATGTGTATATATATATACACACACATATATATATACACACTGGTTCTGTGAGTCCTCTAGTAAATCACTGAACTTGGGAGTAGTTTAGGAACCCCCGAGACAGTGTCTGTCTTATCTCCCTGTCTAGACTATGAATTCTTTCTAGGACAGAGATAATAGCTTAACGGTCATAGCTTAAATCTGCCCATGGTGTCTTATATATGGCAGATATTTAATGGATGTTTATTGTTTGAGATGAAGGACCTAGAGAGATACAAACTAGAGAGTTTTATCATGCCCTTAGTTAGAAAGAAAACTTAAATCTAGAGAAGCTTTGAACCATAGAGGAAACAATTAAATCATTACTGCCTTGTAATTATTCAGAAAACAACAAAAACAAAAACAAATTTGCCTTTGCTTTGTATGTAGAGTACATTTTCCCAGGAGTTGAAGAGAAAAAGCAGCAATAAACTAAGTTTCTGCCTCACCTCATGATGGCCCCACAAAAAAAGTTACCAGTCTGGGGGACACCAATTCATAAAAATCCCTGTCCAATAATTTCTGCCTAGTGACTTGGAAATGTGCCCATCTTCCAGGGACTGAATACATTTTGAAAATAAGCGGCCCTGCTCTCCCTCTGGGCTCTCTCCAAGTTTTTCCCACTTCATCCAACCAATTAGCACATGGACTCACCCAGAGTAATCTCACTTTAAGAGATGAGGTTTCTAAAACTTAGTGCAAAGAACAGGATAGACATTTTGCCTAGTTTGCAAAACCATAACCCTGATGTATACAATCTTAAAATGGAAGTGTCCTTTTGAGACAAAGCCAGTTCACTCAGAGAAGACACTCCATTGTTAACCTCATAGCAAAGCTATTTTAACAAAAATTCTGACAGTAATGCACAAATGCAAAGTCAAAAGAAAAACATCCTGTTGGTTGTATAGCTAATGGAAACGTGTACAATCAGGGAATAAACAAGTCGCTCTATATTTGGAACTTATCAGAAACTATTAATCATTTGTTAAGAATTTTATGTGTCAGGAAAATCCAAAATATTCTCTCTTGGCTATTCTTTCCTTCCTTTTTCTCTTTCTACTGGTCTTTACGAAAAATTCTGTTTATCTATATCCATTAAGATAGCCCTGTGACATGATCTAGAAACCTAAGTGTGTTTCTCATAAATCATTATGTACTTTTGTCTTCCAAACAAGGAAGCTGCCTTTGCCACAAATAAACAAACAAATCCCAGAAGATTAGAGGTCAGTGCAGAATTCAGAAAAGTACATTTTAAGCACAGGAGGAATGTTCCTTCAAACTTATACATTTCACAAAACTAGTAAAATTTAAAAATTTTTGTCTTAAAGCTTTGTAACCACAGTTAATCCATGATGTAGAACAAAAGGTGAAGTTTAAAAAACCTTACGGAATTAAGAAATTTTCACCTAATGACATTTCAATTCAATAAATATGGGGTAAAAAAACACCCTTAAGAGTAAATATTGATTTCCACCCTTAAAGATGGAAATAATATATTTGGCTCAAACAGATTTTTAAATGCAAGAAAACTTTGCATTCCAAATCTGATGCACCAACTGGAATAGAGTTTACTCAAAAAATAGTTTTGTGTCTGAGTAGCAGTTCTACTCTGGCTTTTCCTGGAAGCACTGTTCAGTATCTCCCTTACATTTCAAATAACTACAGATGCTGTTATTCACATTTAAATTGGCAAATGTATTCTATCCTAGAAGATTTCATGAAAATGCTTTGATTTTTTTTACAGAAATTTCCACATTAGGAAAGCATGGCTAGATTAAGAATAATTGGAATAAAGCAAAGTCTTTAACTACTTGTACTTAAAAATTAATGTAAATTCTCATAGATAATAAAGAATTGACCCTAAGCTACAGAACATTTTGACATAAATACTGGCAAAGATGAGTTGCATACAAAATTCACTTTTTTCATGAAGCAGGAGGAAATTCCTTTCTGTGCATAGCTAATAATCAATATCCTAGAAACGTGAATAAAATTGAAACTATATTTTTTAAAGCCATGCTATTTTAAGGCTTCTCTTTATTAAGTTCTCTCATGGCACAGTTAAGGCATCACCTTGAAAAATTAAATCATCAATAATACTGTCTGCACTAAATAAGTTTCCTGAAAACTACTGAATTTATTCCTTCTGTGTCAGCTTTTCCTTCTCTACAAACTATTCAGCTATAAATCTAGTGTATTGAGGACTTCTGAGTTGTAAATTGCTAAGAGTCTTTCCTACTTGTTCAAATAAATAAAATGATAATCACCTTGTCTAAGCATTTAAAACTTTTCAGTATACAGTTTCTGAATCTATGCATAGAGCATTCTGCTTACCCATTTGTAGATTCTATAAATAAGGCCTGGGCAAGATTATCGAGGGTCCCTGAGCTCAGGACTCTCGCCAAATTAGGTCAAATGCCACTAGATTCTAGAAAGTCTGTGTACTAATGGCTCTTCAGAGAGCATTAACATTCCAGCAGGAAGAAAGCTGTATTCATTTTAGTTTTAAAGATTTTCCCTCCCCCACCCTGTTTTATTGGAATGAGCTGTTACACAGCAGCCCAACACTGACATGAAATTGGCTTTTGGTGGATTGTTCACTACCTTAGCAAGTGCAGAGAAAAAAATACGACCAAAGAGAAGGATGATAATGCTGTTAATGAACTCAGTTCTGCATAACTGAGTAGCAGTTTCTTCACGGGGGGTGTTCAGAGTTGACCTCAAAGGAAAGATGGCTGTCTTCCTTCCAGACTGGAGTATCCTGACCACGGTGAGAGATTCAAAAGAGAGACTTAAGTGCTGGCTATTGAGGATGGTGCTGTGGATTTTAAGCAAGGTAGTAACGCAAAGCTGTATCAACTAGTGTTGGGCTGTTAGTTCCCCTTTTTTGCTTTATTTATCAAAATAAAAAGTTTTATTTTTCTGATTATTAAAGTAATTCATGCTTCCTTGGAAAATTCCATTTAAATAAGAAACAAAAAATTACTTATAATCGTAATATCAAAAAATAGGCATTAATAGCAGAAGCACTATTATGTGTGTGTGTGTGTGTGTGTGTGTGTGTGCATAGGCACACATATTTAGAAAAAAATAGGACAGGACTGTGCATACGGCTTTGTGTTCTAACAATTTTTCATCAAACTGGTAACATAGTTTGGCCTTTCTATAATATATATAGCATATATTATACATAATTATTAATACATCAATGTAACTTATCATTTACATATTAATAATGTAATAATATTAATAATTAAACTTACACATTAATAATATTAATATGTTGAATTCTACGTAACATATAAATATATATAATGATTTTAAAATTTGTATGAACATACCATAATTTATTCAATCTCCCAGTAATATGTATTTATTATTTCTAATTTTTCATTAAACAATGCTGCAATGAACATTGTGGTGTGATTTGCTTTGCATATTAGTCCTGTGATTTCTCTAAAAGAAATTCCTAGGAGTGGAATTCTTGGGTCAAATGGTATGCACATTTTCAAGACTTGATAAATGCTGCCAAATTGTCCTTCAGAAAAGTTGCAATCATTTTTATTTCCACCAGCAGTTTAGAAGAGTGCTTATTTTCTGTTTCTACTTGTTAGCTGGGAGTGTAGTTAGTTTTCCTCATTTTTAAAAACAGAGTACCAATTTAATAAAGAAAATTCAAAGTTTATTTTTGCTTTAATTTGTATTTCTTTGGTTATTATTGAGGCTGGATATCATCTCACGTCGTATTTCTTCTTGTATTGAATATTCTTTTCCTTTGCCCATTCCCTTCGGGTAGTTCATTCTCTCATTACTTTGTCGGAGTGTTACTGGTCAACGATATGAGCGTTTTGCGTGTCATGTAGGGCACAACCGTTTTTTTTTTCCAGTCTGTCCTCTGTCTTTGACATTGACTTCTTTTAAATACAATTTTGTAAGCTGTTTTTAAATCCTTTCTGAATCAGGTGACAGCTAGATGGGTGGAAATACACAAGGACTCAGAATTAGTAAATAGCAGAACAGGTCTACCTTGAATCCAGGTCTATCTTTTTGCAACGTCTATGCCTTTACACTCTGTATTCCTCAAGTTCTGACTGTCTTGAATTTGGCCTATTAGTACATATTACCCACAAATACAGAAACAGCATTTGAAAATGGGCTGTCTTACTAACTACAGAGAGTATTATTCTCCTTCCTGCTTCTCTGGAGTTCTGGACCATGACAAATAACATAACTTCCCTGTACACCCCACAAGATCAAAACCACCCTGGCTGAGGCTGGCTCCTTTCCTCACCACGCAGTGGCAGGCACTCTCCTTTCTGTGCACAGAAGCGCTGAGTCCTTCAGTAACATCCATGGGAAGGGAGGGTTCCCAGCTCTAGGAGTCTCTCAATCCAATGGACGCATTTGTGGATCCACCTACAGGCACGGCCTTAATTTTCACAGACAGAAAATGACTCAGAATTCAGCAATGGCTCCTGTTCTTATCCACGCAATAAATATTTCCATAAAACTTCTATTTTGTGATGATAGTAAGTTAATACTTACTGTATGTCATTCTTCTGAGTGCTTTATGTTTGTTACTCATAGTATCCTCGTAATGACTCTATGCTGTAGGTGCTATTACGATCTTCCTTTAAATGGGGACATTTTGAGGCACAGAAAGGTTAACTAACTTGCCCAGGGTTGTACAGTTAATAAGTGGAGGAGACAGAAGGGACTCAGGGTGTCTGGTTCCAGAGCCTGCCTACCACTAACCTGAGCTGCCTCCCAGCACACGGTACCTGCACAGCATAAAGTACTGGATACAGAATTAAATACATAGACATACAGGGCTTCACCACACTGGGTGGAGGGCGTGGCACACAAATGGCAAGGTTCCCATACTGACTGCAGAGAAATAATCCACTCAGCCTGGGTTTTGGAAGCCAGAGACTTCAGAAAACCTCTTCTAGAGAAGAGGTGCCAAAATAAATGAATGGAGAAATGTGGGCTTTATAATCAACATGCAACTTTTTACTGCTGAAAACTCAATATATTAAAATAAAATTTTTAAGTGTAATTTGTTTTTCCAAGGCTTTCAGCCTCCTGGGGTTAAATTTCCTTTAATGCCCCAAAGAAAATGATTCAAGCCCTTATCCCACATGCTATGGGAACTTGTGTTCTGATTACCACTTGTTCCAAATTTCTCCTCCTGACTCATCTCCCCCTTGCTGTCCTCACTGCACTCTGTTTCCCCTGTCCTTCCGCTGACCTTTCCTAAAGAACCTCTACGCAAGCCTACTGTACATAGTCACCTTCTACTGAGGGCTGAGTATAAGTGAAGGGAAAGGAAGGAAACTTAAAATTAAATATTAGATATCATGGTGCTAACAGAAACAGCCACTAGAGTCTGGAGTTTCTCATAAGCCATTTGTCTCCCTGAGTTCTAACTTCTGTCAAAGTACAGGTCTTCTGTTCTCTACAGAGATCCTTCTCCTGTCTCTTATCATTTTCCTGGCACCCCACACGCAAGTGACCAGCATTCAACACCCAAGTGCTTGTTACTTCATACTAAGAAGAAAACTGGCTCTCTCTTTGTTTCCTGTTCCACATGATTTCCTGCAAACCTTGCGGGCATGGTGGGGGGGGAGGGCGCTTATCTCAAAACCACTGGAAATTTTCTCCATCAGAAGAGTTTATTCTCCTCCTAAAAATTCCATCTTTTGGAAGTAACTGCCTTAAAATACAGCCATCTCTGGAGATAATCAGTTTTGTCTCTCACACAATTACTTTCAGGAGGTAGTATTCAAATTATAGGAATAACATTTTTCATCACAGGATGTATTTAAAAGTAATATTTCTACTGTTTGTAGCTGTTTATAGACCATCTGAGGCTTGAAGAAAAGAGACACCTTGCACTGGATGTCAATCTGGGAGGAAGATGGAAACTTCCCGCATGTAATTCAATGCAAAGAACAAGATTCTGCAAGTCATTCCTCTGTTGGTGCCCATGATGAAAGTCTGTAAATTGATGGTTTGGAGCTCGGGCTATATTTTCATCAAATAAATAGTAGTCAGAGCTCAGATTATCCCATAAAGGCCTATTTAACCCCCACGGTGGCTGAAAAATGGTAGCAATTACACTGGTCTGAATTTGGGGTGTTGGGAGTAGGAGACTCCATGGTATAGGAAAGAAAGGAAAAAGAAAGATTAGTTCACTTACACTCATGACCCTAGACAGTTACAGTCATTGCTAGTTGCTAATATTTTATCTGTACTCTTCTTCCACCCCTTCCACCTCTCTCCTTAGGCAGGTCCAGCCCATGTCCTTCTCCACGGCACCCGCCCAGCCTTTGCCTCACACTAGAACTGTGTTCATGAGTGATTCCTTTCTTCACTCAACACCCCACTCTCTCAGTGCAGACAACCTCAGCCCAGTGTCAAGAACAACTATCTGAATCAGTTAATTGGCAGTAAGGAACAACTTCTAATACTGTCAACCTTTCAATGAGTATTTTTCTTTCAAAAATAATATTTAAATACTTTGAACATGTTTTGATGTGGTGGAATTCCAAATTAGTGAACAAATTTAAAAAAAATTTGTGTAGAAGGAAATATTTTCCAGAAATGGGAGGAAGAGGGGAGTAGAACAGAGAAAATGAATGAGTCATTAATGCCTAGGATTTTGTCCCTGGGATGAAGTTGATACATATTAAAAGCATCCAGTTTTCTGTTTGTTTTACTTTGGTTCCCTTAGGGAGGCAGCAATGCTTTGGACAATAGAGATGGTTGTTTCAGAATGTGTTTCTTGTTTAGATATTTTAGAAGCATGCCCATTGCCTAAATGAAAGTACATCTTTTGCCTAGTAATGGCAAAAGCTAAAACATTTCTATAAAATTATTTCAGTGTAACGTTGAATAATGGTTACTTCCCACCTACTTCCCTATATTTATGGTATACAGCATAACCAGCACATAATGTAAGCATAGTGAGGTAAAAATAGCAGAGTCCTGGACTATAAACCAAGAATCCTGCATTTGCCCTGGATGTGCCCATTGTTAAGAAGCTACAAAGAAAAGAAGACAACATTAGATGTTTCTTTTGGCCCAAAAGAACCTTACTACTTCATCAGTCTATTAACAGCCCAAACCACGGTCAAGGTGCACTGGCAGATCCGCCTTTTAAACTGACTTACTCATTCCCCCAGCTGCAGGGAATGCTGCCAACTGAACCCCATCCCAGAATGGCCCTCTGCTAAAGAAAAGCACCTCTTCCTGGAGCATCCGAATTCTAACGACTGGCCAACGCAGAGGTTTAACGTCTGAGCTCATGTCAATGAAGGTCAATCCTAAAGGCCTGCCCAGCTCCAAAGCTTGTAGTGGGATGAGCTGAGGCCTTCCTCGCAATTGTACTTCTGCCAAATGTCTTCACTTCCTCAGAGGTGTTGTTGCTACACTACAAGGAACCTCACGAGTGCAAGTCTCCCTCACAGAGTCTGTTTCCCCAGGAACCCAACCTAAGAAGGTTGGTGCCAAGAGCAGTTCAAGGAAGCAAAACCTAAAATTGGATTTTGGAGGTGGAGTACACATGGAGTATGAAAAGTTATTCCAAGGCATGCTACAGCCATGTACACTGTTACAACCGGTGGCCAACTGGGATGTGGTGCCTTTGGAAGGGGAGTGCTGCCTGGGTGCAATACCACAGGTGTTAAAAAGTTCAAGGAAAATAGTAATTATAAGAAGAATGAACTATTTAACACTCTGCTGAATGCCATCTATGCACTGGAAAGAGACAAAGAAAGTCTGAGCATGATTAATCACCAATTTAAGGCCAAGTGTGAAAATCAAACAGCCTGCTGGCAACATATAAAGATTCTGATCTCTAGGAGGGCAGAATAAGCTAAGTCTTTGGTCCAGGACTTAATTATAAGGGTAGTGGAGCACTAGGAAAATCTGAATTCTCATTTCTAGTCAATGCTAGGCCAAGGTCAGGGCAATGGTTAGAAAAGAATGGGGCTCTGAGATTACAGTAGAAACATCTGAATCCATGTACTTAAGAAACTTAAAAGCCTAAAGCTCCCTGAACCCTGCAGACCTATAGAAGGGGCTTGCTTCTCCCTTTGCAAGGCTAGTCTTCCCCTTTGGCTGAAGACAATACAAAGGCCTTTGTCTGCCTAGGAAGACAACACATGCTGACCTTCTCCCAAATTAGGATTTACCCTTCCTCCTTTCCTTGTTACCAGACCAATAACTTGGGTCATGTTACAATATTAACCAACCTGGGGACACCGTGGGCCTGCAAAGGGAGAAAGGGGATGATAAGTTGAAGAAGCCGCAGGACCTAATCAGTATGTGCTAATAGGAGCTGGAAAAGTCTGTATGGAACTGGATCTTGAAGGTGTTAGGTCAGTGTGGGGGAGGGGTGCAGAACATAAAACTGGATAAGGGAGGGTTTATCATTAAGGGGACGCTCTCCTGTACTGTGTGTTTTAACATCCTAGCAAGAACCCCAGAAAATCAGAATAACATGCTGCTATAACAGCTCTTAGAAACCTGGAGAAAGTGATGGCCCACAATAAGTAAAGGAGGGATTTCAGAACCACTGCTGTGGATAATAGCCTTATGGAGCAAATGGCTCAGAGAAATGGGCATAGCAAGGGTAAGGCCTGAGTACCAATCAGCTGGTTTTATTCCATCAGAGGTTCTGGAGGACACATCATTTTCCAAAGGGATGAGAAATGTGTTCAGAAAAAGAATACTAGCATCCAGATTATGAAGCCTCTTCCCTCCCATCACATTTTTCTAAGGCTTTTTGTGTCCTCAGACTGAAGTTACTCCAGGAGTTCATCTTAGACTCAGGCTTCTACAGGTATGAGTGTGCTTCCTTCCTTCCTTCTTTTAAGAAACAGCCAATAAGATGTTTAAAATTACACTTAGGACAATAAACCCACCAGTTGTGCTTAGTAACAAAACACCACTTGGTTTACTGGAGTTGGAAGTTAGTTGGACTCAGTACATAAGAGATTGTTATATGGAGAGATTCAAAGACAGAGTTAAACCATACAGGCTAAAATATCTCCAATGTGTATTTCAGTGGATTTCTCTATTGAATCTCATTAAACCTTTATCACTAATATTCTGTAACAGGCATGCCCACAGAGTCTAAACTTGCAGTATTTGCCCAAGAGTAATTCTGAAAGGTTGAGTGAAGAGTAAATATCTCCTTTTGAGGTAGTGAGAGGCATGGTTCAAAGGGGAAGGAGACTGAAAGGAGGATTACCAGAGTCTGAGGATAGTAAGGTGAGGGGATAAAAGGGAATGGCTTAACAGACTCTCCGAGTGAGCATGGTTTCATGCAACCAAGAGAAAAAGGAGGTTAAATGGATTAAGGGGCAGTTCACAGGTTTGATCATACCCCACTGTGAAGCCAGGTATTTCTAACGCATAATTATTCTTGAGTTCCCTTTTCTGAGAGCCACTGCTTGAGAAGGCATGCAAGTGGAAAAGCCATCAGTGGGCTGCAACCAGATCACCGGGAACATAAGTAACCACCGACTGTTTAAATAACTGCTACGCAGCCCTGTCGATCCAACTGTTTCCAGGAGACAGCCGTGCTCTCTGGCCCTATAAAATGCCCTCCTTTCCCCCAGCCTGAAGTGAAAAGGTCAACCAGCACTCTGGGTAATAGTGTCACCATCCACTCCACTATTTCACCTCTCTTTCTCCTCTGTCCTCACTCTAAGTACATGAGAAGGGGAGGCTCCTGGATCCCTACCCCCCTGGAGACCTCCATGCTGCTCCTTGGTGATGAACGGCAAATGAGGCAACGTTTGGCTGGTGATTGTAAGCCATTTGCCAAGCCTTGGCCAAAGGGAGATTTCATACACCAAGTGTTTTGTAGATTAGGGCAGCCTCAGCAAACACAGAATATGACTGACAAATCGTAACAGTTTCTCATGAAGAGCTCACAGCTCTCTGCAGGGCTCCACTTCATTAATCACTTGCTGAATGTGCGCTGCTTCAGCCACTGAGACAGGTGCAAGGTATATAAAGAAAAAGGAGGCACAGAAACTGTATTTTCAGTGTGGAAAAGCACTGGAGAGACAGCAGGATGTGAGGTTTAGGGATTTGGGATCTGGATGAGGTTGACCTGGGTTCAATTTGCTGCTTCACCACTTATGTGCTTTAGAACCTTTGCCAAGTTCCTTAATTGTTTGGATCCTCAGTTCCCTAATCTGTTAAATGGGGTCAATGTTCCCCAATGTTTTTTAAAGTCTTTACTGAATTTGTTACAATATTGCTTCTGTTTTATGTTTTGGTTTTTTGGCCTCCAAGCATGTGGGATCTTAGCTCCCTAACCAGGAATCAAACCTGCACCCCCTGCACTGGAAGGCGAAGTCTTAACCACTGAACGGCCAGCAAAGTCCCCAAATTTTTTAAAAGAACCAAATAGGATAAAATAAAGAGCTAGCACTGTCTTTGGTATGTCGAAAACACCCAACAAATGCCAGCTACTATTATAATAATAATTCAGGATGAGGGCACATAAGTATTGACTGAGACAGTGGCAAAGATATTCTAATCAAATGTGCTAAAATACCCAACACCAAAGTCATCCGAGTTAAAGCCACAGGATGTTGTCATTATTCAGACTCAATTTCCCATATTCTGATGTTGCCTATTTATATATTTCCACTTCTATCCCTGGTTGAGATTCTAACAAATGCAAAGAAGCAGAGAGTAAGTAAAGTATCCACCCTGCCTAACTGCATCTCCTGTATGCCTGCCTGTAGGTGAGAGGTGTGAGTTGAGGAAATCATGGTGGAGTGATGGACGAGGAGGTCCAATACAAGAGCAGAACATGTGAGTCCTCATCTTGGCCTAATTTCAATCTTTTTATTTATTTATTTTTGCCTTTAAGAACTTTTATTGAGATACAATTGACATACTAGTTTCAATCATTCTAATCTGTAAGCTAGATTTATATTAAAAGGAAAACAAATAAATATGTTACCCCCTAAGAGATAAAAATATTTTTCTTCTAACAGTTACCTTCAGGTACTGTTAAACAGGTACAAAGGGTACGTTGTGTACCCTTTGTTTTAACGTAAGGTAAAAACAACTTGTCAACATTTGGGTTTATACTGGTAGGAGAACCTCTCCCAACATTCTGAAATCACACTACATTTTAAGTAGGCCATTGCCTCTTTTACCTACATGCTATCCATGTTTACAAGTCCAAATATACTAAATTATCATATATGGAGAAATTATTAAGTATATTTACAAAAACCAGTTCTAATATGTCACAGTCAGTCAGTCAGTGAACATTTTATTAGTTGTTCACAGGGTACATGATGCTTATATTAGATATAATTTGGCAAAGATGCATTGCAATAGAAAAAAACTTAATTCAATCCAATCCAGTAACACACTCCACCAGAACAAATTACTATAAAGGATAATTTAACCCTGATAAATTCAGATACGTAGAAATGTTGTGGGTTTTTTTTTGTAATTCGGGTCTAGATTTATAATTAAAATTATAACTGTCTTAACAGTAATAGGAATGCTTTTTTTAAAGGCTTCAAAGCATTTGCTGGAAAATGATTATTTGATTCAGCAATTGCTTCAGACAGTCAACTAAGATGTATGCCTTGAAAAAAAGCCCCATGTCCGGACCATAACCTTTAAGAGATGAGAGGAATAATCTGAACCTGTAACAGCACCGACCGCTGTGCTCAAAAGTATAAATATTCCTGTCTTTGACTGGCATTTAGCATTATAAAAGAAGAATGATGTCCTCTATTACAGCAAGGAAAGAATCATCAATTCAGTTTACACGAAGATTTTCTACGTCCTTGCGTCAATCATTTCATAAAATTATTGATTAAAAGAAATAGAAAAGGAGTGAAATGTCATAAATAATGGAAAAACACTGAAGACCTGCACACACTCTGTGTTTGGAGCTTATGATGCAGATCTCAATTCAAATTTAACCTTCAAAGACAAATGTCAGGGACTGTGCCATCACTTTACTGAACATCCAAGGTCAATCAATTACTTCCGTCTACTTAGTACACAATTAGACACGCATTAGAGAAAACACAAAAACCTAGGATTCAGATACTGGTTTTCCTTTTCATTTGAATGTCAAATTTATCTGAATTTTAAAAAGAGGGCATATTATGAGCGAGCAGCTAGAAGAATTTCCAAAGTGAAAATACAAAATGGGTACATGAGAACTAGAAAGCCTCCTATAAGCCCCAGTCAGTAATTCCCCCTCCTTCTTCAAAGGTAACAGCAGCTTGCTTCTAACACCAAAGATTAATTTTGCTACTCTGTAACTTCATGTAAACTGAATTATACTGATTTTTTTTTTCTATTTCCCAAAGAGGTCCATAAGCATTTGAGAATGCTTTTTTTTTTTATTTTTTTTTTATTTTTTTTTTGGGGGGGGTATACCAAGTTCAATCATCTGTTTTTATACACATATCCCCATATTCCCTCCCTTCCTTGACTCCCCCCTCTCGAATCCCCCCCACCCTCCCCGCCCCAGTCCTCTAAGGCATCTTCCATCCTCGAGTTGGACTCCCTTTGTTATACAACAACTTCCCACTGACTATCTATTTTACAGTTGGTAGTATATATGTCTGTGCTACTCTCTCGCTTCGTCTCAGTTTCCCCTTCACCCCCCATCCGCTCCCATACCTCGAGTTCTCCAGTCCATTCTCTGTATCTGCATCCGTGTTTTTGTCACTGAGTTCATCAGTACCATTTTTAGATTCCGTATATGTGAGTTAGCATACAATATTTGTCTTTCTCTTTCTGACTTACTTCACTCTGTATGACAGATTGTAGTTCTATCCACCTCATTACATATAGCTCCATCTCATCCCTTTTTATAACTGAGTAATATTCCATTGTGTATATATGCCACATCTTCTTTATCCGTTCATTTGTTGATGGGAATTTAGGTTGTTTCCATGTCCTGGCTATTGTAAATAGTGCTGCAATAAACATTATGGTACAAGTTTCTTTTGGGATTATGGTTTTCTCTGGGTATATGCCCAGGAGTGGGATTACTGGATCATATCGAAGTTCTATTTGTAGTTTTTTAAGGAACCTCCAAATTGTTTTCCATAGTGGCTGGACCAACTTACAGTCCCACCAACAGTGCAGGAGAGTTCCCTTTTCTCCACACCCTCTCCAACATTTGTTGTTTCCAGACTTTGTGATGATGGCCATTCTGATTGGTGTGAGGTGATACCTCATTGTGGCTTTGACTTGCATTTCTCTGATGATTAGTGATGTTGAGCATCTTTTCATGTGTTTGTTGGCCATCTGTATGTCTTCTTTGGAGAAATGTCTATTTAGGTCTTCTGCCCATTTGTGGATTGGGTTATTTGCTTTTTTGGTATTAAGCTGCATGAGCTGCTTGTATATTTTGGAGGTTAATCCTTTGTCCGTTGTTTCATAGGCAATTACTTTTTCCCATTCTGAGGGTTGCCTTTTAGTCTTGTTTATGGTTTCTTTTGCTGTGCAAAAGCTTTTAAGTTTCATGAGGTCCCATTTGTTTATTCTTGATTTTATTTCCATGATTCTAGGAGGTGGGTCAAAAAGGATCTTGCTTTGATGGATGTCAAAGAGTGTTCTGCCTATGTTTTCCTCTAGGAGTTTTATAGTGTCTGGCCTTACATGTAGGTCTTTAATCCATTTTGAGTTTTTTTTTGTGTATGGTGTTAGGAAGTGTTCTAATTTCATTCTTTGACATGTTGCTGTCCAATTTTCCCAGCACCACTCATTGAAGAGGCTGTCTTTTTTCCATTGTATACTCATGCCTCCTTTGTCAAAGATAAGGTGCCCATATGTGTTTGGGCTTACTTCTGAGTTCTCTATTCTATTCCATTGATCTTCCTTTCTATTTTTGTGCCAGTACCATACTGTCTTGATCACTATGGCCTTGTAGTATAGTTTGAAGTCAGGAAGCCTGATTCCACCAACTCCATTTTTCCTTCTCAAGATTGCTTTGGCTATTTGGGGTCTTTTGCATTTCCATACAAATCGTAAGATTTCTTGCTCTAGTTCTGTGAAAAATGCCATTGGTAATTTGATCGGGATTGCATTGAACCTGTAAATGGCTTTGGGTAGTACAGTCATTTTCACGATGTTGATTCTTCCAATCCAGGAACATGGTATGTCCCTCCATCTGTTTGTGTCATCTTTGATATCTTTCATCAAAGTCTTAAAGTTGTCTGCATACAGATCTTTTGCCTCCTTAGGCAGGTTTATTCCTAGGTCTTTTATTCTTTTTGTTGCAATGGTGAATGGGAGAGTTTCCTTAATTTCTCTTTCTGCTCTTCCATTGTTAGTGTATAGGAATGCAAGAGATTTCTGTGCATTAATTTTGTATCCTGCTACTTGACTAAACACATCAATTAGTGCTAGCAGTTTTCTGGTAGAGTCTTTAGGGTTTTCTATATATAATATCATGTCATCTGCAAAGAGTGACAATTTTACTTCTTCTTTTCCAATTTGGATTCCTTTTATTTCTTTTTCTTCTCTGATTGCTGTGGCTAAAACTTCCAAAACTATGTTGAATAACAGTGGTGAGAGTGGACACCCTTGTCTTGTTCCTGTTCTTAGAGGGAATTCTTCTAGTTTTTCCCCATTGAGAACGATGTTGGCTTTTGGTTTTTCATATATGGCTTTTATTATGTTGAGGTAATTTCCTTCTATGCCCATTTTCTGGAGAGCTTTTATCATAAATGGATGTTGAACTTTGTCAAAAGCTTTTTCTGCATCTATTGAAATGATCATATGGTTTTTATCCTTCAAGTTGTTGATATGATGTATCACGTTGGTTGATTTGCATATATTGAAGAATCCTTGCATCCCAGGGATAAACCCCACTTGATCATGGTGTATGATTGTTTTAATGTGCTGTTGGAGTCTGTTAGCTAGTATTTTGTTGAGGATTTTTGCATCTATATTCATCAGTGATATTGGTCTGTCATTTTCTTTTTTTGTGACATCTTTGCCTGGTTTTGGTGTCAGGGTGATGGTGGCCTCATAGAATGAGTTTGGGAGTGTTCCTCCTTCTGC
Organism: Hippopotamus amphibius kiboko; assembly: GCF_030028045.1. Taxonomy (NCBI): domain Eukaryota; kingdom Metazoa; phylum Chordata; class Mammalia; order Artiodactyla; family Hippopotamidae; genus Hippopotamus; species Hippopotamus amphibius. Next base: position 66,920,091 of record NC_080193.1, on the reverse strand, counting down.
AATATTTTGGAAGATTTTCAGAAGGATAGGTGTTAGCTCTTCTCTAAATGTTGGATAGAATTCGCCCATGAATCCATCTGCTCCTAGGCTTCTGTTTGTTGGGAGATTTTTAATCACTGCCTCAATTTCCGTCCTTGTGATGGGTCTGTTCATAGTTTCTATTTCTTCCTGGTTCAGTCTTGGAAGATTGTATTTTTCTAAGAATGTATCCATTTCTTCCAGGTTATCCAATTGATTGGCATATAGTTGCTTGTAGTAGTCTCTCATGATGTTTTGTATTTCTGAGGTGTCCATTGTTACTTCTTTTTCATTTCTAATTCTGTTGATTTGCATCTTCTCCCTTTTTTTCTTGATGAGTTTGGCTAATGGTTTATCAATTTTGTTAATCTTCTCAAAGAACCAGCTTTTAGTTTTATTTATTTTTGCTATGGTTTCCTTCCTTTCTTTTTCATTTATTTCTGCTCTGATCTTTATGATTTCTTTCCTTCTGCTCACTTTGGGGTTTCTTTGTTCTTCTTTCTCTAGTTGTTTTAGGTGTAAGGTTAGGTTGTTTATTTGATCATTTTCTTGTTTCTTAAGGTAGGACTGTATTGCTATAAACTTCCCTCTTAGAACTGCTTTTGCTGCATCCCATAGGTTTTGGGTTGTTGTGTTTTCATTGTCATTTGTTTCTAGATAATTTTTGATTTCCTCTTTGATTTCTTTAGTGATTCCTTGGTTGTTTAAGAGTGAATTGTTTAGCCTCCATGTGTTTGTATTTTTTGCAGTTTTTTTCCTGTAATTGATATCTAGTCTCATGGCATTGTGGTCTGAGAAGATGCTTGACATGATTTCAATTTTCTTGAATTTGCTGAGGTTTGATTTGTGACCCAAGATGTGATCTATCCTGGAAAATGTTCCATGTGCACTTGAGAAGAAAGTGTAGTCTGTCGTTTTTGGATGGAATGTCCTATAACTATCAATTAAGTCAAGATGGTCTAATGTGTCATTTAAAGCTTGTGTGTCTTTATTTATTTTCTGTTTGGATGATCTGTCCATTGATGTAAGTGGGGTGTTCAAGTCTCCCACTATTATTGTGTTCCTGTCGATGTCCCCTTTTATAGCTGTTAGCATTTGCCTTATGTATTGAGGTGCTCCTATATTGGGGGCATAGATATTTACCATTGTGATATGTTCTTCTTGAATGGATCCCTTGATCATTATGGAGTGTCCTTCCTTGTCTCTTTTAATAGTCTTTACTTTCAAGTCTAATTTGTCTGATATGAGTATTGCTACTCCAGCTTTCTTTTGACTTCCATTTGCATGGAATATCTTTTTCCATCCCTTTCCTTTCAGTCTATATGTATCCCTTGGTCTGAAGTGGGTTTCTTGTAGGCAGCATATAGAAGGGTCTTCTTTTTGTATCCATTCAGCCAGTCTGTGTCTTTTGGTTGGAGCATTTAATCCATTTACATTTAAGGTGATTATTGACATGTGTATTCCAATTACCATTTTCTTAATTGTTTTGGCTTTGTATTTGTAGGTGTTTTCCTTTTCTTGTGTTTCCTACTTAGAGAAATTCCTTTAGCACTTGTTGTAAGGCTGGTTTGGTGGTGCTGAATTCTCTTAACTTTTGTTTGTCTGGAAAGCTTTGGATTTCTCCCTCAAATCTGAATGAGATTCTTGCTGGGTAGAGTATTCTTGGCTGTAGGTTTCTCTCTTTTAGGACTTTCAGTATATCCTGCCATTCCCTTCTGGCCTGCAGAGTTTCTGTAGAAAGGTCAGCTGTTATCCTTATGGGTTTTCCCTTATATGTTGTTTGTTGCTTTTCTCTTGATGCTTTTAATATTTTTTCTTTGTGTTTAATTGTCATTAGTTTGATTAATATGTGTCTTGATGTGTTTCTCCTTGGGTTTATTCTGTATGGGACTCTCTGTGCTTCTTGGACTTGGTTCATTATTTCCTTTCCCATGTTGGGAAAGTTTTCCACTATAACCTCTTCAAATATTTTCTCAGACCCTTTCTTGTTTTCTTCTTCTTCTGGGATGACTATAATTTGAATGTTGGTGTGCTTAATGTTATCACTGAGGTCTCTGAGACTGTCTTCTAGTCTTTTTATTCTTTTTTCTTTTTCCTGCTCTGTGGCAGTTATTTCCCCCATTCTATCTTCCAACTCACTTATTTGTTCTTCTGCCTCCGTCATTCTGCTGGTTATAGCATCTAGAGTATTTTTAATTTCAGTTATTTTGTTATCCATTGCTGTTTGTTTTTCTGAGTTCTTATGAACTGTTTCTTGTACTTTATTTTGTTATCGAGATTTTGTATCATTTTTACTATCATTACTCCAAATTCTTTTTCAGGCATTTTTCCTATTTCCTCCTCATTTATTTGGCCTTGTGTGTTTTTTTCCTGCTCCTTTGCCTGCATGGTGTTTCTTTGTTTCCTCATGGTTGTCCAAACTTTTGCGGTTGCTTGTCCTGGCGATAGAGGTGTTTATAGAAGACTGTCCAAGCCTTAGACTAATGTCCAAGTATTGGATTAAATAAATATTAAGTCTAGGAAACACATACATGTATAAGACACACAATTACTGAATCCATTAGGACATAAGGCTCTAGAAAGACCTGACAGAACCCCAGTGTGCTATCAGATATTCAAAGAGAAACCCAACAGAAATTGACAACTGAAACAGAACAAATCAGAGACAAAAGCAAAAGCAAACAAACAAACAAATAACACCTTACACATACAAACATTAATCCAGGGAGATTTTGTAAGCTAGGATCAAATATAGAAAAGAGCCAGAGTACCACCAGAGAGAATGGAGATTCTCCGAATGTAATTAGACAACTGTACTAAGAACTAAGATAGAGACAAAAGCCTAATATTAAATACCCAGGCAGTGCGTCATCTGGAGAATAGAGCAAGGAGTCTGAGCAGACCGACAGTGTTGCTTATAAGTATGTTAAGATAAAATAAACTTAAAAAGGCTGGAAGAAAGGGGAACAGAAGAGCATAATGTGGTTGGAAATATGGAAATAAAAAGAAAGGAACAGAAATGTATAAAAGATAGGGATGAAAGGAAAGTATGAGAGATATATTGTCCATAATACCAAAAACTTAGCTAGATATAGAAGTATATAAAAAGGCAAAAAAAAAAAAAAAAGAATAAAAAATATCATTAAAAAATTATGTTATAAAACTTGTAGACCCCTTAGGGCTAAGATCGTATTTAATAAAGAAAAAAAAAAAAAAGAGAGAGAGAGAAAGGAAAAAAAAAAAAAAATCCAGAACTGATCCCAGAATGGACCAGTTCAATAGATATTGATACTACTATTTCTGTTTCCTTAGAGTCTCAGCTGTAAGTGTCCTTCTCCTTGCCTTGGGTTTTTTTGCATTATTCTGTGACCAGCAGAGGTTCCTTTATTGTTCGTCTGTAAGCGTAGGTGTGTGGGGAGGGAGAGGGTACAATAGTGTCTCCTTCTCCTGGGAGTGAGTGATCAGTGGCGCACTGTTGTTTCAGTCAGGCTTGGAGGTGCCTGTTGCAGAGGGATGCTGGTGGCTCAGGTGTACACAGAAAGTCTTAGAGTTGGGCCTCTCTCGGGGTTTTTTTTGTTGTTGCTTTTTTTTTTTTTTTTTTCTCTCAGCAGCCTCCCTGCTGCTGGCGTTGCAAGGGGTTTTAATCTAGCCCCACCCGAGTGCCTGAGGGTACTTGTTATCCCTGAGGGCCTTAGTTGGCCCACAGGGCGTCTCTCCACTGCCTGTTGCAGAGGCGCCGAAAGAGAGAGAGAGGCTATGCGCGCGGCTCCTCCCCCCGCCCGTGAGCCTGCAGCCTCCAGCCGCCATCATGGCCGGGCAGCTCTCTGGGACGGGCACTCCTCTCCGCGGACCTCCTCCCTCCTGTCCTCTCGGTCCGTCACCCTACCGGCAACAATGTTTCTCACCCTGAACCAGCTCTCTGGTTCCCACGCTCCCATTCCCGGACCCTCCGTTCAGCCCAGCCGCGCATTGACGTCTCGATCCGGGAACGCTGATCTGCGCTGCGGACCCTGCGTGTGTTTCTCACTCCCTCCCGTCTGCAACAGCTCCGCCGCTTCACCCTCTTTGAGCCTTCGTAGATGCCTCCCTACCGGCTATGTCGGGCTCCCCGCGGTCCTTTCTGGTGTCCGAGGCCATCTGCTGGTGTTCAGCTGGTTCTCTGTGGGAATTACTGTGTCCTTCCGTGCGTTCCCAATGCATCTGTGGAGAGGGATGCACTCCACGTCCCTCTACTTCGCCGCCATCTTTTCTCCTATCCTGAATTATACTGATTTTGTGCCTGGCTTTTACTGTTCAACAGTACAGAGTATGAAAAGCACTTATTTTATTCATGTTTGTAGTTTGTTTTCATTGCTGAAAAGTAATCAATTTTATAGATGTACAAAGATATTAATCGCTCTATTATTAAAGGGCATTTGGATTGTTTGGGGATGTTACACACATAATTTTGCAATGGATATTCTTGTACATATTTTTGATGCACACGTGCAAGCATTTCTGCAGAAGACATTCCAAAAGGAAAAATGCTGGGTCATGGGGTGTGAGCATATTTAACATTCAGTAAGTGATGACAAATAGTCTTCTCAAGTAGGTGTAACAAATTACATTCCCATCAGCAATAAATGAGAGTTCTCATTGCTCCACCTCTTCACACACCTGGTAAGGTCAATCTGTTTAACTTTTAGACATTCTGGTGTGTATGTAGTTATAAAACCATGGAGGTGTAAATGCGTGTGTCCCCGATGACTAATGAAGTTGGGGGATTTTATATATACTTATTGACTGGACTCTATGTTACATCCCCAGAACTTATTTTAGAGCTGGAAATTTGTACACTTTGATCAACATCTCCCCGTTTCCACAACTCCCCCAGTCCCTGGCAACCAATTCTACTCTCGGTTTCTAAGAGTTCAGCTTTTTGAAGATTCCACATATAAGTGAGAGCATACAGCATTTGTCTTTCTAAGTCTGAATTATTTCATTTAGCATAATGTCCTCCATGTTGTGACAAGGTCCATCCATGTTGGATGGGTTACCTCGTTTTTATATCTGAATAATATTCATTCCCACCAACAGAGTAAAAGGATTCCAATTTCTCCACATCCTCACCAACACTTGTTATTTCTTGTCTTTTTAATAATAGCCATCCCAACAGGGTGAGGTGATATCTTGTTGTGGTTTTGGCTTGCATTTCCCTGATGATTAGTGACACTGAGCATCTTTTCATGTACCTGTTGGCCATTTGTGTCTTCTTTGGAGAAATGTCTATTCACGTCTTCAGCCCATTTTTAAATTGGGTTATTAGGCTTTTAGATTTTGTTTTGTATTTCTTTTTTTTGTTTGGGGGGGCGTTGCTATTGAGTTGTATGAGTTCCTTACATATTTTGGATACTAATCCCTTATCTGATATATGGCTACCAAATATTTTCTCCCTTTCTGTAGGTTGCCTCTTCATTTTTTTGATTATTTCCTTTGCTGTGCAGAAGCTTGTTAGTTTGATGTAGTCTCACTTGTTGATTTTCCTTTTGTTGTTTGTGTTTTTGGCATCAAATCAAAAAAATCAGTGCCAAGACCAAATCATTGCCACTTCCCTGTTTTCTTCTAGGAGTTTTATGGTATCAGGTCTTACGTTTAAACCTTTAATCTTTTTTGTGTTAATTTTTGTGAGTGGTGTAAGTCAGGGGTCCAATTTCATTGCATGTGAATATTCTCTTTTGCATGTGAATATTCAATTTTCCCAACACCATTTATTGAAAAGAATATCCTTTCCCCATCTGAGTATTTGTGAGTCCCTTGTCCAACATTAATTGAGATATATGCATGGGCTTACTTCTGGGCTCTTGATCATATTCCATTGGTCTATGTGTCTGTTTTTATGTAAGTACTATATTGTTTTGATTACTATAGCTTTGTAGTATAGCCTGAAATCATAACATGTGATGCCTCTGGCTTTGTTCTTTTTGAAGATTGTGTTCACTTCTGAAAGTCTTTTGTAGTTATATATAACTTTCAGGATTGTTCTATTTCTGTAAAAAAATGCTATTGGAAGTTTTATAGAGATTGCACTGAATCTATATTTGGCTTTGGATGGTATGGGCATTTTAACAATATTGATTGTTCTGAGCTATAAACACAGGATATCTTTCCATTTATCTGTGTCTTCAATTTTTTTCATCAATGTCTTCTGGTTTTCGGTGCACAGATCTTTCATTTCCTTGGTTAAATTATTCCTAAGTATTTTATTGTTTTTGATGCTATCATGAATAGGATTGTTTTATTTCTCTCATATATTTTATTGTTAGTGTGTAGAAACACAACTGATTTTTGTATGTAGATTTTGTATCCTGCAACTTTACTGAATTTGTTAATTACTTCTAAGAGTTTTTTGGTGGAGTCTTTAGATAATATCATCTGCAAACAGAGATAGTTTTATTTCCTTTCCTATTTGGATGTCTTTAATTGTTTTGTTTTGTTTTGTTTAGCCTAATATTTCTGGCTAAGATTTTCCAGAACTATGTTAAATAGGAGTGGTGAGAGTGAGCATCCTTGTCATGTTCTTGAATTCAGAAGAAAAGCTTTTCAGCTTTTCACCATTGAGTAGGTTAGTTGTGAGCTTGTCATATATGACTTTATTAAGTTGAGGTACAATCCCTCTATAATCCAATTAATTGAGAGCTTTTATCATGAGAGGGTTTTGAATTCTGTCAAATGCTTTTTCTGAATCTGTTGAAAGGATCAAATGGTTTTTATCCTTCATTCTTTCAATATGGTATATCATATTTATTGATTTGCATGTGTTGAACAATCTTTGCATCCTAGGGATAAATCCCACTTGATCATGGTGTATGATTCTTTTAATATGATGATGAATTCAATTTACTAGTATTTTGTGCAGAATTTTTGCATCTATATTCACCACAAATATTAGTCTGTAGTTTTCTCTTCTTGTAGTGTCTTTATCTGGTTTTGGTATCAAAGTAATTCTGGCCTCATAAAATGAGTTTGGGAGTATTCTTCTCTGTTAAATTTTTTGGAAGAGTTTGAGAAGGATCAGCATTAATTCTCCTTTAAATATCTGGTATACTCCACCAGTGAAACCATTTTGTCCTGGGCACTTCCTCATTGGGAGATTTTTGCTTACTGCTTCAAACTCCTTAATTGTTATTGGTCTGTCCAGATTTTCTATTTCTTTGTAATTCAGTCCTGGTAAGTGGTATGTTTCTAGTAATTTATTCATTTCTTTTAGGTCATCCAACATGTTGAACTTTGACTGTATCACCCCATTCCCTCCTGGCCTGCAAGGTTTCTGCAGAGAAATCCACTGATAGCCTTATAGTTTTCCCTTATTTGTGATGAGGGAATTCTTTTGCTGCTTTCAATATTCTCTCTTTGGTTTTTACTTTTAACACTTTGATTATACTGTGTCTTGGAGTAATGTCCTTTGAGCTTCCTGTATGTGGATGTGTGTATCTCTCTCAAGATTTGGGAAAGTTTTAAGTTATTATTTCTTTAAATGAGCTTTCATTGACTTGATGGCATCCCAAAATTCATATAGGCTTTCGACTTTCTTCACTCTTTTTCATTCCTTTTTCTTTTGTTCCTCTAACTGGCTAATTTTAAATGATCTTTGAGTTTGCTGATTCTTTCAACTGCATGATCAAGTCTGATGTTAAAGCTCCCTGTTGACTTTTTCTCTTTGTTCACTGTATTCTTCAGTTCCAAGATTTCTGTTTGGTTCTTTTTTTTTATGGCTTCTATTTCTTCATTAAACTTCTTGTTTTGTTCATGTGTTGTTTTCCTGATTTCATTCTGTTGTCTATATGTTCTCTTGTATTTCATTTATTTTCTTTAAAATAATTATTTTGAAATATTTGTCTTGCAAATCATAGATCTCCATTTCTTTAGGGTTGGTTACTGGAATTTTATTAGTTTCCTTCTGTGGTGTCATAGTGTCATATTTGCCTGATTCTCTGTGATCCATGTAGTCTTGCATTGGTGTCTGTGCCTCTGAAGGAGCAAACACCTCTTTCAATATTTATAGACTGCTTTCAGCAGGTAAAGACCTTCTTCTGTCAGTTCTGTAATCTGATGGGATTATCTCTGAAACTGCAGTCATACTGGGTTGGAGCCAGTTGTGAGCTTTGTCTCTATGCCTGCAGTGAGGCCTGCTGTTGGTGGGCTTGTTACCAAGAATTCAGGCGGGCATGGGTTCTGTCTCATCCCCAGGTAGATGAAGCTGCCTCCAGTACTTTGTTCAGTAGGGTGATGCCGGAACAGGGTCTGCTTCGGTGTCCAAAGCTGGGTTCTCAGACAGTGGGCCTATTTCCAGATACACAGATGGATGTGTCTCCAGCCACGTCCTTGAGAAGGTTCCTGGTTGATTGCTGGATGGGCCCCTGGGTGGGCAGGACTGGCCCTGGACTATGGCTGAGAAGGGCTGGAACTAAGCCTCAGGACTGTTTCAGGTTCCACAGCCAAGACTGAGGTCTGCAAACCTGGCTCTGGAGGCACGGATGGGCATGTCTCCCTCCAGGTCCTTAGGCTGGCTGTACTGCTCCTTGACTGCAACTCAAGAGGCTATAGCTGAGTGTAGCACACAAAGGATCTTCTGGGTCTTAGTTGGGAGTGTCTCTTGCCAAGTCTCTTTGCCAGCAAGATTGCTGGCTGACTGTGACTAGCATGGACTGGAGCCAAGTTAAGGGCCCTTTCATAATCTGCAGTCTGACCAAGTTTGGGGGGCTTACTTCCAGGGACACCTACACTGCAGCTGAAAGGGACCAGAGCAGGTTCACAGACCACTTTACAGTCCACAGCTAGGACTTATGTCTGTATGCCTGTTACATGATAATTGGTGGGCTTGACTCCTCCCAGGTCCCCAGGCATAGAATGGTGGTGACAGGACCAAATGGAGCTGTGGGCAAATCCTCAGGGTACAGGGCTGTCTCCAGGTCTGTAGTGGGACGACTGTTGGTGAGTCAGTCACCTGGGTGTGAGACTGCCTTCTTGAAATGCCTCCCCTCAGTGTTGGACTAAATCAGGGTTTAACAATCTCCTACCTGGATCCCATAGCTCTCACAAAGGCACTTTTGTTTGTGGATGGAAGTCTTGGAAACTATGTTGGCTGAAATCTTTGTGCGTTTGTAAAAGCCTATGGAGAATTTAAAGAGCTACTACAAGGCAACATGAACCCCATATTTAGGGATTGGGGGAGCTTAAGTAACATTATTTATTTCTTGGATAAGGGAATTAAGCCATGCACAAGACAGGTTATAACCAACATAAACCTATATTTGACTCAAATTTCTATACATTTTACATGAAAGTTGATCTTCTTTCAGCTCAATTTATCAGGGAAATTTCCAGGTTTGCCAAATTTGTAAAGTCATTGTCTTTGGCAACACTTGCTTCAAGGACTCTTTACCTGGTATTTCATAAGATGAGGTAAATATATCTTCTTGATTAAAATCATTGAATCTCTTCTTCACACTTCTAGACCACTGCCAAAAACAACAATTACTAAATTTAATACACAACATATCAGACTTGCAGTAATTGGTAGAACAAGTTGAGACGCTATACAATGTGACTTGGAGAGCACGGGTTATAGTGGATTGTACTCTCTTCTCTATTTAAGAAATCAAAATAATAAACAGAAGATCAATAGGACAATAGCATATGTAGAGGAGTAAAGGCTCCTAGGTGGGAGCCAGTATGGAGAGTTAGTTCAGGGAACTAAACAATGCAAATGTGACTGAAACAGGAGCTTGGGAGGGAGTGGAGCTGGATGAGGTTGCAGAGGTGAGCTGGGGTCAGAGCGTGCATAGTCTTGAGAGAAAGTCACAATAATTGTGGCTTCCTCCTAAGGGCAGTGTGAAGCCAAAAAAGAAATTAAGTCAAGCAGTGGCATGATGAGAACTGCATTTTTAAAAGGTCACTCTGGCTGCTGTGTAGAGAATAGATTAGAGTGAAGTGAGAAGACTCAGAGAAAGGATTCTAGAGGTCTGAGAGAAAAATGGTGACTCTCACTAGAAGAGTGGTGTGGAGATGGAGAGAAGACAGTGGACTCCTGAGAAATAAAAGGGAACACTACCTTCCTTTCAGACCATATCCCAGACATACATACAACATGGTCCATCTGAATACAGTCACTGGCTGGTGTGTGATATCCATGAAAGTCTGCAATCATTCTTCATGAATTAGCTCTAAGTAGGACTTTCTGGTTCAGGTTCACACCCTGTGTTCCATGCTGTGCTCAGCTGATTTTGAAAGAGGCAGAAGAGGAAGAGTTTGTGATAAGTCACAACCTGTGCATTTTGCCTCCTAAAGCTGGCACATGGTAGGCAGTGGGAGGAATGTTGACTGCCAGCAGGACACAGGTGCAGGGGCAAAGGTTCACCCACTCCCTCTAAGCTGTTGGTTTAGAAGCTTAAACACCTGCCAAGTCTGTAGCCTTAACCAGCCTAACTGAGCAGCCCTTTCTCCCACCTGGAGAAAGGACAGTTACAATCAATAAATAAACAGATTCAATCAGTTAAAATTTGCTTATAAACAATCCCATGAAATGCACTATGTCCTTAGAAGGAAGGCATTAACCTTTTGAAATGCAGTACCAATATCTCAACCCAAAGCCCAGTTTAATTATCCTCTGAAAAAAGCGATAATAAGAAGGAATGGCAGGGATTATCTCATATTAGAGGCATATCAGAGTCTTTACAGGCAAAAGGAGAGAGTATGATAACAAATGTTTTGTGTATTATGCTTAATACTTAATATCATTTACTTAATGGCCTAAGTTGTGTTGGGAAACTACAAACTGCAAGCTAAGTCCAGGCCAACACCTATTTTTTGAGTAAAGTTTGACTGGGACACAACCACACCCATTTATTTATGTGTTGTTTCTGGCTGTTTTCAAACTACGACATCAGAGATAAGTAGATGCAACTGACTGTATGGTCAACAAAGCCTAAATATATTTACCATCTGGCCCTTTAGAGAGAAGTATGCTGACCCTGCTTTTTCTCTAAACAGAACTTATTTAAGAGAGCAGTAGGCTTCTTTTAGTCAACTTTTATACCAAGTTCTTGATGTTCACACATATGGTTACCACTCACACGGAAAACTTCTGATCCAAATTCCATTTGGCACTAGTAAGAGATAGAATCATTTATTCTTCCTGAAGTCCAAAAACGTTGTTCTTACAGTAAGTATTTTTGTGTGTTTGAATAGCACAGGCTTTCATTTTAAAAGATAACTTTATGAAATTAAGCCCTTTTTAAAATAAGTTGAGGAGAAAACTGCTTTTTAAAAATTCAAAAAAAGTTTCTTTAAACCAACACTTGATGAAACAAAGCTCTCAAATTTTCAGGCTCCATTCAACTGTCCCTGGTTCCCCTAAATTCATAGCCCTCAAATAGAAAATAAGTTAAATAGTAAGAAATCCATAGTGAACTGTGCTATTTTAAATGATTTCATAACATCTATTTAACGCGAAAAACTCAGTTGCAACTATTCTATTTATTGCCATAGCAAACTGTAATTCCATTCGTACTCAACTGTTCTGTGTAAAAACAACCATATAAATTCCTTACTCAGAAACTGACACCCAATTGCTTGATTTATATTCTAGCTCATTAACCCAGTGAACATCCTGAACCAAGTTAAATTAAATGTCTTCAGTGCTGGTGCACAGTAAGTTGGTGTGAAGTTGATTTGTTTTCTGATATTATCTACCTGAGTAGTTTGAGGTGAGAGTTTGGAAGCAGTAGAATTGAAGGCTGGAAGGACCCTTTGTGACAATAGCCACTCATGAAGTCTGCTAGTATTTAGCAGACTTCATGAGAGAATCCAGGAGTCCTACTTTTGGCTAAAACACTGACAAACATTTAAAAGCTTGACAAGGTCAAGATGGGGCACAACAAGCACATCTGTCACTGATGGTGGGAGTGTGAACTGGCACATTACTTTGAACAACAATTCGGCATTATCATGTAAACGAAATATGTGCATATCCTAAACCCCAGCAAGTTGACTTCTAGGTATGTCATCTAAAGAAACTCGTACTTGCACACTGAGTCATAATCTAAAATGTTTAATGCAACACTGTTTGTAACGAAAAAAAAAAAAGGAAATAACTCAGATGTTTATCAATAGGAACAAATGCAATGGCATACTATGTAGCAGAAACACTGAGTGAATTAAAACTACAGTCTGGAAGAATCTTAAAAACAAAATGTTGAATGAAAAAAGCAAATCCCAAAGGAATATACATAGTGTGAGGGCTAATTTTATGTGCCAACTTAGCTAGGCCATAGTACCCAGTTTTTGGTCAAACACCAGTCTAGATGTTGCTGTGAATTAATACTTAGATGGGATTAATATTTGTTAGTAGACTCTGAGTAAAGCCCATAATGTGGGAGGGCCTCATTCAATCAGTTGAAAGCCTTACAAGAAAAGCCTGAAGTCCCCCAGGGAAGTAGGAATTCTGCCTCCAGACTGACTTTGGACTTGAGCTGCAACATGAGCTCTTCTTTGGGTGTCCAGCCTACTGCAGATTTCAGACTTTCTGGGTTCAATAATCATATGAGCCAATGCTGTAAAAGATGACTTGAATGTATATTAGTGGTAGAATGTAGTAGTAGGTGATGGTGCATATACATATTATGTAATATTCTGCAACTATTACTAAGAATGAGTAAAATTATACTATATCCATTTGATGGACTAGATGGCCATAATATATTTTTAACGATAAAACCAAATTTCAGAGTAATCTGTTTAGGTAGATCCCATGTTTGTTTTTAAACACACACACATACACACACACACACACACACACACACACAGAGAGAAAATATACCACTTTGCATATGATTGAATAAACACAAAAATATCTGAAAATAAAGATGCAAACAGTTAACATTAGTTAGTTCAAGGTGGAACGAAGAGAGTTGAGAATATTAACTTTTCATTTATATCTATTTTTTGTTTAACCTTAAGAAATAATCAAGTATTACTGTCATAAAATAAAACAAACTCAACAAAATGAACTCAAAGATCCCATTGGGCATTGAAGGTCCTTTAACTGCACAGTTGATCACTAATTATATATACAAACTTAGATTATAATCTTTCTTTTTAATAATTAACCCTAAACCTGAAGATCTACTTTCAAGTGGGTCTATCAATCTTTGCTTCCCATCTGAGCCTGAAGGTAAATCTTTTGCTTTAAATTTCTCCAAAGCCTCTTTTTCTCCCATATCTCTGTTTCTTAACTTGCACAAGAAAGAGCTTATAGAAAAAAGAAAAATGTGTTTATATCTTTGCCTGTCATTTCTCTGACTACCTATTTTCATCTTTGTTTCTTTTGATAGTCCCCCGAGAAAACTGTGTAGGTGCTTTAAAAAATAAAACAAAATATAGATATAATAAGGTTTCAATGCCAGAATGTTATTTAAAAATTTGTGCTAGCTTTTATACTTTTTTAATGGAGTATAACAAACTTTTATCTCTTTTACTGATGCCTAATAGTTTTAGCTAGGTGTCACTTTATTTTGATAAAGTAACTATAATTACCCTCAAAGGAACGATATCCCTTCCAATATACAAGATTAGTATAAATGTTATTAAAAACAAGATTACATGATTACACACACAAGAATAATACTACTGGCTTATCCTCTCTGTGACAACCACTTTGAATTGCTTTCAAAGAGGAGACATAAATAGTAGACCTATTCTTGTTGATGCCTTCACACTTTCTCACTAATTTTCCCTCTGAATTTGAAATCAGCATTAGGCAAAATTAAGATCTACATCTAGCCATTTCTGTTAACCACATACTCTGATGCTTCTTTGGTTTTGAATTCTATGACTTAGACAAATAACTCAGGTATGAGGATGTCTCCTCTAATTTTATACACAGGTGTATTTGAAGAATACCCGGTTGTCAAGATATTTGTGATTGCTGGCAAATGTTCCTCTTTTTAGTCACCTTGCCCACAGCAGGTGCAGACCTCATTTGTGACTCCATCTCTATGTGCTACTCCTAGAACCAGTTGTAGTTACTTATTTACAGCTACAGTGATTTCATGTATAATCTATGTGCCCCTTGAGATCTGGAATTTAGCCACGGTAAGTGTGTTAAAGAGACCAAACTACACACTGCTATAGTCTGAGTCCAGAACAGAAGTTCTTCTCATAGGACCCCCACTATATATTTATTTCACCAACCACTTTGGGCCCATAACACTAACAAGTGAATTCCAGGTAAATCTCACATTCCCTTCTGCAATTACTTTCTCAAATTTCTTTACATTTCTCAAACTGCAAATCTGCTCATCTTTCTACTTCCTCCCCCAAAGTCACCTCATTTCTAATTTACAGGCAACAGAAGCCATAAGACAGGAACTCCCTCTGTTGCCCATCCACAAACCTACATGTGCACATCACTCCTCCTCCCTCTGATTAATCAAAGGCCAATCCTTTTAGCTAAACTCTAAATCCTCTCTCCTAAGAAATTTTTGCACTATTAATTATCCCTTCAAACCATTTACCTTCCATTTTTCTCTACGAATCAGTCTCACAAAAAAGCAATATTTCTTAAGTATCTCGCATCTCCAAAACAACCAAAACCAAAATAAAATGAAACAAAACCACACATTTAATCATGTCCCTACTTCCCACCTTTCCAACAGCCAGACACTTGTCATAATCATCAGAAAAGGACTGAAAACATAAATCGTAATTCAGGAACTCATCACAGAACGAACAACTATGAACTCACTACCCGGGTGAAGAGCTAAACACTACCAGGTCTCACAAGACCCTCTCCCAACTCATGCCCTTTCCCAGTCACTGCTCCCTTCCCTCTGCCCTAAGGGGACTCCTAACATGACTTAGAATCCCGTAGTTCAGAGTTTGTGTAAGTTGATCATATAAATACTCATTATTATTATTTCTTAACATATTTTACAAATTCATCCATATTGGTGCAGTGATTCATTTACTTTTATTGCTTATAATTCTTCTTAGTATGATTGTTAGCAAAATAGTCGTGCATCCACCACCACACACAAGACGTATCAATAGAACATTTCCAACACCCCCAAAAGCTTTTTCATGTCCCTTTATAGCCAGTTCCCTTCCCCACCCAGAGACCCGGGCAACCATTGATCTGCTGTCATTATAATTTTGCCTTTTCTAGAATTTTATATAAATAAATTCATATAGTATGTACTCTTTTGTGTCTGTCTTATTTCACCTACAATAGTGCTCTTGAAATTCATCCATGTTGTCACATGTTGGTAGTTTGCTCTTTTTTATTGCTAAGCTATATTTCATTGTAGGAATTTATTTGTAATCTCTTTAATCCATTGAGCAGTTCTTGGACATTATTCGCTATAATGACAGGGTTACCAACCATTTATCTATCTTCTAAGTGTCTGTCCAACATTCTTGCCCATCATTCTACTAGGTAGACTTTCTTATTCATTTGAAGGGGTTCTTTACATATCCTGAATATAAGATCTTTGTTATTATTTTGATTGCCTTGGTTTTTCATTTCTTAATGATATCTTTTTTTTAATTTATTTATTATTTTTTGAATGATATCTTTTGATGAATAGAAACGATCATTTTATTGTAGTCAAATATATTGGTCATTTCCCTTTTGGTTGGTATATTTTGTATCCTGTTTAAAAAATCTTTCCCTGTCCCAAGAACATTAAAATATGTTCCTTCATTATCTTATACAAACCACATTAGTTTGTGTTTCATATTTAGATCTTAATGAACCTGAAATTAATTTTTGTGTATAGTGTGGGATAGGGGTTAATTTTCTTTCCTTTTTCCTTTCTATTTGTGTATTTGTTTGGAAAAAATATCTAGTTAAACTAATACCAGTTTTTGAAAAATCCATCCTACCCCATCAGCCTGTGTGTCACATATCATAAATCAATGTCCATATGGACACTGTTTTCTTTCTGGACTCCACACTAAATCTTCTAATCCATAAACATTATGTGTCCTTCTATTTTTTAATGTCTCCTTAAATTTCTCTCAATAACATACAAATATAAATATACATATACACACACACATATGTGTAGAGAATCTAACATTCTTAGTTAGACTTAGTAGGTAGTGGGGTTTTTTGACTATTGTAAAGGTATTTAAATTTTTTTTCTTACAGCTTCTTGCTGGTATATTTAAACAATTCATCTTTATATACTGACTTTTACACATCAACCTTGCTAAAGTCATTTCTCATTCCAATAATTCACATGTAGATATTTTGGCTTTCCTAATTATGCTGTCAGATCAAATACAAGTAACAGCATGTTTAACCTCTTTTAAATACTATATATCTTATTTCTTTTTATTAGCTTACTGAACTGCCAGTGTTTTGCTGAACAGAAGTCATATGCCTAATCTGAGAGAAAGCTTTCAATATTTCACCATTAAATATAATATTTGCTTTTAGTATTTTTTAAATGTTATTTATCAGATTAATGAACTTCTGTTCTATTCTTGGTATGTTAAGAATTATTAATTTTTAACCATAAATGGATGCTGAATTTTATCAAATGCTATTTTTGAGTATCTATTGAGATGAATATATTGTTTTTCTCCTTTGGTAGATAACACTGATTGACTCTTGAATATTAAATCACCCTTGCTTTACTGGAATAAGTCTAAATCGGTTGTGATATATTACACTTTTTGTATGTTGCAGGATTTGGTTCATGAGTCTAACTGCCTTATTCTTGTTCTTTTCTTTAATGCCCTTGTTCAGCTTTGGAATCAGGGTTGTGTTAGCTTCATAGCATAAGTTGGGAAGTCATTCCTTTCCTATGGAAAAGCTTGTGTAAGATCGATATTATTTGTTTCTTAAATATTTGGTAGAACTCAAGAGTGAAGCCATCTAAGCCTAGAATTTCCTTTGGGGGAATAATTTTAATTACAAAATCAGTATATTTAATGGTTAACAATACAATTCAATCGGTTATTTCTTCCCAATTGAATTTTGGGCATTTTTTTTTCCCTAGAAATTTCCACATTTCATCTGAAGTTTGTTCATAATATTTTCTCATGGTGGCTTTAATGTCTGTAGGATTCGTAGTGATGTCCTCTCTTTTTATGTTTGCTATTGTTCATTTCTGCCTTCTCTCAATTGTCTTCATCAGTCTCATGAGGCATTTACAATTCTATAACCTTTTAAAAGAATAAATTTGTCAGTTCTCTCAACTGTAGGCTTGTTTTCTATTTTGTTAATTTCTCCTTTTATTTACTTTCCCCTTCGTTTTGCATTCTTTGGATTAAATTTGCTATTCTCTTTCAATAGTCTTGCTCCAAACATTTGAGAGTGTTACAGTTTTAAAACCTGCAAGTCACAAATAGCTGTTGATTGAAATGTACTACCTAGGAAAAGTATATCTTTAAAATAATAATATTTTAGAATATTTGTAAGTTCATGGTTTTTATATGACTAAAATTTAGTAAAATACCCAGATGCCTAAATTTAACTATCACTGCACATGTTTGGGCATTCTATTTTGGAATGAGAGTCTTTGAATAGACAAAAAATAAAATCATGCCTAAATCAAAATTATTATATATTTTCCAGAAAAAATTTTTTTTACTTCTCTTCAGCACAATCATTAATTATACTGATATAATTAAGAATTTTAGGTAATTAACTTTCTAATGACAAATTTAAACTTTTTATTGAAATATTATAGTTCTTAGATGGTTTTAAATTAATTTCAATTTGGAAAAATTTTACTCTGCTGAGACTAAGGCAACTGGAATTGTCAACTGTCAAATTTAACCAAGAATTAACATAATCTTCAAGTACTGCAATGGAGTTATATTTGATAGATTATTATTATTACAAAAATATTACAAAACATTAAATGTCATAATGTAAATCATCATCACATAATTTGCAGAGAGCAAATGCAAGCTTCCTCAGTCTTTTGTCCTATCCAGGCCTTCACCAGATTGGATGACGCTCACCCACACTGGGGAAGGCCACCTGCTTTACTCAATCCACCAATTCAAATGCTAATCTCTTCCAGAAACACCCTCACAGACACACCCAGAAATAATGTTTAACTAGATATCTGGGCATCCTGCAGCCCAGTCAAGTTGACACACAAAATTAACTATCATACTTTTATTGCACACATTCCTGTGGAACTGTTGCTCCAACACCCTGCCCTCATTATTCAAGAAATGGAAGCATTCTCTAAGCCAATTAGGCCTCCTGCTCTGAATTTTTCAGTCTTGATTAGTAGGATGCAAGTTATATATGGGGAGGGGTGGAGAGTGGGGCTGATTCACCCAAGTAATGATATTTGGAAATGACTTTGCGGTGATCGATTCATGTTATTTACATGAATATTTATGGTGATTTATTTCATGTTCCGCTAATAATGGTTTTTGTTGCTTGAAATAAAAAACAAAACCACCAAACAGTAACAATAGTACTTATTCACAAATTAAGAATATTATTCAATTTACAATTTTCCTTTAAACTGTTGGACTACATCAAAGAAATACTTTAATGATGACATAAGTTTAAAACTCCTCTACTACATCTTAATTTTCTTTTCTAGCAAGAACAAAAAGGCAAGGTCTCAAGCTTAGAATTTAGGGCAAACAATAGTATATACAGCTAGAATTTAATGAAATTTTATTATATTTCTTCTATACTTCTTTCTGTCTATATCAGGTGTTAATGGTTTTTCCACTTATGATATGTCACATAAAACTGCTTTAAAGAAACATAATTCAAATAAAAATATTAAATAAAAAGATTGAGCAGTTTGAAGGGTGATATGGAAAAAATCAAGGACATGTTTTGAGAATGACTGAAGTTTGGGAAACACAGCCCAGTTGAAGGAATCTGGGCAGCGGCCAGTTCAGTGGTTAATCTAACCCACTCTTCATCATACTCCCATGACCAACTCTCCTTTCTTTCCAAATTTTCCTTCCAAAAAAACTCAACTTCTTTTATTAATGCTTGTCGCCTTACTTTCATAAATTTCTTCCCTCATTATCTTCTTTGGAGTTCTCAGATTGACTTTGTCTAAGTTCTACATATATCAAAGGCTGATTTTGTATACAACAGAGCACATTCTGCTATAGAATGGTTAAAACTGCAGGCCCCGCAAAAGTCATCCAAAAAAGCAAACCCTTCTAAGGCAGTTTATTTTTAATGTATAATAAATTAATCAGAGAAAAAATTGATTTTAAGTGTTTTTTGTGTGCATAAGTCCAGCCTGCCATGCCAGATGAATCCCATCTTACAGAAACAGTTTAGCTGCATCCCAGTCATTGTGAAACCCTCAAGCTAATTTCACGACAGGACTAGGCTCTGAATGCACAGAAACTTTTGAAATGCAAGTGACTGCAGGATCTACCTTTCCTAGTTACAAAAAGCTCTTCTGAAAGTGGCTGTTCTTTATACGCCTTGTATACAATTTCTTCACATTCCTTCCACTCCCTCCCCACTTTTTTTGCTGTGTTTTTGTTGGATCTTAACTTCCTTATAGTCCTTCTGTTTTTCATTTGTGGTGATGAAATCAATAATTAGACTAGGATATGAATCCAAATAAAGTTGTCTTCTTTTTAAAATTGAGAATACAACCAACAATTTGTTTTCATTTCTATTCTTCAGCAGTCTTTAACTGCATTTCTCAGTGAAATTTTATCAGAATATTCAATACTGATAACATTGCCAATCTCATTTTCAAAGCTGGGGCTTTTCATATGGGCTGTGTTTGGCACTGCCCTCTGCCTGATTTGGATTTTATTTAATCATTTTGGCTTCAACTGACATCGCGAGGCAAAGAAAACCAGCAATCAGCCTGCCATAAATTTGTCATGGGACCACATGCTGCTGCAGAAACAACCATATAAATGTGCTGAGGAAAGACAAATTCACAGCAGGCAGATTACAGCCTGGTCCCCATGCAATATAGGTTCCAGGGAAAGCAAAGCCTGAAGCATGAGCATAGAATGAGGAAGCTGCCAGGGAGGGGTATGTACATTCTTCCTGAGAGAATCCTTTTAAAAAAGCAGGAGCCACTGCACTTCTGTCACTAAAGGGAAGAAGGCAGTGTGACAACATATACACAGTTCGGGGCTAGAAGTTATGAAGACTGGATTTGAGACCATGCTCTGCCATTGAATACTTGTGTGGTTTAGAGTAAGGCAGGCAACACCCCCGAGCCTTAGTTTTCTTTTCTGTGAATGGGAGTAACAACTATGGCCATGAATAACTCTTAGCACATTGTCAAGATCAAATATAAAAATGTTTATGAGAATTGCCTCGTGAAATATAAAACTTTACAAGACTATAAAATGGTCTAATTAATCATTATCTTAAAGTTATTATTAATAATAATAATAACAGTAAACACCTAGCTCCTGAGTTAAGCAAGCAGCAATTAGTATTCAAGCAGTATAAGTATAAAGGTAAATATAAGTGGCATCTAAATCTCAGGAAATTTTTGTGCTTTCATTTTAAATTAGGGTTTCTTCATGATGGATCATTATTAGAGAGTTTCTCAGGGAAAAAAAAATTATCCATGGGGGGGATTGCACGCAAAATGGCTGTTTTCATGTATGGTTATAGGGACGCTCTAGTTCATTTTCTAGATGTTCACTGAATTTTCCTCTTCCCAGAGATCCATTTACTTTCTGCATTTTAATAACACTGCTATTTTCTGAACAGTTTTATGACACCAAGAGTGTTAAGTACAAAACCAATAGAAGTATTTATGAAATCCAACCATGGCTACCAATAAAATGAGAGAATAAACAAGCAAGCTTAAAACAATAGGATATGTACTATTCCCCAAAGGTCCCTGAACACTTAGTCCATAGGGCAGGTAGAAACAGAATCAGACAATAAAAGAAAAACAAAACAAAACCATGTGTACAGAGTAAACTTGGTTAGACTGTTAGGAAACAGTCATGAGATGAACTACAACAGTGCACTACCAATTTTTTAAGTTATTTAAAAATTAAGTTGATGTTCAACTACTACAACATGGGGTGTGTGTGTGTGTGCGTGTGTGTGTGTGTGAGAAATGGTTCTAGTCTATCATTAGTGAGGCATGAATTTTTGTTTTGTTTTTTATGTCAGTCATAGTAATATTATGATCTGGCTAATTCTAAAACACCAGACAAATAACTCAAAAGAACAGATCTCCAAAACCATATGATTGTTCACAAGCAGTATTTGCTTCAACTGACTTTGTTTGACAATAATATAGTTATACCACCTTTCTTTAGTTACCAATTTCAGCCTTTTAAGGTCAAACTTCCTGTAGATTAGCATTTTTAAAGTACCCCTTGTAAACAGGATTTGGCTTAAAAAAATTCTAGTTGGGTAATTTTTGTCTTATAATTGGAGCATTTAATCCATTTACATCTAAAATAATTATTGATGAATTTGTACAGTTTTTTTTTAATTTACACTTTGAAATAATTATACATTCATAGGAAGTTGCAAAGATAGTACTGAAAGGATTCTTATACATTTTATTCACTTCTTATATAATTATAATATCCAAGCCAGGAATTTGACATTGGTACAATGCGTGTGCATAGTATATAATTTCATCACCTGTGTAAGTTTGTGTAACCACAGTCAAAAACAAAACAGAACTATTCCATCACCACAAAGGTTTCCCTTCTGCTACTCCTTTATAAACACAGATACCCTCTAAGCTCGCCAGTCCTAAACCGTGGTAAACACTAATCTACTTTCCATCTTCATAAATTTTTTATTTTGAGAATGTTATATAAGTAGAATCATATAGTGTGTAACCCTTCTGAGATCTTTTTTCAACAAGTATAATGCCCTTGATTCATGCAAATTATTACATGTATAAAAAGTTTCTTTTTTTTATTGCTGAGTAGGACTCCACGGTATGGATGTGCCAAGTTTGTTTAACCATTCACCTATTGAGGGATATTTTGGTTTTATCCAGTTTTTGGCTATTACAAACAAAACTGCTATGAACAATCATGTGTTGATTTTTGTGTGGAAATACATTTTCATTTCTCTGGGGCAAATGCCCAGCAATGTAATTGATAACAGGTATGGTAAATGTGTTTAATTGTTTTAAAAACTACCAAACAATTTTTCAGAATGGCTGTACCATATTACATTCCCATGTATGAGGTCCATTTCTCTACATGCTTGCCAGTATTTGATCTTGTCACTATTTTTTTTTTTTTTTGCACATGGGCTTATTTGCTCCACGGCATGTGGGATCTTCCTGGAGCAGGGATCAAACCCGTGTCCTTTGCATTGGCAGGCGGATTCTTAACCACTGTGCCACCTAGGAAGCCTTGTCACTATTTTTTATTTTTGCAATTCTAATAGGTATGCAGGGATGTCTCATTTTGGTCTTTATTTTCATTTCCCTAATGTCCAGTCATGTTGAACATCTTTTCATGTGCTTATTTGCCATTCATATATCCTCTTTGGTGAAAGGCCTCTTCCTATCTTTTGCCCGTTTTCTAATTGGATTGTTTTCTTTTTGAGTTTTGAGTGTTCTTCTATATTCTAGACATGATTTCTCTGTAAGATACATGGTTTGCAGATATTTCATCCCAGTCAGTAGCTTGTCTTTTCATCCTCTTCATATGGTCTTTTTATAGCAAAAGGTTTTAATTGTGATGAAAGGCAACTTACCAGTATTTTTTTTTCTTTTTTTAAAACTTATCATCCGAGAAATGAGAAGACTATAACTTTTTTTTAATTAATTAATTTATTTATTTTATTGGCTGTGTTGGGTCTTCTTTGCTGTGCGCGGGCTTTCTTTTTAGTTGTGGTGAGTGGGGGCTACTCTTCGTCGTGGTGCGTGGGCTCCTCACCGCCGCGGCTTCTCTTATTGCAGAGCACGGGCTCTAGGTGTGTGGACTTCAGTAGTTGCAGCACATGGGCTCAACAGCTGTGGCTCACAGGCTCTAAAGCGCAGGCTCAGTAGTTGTGGCGCACGGGCTTAGTTGCTCCGCGGCATGTGGGATCTTCCTGGAGCAGAGATCGAACCCATGTCCCCTGTATTGGCAGGCAGATTCTCAACCACTGTGCCACCTAGGAAGCCCAGTATTTTTTTTTTTATGAATCTTGCTTCTGATGTCACGTCTAAGAACTCTTCCCCAAGCCCTAGGTCCCGAATATTTTACCCTATGTTATCTTCTATCAGCTTTATGATTTCATGTTTATATTTAAATCTGTGATCCATTTTGAGTTGTTTTACATGACGTTTAGGTTCTTTTATATTGCGGGGGGTGGATGGATATACAACTGATTTAGCACCATTTGTTAAAAAAAATTAGCCTTCATCTGTTGAATTGCTTTTGCACCTTTGTTAAACATCAATTGGCTACATTTGTGTGCGTTCTGGGTTCTCTATTCTGTTTCATTGATCTAAATGTCTACCCTCTGCCAATACCACACAGTCTTGATTACTCTAGCTATACAGTGTAAGTCTTGAAGTCAGGTAGACTAATTTCTCTCACTTTATTCTTTTTCAAAATTGTTTTAGCTATTCAACTTTACCTTTCCATATAAAATTTAAAGCTACTATATTACTTGTTTCTTTCTATTTATCCCACCTGTTCTGCACCTTTGTTTTGTTTTATTTAGTTATTTATTTGCTTTTTTCTTTTCTTCTTGTTTGATTATTTTCTATTACTTTACTACCTCTCTCCATTAGCTTGGAAGTTACATGCTTTTTTTACTATTTTTTCAGCACTTACCCTAGAGACTTATAAAATAAATGAATTGGTACTTTACCCTCTTCCTAGGCAATGTAAGAATCTTAAAACACTTTATTTCATTCTCCCAATTTATATGACATTGTTATAATTTATTTTAATTCTCTATATATTAAATGACATAATTTTTTATTATTTTACACAGACAACACTAATTTATTGAATGATATATTTACCAATTTTGTTTCTCTTGGGAGCATCTCTGAGCTTCCACAGGGAGTCATTTTTATTCTGCCTAAAGAGCAATACTCACTAATATTGCTTTCATAGTAGATCTGCTGGTGAAAAAGTATCCTTATTTCTGTTTAACTGAAAATATTTTTACTTCACTTTCATTTTCTAAGCATATTTTCCACAAGGCATAGATTTTATTGGTTGGTAGTTTGTTGTTGTTGTTGTTGTTTTTTCAATCAAGTATCAAGATTTTGAAGATTCTGTTGTCAGCTCTCATCATTATTACTGGTCTTTACACTTACTTTGCCTTCTCACCACCACCAACAAGAATCCTGCCCTCACTTAATTTAAATTTTGTTTGCCTTTTTTTTTCAACAATTTTACTATCATGTATATAGACAGTCCTTATTTTTATTTATGTTGCCCGGGATCTTCAGGGCTTTGTGATGTGTCTTGCATCAGTTTTCAAAGGTTCTCAGCTATTCTCTTTTCAAATACTGCTCTTGCCCTGTTTCTCTCTTCTTTTGAGATTTCAATTACATTTTTTTCACTTTCTTATTGTGTCTTCTCTTATGCTCTTTTCTGTATCCATTCTTTTATTCTCTCCATGATTCATTCTGTGTAATTTATTCTGACCTACATTCCATCTCATCAATTCTTCCTTTAGTTGCATCTAATATGGAACTAAACTCATCCATTGAGTTCTTAATTTGGAAACTGAGAACTTCAGTATTATAATTATTTTTAAAAGATTTATTTATTATATATTTATGTATCCATTTTGGAGTATAGCGTTGGGTCTTCGTCGCTGTGCATGGGCTTTCTCTAGTTGTGGCGAGTGGGGGCTACTGTTTGTTGCGTACACAGGCTTCTCAATCCAGTGGCTTCTCTAGTTGCGGAGCAGAGGCTCTAGGCACATGGGCTTCAGTAGTTGTGGTAGGTAGGCTCAGTAGTTGTGGTGCATGGGCTTAAGTGCTCCACAGCATGTGGGATCTTCCTGGACCAGGGATCAAACCCATGTCCCCTGCATAGGCAGGTGGATTCTTAACCACTGCAGCACCAGGGAAGTCCCAATATTATTTTTTAAAGTTTTTATTTTTTTCCTGCCAGAATTCTGTCTTGTCTCTTTTCTCCTTGAACAATAAAAATGATAGTTACTTTAAAGGTCTATGACTGACAACATCAATTATCCGGAATCCTGGAGGTCTATTTCTATTGTCTGGTATTTTCACTCATTCCTATTCATGTTATCTTGTCTCTGCATATGTATAGATATTTTAAATTATATGCCAGACATTTTATTTGTAAGATTGTTTGTATAAATAAATTGAGGACTAGGATGGTGTTATCTTGTATCAGAAAGTATCTTGTATCATATCTTGTATCAGAAATGTGTTCATTTCTGTCAGTTGCCTGTTAGCACCAGAATTCTGGGATCACCTCAATTATAGGGGTTAAAAGGGATCCTAAAATGAGCTGCAGTTCCTTTGAGAACATGTCTACTTTTAGTTTACCCTTTCTCCTAGGGTGCAGCCCTTAAGGGTTCCAAACACACAAGATAGATGCATTAGGATTTGAACCCTGACAGAACTTGGACTCTGTACTTTTAGCCCTTTAAACATGTCTAATGTGCCATTCGGCCTCTTATCTGTCCATCTGAACCATCAAAAGTGGCCACAGACATTGGTCTCTATTCTCCATACATTCTTGTTCTCGCCTGTTTCTAACCCCTTTAGCAGGTAGGCTCACCGTCTGTCTCACTCCTAGAACTTCGAAGGTGCTGACCTTTCTCTCTGCACCAACTATGATTCACACCCTCCTCTCTCTTTATGCTGCTTATGGAGGTTAAGGGGGGAGTAGGTCTCGACTTCTCTTGCCTCATATTTCCATGAGGAACTTCCTATACTTTTTCCCTGGGCCTCTCTCTCCTCATTCCTTTCCCACACTTCCCTCTGGGAGGATGAGTGAGTCAGTGTGATGTGAGTCTGGGAGAAGCCTCTTGTGGGCTGTGCTCCCTTACCGAGCTGGCTGCCTGTACAGAGAGGGCATTGTATTTTGCTCTCAACCATGTGGGCTATCTCCATCCCTGCAAAAGGAATTCCAGCAGATTTGAGTGCCAGATTAAATCCATTATGGAGGGTAAAGAAAATATTAAATGTCCATTTGGCCACATAGTAAATTGCATTCTCTGATGCAACTTTTATACATAAAAAACTACTATTTTAGTCTCTTTTTGTTTGACTTATGTCTTCTTTTTCGATAGGTTCCAAGCTCAGGAGGGAAAAAAAGGAGCGTTATTTATTGATTTCCCAAAAGCCTCCAAATGGCTATTTACCAAAAATCTCTCTTATAACTCATTGTGCAGTGGTAGATCTTCATCCTGATCCTCATCAGTGTGTGTCATCACCCCAGGGTCATGCCTGCAGCTTGACGCAATAATACTGATACATCCAGCCATATGCCTTCTTTCTCCCCATTGCCATATTCTGTTCACAGCCTGAGATTAATGACATGTTTAGAGTCACAGCAAACTGAAAACAACGAATGTGAAGGTATTTCCCCAAAGACACAAGGACATAGCATCATAAAATGTAACAGAAGCAACTGACAACCTGTGTGTTCTGCCCACAGCTATAATATCAAAGTTCACCTTCTCTGAACAAAGTAACCAAATTATTAACTATAGTTTACTTTTTTACAGTATGTGGGTTTTTTTTTTAAATAAAATATTACACCACCAATGAGACCTGATGTCGTCTAAGCCAAGGGAAGTGTTTCCCCAACCCAGCTAGAACAAAAGAGCCTGAACAATAGGAACAGTAGTGCACACCTGGTCCTTAAACCCACAGCCTGTGTTTACAGAGACATAACTGTAGATAAAACTCCTTTTATCTCAAAACTTTTCCATGAGCTTTAATTTTCCTCTTTTTTTTTTTTTCTTTTTTGAGAGCTTCTGCTTATTTGCAACTATTTCTGGGCTACAGCAGTACTCCAACAGAGTGCTTTGGCAACAGCCTCTGTTGTGGTCAGCAACTCCATCTGCAGCTGGGATTTCTTAAAAGAAGTGAGTAGCATTTGCCTTATAATGTTCCACCAACAAAACAAGCAAAACTTCCATGGGAATCAGATGGTCATGGAGCTTCACCCCTCTCTTTCCTTCCCTTCCTTCACGCGATCAGGGAGGTCAAAGCCACTGGTGCACATTTCAGCAAGTATGTCAGTCACAGCACAGCTAATACACAGATACAATCCTAACCACTAGGTCCTGAAACAGATCGTGGGAAACTTCATTGACTAAAGGGATTGCAGGACTAATAACCTGGGTGTTTGGAGCTGGAAGACTTGTTACAGGCTAAGACTGTATCCCCCTGAAGTAGAAACATGCCTCAGGGTGGGCATCTACACGTATGTGCATTTGGTGGGGAGTGGTTCAGCTACAGGATTTGCCCAAAGACAACAAAGCCATGGAATAAACAAACAAACATCTATCTTTGCCTTAACTATTGCCAATGAAACAAAGCAAAACCAAACAACAGCAACCAAAAAAGAAGACAATTTTTTGGCAATGCAGTAATTTCTGAATTAGGAGTTAGAAGTAGGTAAGGAGACAGAGGTGATGAGACTTACAAGGTAAAAGTCACAACTAACATCCTAAAATGTGGGAGTCTTATCTGGCTAACTGAACAAGTTGAACAAAGTCACAATAAGAAATCAACCTAAATACCCCAAAAATACGCCGTGAGGGTTACAAAAATGAGCTTGTGAAAATGTAGATGACTAAAATTTCACCTAATATCTCAAGATGTTGCCACCTTCTAATAACCTAAAGAAAACACCAAAACAACTAAAGAAACTTCATCGAGTCACCATGAGTTTAAATAATTATCAAGTTGGAATCAGAGAGATGGAAAAGCCTGTGAGAAATGTCCTAAAGCTAAAAAAACAGGCCACGGACTTTTTGTTTCACCTTGTAAAAACTAGTCTTTTATTAATGATATTTTTATGTGAACCTAAAAAAATTTTCTTTCAGTGTCAACCTCTCACTGCAAACATTCGTCTTTACTTTGAGGAACTGGTGACATTACCACCACTAGCGTCGTCCAATGAAGGTCAAACCCTTCTACTTTTGATAAGCAACAGTTTTCAAAACTCACATTAGGCAAAAGGGCATTTCTCACAAGAAAAACATGCTGTTAACTTTGACAAAGGGCTGTTTGTGAGGTTGCCTCCTGTTTGAATTGCCCCATAGTAAGACAGATCCTGGAAAGGGAAGTTCGAGAATCACTCTAATCCAGACCCACTTTTGGTTACTTCCTCTGCTTGCTTCCAACACAGCTGCACAGAATAAAACAAAAAGAGGAAATGGGGACACCCAGATTGAATATTACTGCCTTCAGCAAAAGCCTTTAAAAAACCCTCTCAGGAACCTGTGACATCACAGAGATGTGTCATCTTCCGTGTAGAACTTTGCTTTAAAAGCAGGATTTATGCAGTTTCTTAACACAGACAATTAATTGCTGAAATACAGCTAAGATGCAAGGCATTAACTTAAGAAAAAGGCAACACTCAGGCAAAGTCTTTCCGGGAATTAAAAATGTTATTAACAACCAATTTTTCTTTTAACCAACCAAATAAACAATAGCAAGACATGGTAAGCTTTGGCCCAGAGAAAGAGACTCACAGTAAAACTGCGGACTGAATGTCAGAGCCGTGGTGCTTTAACTCCTCTAAGACTATGGGTGATCTCCCTAAACTTACTTCATTCCTCTGAATCTTAGTATTCTCATATTAAAAAGTGAGTGTTGGACTTGATGATACTTCTTGTTTCTAGACATCTGACTGATGTCTTATGAACACATAAAAATAATATACTTAGATGTAACTCATTATCCCTACCAGTGTCCGACAAACACTCCCTCCTCCTCCAGTAATTCAATTTAGAATGGAGCAATTACCCTGCTTCCATAGTTAGAAATCTGTTAGCCATCCTTTCCTATTCTATTTTTCATAACACAGTCTTCCCTTAAGTTGTTCAGTATCATTTCACTACATATTTTTTGTGAAAACCTAGTCCTATGAGTTTAATATCTAAATCTCTTGTTGAACCATCTATTTTCATCAGCCTTCTCAGTCTAATCCTTAGCTCAGATCTGTCCCCTCTTATTCAGGCTTTGGCAAGAGTCTTCTAGCTGGTCTTCTGCCATTACGTCACACTGTACTGCATCCCCTTGCTACCTAGCTTTTCAAAGCCACCCTTAAAAGGTGCATACTATACACTGTCTCCTATTTAAAGTCCTTCAGATATATTCCTCACTGGACTCAAAATAAAGTCTAAGCACATCATGCAAAGTCCTTCAGCACCATTTCCTACAAACACTCCACCCACACTGCAAAAACTCCTGATTTTCGATAATCTCCTGAATACTTTGAAACCTCCACATATACAGTGTCCTAAACGCCTTGTTGATATAAATCTGTCCCTCAAGACTCGGCTGAAACATCAGCCCTTGTGCCTTTACTGCTAGTTTACCTTTCTGTCCTCCAGAATTCATTGCTAGTGTTTGCTTCTAAAGGGAATACTAAGCAGTACAAAGAGACAAGGCTTAGACATGTCTTTTTCTCTCTCTACACTAACAAAATTAAGAAGTAGAAAAAGAAGCCACCAGAAACAATAGCGAGTTGACAACTACAATCCCTTAATTTGTTCAGACTTCATCTGCATGAATATACTGAAAGGTACCTTTAGTTTATCTCCTATTATCAAGAAAGAAATATTGTAACTTCATAGTGAATATCACTCCGAATATGACAGTACTCCAGACAATCATGCCTTGAGGCCTAGAAAAATTAGTATAATTTATAAGTGCAGAGTGCTAGGGAAACAATCACACTCTTGAAACTGTGTCCCTGGGGGTGTTCTGCTATGGTTGTAATTAGTCTCAGGGAGGTGATAAGATCTAGAGTATCTAGAAAGGATACTTCTAAGAGATGAGAAAAATGGTGCAGAGGCTGCTGTGAGACCATGAGAAAGTTAACTTTCTTGGGTCTCAACTTTCTGTCCTGAAAGTTTAAGGCACCCAATCTGTAGAAAAAATTTGCAGCAATGGTTCTAGAACTACATGTGCACTTCTATGGGACAAAGGTTGAGGTAGGGTGGCCATACTTCAGTTGTCTAGTTTGCTTAGGACAGTCCTAGGTTATGCAAGCGGTCTTAACAAATTATTTTTTAAATGCTTCCTTACACTTTTCCAAATGTCCCATTGGGGGTGATAAATTATATAATAACTATAGTACAACTTTTAACTTTTTCTCTGAAAATCATTGGGAATTATGTACATGTCTGGCTTTTGCTAATTCACAGATTAGGGAAAAGATTGGGAGATGGGAGTTGGAAGCTGGACTGGAAAACTTTTGAAATCTCCTTAAAAACATTTTTTTTTATTTTCAATCTTTTAGCATAAATGAAAGTTTCATATAGTCTTTTAAAAATAATTTTCAGGTTTTATTTACTTTGGTTTAAGTTTACAGAACTCCAGTGGTACTATTTTTTTTTCCAAAGACTATTCTTATTGCACTCCTCCATTGAAAGCTTCCTTGTTTAGGGAATTCAGCAAAATATATACATCATTTTACCATCTGTAGGTTGACAGCATTTAATTAGGAAAACCAGGAGTACCAGAGGACATTTTCAAAGCAGCACCTCAGGTAAGAGACCCCCTCCCCACCTCTGCTGCAACTAATGGTTCTGCAACTCATTTTATGCTCATTGCATTACAGAATTTCCCCTAGAGAATACGAAATTCAAATCGGATGAACAGATGCTCACAAATTTAGGTACTCCATGTACATACCTACAGCAATCATGAAGTGGTAGGTAGAGAGGAAACAGACAAAGGAAGAAACACACAAGAAACTTATAAACCATTAATTTCTTGTCTCTCTTTCCCCTTATCTTTTCTCATCTCCATGGCCCTCTGCCATTATTGCTGTCCATCACTACATGATTTTTCCTATAACCTCTCAGTTGCCACAGACAGAGAGCTCTGCTCTCTGGCAGACAGTCACAATTGAGTTACTAAGGGGCATGTGTTTTCAGATGCCAAAAGTCAGTCTCTTCCTCTCTTCCTCTCTTCACAATCATGGAACTTCCTCTCAGTAGTCTGACTAAGAAACAGAGCTCATAAATACTGAACATTGCTTTTTTAGGCTATGGTTCAACAAACAGAGAAATTGGCTTTATCCTGAACAGAAGTGTTTCTCTAACAACACTGGTCCCCAGTTCCTTCCCCTTTGGACATTTCTCTCCAGATCACAGGCTTTGACCCAGGCTTGTTAGCCAAAGATCATTCAGGCTCATCTTCACCCAAATCCTAGGTCCCAACCACTGTTTCCCATCTTGACCCCAATCAAAATGTGCCCTTCTGCTTCTGTACCCCACAAACAGGAAATAAGCTATCCATGCTCTCATGCCTGATAAGGACATATATTTACATCTTGTTATCTACATTTATATTTTTTTTTTAAAAAAACCATCCTTTCACTGGAGTTAGTTCTTCTTAAGTGAGAAATATTGCAAAGATCTCAAGCAAGAATGCCTTTGAAAATCTTTTCTCTCTGTATATTAGATAGATGTCACTGTCTCATGAAAAACAGCCACAGTTCACCAGCAAACACTTTAATGAATACTTTTTTTGGCACACTATATTTCCTTCCATCCTCTTTTCTCAGTTGAATTTTAAAAGATATATTTGTTTTTACAAAACAATAATGATTTGTCATCTTTGTTTTGGAGTTTATGGAGAAATTATAAAAACCCATGTTTGTCTGTCTCCATCACTCTTTGCATCACATTATTTTATTCGTTAAACAATGCTTTAAAATGTCTTAGATTTATTTTTCTACTCCGGTTACAGCAACTCAGCATTTGTCTCAAGAGAGCCATTCCTCAGCTGCCTTATCTGTTTCTGAGAACCTCGCTAGTAGACTCGGCTGTGCGGCCACATGAGGTAAGGTCATTCAAGCTCATCGTGTCAAACTTGTCATAACCCTGAGACTTCACATCACCGAATTGCCCCTCGTGCATTCTTAGCAATGCCACACAACAGGGGATTTTAGAATCTGATCTGCAATATCATAGTCTCTAATTTGAATGGGTGTTTCAACAAAATTTCCAGCATTGTAAAATTGTGAAGCATAAAAATAAACAGATGAAGAAAATAGTGGCTCACCTCGTTTATTCTATTTCAAGGTGGAAAATTCATAGCAAAAGGAAAGAAAATCTTTTCTACCCATGGTAAGGGGTTGGTGGTAGAAGGGCGTGAGACAGCATAAAAGCCACATTTCCTCTAGCCATCCAGAAAACATCTTTGTTTACCACTGTAGTGTTGCCAAGGCAACAGCAGCTACTCATGACATCACGTCAAGATGGCTATCACAGGCACGATAGCACTGTTGTTTAAATGTTATACTGATTCTTGTCCTTCTCTGTCTTTCCCTAAAGGAAAGGCAAAAGGATCACTGGTAGCCAAAGACTGTAACAAAAGAGGAAAACTAGATTGGAGCCTACATTCAGCTACATATGGATCATTCTTATTTTATTTTTAGCCCAATAGTGATGAGTCGATTCTGATTTGGGGTTAACAGTTGAAGTTTGCACACACCTACACCCTAACCCTCACCTGCCATGTCTTTCCCAAAAATCTCAAAAGGAAATAGTAGAAGAATCACCTCAAACCATTTGGATCATCTCAGACCATCAGGGCATATCTTTGAAGACAGCCATGTTAACATGGCTTATTTTTTTTACATTTCTCTCTGGCCTTGACTCCTTACGGCCACAGAAACTCAAATATAATAGAATGTCATCCTCCCTATATAACTGTCCCCTGCCAACTTCCATACAATGCTCCTGAGAAAAACTTTCTGGCTATTACCCTGAAAATGTAGGAAGGACTTAAGCCAACCGTCAGGAAGAAGTGCACAGACGTTGTGCTGCCCAGTGGTGTGTGCACGGGGAAGCCAGAGGGAGGAGCAGCAGCGAGGAAATGCCAGTGAGCTGAGGTGCAAGGGTCTGCAAAGGGAAGAATCTAGATCAACCTGCTTTCTGCATACAGCCCTTAACACTTTTAGATTGTTTTGCAATATCTGGCAGATTCTCGAGAAGGAAAGTGCCTACGTCCCTATTTGGCTCTCTAAGCAAATAGGAGTCTATGTACTGGAGGGAGTGTAGATTGCAGACTTGGGAACGAGCTGGCACACTGATTAATGGCAGTTCACTCTAGGTGCCCAGAAAGGAAAGCAGAGGATACTATTGGCTCCCTACGCACAGGACTAACCTCACATGGTGGCAAGGAGATCGTGCACAGCTCAGCTTCACACAGATCCTCAGCATAGGTCTAGGGGAGAGGACTCTGCAAAAAAATGAAGCAAAAAGGTTTATAAAGTGAGAGGGAGCTTTGGGAAAGAAATGAAGTTGCCACAGATAAAGTATTACTTCTTTGAGGCATGTGGTGTCTTAGTAAAGAATCAGGCAAAGTGGCCAATACATTTACAATGATGAGGTGCCAGTGCATCATCAGTGGTAGCAATGGACCACATGATGCCTTAAGTGCTGCATATGGGGCTTCTCTCTGTTCTATAAACCCTTCACGGAGGTGGGCCCCATACAAGGTGTACGTCCAACACTCTCTCTTCACTGGGTTCCCTTTTGCCAGCCTGGACAGGTTGGAGGCACTTACTGCCCTTTTATTGTCTCCCAAACGCCTCACACAATTTGTCATATCTACCCACCATGCAATTCCTGAATAGACCCCCAAGTTTCTAATCTTTACTGCCTCTATTCCATGCTTAACTCTCCAAAGTCTCAACCTCATGGCATAAAACTTTCTACTTTGCAAGGTGATGGGGAGAGCTGTGTAATCATAGGCCTATATTTGGAGTAACTGTGGTCATTTTTACCATTCAATTCACAACATAGTTCACTATTTACCAAATCTGCTCAAATTGCTAACCCTTCATTGAGTACACAGCATTCAGGTTCTCAGGACAACATACAGGAGAACTCTAAAGGAAGTCATAATTTTGAAAAAGATATGAATATAAGTTCTTATTTGTGTAAATTATTGCTTCCTGCAGAAAGAGAAAAAAATGTTTATGACATCATGGAAGAAAAATGCTTCATTAAAAGTTATGTTTGTATGTATGTGTTTGTATGTTAGTTTATTTACTTATTTATTTATTTTGCAATCCCTATCAAAATACTGAGGGCATTTTTCACAGAGCTAGAACAAATAATTTTTAAATGTATATAGAAGTACAAAAGATGCCAAATAGCCAAAACAATCTTGAGAAAGAAGAACAGAACTGGAGAAACCACACTCCCTGACTTTAGACTATACTACAAAGCTACAATAATCAAAAGAGTATGTGTCCATAAACAGGTGAATGGACAAAGAAGATGTGGTACATATGTACACTGGAATACTACTCAGCCATTAAAAAAGAATGAAATCTTGCCACTTGCAACAACATGGATGGACTTGGAGGTTACTATGCTAAGGGAAATGTCAGAAAAAAGACAAATACTGTATGATATGATTTATATCAATATGTGGAATCTAAAAAAAAAGAACTAGTGAATATAACAAAAAAAGAAACAGACTCACAGATGTAGAGAACAAACTAGTGGTTACCAGCACAGAGAGGGAGGTGGGGAGGGGCAAGATATGGATAGGGGCTTAAGAGGTACAAACTACTATGTATAAAATAAATAAACTACAAGTATATATAGTACAACACAGGGAATATAGCCAATACTTTATAATAGCTATAAATGGAATACAACCTTTAAAATTTTTGAATCATATTGTACACCTGAAATATATAATATTGTACATCAACTAAACCTCAATAAAAATATAATACTCGTGCCATAAGACTACAGCCTATAGAAAGGGCTGCTATAAGTAAATGAGTGAGAAATGAACTGACCATATTGCATAGTAAAAAAAAATTAAATAAGAAATAGCAGAGCATCAAATATCTCCTCTGCTGCCCATCTACAGTCTAGATCACACACATCATAATATGGCTTTCTATTTATTAAAAGAAAAGGTGGAGAAAAAACTTGTTCTGATTTTTAAAATCCACTCCCAAAGTTAAACAAACAAACAAAAAAGAGTTATGTTTTCAATGAGGAATAGATTATTAGTGAATAATCACATAAAGTTAAAACTAAAAATAATTGCCATAAAGAAAAACTGGTTACATACCAATTGACATCTTTAAGAGAAAAGCCAAAAAGTATATAGTTTTAAAGTTTGTTAACTATATTTTAGGTTTATATTGTACTTACTTATCAACTCTGATTTTCATGTAAGCAATTATTATTTCAAGTCTTTAATTTCATTACAAACAATTGATTCTTTAAGCTCAAATGTAGGATTTGTATTTTCCCTATTAAATTTCATTTTATGAAAATGCCACATTATTCACGTTAACCTCATGTAACAAACGCTAAGAAACTTTTTGTCCTATTCACCCAATAACTCTCAGGTTTTTATTTCTTCTCTGAAAGTCGGAAGACTAATCAACAGTTCATGAAAGAAGTATAAGTACAATGGAGAAAGCTTGTTAATACCCTGGATGAGTAGTAATAGGTTGATTGATGAAGAATAATAAGGGTCTACCTTATAACTCCAAGGATTTTTCTGCAAAAAAAGTTTCGTATCTTTTATTTTGATGTACGAGGAACTCCCATCATACCCATTACCCAGATTCCACAATTTGTTTACATTTTGCTCCATATGATTGATTTCTGTCTATCTGTGCATGTACATATACATTTTTTTTTTCTGAACCTTTTGACAATAAGCTGGAGACAATGTATTTTTTTATCCCTAAAATTTTAAGTTATATTTCTGAGGAGGAAGGACATTTCCTTACCTAACCCCTGTATAATTACCACAATCAGAAAACTTAATATTGATATCTGGATGTTATGGACCAAATGTTTGTGTCCTTCCCCAAATTCATATGCTGAAGCCCTAACCCCCAATATGATGATATTTTGA
Organism: Hippopotamus amphibius kiboko; assembly: GCF_030028045.1. Classification (NCBI taxonomy): domain Eukaryota; kingdom Metazoa; phylum Chordata; class Mammalia; order Artiodactyla; family Hippopotamidae; genus Hippopotamus; species Hippopotamus amphibius. The sequence continues at coordinate 66,884,026 of NC_080193.1, read as the reverse complement.
ATTGGGGCCTTTGGGAAGTAGATGAGATCATGGGGATGGGGCCCTGGTCTGATTGGGTAAGTGCCCTTTAAGAAGAAACACCAGATGGCTCTTTCTCTCCCTCTCCTTCTCTTTCTCTCTCTTCTCTCTCTCTTTCTCTCTCTCTCTCCACCCCAGCCCTTCCCTCCTCCTCTTCCTGCATGCCACTTGCAACCCAAAGAGAGAGTTCTCTCAGAAACTGCTGGCATGCTGATCTTGGACTTCTGGCCTCCAGGACTGTGAAAAAATAAATGTCTATTATTTAAGTCACCCATTTTATGGTATTTTGTTATGTAAGCTCAAGCAGACTAAGACACTAATCCACAGCCTATATTCAAATTTTGTTAATTGTTCCAATAATGTCTTTTATAGCTGCTTTCTCTTCCTCAGCTCAGGGTCCAACTTAGGCTTATATGTTAAAATTAATTGTCATGTTGCTTTAATCTCCTTTGATCTGGAAACTTTTCCCTGACTTTGTCTTTCATGATCTTGAAATTTCCTCTTTCCTTGTCTTTCATGACCTTGACATTTTCAAAGTGCACAGGTCAATCACTTCATAGAATGCCCCTTGGTCTGAGTTTGTCTGTTTCCTCATGATTATGTTCAAGTTCTTTGCTTTAGCAGGACTATCATGGAAGTGATGGGTTGTCCTTCTTTGCATCATATCTGGAGGTATTTGATATTGGTGGTCCCAGTATTGATGGTGTTTACTTTGGTAATTGCCAGGTTTCTAGACTGAAAGGTGCTATTTGTTGCTCTGCAATTAACAAATCATTTGTTTAGAGATAAGTGAAGCCTATGTAAATGTCCTGGTTCATTCAAATTCTACCCACAAGTTTTACCCATCAGCATCCAAAGATGATTTCTCTGTCATTCCTTCCACATTTATTGGTTGTCATTCTACTATAAAGAAGAACAGCTTTCCCTTCTGTCTGTTTTTTAAATTTACATAAGAAAGGACTTATGAATCCTTATTTTATATACTGGACTGTAAGTTTAACTATTGTTATTGTTGTTATTATATTTTGATGCTTAAATTGTTCCCAAATCTGCCAGTGGAAGCCCATTCAAGCTGGCTTCCATGTCCTTTTGACACGCCCCTGTCATTCTCTGGGCACATTCTTATTTTCTGCCACAACAAGATATTCCAGTCTCATCTTGTTCTTTCCTGCTGCAGTTCTAGAATCATCAATTACTCCAAGAAGCCATGATCCCGGTTCCTTTTTATGGATAAAGGTGATTAGATGTCAAGATCATCTGGGCGTTAGGTGTGTTCTTGGCTATAAATGTGGCTTTGTTTCAGGGCTTCTCAGCAGACAGAGGTGTGTACACACACACAATTAGTTTCTTTACATCATTCAAAAATTGAGGTTTAATTCTCTTTCTTCATTTTGTTTCCTTTCTCCTTTCTTTTTTGCCTTTTCTTGTCTGGCTACCATTCTCTATCTTTCTCCCTTTCTTTTACTTCTTTCTTTCTTTTCCCATGTTTATTCAGTCACCTTGTTTACAGCTAAGAGAAATGTGTCTTTGAATTTTCCAGGCACATAAATCACGTACATCTCCCATTCATTCAAGAAAGAATGGGAATAGATAGGGGAGAGGCTGCAGACTGGAAATGTCCCAGGAAGAGAGTATGCTGGTGGCCCTCCAAGCCCCTTATTTTCTACCAAAAGAATGAGGAATGTTGTTCTTGGCAGTTGTCCTTTGCAACATCCCTTGGTCTGGACATAATCACTAAAGAGAAGTGAGAGGAAGCCAGGCTTAAGTTTAAAATCATCTTGGACCTATGTTTCCCAACAATTAAACATAACCTTAAAAAAACAAAAAATTTGCAGTTTGAAGAAATTACACCAGACACTTTAACTTGTTTTAAGAAGCTTAAATAACAGATTCATAGAGTAGAGCAGTACTGCCAAAGCAGCAAAACATTTGGGATTCATAACTTGACACAAAATGTTTTTCTACTTTAACTTCCTAGTTTAAGATCTAATTAAGGGGGGTGATGTTTTCCTGCATACAATGGTAGGTCCTAAGTGGGTGTGAATATAAAATATACATATCTGGTGCAAATGTAGGGCTCAAAAATCAACCTTTCTGTACCAATTCAGGGCTCATAAAACTAAGCCTTCCAAATCTGGTATACTTCTCAAAAATATTCTAAAGGGTTCATCTAGGTCGCTTTGTTTGCCTTTTTCTTGACCTTATGGCTTTTTACCAAGTCATAGATTCATAGAATTTTAGTCAAAATTATGCAATCCTACCTTCTTAGTCTATGCTTACTTTTAAAGGAATTGTTTACTAAGACAAGTTTAACAGGTAGAGACTATTGAGAATTTTACCTCATTCTGAATAAAATCCTTTCAGTGCCTACAGTAAGCTGATAAATCAATTAGCTTTCAAATATTTCAATCAAGCATAACTTTTGTTTATTTATTGATGCCTGGCCATGTGCAAGGACCCTGTAGGTGCTGTGGATGTAGAAGCCTGGCTGGTGCATGGAGATTAGATGGCAGGGGATTACGGACAGAAGCAGGGACACCAGTTCGGAGGCTATTGCAATAACAGCTTATGCAAAAGGTAAACAACATGGACTAGGAGGATAGGTAAGGTGGTAGGTTAGCTGAATTTAAATATATTTTGTTAGAACTCACAGAATATGCTAATAACAGGATGTAGAATTGAGAAAAAGAAAGAAGTCAAGGGAATTCCCTGGCAGTTCAGTGATTAGGGCTCCCCGCTTCCACTGCAAGAGGCATATGTTCAATCCCTGGTTAGGGAACTAAGGTCCCACACACTGCAAGGCACAGCTAAATTAAAAAAAAAAAAAGAATTTCGTTTAAAAAAACATTTGAAAAAAAAAGAATTTCATCCAAGAAGAAAAGCAGAATTTTTTTAAAAAGTCAAGATGACTTCAGAATTGTATTTGTTTTTTAGTCTGAACAACTAGAAGAGTGAACTTGTCCTGCATATTGGAGGGAAAGACTAAGGGAGAACAGATTTGGAAGAGGAAAGAAGACAAGTGTATTTTGTGGGCATGATAATTTGGATATGAGCATTCTATTTCAAAGTGGAGGTGTATAAGTATTCCGAGTGGATAACTTAAGTGGGGTTCCATGGAGGATCAGGACTGGAGAAGTCATCAGCTTATAAACAGGATTTTATAGCATCAGACTGGGGCCCAAAGGTCTGTTTTTAGCTGACATTTCTTGAATCCTTACTGTGTGCCAGCAACTGTTCTGAGTGCTTTGCATGCATTGATTCATGTAACTCTAACAGCAATTCAATCCAATCAGGTAAATACGTTTATTATCATTATTTACAAATTAATAAACTGAGAGCAAAGAGAGACTATGTCATGTGTTCCAGGTTGCATTGCTAGTAAATGTCAAGGCAGAATTTGAACCCCAACAGTATGAATCCACAATCTTGCTGTTAACCATTAAGCTGCTGTTATTTATGTGATATGATCCTGCATGAAAGAAACTTATGGTTTAGTTGAAGAAATAAAATTAGCACACATCAAAAAACTAAAGACTATTTCGCTACTAACACCTTTTGGCACTGACTATGAGGCAAAGGAGTTTAGAATATGTGTGAACTACCAAGATAATGGGACACAGCAGTAATTAGCTGCTTCATTATGATTAAATTACACGCTGGAGATCTGAAAGAATTTTGCTGGTTCCATAGATATCCAATTTACAGCCATAGATTAGCTTAGTCATGGGTATTATCAAGCTCATAATGGCTAATCATTTAGATATTGTGCACACCTTGCCCTACTGCCTAGCACTTTTGTAAAATCTCACTGTCATTTAAGTCTTTCGCAATCACCCTTCATAAATAGGAGTGAAGAATGCTACTTAAAGGTTCATTGCATTAACCCCTTGTCTTCTAAATAGACAATTATAGTCTATGTTCACTTCATTCTACATAGTAAGCAAGAACTTAGGAACATTGTGGGAATTTCAATTAACTTAACAGATATTTATGGAGCACCAAATTGAGATTGGTAATGTACTTAGCCCTGTGAGAATATCTTTGCCCCAAGATTTTGCAGGCTCTGTGCGAAACTGTGCTAATTTCTCTCCTTTGAACATAAAGCAGGGGTCTCTGACTTTCTGATGAGGAAATACTTCTACTTTTCCTATGCAAGGATGACCACCTAACTTCTAGACTCCTGCTGTTCGATATTGCCTTTGCTGACAGTGCTGAAAGTGTGTGTTACCAGAACAGGCTCCCTAGAAGCATTTTCCAACTCAGAGAATTATTTGAACAGAGTATTGTCTATAGTAGCAACAAATGTTTCTCTGGTGTTCTAGGTCAGTATTCAACATGGCCCATGGACCACTCCAGCCCATCAGTTGTTTTTGTATAACCCATGAGCTTAAAATGGTTTTTCCATTTCTAAATAGCTAAAAAAAAATAAAAAGAAGAATAGTATTTCATGATGTGGGAAAATTATATGAAATTTACATTTCAGTGTCTATAAGTAAAGTTTTATTGGAACATGCTCATCCATTTACATGTTATCTATGGCTATTTTTGTACTATACAACAGTAGAGTTGAGTATTCATGACAGAGACCATAAGTCCTGCAAATTCTGGTCCTTCACAGCAAAAGCTTGCTAACCCCTTGCTCTATATACTTAAAAAAAGGATCTGTCAGAACATATTTTGAAATATAAAAGTTATTCATTATTATACTTCTGTCCTTAAACATCACAGCCCTATGTGGCAAAGCCTAGTCAAAAGTAAGAGGACCATCTTTATCAATGAGTTACAAAACAGAACAACATTGAAGCAAACCAACTCATCATTTAAAAAGAAACTAATTTGATAATAGTCCTGAGAGACAGCCAAACCAGAGTTACCACTGGCTTCTTTTTAATGACTTTCTATTCTTTCTTTAAGAGGATTTATTCCTAAATGTTTTCAGATAGGAAATTCCAGGGTTCTACACATGCATTCGTATTGGGCATTTTTTTTTTTTTTGTAGAAGAATGTGGAGAAGAAGGCTTTATGGTCTAAGGACAGAGCCCTTAGACTTAAAAACAAAAGCAAGATGATTAATTTATAATTGCATAAGGCTGTGACTAGTCAGAGTGTTAAAAAATTTAATTATCTCTTGTCATACCCACAACTTAAGTCGGCAAATTAAGTATATTTATCTTTGGTTTGAAATGAGGAAATTGAGGCTCAGAGCCTCATTGTATAATTTTTTACAAAGCATAGGGCTTAGAGTCAAAATCCCTGATCTTCTTCCCACTCAACTCTCCAAGCAACAGTGTCCCTTATGTAGAAAGAGAAGTGAGAACTCTTGACCAGCTAACCTCACTGGGATATTTGTTGTAAGACTGAATGAGATATATATGGACACACTTTATAAAAAGAAGAAGAAAAAAGAGAGAAGAAAGGAAAGTAATTTGCTTAGATCAAGTAACTCTTGGATAACTGGGGGTATTCACCTGCCTTCCAGCCCTGTGTTCATTCCATTAGCCAAGGTTAATGGAGATGAAAATAAAAATCATTTGCAATGGGAATCTATGCTTTTGGCCATCAAATGTTGTAAGCTTAGTCAGGATGAATTTCACACCAGAGGGACCTGCGATCCGCGACTGCACTGCTCTCACCTCTTTCCTCTAGCAAGTAGAGCAACAAAAGCTTTACACCCACTGCAACAAATGCCATCAATTCAAAATTTCCTTTAATAGCATGGATGCTGATATCATGAGTGTCAACACAACAGGGTTCCAGATGCCACTCAATCTATGTATTATTTAATAAATTGCAAATGTACTTTACTGAATAATATAATTGATAAAATCACCTTATCTTTGGACTTCAATGAACTGCTTGTGTGATGATGTTGTTCTTCATTACATGCCTGAATGCACTCATTAAGCTCAGAGTGAACAATAAGCCTGAAAAAGCAGAAAGGTGGTGTGCCTGAACCAGCAGGAAGTCCACATTTCAACCACCCCAGGATCTGGCAGGTCTGTTCCTCGAGAAGGAGAATATTCCAAGCATTGCACCTACATTTCATATTCAATAGGCGATTAAGCCTTTTGCTTTTCAAAAACTGAGAATGAGAGCTGAATATCCTTGATTATAAACACAAACCTGAGATGGGAAGATTCTTAAATTCACCTATTTTTCAAGTTATTAACACCTTTTACCTGTGCTGCTGAAATGCCTACACCTGTTTTCAAATTAATTTTCCCTCAAGCTGTGTATATCCTTGCCTTAAAATAGCACCACATTCCTGGGAACTTCGGAGGCTTTTACCTTCTCTCCTTGCTGTCTGATAGCAAAGGATGTACCCAGCTAGTCTGACAAAGGCTCTGCACAAGGGTTACGCAGCTTCATCCCTGTTGGAAAGGATTTCTGAACTAGATTTGGCTGATATAAAGCATTCATTTTTCTGGGTTCCCAAGTTTTAAACAGAATCCATTCACTAACTCATTCACCAAATATGTATTGAGCACTGGAATATTCCGGGTTCTGGGGATAAAAACAGATGAATAGAATAGAACAAAGTCCCTGTTTCCTTGATTCTCACATTAGTGGGGGTAGAAAAGGAAAGACAAACAATAAACAGAACATCTAGCATAATAGGTTTCATTATAATGAAATATAACATATACAGTATAATATGATATTATAAAGTGCTAGGGTGAAAATATGATGTGATAAGAGAGCAGAGTGGTAGGTGGAGCTGGAAATACTACCTTGCATAGAATGCTCTGGTCAACATCAATAATGCCCTGAAGTACTGCTGGTTGTCCTCTTCTTCCAGGAACACTCGAGGGTTACATTTGCTCACATTTCAAAAATTGGACATGACTATATGACTTACTTTGGCCTATGAAATGTGAATAGAAATGACATAGCACTGTCAGGCTGAAGAATTTGGGAGCCAATGTGCATCTCTCTGAGAGGTGTTTTCCCTGCTGTGTCAAAGCTTTAAGCCTCATGTTGAAATAGTGGTATTACAACTTCTGGTTTCTAGTTTGGCATGTAAGAATCTTGGAAGTCAGCACTCTTTCCTACACAAGAAGAAAAAAGTTGAAAAAACTAAAAATCAACAACTTGTTTTAGATCCAACAGAGAATTGAGGTTACAAGGAAAAAAAACTGTCCCCCCACCCCCAAACTGGGGAGGCAGACAGGTGGATACAGAGAATTACAATTTACTGGAATAAAAACCTGCAAGTAAAAACCTCCATGGGAGCCAATGTCAGGATAAGAAAACCTAAATGGGAATCGATGGAATTGCTGGTGGCTCAATACGGACAAATTTGAGAGTTAAAAATTCCAGGATACCTCTTAGGAGGATGACCCATACACTTTAGTGAGGTTTACCTCTAGGAGCCCTGCCAGGTTCTCACAGTGAAGATCGCAGGAAAATTCCCTGGTGCTTCCAGCAGGGGAGGAGGAAAAAGGAACCATTTTGAAATACTCCCAGAGCACTCTTTTTATTAGCAAGGCACACCCTCAAGAGAAACTATTTTACTAGAGTTTAACCAACTTGAGTTTTATCAGAACCTAACTGATCTGGAAGACAAGAAGCACCCAACTCCAGCTCCCTCTAGCCTTCCTGCCTAAACTAACGGTGATGGGGACTGAAAAGCACTAGTGAAGGTCACAGCCCAAGTGCGCAGGCACAGGCTCACTAAAACCTGAAAGTCAAAGCGTAGAACTATAGAGTGCCTCCTCTCCCCCTACACCTTACCACAACATCAACAGGGCTCCTGTATAATAGGCAGATACTATGCAAAGAACTGCATGCCTCAGAACTGCTTAAGAAAAAGTCTCCAGGGAAACCCACAGACAACAGGAGAGACAAAAACAAGGGCACCAGAGGAAATTTTAGCTTCTGACACCTACAGCTACAGCAAACAATAAAGACAGCCTAGCTCTTAATCAGATAAACACAAAACTTCACACTAAAAGGCTATGTACCTCAGTACCTTTTACCCAGTACATCATGCCTGGTTTACAACAGAAAATCATAAGGCATACTAAAAGACAAGAAAATATATAGTTTGAAGAGACAAAGTGAGCATCAGAACAGACACAGACATGGCAGAGATGTTGGAATATTAGACCAGAATTTAAAGCAACCATTATTAATATGCTAAGGGATATAATGAAAAAAGTGTACAACATGCAAGAACAGATAAGTAATGTAAGCAGAGAGATGGAAATTCTAAGAATCAAAAGGAAATGCTAGAAATCAAAACACTGTAACAGAAGTGAAAAACGTTTTCGAAGGGCTTATCAATGGGCTGGATACAGCCATGAAAAGAATCAGTGAACATTAAGAAATGCTAGTAAAAACTTCCAAAACTGAAATGCAAAGAGAAAAAAAGAACTTAAAATATAGGATATCCAAAAACTGCAGGACAATTATAAAAGGTATAACATATGCATAATGAGAATACCAGAAGGAGAAGGGAAAAAGAAAAGAAAGGAACAGAAGAGATAATTCAAGCAATAATAACAGAGAATTTTCCAAAATTAATGACAGACACCAAACCAAAGATCAAGGAAGTTTAGAGGACATGATGCAGGATAAATACACAGGCATAAAAAATATAGCTAGGAATATTATATTCAAAATGCAGAAAATCAAAGACAAAGAGAAAATCTTAAAAGAAGCCAAAGAACAAAACACCTCACCTATAGAGGAGCAAGGGTAAGAACTTCCTCAGATTTCTCTAGAAACTATGCCAGCAATAAGAGAGTGAAGTGAAATATTTAAAAAAAAAATTTTAATCCACCAACCTAGAATTCTCTATCCAGCAAAATTACATTTCAAAAGGGAAGGAGAAATAACACTTTCTCAGACAAACCAAAACTGAGGAAATCTGACACCAGTAAACCTGCTTTCCAAGAAATGTAAAATAGAAATTCTTCAAAAAGAAGGAAAATGATGATGTCAGACACTAATATCTACATAAAGAAAGGAAGAGCATTAGAAAAGGAAAAAACAAAGGTAAAATAAAATCTATTATTTTTCTTATTCAAAATTTTTTAATTTTTAAGTTTATTTTTTTATTGAAGTGTGGTTGATTTACAATATTATATTAGCTTCAGGAGTACAGCATAGTGATTCAGTATTTTTACAGTTTTTACTCCATTGAAAGTTATTACAAGATAATGGCTACAATTCTCTGTGATGTGCAGTATATCCTTGCTGCTTATCTGTTTTATATATAGCAGTTTGTATCTCTTAATCCCATACCCCAAGGTGCCCCTCCCTCCTTTCCTCTCTCCACTGGTAACCACTAGTTTGTTTTCTATATCTGTGAGTCTATTTCTGTTTTGCTGTAAACATTTATTTGTATTATTTTTAGATTCCACACATAAGTGATATCATACAGTGTTTTCTTTCTCTGACTTACTTCATCAAGCATAATATTCTCTAGGTCCATGCACATTGCTGCAAATGGCAAAATTTCATTCTTTTTATGACTAATATATGGTATATATATATACCACATTCTTACTCATTCACCTGTTGATGGACACTTGGGTTGTGTCTATATCTTGGCTACTATAAATGGTGCTGCTATGAACACTGGGGTACAAGTATCTTTCTGAATTAGTGTTTTCATTTTTTAAAAAATATATACCCAAAAGTGGGATTACTGGGTTATATGGTAGTTCTATTTTTAGTTTTTTAAGGAACCTCCAAACTTTTTTCCATCTTGGCTGTACCAATTTATAATCCCACCAGCAGGGTACTAAGATTCCCTTTTCCCCACACCCTCACCAACATTTGTTATTTGTAGACTTTTTTGATGATAGCCATTCTGATAGATGTGAGGTTATATCTCATTGTCGTTTTGATTTACATTTCTCTGATGATTATTTTTCTTATTTTAATTGATCTAACAGATAACAGTTTGTTCAAAATAATAATAACAATATATTTGGTAATATAGCATATGGATAAGTAAAATTAATGACAGCAATATCATAAGATATGGGAGGTAGAAACAGAGAATACTCTAAGATATTTGTATTACTAATGAAGTGGTATACCATTATTTGAAAGTGGACTTACATTAGTTGTAATTGTACATTGCAAACTCAAGGGAAGTGACTAAAAAAGTTAAAAATAATGTAATCGATATGCTGAGAGAATATCATATATTAAAACCAGAGAAAGCAGAAAGAGATGGAAGACCCCCCCCCAAAAAAAAACAAACAAGGAATAAAAGCAATGACTAGAAAATAGTAACAAATGTGGCAGATATTGATCCAACTACATTAATAATCACTTCAAACATCAATGGCCTAAATATACCAATTAAAAGACAAAGACTGACAGAGCAGATAAAACACACACACATACACACACACACACACACACACACACACACACACAAGACCTGACTACATGTAATGTACAAGAAACAAGAAACCCACTTTAAATATAAAGACACAAATAGATACAAGTTAAGAGATAGGGGAAAAAAGGTAAAAGGATGGAGAAGTTTATATGCTAACACTAATCAAAAGAAAGTTGAAATAGTGGCATTACCATGTGGTGGTGCCTTCATCAGCCTGGGTCCCTCAAGCCCATGATGAGCAGAGCCCCATCTTGCTGTTTCAAATTAAACATATAGGGAAAATAAAAAGCAAGCTTTTGTTATTTTAAATCATTGAGACTTGGGCATTGTTTGTCGGCACAGCACAACCTAGCCTAGCCTGACTGGTCTGAGTGGTCGGGGAGGAGCTCTCTGATAGCCACCTGAAGGACGGGTGATAGGAGATCTGTGCATATCCAGGGCAGGGAGCTCCAGGAAAGGAGACAATAAGAACTGAGGCTCTGAGTCAGGAGTGTTCTGGAACAGTGACAACAGTGTGGCTGCGGCAGAGGGAAGAAGGGACAGAATAGAAGACGGTAACAGAGAGAGTCAGGGCCAGATACCAGAATAAAATCCAAAATCCTCACTAAAGTTATTTTACATTTTCTTCTGCGAGAGATGAGAAACATATCAGTTTTCTCCATAACAAATCACCACAAACTAAAGAGCTTAAAATGACACAAATGTATTATCTTACAGTTTCTATGGGCCAGGAGCCTGGGCGTGGCACAGCTGGGTTCTCTGCTCAGAGTCTCGCCAGACTGAAATCAAGATGTCAGCAGGGGCTATGATCTCATCTAAGGCTTGGGATCCTCTTCCCATCTCATTCAGGTTGTTGGCAGAATTCATTTCCATGTGATTGTAGGACTGAGGTCCTTGTTTTCTTGCTGGATATCAGCCAGAGATTATTCACAGCTCCTAGAGGCTGCCCACAAATCTTTGCCAACATCCATCCCCCTCACAACATGGCCACCTTCTTCCAGCACAGCAGAAGGGCATCTTGCTGACATCAAATTTCTCTGACTTTTGGGAAGACCTGGACTCTTTTAAAGGTCTCACCCAATTAGGTCAAGCCCACTCAGGATAATCTCCCTTTTACTTATCTGAAGTCAACTGATTTGGGACCATAATGATACCTGCAAAATTCATTTTGTCTTATAACAATCCTGAGAGCGAAATCCCATCATATATACAAGTCCTGGTCACATTCAAGGGATTGTTCTTCTAAATAATTACAGAGAGTGTGCACATGAGGGGCTGGGAATCTTGGGGGCCAGCTCTGAATCCTGCCTACTACTAGAAGCCATCTGAAGATTTGAAACAGCAGAAGGACGTGATCTGGCTTATGTTTTAAATGCATCACTCTGGCTGCTGAGTAAGGAATAGTCTGTTGTCAGACACGGGTGGAAAAAAGGAGACCAGCAGGCGGTGATTACAACTGTCCAGGAAAGAGGTGATAGGAGCTTCAGCTGGGGTTTAGCAAATGAGATGATAACATGCGTTAAAGTCGAATATTATATGCATTACAGTTTTTAGCAAACACGTATGAAATAATCAGTTCAATAATATAGACTGGAATTTTAACACAATGTCAAATAAGCACTATACTTTTATGTACCACTTTTTTATGTTAAAATTTTACCAACACTTCTTAGCCCATTGGACTATGACTATTTCAATCTGAAAAAAATAAAGGCTGAGGGGCCAAAACTTAGAGATTGTGCATCCCCGTGTGCCCAGTTTATTTTGACAAGTAACTAAGGCCCAGCATATGCTGGGAGTCATATGTACCCAAGCCTCCTTTCTTCTTTACAGGGGGAGCCACAAAGACTTTAAAACTGTTTAATAGGGGACATAGAGGGAGGATATTGTCACGTGCTGGTTTCAGAGAAAACAAAAGTGTAATATTACCAGTTACTCAAATGAAAACCTATCACCCCCATGCCTCCTCTTCCCATGAAAATACCACTGAGGTAGAAAGATATGGAAATCTGGTGCCAAACAGCTAATCCCTATGTGTAAACAACCTGAAAGATCCTAAAGTACAGAAGTTTGTTCATTTAGCCCATATTTGTCCAAATATTTGGCCATTGATTTTTTTGCCTTACATCTATTAAAATTCCATATATTGTGGGAAATTCTTCCAAATTAGTTGGTTCCATTATGCTTTTGCTGGGCAATTTTAATTACATGTACCATATTCTTAGGTACTTGTTTAGGTTATATAGACAGTCTGGCTAGAGCTAAAAACAGCTGGAAACATTTCTGGAATTGAGGAGTTCCTTTAATTTTGAACAGTTACAAGAGAAATTAGCTGTCCAGGAAGGAGAAAATGGAGCCTAATAAAGCTAGAAACAGACACAAATATGTCTATCCAGAACGAAAGGAAGATTTCCATTGGGAAAATGCTCTCATAACTGGAAATTAGCCTTCTCTTTTTGACAGCTAACTACTGTACTTTAAAACACTCTCTTTAGGATGACTGGAATGATTATGGCTACTGCATCCTTCTGTGGGGAAATGGCTCCTGGAGAGATAAAGAGTGAGAGTAAGCAGGCTGAATAGTCCTATCTAATTAAAACCTGTCATCTAATTAAACACATTCCCAGCAACAGGAGGGTCTTAGTTAGTTTTCTGATAGGGTAATGGTTTTCCAAAGCATGAGTCACACAATCAAATGTTCTCACTGAGCATCACCAATTATCCTTTATTTAGGCACAGTTTCTCTTTTTATGGAAACAAGGACCCCAATTTTTCTATATGCAAATTAAATAGAACACTATTCCTCTTACACATGGTGTCTCCAGAAAAAAATATTCCCTTTCCTTGTTGAATATACTGGTGATCTTTGCGATACATGAACATCAAATTACAAATCTAGGCAGTAATGATCTATTTTCCCATTTTCTCCTTTTTGCCATTATAGGAATGACTCCATTCTAAGGCAATACCATGCTGCTTGAATTTTTAAACTTCTAAGTCCTGAAAACAACTGTGCTTCAATTTTGGCTTGTCCCACTGGAGCAGTCAAATCAAGTTAAAAATGCATGTACACATGAGCAGCTTTGACATCAAGATATCATTTGGCTATTAAACATTCATAGCGCTGTGTTTTTCTAAGCATTGCCTATGTATCCACATACAAGGCACCAAAATTCAAACTCTGTTGAAAACAAACATTTTGAAATAATTAATTTTCTGCTACTGGCTTTATTCCCATTATAACCTCCACTTTCCCAAAGGTTAACATGGGCTGGTCCCAAGTGCAAGGCCAGCTGTTGTTCCTCTCACTCTCCTATAGAACCATCCAGCCAACTTCTCTTAATTACATGTTGTTCTAGCCCCAGCTTAGCTTGTCCAAGTACTTGCTAAATTTTCTTTGCTGCAAGAGGCGCTAGCTAAAAACCTCTACCTAAAAGTACAAATGGGAACTAAAATGAAATCTTTTTTCCAAATTCCAAAGCAATTATTCCTTCTTTGTGACTAAACAAGAGACTACAATGTTAGTTACACAGAATTTTCCATTTGAGAAAGTGAAACTGAGCTTTTAACCTCCACTCGCTTGAGGGCCTAGCTTTGTAACCAGCCTGCTCTCATTGGTGCTGTGTTGCCTAGAGACAAATCAGTCATATATGTTTGCATGTGTGCAAGAGGGAGATGGTTCCTAATGCTGTAGAATGCTAGCACTCCTGACTCTCCAGAAAAATGGTCGTGTTCTCTGGCTCCATCATAATCACACTCATGTAAAAATCTCAAACGTCTTCCCTTGTCAGAGAATGAGCTTATTACACCTCTCTCACAGTTTCTCTTCTCTAGCAATTAGAAAGTCTCAAAAGAAACTTTTTGGTTGTATCTAAATTCCAATTTGCCTCATTTATTTTTGCCCATCAATGCAAGGTGATAAAACTGAATTCTACTAAGTATGTTGCATAAGCCCACATCTTAGTCTGTGTCTCTGTGCTGCCTTTTCCTTTCTTTATCCTACAAATAAATGTCCTTCCTCTTAGAAAAGTAAACCAAGCAAAGCTTAGCATAACACCTTTAATAAAAGATAAACTTACCCATGTGGGGTGATTCTACATTGCCTTCTCCTATATAAACAAGTATATATAGACATATAGATATATAGATACATATCTGAATCCGATTGACCCAGAGTTTACCTTAGATCCTTTATCTATTATTTGGCTACATAGGCAAGAACTCCTGCTATTCATATATCCAAATTGTCTGCTTTTATTGATAAGAATATCAATTAGTTAAGTGATTTGCCTAAAATCCCATGACAGAGTAAGAACAAAGCAGGACCAGAAAGCAATTTTCCTTCCTATAGTTTATGTAATATTTGTTTTCCTGATCAATCTCGCTTGCAAGGAGTTAATCAAGTACCTACTTTGAGAGCAAATAAAGAATTGAATATGAAAAATGAGCACATTAATTTAGAAAAAATGGTCATAGTAATTTAACTATTATTTTCTTGATGAACACACACATTCAAAGAGAAACAGACAGACACAGATAGATAACAGCACAAATTATATCATTGCTCTGCCATTTTATAATTCCCTGGCTTTTGGAGATAAGATCCCTTAGACAAAGAGATGGCCTTGCTGGAAGCCAAGGAACTTAGCACAAACTCTCTTTCAGCCCCAAGTTGATTCTCTGGCAACACTCAACTGAACTTCCATGATGGGCTGCACGGGTTGCTTTGCAACAGTTCACTAAGCAGCACCACAGGTAATAAAGATGGAACCAGTGGTCAAATCACAAGTGATGACAAGATGCTGTATCATTTCAAAGCAAATATGTGGTATTTTAAACATTTTTCTAGTCACAGTTCTTGGTTTAATATCCTGATTTCAAACACATCATGTTGACAATTCCACAAACCTTGTTCAAGTAGTAGATAATCTTATTGAACAACAGATACTTTGTTTTCTGCATTTGATGTTCTAGTTTAATGAAGTGTGACAAATCTGGGTAATGTCAAGTCTGTGAAATATAAGGTGATATTTTTCTATTTAATGGCAAATGAAGTGGCATCAGTGTGACTGTTTATCTGCAACCTTTTTTCCTCCCAACAAGATTACTACTAGCTTGCTTACTCAAGGGTAGTAAGGCTGTTTTAGAGACATCCTGATTGGGATTGTATACAAGAATTGACCTTCAGTAAAGCAACAGAGTGGGCTCTGCACAGAAGAGACATGAACGAGAGCTCCACTGTGGTAGTTTGGGAAAATGACACCACTTCTTCCCATCTTTTGGTGTCCACAGTTTTGACATGTAACTGTGCTGTACTCTTCTCCTTTGGCCAATCCACTGCACATAGAGGCTTGGGATGGACTTGTTGCATCTGGCCTCATCCTTTTGTCCTCTACTATTTCCGTAAGAAAACTCACATTGACCAGTCTGATGGTCCCAGAAAGAGCATCCAAGTCTTACAAAACAGAGCCAGTTCATCAATACATGAGTGAGCTGCTGAAGTGCAGACAACTGAGTGGGCCCAGCCCAATCCCCCAAACATGTGAGTAAGTGCAGGTAAGATCAGTAGAGATACCTAGCCTATCCCTGCTGATTCCAAAAATATAAACAACAAATGCTTATTGTTGTATGTCACTTTGTGCTTATTTATTACACAGCATTAATTGTGGCAGTAGTTGAACGATCCACTGTGGATCTCTTTGTCCCTCCATACCCTTTGACAATGCATATCCTGGTCCCCATTCTCAGAGATTTTGTAATCAAACAAGAAAAAGGAATGTTAGTCAGCACTGGCCATGTTCTCAGTATTGTGGGAAGATACACAAAAAGAACAAAGCATGGTCCATGTCTTCAAGAAGTCTACAGTCTCATTGAGAAAGAAAATTCACATACCCACAACAAGAGATAATTATTATCAGTGTATGTGGAGTATGGGCTTATTATCAATTTTGTTGGACACCTTTATCAAAATGTGCATGTTTTGGTGCCAGGCAGGACTCCTTGGATCTGAAAACTCTTGGGGATTTATATATATATATATGTCCCCAGAGAGATATATTTTGGAAAAGCTCTCCAGGGAATGTGAACTTCCTCCCCTGGTTAAGAACCAATGTTAAGGGTTAATACTGAGTTAACCTCAATGAGCTCAGTAGAGATTGGAATTGTCACAAAAGGCTTGAAAAGGTGGGGTCTGAATAAGTTCTTAAAGAATCACAGGATTTAGGTAAATAGAAAGTGAGGTGGGAATCCAAGCAGAGAGAATGTTATACACTCTAGAATGAAGATGGGAATTAATGTAGCATGGAAAGAACAGAAACTGAATGATTGATTGATTTACCAAGAAGTTCTTTAGTATTTACCATGTGCCAAGTGCTAGTCTGAGTTCTTTACAAATATTAATTGTCATAGCAACATTATAAGATAGACAATAATATCATTCTCATTTCATAGTATCAATACAAGCTGACCGGAATGGAAGAGTCCCAATACTCTCTAGAGAATGATCTTGCATGGGATAAGTATTCAATAGAAAAAGTCTAAATGTCAATACTAACTTTTCTTTGCAAAGAAAACCTACAGATTCCAAAGTTGCTGTCCACTACCTTTAATTAGACATTATTTCTTTTCCTGAGTATATATGGGTTGCAAAAAGGAAGATGGAAAAAAGGTAAGAAGGAAAGAGAATAAAACCACTTTATTATATCAACTGTAGTTGGAATTTGCTTTAATATAATATTAGTAAACTAGCTTGATTCAAATAAAAAAGATCCATCTTCTTGGAGAATGTATTCATGCCTTATTCCATGAATCTTCCATAATCTTCCATGAATTCCAAAGTCTTCTCTTAGTAAGTGAAAAAGATCTGGGGATTCTACCTGGATAGAACCAAATTCCTAAGCAAGTTAATTATCTAAAGATAAAACTGTTGCATGTATCTCCAAAGCCTTCACTAAATTTCGTGACATTCACCCAAGATTCAATTTTAATCATTCAAATTTTACCAAAACTCTACATATCACAAGTATTTTATAGGCTCTTTTTTTGTTAATGTAGTAAGAAGTATTTTTCCCCTGTAAGTAAGCTCTGAAAATCATTCTAACCTCCTGTTTTCCATTCTGGAAATCTCTTGATATGAACACCTAATTCATGTTTTGTTACATCATATTAAGAAATTTGCAAACCCAGACAGGTTTTATATATAGTTCTCTATTTTTCCAGAGTACATTCTAACTCCTTTAAGTCCAACTAATTGATTTCTATCTGAAAACAAATACCTAATAATCACCGAATTATGAAATTAATATATATAAATTTATAAAATAAGTAGAATTCAGATTAACTTAACCAGATATCCATCTACCTTTTCTTTAAACATTTTCAGGAAAAAAAGAAACATTAACACAAGTTCTCCCAGTAACCCATTCTCTGGGTTTTACATTCAGGCAACAAAGTGCTATATTAAAGAATAGGTGAATAAAGTTTACATTTATCTCTTGATAATTTGAGCCTGAAAGATTGTTGAAAGCTAATCAAGAGACACAGCACTAATATTTTTATCAGTAGTTGTTACTTTATCTTCTCTGAAGAAAAATCTGAACATGAATAAAAGATTATTTGTGTTGACTGACTGACCTGTATCTTCTTCTCTGGTCTGTTTGCGTACAGATCCAGTCTTTACCCTTCTGTTCTGTGTCACAGAGAGGCTGACCTCTGCAAACTGTGTTACCCAGTTCTGTGTGTGTTGGCTTCTGGTACGGTTTGGTCAAAAGGAGGTACTGGCAACAGATTGGGGGTGAGGGCATGGTAGAAAGAATGGAGAAACAGTGTATTCCCCCCTCTCTCTTCCCAAACAGTAACTCTGGTGGCACGTATTGTTGCAGCTTCTACCAGACAGGTATACCAGATGGCCTTGGCACCTAAGGTCCAGGAAACCACCTCCTCCATTCATCTAGTTTTTTTAAACCCAGGCACCATAGCTATTTCCTGTTAGTGCTAATCTGGGGGTTTCCACCTTTCCCTATTTGGCCTTTTCAGCTCTTCTTTCACCTATGTTACTAATTATCTGTAGTAACCACCCTCTGTTTGAACACCTGACTAGTCTTTGACTGTTACAAATAATAAGTAACTTGTTCCCAAAAAGGATTTGAGACAGCTTACAATAAAGGCACAGGACCATTAGACCAAAAGACACTGAAATGTATCTAAATCAAGAGGTAAATAGTGTGGTTAAAGAATAAAGAGATAGAGGGTTTGAAATTTGTAAATTAAATGTTTTCTGTGTGCAATGAAAAATTTTCTCCCAGCCATTTCCTCTTTGACTCTATATAGTAAATATTTCCTGCAAACTATTTACATAAAAATTTCAGAACAATGTAAAATGAGAGTATATTGGTGGAGCTAGGCACTGCTTTGGGCAGTGAGAGAAGCAGATCTTTTACTACTGGTGTTCTAGTCTGCCTGGGCCAAAGCCTATCACTCATGCTTCCATCATGTACACTAGACAAATACAAGTCACATATTCAACCCCCTCCCTGAGGCATACTCAGGTTTATAAGCAATCCCATTTCTTTCTCTTCCTCTCAAGAAAGTTTATAATAATATATAATGCATAATCATTAGCAGGATTATTATAAAGGTAACCTTGAATCCTTTCTAATTTATTTTAAAAATTAAATCATTCACAACCTTTGATATTTTATTTTAGTAAAATAATTAGTTCCAGCAGAGCTAACAACTAATCAAAGGCTTACTATTATAATATAACATATGGAGTTATTCTGGCTTAAACTTATAGCAGGAATCATATAATTGTCAGAGTTGTTACCTCACTTTGAACACACAGGCAGAATCTGTACGCTTTTTAAACATCATAAAAATAAACTAGAATGGACAATATATTATATACCAATGATCACTGTCACATGTACCCTAAAAAGTAATAACATCTGGAAATGGAATAAAAATAAGGTTGTCATGCTCTACAAACTATCAAAACTTTGTCTCTTATTTGAGACCTGAAACAAATTAGTTATATTAACTATATGACTAATAAGTTCCATACTTATAACTAAGAATATCTACAATGAATGAATGCAAAGTCACTGATTGTATCTTCTTAAAAGGCATAAAGTAAATTTTCAAAAAGCAAGCTAATATACCTTTGCATGACTCATGATTATGAGTCTCTAGTAAATTCTGAATTCTACAAGACCAGGAAAGGAATTCAGTTAATACTGCAACTGATCAGCTTAGGTGTTACAACAAACAAAGTCACTGGCACAAGTTAAATCTTTTGTAAGTAAATTAACATTACTGTAGGGCCCAATATTAAACAAAGTCTACCACCTGTCTAAAAAATGCTTAATGTCATCACAAGTGAATCAGAAACAGAGATGGTGCATGGATCAACCTGAGCACATGCCCCCAAATCCCCAAAGTATCTTGACTAAACAACCTGCTGAGAGTTACCCCAAAGTTTTCCTTTTGTAACATAAAGTACAACATTTAAAAACATGTTCCCATTATTTTGTATTACTTCATTAAAGTGAAAGTTTCACAAAAGTAGAAAGATGTTTATTTTGCTCACTTTGTCTCACAAATACCTGTCTCTGGCCCTTACAAGGGGCTCAATAAATATCTGTTGAATGAATGAATAAATGAATGAATGAATACCACCCTTATTCTAATTTGAATGTCTTGGTTGTTTAATGATTATGATAAATTACTGATTTTGATCATTTTAAATTAGAATACATGAATTAAAATCAAGTCCAGTCTTATCAGAGATCATGAAGAAGGCTGAATATAAAAAACCTCTCTCACTTCTGGAATAATTTTTTTTAACTTTTTTACAGTTGATATGCTTATTTCTAGTCTTTTCTTTCACATATACTTAAATAAATTTTTATTTGGGATCTTGTAATCAAAATTGTTTAACAACTTGATTTCTCATTTAACAGTATTGTGTATCTTCACTACTTGCCTTATTTAAAATTTTTTATTGAAATATAGCTGATTTATGATGTTGTGTGGAATGATTTTTCCCACCATCCAGTATACACAATGGGGAGAGTCAGACCTTCCAACTGTGGAAAAGAGTGTTTTCCATTTGCTGGATCTCAGGATATATATCTTTTCAGCCTCCTTCTCAAGATTTTATTCCTTGTAACATGAAAAGCTTACAGATGCCAGTATTATACAAACAAGTGTAACAATTTCCATGGGGGGACATCCTTTTTGGCAATTGACTATAGAGACCAAGAATCCATGTGGCTTGGCTAACCAAACTTTCCTGGAAACGGTCATCAGATATAATAGAAAACTGACCTTGTTCCTGCCAGTTCCATTCCTTTCCAGGAATAAACTCAAAAGTAACTCGTAAGCAAAGGTTCCCCAGTGGCATCCCCTAACAATTAATCTAATTCTCTTCCATAAAAAAGTGGAGAAATATCCATCCCATAACCTTTAAGAGGCTGAATACATTACCAGAATCGTTAAAACATAACAGTTCTTAAAACAAGGCCAAGTCTTAAACTTTCGCACCTCTTCTTTCCATCCTAATAGTCACCTGACTTCTGTTCAAATATCTGATAGGGAACTACAGCCAAACAAATCAGTTTAGTTTTTCTTACTAATTATTGTAATGAAGCACCAATGTAATGCAGCAAAGTAGGTCTACAAACAACACTGTTACATGGACAGGGTTTCAAAGCACTAGAATGTGTTTAATCCAAGCATTTGCATGCTGTCCACCTTCCATCTGCTGCAAAAAAATGAATCCTCCAGTTGGATGTGACTGTGATAGAATAAATATCATCTGAGGCTCTGCCAGTAGTGCAAACAATTACCAATTCTATCATGTGCTCTTCTTCCTCCTCTCTCCAACTATGAAAGAAACTAAGGCGGAAAGCAGGAAACATCCAGCTGGGCTCCCTGTGAGGACACCTTTCTTTCTACAATCAAACTAACAGAAACAGGCTTTTGCTACTGGGACATCAAACATGAAGAGACTGCTGTTCTGCAGAAAATAAATAAGCAGACATCAAAAGATTGGTAGAAAATTTGATTAAGAAACTTTCTCAGTCTTGCCACACAGCACACATTGCACTACTGAAACGTGTTGTAGCTAGAATTCAGCTTATAGACTTTTATTTTTGCCTTTGGATCCTATGTTACATTGATACACACCCATCAATTCGGACACTGTAATGAAAAATTAACAAAATGATGACCTTTGCATGAACCTAGTCTTTGAATCAGAAACCTTATTCATATAAGAATATCAAAACATTTTTGTATTTAAGATACACATTTGGTATTTAAGAGTGAGACTGAAATCCTTTGAAGAAGTGAGAAGTAAGTAATGCCTAATCAAAAATAATTTTGCTCTGGTGAAATATCAAGGCAAATTGCTTCCTTGCCCAAGGGTATACATACTGTATATTACCACAATAATAAGAGTGTGAGGGGGAAAAACAATAACTGTGCCTTATTCTTTCAACCATTCATGTAAGTCTGAA
Source organism: Hippopotamus amphibius kiboko (assembly GCF_030028045.1). Classification (NCBI taxonomy): domain Eukaryota; kingdom Metazoa; phylum Chordata; class Mammalia; order Artiodactyla; family Hippopotamidae; genus Hippopotamus; species Hippopotamus amphibius. The sequence continues at coordinate 66,862,126 of NC_080193.1, read as the reverse complement.
GATTCCATCAACGCGTAACCAAACTCAAAAATGCAGAAGAATGTAAATACTCAATAACATTAGAACGTGTATGGGTTACCTTCCAATCAAAGCCACTTGGATAAAAACATATTAAAAAGTTCAAACTGTAAAATCATTCCATGGAAAAGAAAAATCCACCCAGAAAATGAAGAACTTGAATAATTTATGTGATTTGGCCAAACATTACATTATTGCTCCAATTTCCACTTTGCTTTTGCTGGGGCTAATTTCTCCTGCCAGATTCTCTTGTCTATCTCCATCGCTGTCCTCTTCACTCGCAAGGCTCTTCACCTCATCTAACACAGCAAGCAGATCTTTGAAAATAAATTATATCATGTGTCTGGAAGCTACAAGACCTTGAGGAATGCCATATTTCAGAAGAGAGACTGTTGAAAAGGGAGTCTCCATCCTAAAAATTCTAGCCTTGATTACCTAATTGTTCCTAAAAGGTATGCTCATGACTTTTCCCCTAAATTCTTCACTTATCTGTTACAAGTCTCCAGCCACCTGGTATACAGGTCTAATATCAACTAGAAGATAGAGGCAATTAAGATAAGGGATCATAGCCCCCAGCCCTAATTAACCTACCAATGTCACATGAAAGTCCAAATGCCAAGTTTCCCCTTGGAAAACTCCCTAGAAATTTCAAAAGACTGGGTGGCTCAAGAGTCCTCCCACCAGCCAATGTCTGTTTGTTTGTTTGTTTTTCTGATCAGCCAACCTTTTACTGACACAAGGGTGGTCACCAATAAATCTCAGATTGTAATTATTCACCAGCACTTCATAGGCCCTAGCTACTCCTTTCTTATCATCAGACTCTTTGAAGTTTTGTGAGGGTCCATTTTTAATTTAGATGAAAGATTTCACTCTGTAGGCTTCTGCAATATGCTCAGGAGACGGTCGGGTTCATGTACTTCTACAGCCTTTCCTCACTCTCTTCTTTGTTTTGCAGGTGGTATTTAAACCACAGTATTTTTAGCTCTAAAGTCAAGGGCAGGAAAGAAATCCCTGTTGCCTCTGTGGCTATAGCTGAGAATCTGATTCATCTGAGTACCTACAAATACAGAGCAGTGGATCCTAGTGTCAGAGCCAACAACAACAACAACAAAAGCACTCAGTCACACTAAAAGGGCTCAAAGCACGAACCCAGAGAAATCAACTCAGCTGTAAGCAAAAAGGACTTCCCATAAAGCAGAAAAAACAAACTTCAGCCAACATCAATAGCACATCAATAAATACGGGAGGTGCTAAGGGGCATTTTTAAGATTGTTTGAGTGCTAAAGCAGAAAATTTTGTTTCAATATGTTCCGTTTTCTAATCCAAGACACTTTTCTGGACCTTGACCCTGAATCTGCAGTAGGTTCCTAGTGGCTAACTCAGTCTTTGGGTCTCAGCTAAAACATAACTTCTTTAATGAAATCTTCCCTCTCCCTCCAAACTAGATTAGATCTTGTGTTATATGTTGCCATAATATTCTTTACTTCTTCATAACGTTCATTACAATTAAAGTTATTTATGCAATTATCTGCTTAATTACTAAACCTTCTGTATTTAACATTCCAGGAGGTAGAACAATGTCTATTTTGTTCCCTGACATACAGGAGATGGCCAATATTTATTTATTGAATAATCAGTATTTGGAGACAATATCAAGACTGATATAGAGCAGAACCCAGAATATTAGACCTAGATCAGATTTTAAATTGCAGTTGGTCCAACCTCTATTGCAATGTGGGAATCCTCTCTCAAAGTGCGTGATTGGTAATCATCTAGTTGCTCCTTAAACAGTTCCAATGAAGGTCAGGAAGTGATTTGTGAGACTTGGTATTCTACCATCCACTACTTATTAGAAATACTCCTCAAGTGCTTCCTAAATCTTCTGCGTGTCAGTTCCAGTTTTAGGAGTAATCCAGAATAAAATCCATTCCTTCTTCTACACGAGAGTAATTAAAATGTGGCAAAACAGCAAAATAATGTGCTGCAATCAGTTTTCCTTCCTCCAGGCTTAAATCCTTGGTTCTTCTAAATATTCCTCATACTATCTGGTTTTGATTCTCCTCACAGTCATTTTTCCTTTACTCAGCCTGTGCCCTGATTTGACCAGATCCCACAACACTCCAAATGTTGTATGACCCAGACAAAGTACAATGAAACCATTGTCTTCCTTGATCTGGACTCCATAATTTTATTAGTGTAGCTTAATTTTGCATTGTTATTGGTATCCTACTAACCATATAAAGAAAAACTGAATTCTACTGATTTCAGCACTGGCTTAATAAAACTGTGATATGTCTTAGCAAATCGAAGAATTACTTTTCTTTGCCATATGTGTGTCAGTATTGTATTAAACTCCCATTGCCTTGGGGAAGATTATATGACATAAGAGTATGTGGACGTGTCTTAAGGTCTATCCCATAACAAGCACAAAAAATACAGTTTCTTTTTCCTTTTCCTTTCCTGCTGGTTATTTTCATTTGCCTCAAGACTCCACCAAACAGAACCAGGTCTTTCTGTTATGCTTGATGATCACTTCAAATGGTCGTGTCCTAAAGAATTGCCATGGTCTGCAAAAGGCAGCAACTGTTTTCATTTCAGGGGTGACACATTTCTAGACTTTTTAAAACCAAGCTGAAAAAAGGATGCAGTGCATCAAGTCTCTGAGTCACCAGTGTCTATGGCTCCTGTAACTAGAGGAAGCCTGGTGGTGTCTCTGCCTTTCCACTCCCAACAAGAATCCTTCACACAAACCTGCTGCTGCTCCCCACAAAGATCTTAGGGCTGTGAGCACAAAAAAGGAAACTGCCACATTCATGGTTCACCTCCTGTTTCTTAACAGCTTACATATTACATTATGCTCCAGGAAAGTATATCACCTTTCCTCTAAGTTATTGAATGTCTATGTCTGCATGCTTACAGCTACTCCGATGCTTTCTTTTACTGGGTTCATATGGCTTTATTTCTTTCTTTTCTTCCTTTCCATAAGGAAATGAACATGTAACACTTACTTGCTTATTTGTTCATTATATTATTTGTTGATTTACTTATATCAAGTAATACATTTTAAAAGTCAAATACCTTTATAGGTAGCAAGAGAAAAAAAGTTGTCATGCTCCATTTCCCTCTATTCCAAAGTCCTGATCAGCACAAATAATCATTTTCATCTCTTTTTAATTGTTTCTTCTGGCAATTTACCTCTTACTTTTAAACAAAATATTATATGCCTATATCTTGATATTTCAGTTATATATTATCTAATGCCTTCCAGTAATGCAAACCAATTTGACTCTTATATAAACCTCCACTTCTCTCTTTCTCTCTCTTACCTTCTCACCATCTTCTCACTGTAGTTATATAATTTTTGTCAAATTAATATTTAATGTATACATTATGACTATAAATAATTATTAAAGTTCGGCCAGATAGTATACTGTAATTACGTTCCCTTCATTGTAAACATTTTGTTTTTCTTGGGGTTAGTAATTGCATCTTTTTTTTTTAATGCTCGCTTTGCTTTATAAGTAATTAACACTAGTTCATTCGCAAATTTTAAAACGGAACTTTAAAAGTATACTTAAGCATGTTCAAACACATCACGTAAGCTTACAATATCCACTAGAACATTCTCTCCAATTTGGACTTCTTGAGAAACTATTTTTCTAAGACATTCCTTCACCATTATTTTGAACTGTTTTTCATCTTCCTTCTGTTTGGCCCCTGTGTCTCAGATCTCCTGTTTCAGTCTTCCCTAGCTTCCTCCACTTCCTTACCAGCACATTTTCAATGGCTTCCTGAAAAATTGTTACATGCAAAGTAGATTTTTGAGATACTGCATGTCTAAAAACACTTTTATTTCTACCTTCACACATGACAGATTAGCCGAGTACAGTATTCTAGGTTGGAAATTATTTTCCCTCAGGATTTTTACACAGTGCTCTACTGTTCTCTAGGTTTCAATGTTTCTGCTGAAAAGCTAATCCTTGAACTGTATGATATGATTCCCTCCTCTTCCCTCTCCGTCTCTTCTCCTGCTGCTCCTCCCTCTCTCTCACTTTCTCAGAGCTTTATGGATTTATTTTCTTCATCTCTGATGTTGTGAAATTTCATGATCTATTTCTCCAGTATTGGTGTTATTCAAATGGATTTTTTTCTGGGCTCCTTATGAATCCTTTCAGTCTGAAAACTTATGTGTGTCACTTTTAGGAAATGTATTAGTTTATTCATATTTTTCCCCACTTTTTTGTTCTGTTTTCTTTTTTGGAACTCATATTACTCAGCCATAGTATCTTTTCAAAAAATCTTATTTTCCTAACTTTTCCTCCAATTTTTCACCTTTTTGTCTTTTGATGTTACTTCTGGGAAGACTGCCTAAAATATATATTCCAAACATCATACTGATCTTAAAGTTTCTATTATCCTGTTTGTAGTTTGAAAGCACTCTTTCTTATTCAAGGGATACTCCCTTGTGAATGTACCCTGTTCTTGTTTCAAATGCAGTGCCTTATCTTACTAAAAACATTATTTGTAGCTTTTTTGTTTTTTAAGTTTTGTCTCTTTCCTCTATCAGATTTGTTTTCTCTGAGTCTCCCTTTTCTACCTGTTTATCGTGCTCTTTGCCTTCTATACTAGGGACTTTCAATGTCTGCTTTTCCCCGGCCAGCGATTTATATTTCAGAGTGATATCCTAAAACTCTGTTTGGAAAATAAAAAGAAGCTGTGGATTGACGGCTCTTACCATGAGTGATAAAGTAGAGATCATGCTATTTCACTTGAGAAGCCTTAATGAGAGTTTTGCAAACCTTTTGTTTTGAGCCAGTCTTTTGGGCCCAGTAAAGGAACTCCCTAGGTTACTTCTAATTTGTGCTGCCATCAGCATTCCAAGAGCCAAAAAGGAAAAGAGGGCTGGAAGACTCCCAGTACAGAATATAGACTTTCTCTCAGTCTTCTTGTTTCCAATTCAGGGCCACACCCAGTGCTTAGCTTTGCTCGCTCTCCCTCAGTCTCCCTAGATTAACTTTGCCAGAAACGAAAACTTCATTTCCTCTGCTGGGACTTGGGATTTAGCCTGGTTGTGAAGACTTAGAGGAGGTGACCCGGGAGTCTAGCTGCTCCTTAGATAGAACTTTCCACCAGGCTTCCTTGATTTAAGCCTCATCTCTTAAGCTCAACATAGAAGTATCTGGTACCCCAAACTCCTAAGACTTTGGGATTATGTAGGTAAATTGGTTGTCTTGTTTTTGTATCTCCTCAATAAATTCTTCCTTTCCAAGTCTAGTTAACAAAACACTTATCGAGCTTTCCATTTTCCAAATGAGTATACATACTTTTTTCATATAAGTATGTCTCATACAGAGTTGGACACATTTATACTAAAAATTTAGTTGTTTATCTAAAATTCAAATTTAACTGGGTGTCCTATATTTTATCCAGTACCTAAGCATGGCGGAAAGCAGAGTAAGGAGGTGTTAGGAGTGATGAAATTCTCACCTTACAAGATGGAGAATCAAGAGACGATATCTGTATTTGATAGAAAAGGAAATTGATATTTTTAACATAATATTTAGATTTTCAAAAGTAGCTAATAAAGTTATTAATCCAGAACTATTTTAGTTGGAGAGAGAATAGGTTGTGAGAAGTAGTATGAATAAAATCTTCAGCTATTTTAGCAGGAAACTGCTAATGTCTAAAGTTGGGAAATAAGAAAAGCAGTCCAACATTACCGCAATCACCAAAAGACCTAAAAGCAGGAATGACTGAATATGGATGTCCCTAGGCTCGGGGAAGCTGGCTGCAATGACATGTGGAGAAGATTATGGATTTTCAATATTAGCCTTGTAGTACCTTTTGCTTTCTAATACATGTTTTACTTAAATTAAAATTTTAAAATTTGTTTTAAGAAATACCTTACGTGAATATGTATACTTCTAATAAGGTGTTTATTATTATAAAGTAGTAAAAGTATTATGCCTATAATAAATGTCTACAGCCTTGACTTATGAACACTTTCACACACATCTCAAACTGAAAAGTCAGAGTCAGAATAGCTTCTGTTTCAAAGAAAGAAGTCTCTTGGAGAAATCAGATTTTCTCTTTTCCTAATAAGAAGAGACTTTTTCTTTCCCTAGGGAAAATGCTGAATATGAAAGCAAAAGTCCCAGCAGGTGATAATAATCTTGCTTTCATGAAAGAGCAGTCAAGAAAAACACATTCATTTGTCTACTTCCAAAGTTTGCTGCAGTTACTGTCAGATATCTGAGCAATGTTCCCATTTTTAATAATGATCAAATAAGTAATTGTTTCATTAGTCTTAATCTTAGGGTTTACTGAAATCTAGGTTTCATGAATAAGCATACTAATTTGTCTGATTAATTTCCATCTAGCAGTAATTTTAGTTAATAAGAGTGATAAAGGCAATACACAGAAAATGTAACATTCCTGTAATTACTAACTAAAGTTATGAATATAAAAATATACAATTTCCAAACTAGAGAAGCATGAAAAATAATAGAGGAGCATAGACCTAATACATTTGCATAGCAAGATTTAACAAACTTGATGTATAATGTCTGGTCGGTGAATCCACTTCAAGTCAAACTGGTTGACCGCACACACCAAATGCTGTTGTACCCTTCATGTTCAATACTGTAGGGTCTCTTATCAAGCTTCTCTGGTTATAAAATAAAATTACTCCATATCCACTACACACCATGATCTTACAAATAATTGACACTTCCCAGAGATAAAAACATATTTTTTATGGACATCTGAGTCTATGATGAAAGTCATGTCTACAAAATATTGAAGCCAATTTCCACAAAGTACACATAAAATCCACCCTAGTTCCCTGCCGAATACTTAACTCTTCTCAGTTGTATTTACAAAAGTACACCTCGCTGTAAAAAAGAAAATGATAGCAGTGCTGCAGCTACAACAAAAGTCAGTATTTGCATGAATTATTTATGTTTAAGGTTTTTTTCTACTTAAGATTCATAATATACTTTACCTTATTTTACAACAGAAAGAGAAATTATGGCTCAATTTACTAAAATAATTATAATCATAATCACATCTGCTCTTGAAGACTGTCAAATATCTCCAGAGTGCACTGCATACATTTCTTTTACTAGAGTCCCTCCTTTATGAGTTAATTAAACAATTTCACAGCATTATTGTACAACTATTCTGCATGGCATACTGTTTGTGTAGAACGTTCCCTTTAATAGCTCTATTCTTCAAACAGATGTTCATTTAAATTTTTTTTACAGATTTTATTGGAAGAACAATCAGGGCATTTATCCTCCTATGTTGTCACCTTTCTTTGGATTTTGAAGCAGCTCTATGTCTCTTATGGAAAGCCTAATGTGATCAAATATCTTAAAGGGAGAGACAAAAAAAATACCCTTTAGCAAATGTCTCGGGTCAGTGAACAAGGATATCAGAGCAAATTATCCCCAAATGATGGCTACTCAAAGTTACCTTGGAGGGGTGGGATAGGGAGGATGGGAGGGAGGCTCAGGAGGGCGGGGATATGGGGATATACGTATAAATACAACTGATTCACTGTGTTGCACAGCAGAAACTGGTACAACAGTGTAAAGCAATTATACTCCAATAAAGATCTGAAGAAAAAAAGTTACCTTGGTATTAGAGAACAAAGTCATTAAGAACTTTTCTCAAAGGCACGAAAAATAAAAATACATGATGCACAGTTCTCCACTCTACTCATTTTATTTTTATGAATTTTTACTTAGGCCTCCAAGCAGACTGGATTCATTGTAAACCAGAGTAAAAATGACACATTAAAGAGAAAGAAATGGATGCAACACCCCTTTAAGTTTATTTATCAAAAGACAACAAAATCAGCCATTCCCCAAGACTTATTTTCCTAAGAAAGTGACACTGCCCAGTGTTACAAATTGGCTTATCTTACCTAAACATTTTAAAGGAAAGAGATGCCATCTACCATATATTCTGAGGAGAAAATTTCCTTCTCTGCTTGACTCAAATCAAGTTTTACAGAGTTTGAGTCTCTGGCCAGGTTTGCTTTATGCAACTCTCTCAATGGATTTATCTCCTCTCTCACTATCTTGGCTACTGCAAAGAGTCAGCTGTGTTCTCCAATATAGATGCTGCACCTCATGTGAAGGGCTATTTTGTCTTCCTTTGTGAATAATCTCATTGCAGTGAAGTTAGAATCACACTCTTTTACTGTAATTTAAATAAACATTGGCACAGAAACACATTTTACCCTTGATTTTGAACTATGGACTAATGAATTATGGACATCTGTTTACCACCTTGAAAGTATAATGTGCATTCACTTGGGTGGAAATATAGTGTTAAGAAAAATGAGGAATCGCTATGTTTTCAAAGCTTTTCTTCTCTTTCTTGTTACTTCTTTCTTTTTCTTTTAACCAGAATTAGGTCCTATTAGAATAAGAAAACCTGGAAAGTTGAGACATCACTAGGAATTTAAAATGAGCACCTCATTTTTAGTTTAAAAATGTGCAAAATATTAATCATTGGAAAGTTTTAGAACAATTGCTCCATAATGGCCCAGTCTCCTCAGTGAATACAGCAGTTTAAGTAATGAATCTTGAATTGTTTCTTTACCTAGACCTAAGATCTCTAAATAGGAATGGTCTCTAGGAACATCATTTTAAAACAAGCTTATGAGATGCCAGTTTGGGAAAGAAGAGTGAAATGATTAGGATCCTTGGATGCATTGGGAGGGCATTTCTCACTGCCGTTTAAATTGTGTGGACCTGGCAGTGAGTGACGGTGGAATGGAAAGTAGATGACAGATCACCAGAAGCGGAGCACTCCAGTCATTGCAAAGGGAGTCCATGTAGGCACTGTTTAGAATGACCATAATTTGAAAACCACCTAAAACGTTCAGGTGAAGGTGTTTTTTTAAATGGATTTTAATATAGCGATGTAATAAAATGCTCTTTGGAAATCAAAAATGATGATTTTTTTTTTTTTTACTTAGTAGCACTGAAGAATGATTACAATGTAAATCCTTAAGAGAAAAAAAAAGTTAAAAAAACCCATATGCATATCATGAACTCATTTATGTATACATTTATATGAGCACCTGTTGTCCATACTAAACAACTTAGTTCTTATTGTATTTACTTATCTACTCTTTCCCCTTACTTCCTACGAATCCAGATTTGTTTGACACTACAGTGGTCCTGAAGGGAGTCTGCAGCCACATACATAAACACAAACACCCAGCTTGTAAGCCAAGCATTAGGCTACATTACTACATGGTTACTTTTTGGGGGGTTTCATCTGAACTCTTTAAAGTATACACCTTCATCCAGAAAGGTGCACTAATCATAACTGAATATGGTGATGAATCTTCAATAGTGGATATATCTAAGTCACTACCCCTCACATCAAGAAAAAAAAATTTCCAAGCTCATTCCTGCCTCCACTACTACTTCCACCCAAGCTTAACCACTATCTGACTTAGAATACTGTCTTGCTTCTTTTGCTCAATACTATTTTTTGTGATATTCATCTATGTTTTTACATTTAGCTATAGTTCATTTATTCTCATAGTTGTATATGTTTCATTTTATAAACATATCACAATTTATATACCCATTCTCCTATTAATGGACATATGGGTTGTTCCTAGTATATAACTTTTAAAAACAGTGCTGCTATGAACATAATTGTGACACTGACTGATATCTCAATGTTAACCCACTCTTAGATCACTACAATAAGCCCCATTAAAAATGGGATCCATACATGGATTTATGGATAATACAGATATATAATCTGTATTATTCTTCCTAATTTTAAGGGACATTCACATATGTGTTTGGTTACTAACTTTCTTCTTTGTAGTGTCATGGATTTATGGATAATACAGATATATAATCTGTATTATTCTTCCTAATTTTAAGGGACATTCACATATGTGTTTGGTTACTAACTTTCTTCTTTGTAGTGTCATGGATTTATGGATAATACAGATATATAATCTGTATTATTCTTCCTAATTTTAACGGACATTCACATATATGTTTGGTTACTAACTTTTCTTCTTTGTAGTATCCTGATCAGATTTTGGTATCAAGGTTGTGGTAGCTTCATAAAATATGTGAAGAAATGTTCCTCTTCTTCTATACTCTGGAATGGTTTTTGCAAGCTCACTCTTATTATGAATATTAAGAAGCATTTATGAGGAAGCTATTTGGTCTTGCATTTTTCTTGTGGGAAGTTTTAGTAACAATATTTTCAATTTCTTCAAAACATACATGATCATTTAGACTGTATCACTTTTGGTAAGTTGTTTTTCATAAAAATTTTTCCATTTATTCTACATGGTAGATGCCTAAAGTTTTCTCAATATTGCTTTTCTAAATGTTTTTAGTATCTATATTATTAACCACCTTTCTAATCTCTGACATTGGTAATATTTTTTTTCTCTTTTTTCTCTGGGTCAGTTTTGTTAAAGGTTTATCACTTTTGTTAGTATTTTCAATAAATCAAATTTGGTTTGTTGATTTTCTCTATTTTATGTTTGTTTCCTTTTTCATTGATTTCTAATCTTATTTTTAGAATTTCCTTCTTTTCCTTCCTTTGGTTTTGATTTGTTCTTTTCCTGTGTTCTTAAGATGGAAGCTTACATAATTCATTTTCAGCCTTACTTCAAATACAAACACTGCTTTTGTTTTTATATAATTTGTGTTTATGTTGGATTTTAGCTAGTAAATTTTAACTACAAAAAATAAGAATAATATTAATCTTAGGTGCCACAATAGCTGATATTTCACTGAGTTGTATAACAAATGTTTATTGAATGTCTGCCACATGCCAGGAGCTGGGGACACAGTGGTGAATGACACACATACCACATCCTCCTGGAGCTTCTATTAATGGGGGACAACAGATAATAGTCACACAAACAAACAAATACTTATTATTTGCCAACTATTGTTAAATAGCTGTGACTTTTGTATTAAAAGTAAAAAGAATCAGGATAAACACTAGGATGACAGAAAAAAAAATTTAATACTGATAAGTATGCTAGAAGATAGGCATTATTATCTGCATTTTACGAAGAAGTCAACTAAGTCACAAAGACCAAGTGAACAAGTTTATAACCAACAAATGGATGGAGTCTCCAAATATCATATTTTTCCACTTTATCAAGACTTCTTTCAAAGAGCCAGGCTCTCTGTTAAGGGGTTCATCCTTCCATCCTATTTTAGGCACATATAGTCTGACTCAAAGATAGTTTTAAACAGCAGACAACGGCAGGTATTTTCAATGAAGGTTTTAACAGTTCAAATGGTCTTTTGGTAATGAGACTAACATTCAAGGTTTGATTTGCAGAATCAAATGGTTATTACTGGAGGACATTCAGAGATTATTTTATTTGCTCCTACTTTTTACAGATTGACCACAAGCAGGATGGGAGGCAAATGTGTGAATGATTAGTGTAAAGCTAAAAGAGAAACAAACAAAGGGAACACAAGGCACATGCCTTAGAGAGCAACTGTATCTTTACAGAAAATTCACATTATATAAATAAGCATTTCTCCCAGCCTCAAAATTGAAAATGTTGCTGTCAGACATCCATTTTCCTCCTTTCCTAAATGGTTACTTCTTTCAAGTTCCTTTTTATGCATTCCCTAAGTAAAACCTCACAAATAAACAAAAGACACTGTATGAGCTCCATCTACAAACAAGCTCCTAGCAGGATTCTCAGCCGCTCTGTTGTTTCCCTTTGCTTCACGGCTGCTGGCCGACCCGCAGACAGCCAGCCCAGCTTTGCCTTCAGCAGAAGAGACTGAACAAAGAAATCCCTGCACCCAAACTGTTCAAAAGATTTTCTGCAAATACTTCAGGGCCAGTGAATTTTCAAAACCTGTGCTTTGGCTTTAAATTTAAGAAGGGCCAGGATGAACACCAAACGGGATGCTGTAGGGTTGGGAGAGAATGGCAGTGACTGAAGAGAGAGAGGCAGCCTCCTCCAGAGAGCTTCTGAAATGAGGAGAGGGAGACCTCCACTGTGAGGAATACTTGCAAAAGGAAAGGTCAGAGTTGGTGCTTCTTGGGCATACACCGGTTCACCTCTGTCAGATTCCTATTCCAGAGGTAACTAACCCAATCTGACAAATCACACTAACGGCCAAAACCCAGCTTCCGCTCTGACCGTTCTAGTATCAGTGTGGTGAATGTTGTTTAAAAACCATCAACCTGACAGAAGAAGTGTGCCTAATGAACACTCCCCTAATACCCCAGCAAATAACAAATCTGCTGTGGGAGAAAAACGCATTCACACTTCCTTATCAAATTAAGGCCCCCAAATGCTCCTAATTAGCTAAAATCAATTGATGTGACAGCAAAATGAATGTATTTATACTGTCAGCTAAAGGTACGTCAGAGAAGTGTCTAATATATAAAGAAGCTACTGGAGTTTCTTAAGGCAGTTAATAAAGGTTTGGGGCTGAGTGGATTTTATCAGTAACACGGAGAATCTGATGGAGATTTACCTCAAAAGCCGATATCCTAGGGCTTTCTAGGACTTCTAACTGTAATTATTCATTAAAATTTGGGGGGAGAAACATGCAGTTAATCAATAATGGTCATGCAGACTTTGGTGCTTATTTGCAACCACACATATAAATGAACATAGGCTTCCAAATAAAAGAGGTGCTTCAGACTGTCAATAGTAGGCTCTTCATGAGCTGTATTTACTGTGAAGCTTTCATGGGCAGTGACTCTTCAACAGACTTATCCTTTTCCCTCTTTTAGGACTATGCTAAGTGGAAAACTTGAGACAGAAAAGTGATACTTGCCAAATAACTCAGGTTGGGGGTCTGCGGATTACTGTGCTTCCATTTCTCTCCAACCATAGTGTTTTGATTTCTAGAATACTGGGCGCGTTAGGTAGCTTGAGAGAACTCTCTTACTGACAATATAATAGATTATTAAAAGAGAAATGCCCACATTGTGACAATTAGTTAAATGCGATCTAAAAGAACAATAATGACACATACCATGACCCCCTTCTATTCCAGACCAAGGATTTTTCTTCTGTAAAGGAACTTTGGGCAAGTTACACAACAAAGGTCAGCAGCTCCTCTAATTACAGCTGATTCTCACTGAAATCATCTTCCTCAAAGATTCCATTTCATTTCTCTCCATGTTAGTGGACACAATGGGTACCATGGGCTCCCCTGTGTGTGGATGGTGTGTTTGTTTACTTAGTGAAGTGTCTGGAGGCCTCTACTGGTGTTCAGGAAAATATCAACTGACATAGAACAGTAATTTTAAAAGGATTCTAAGCAGACAAACCTCCTTTACATGTCATGTATCCAAAACTTCCTTTCTACATTTTTAAGCACACTTTCATTACTGTGAACATTGGTAAGCTGAGTATTATCATTTCCCAATGTCACCTTTTCCAAGTGCACTGCGTGACCACATACCTTGTGTTCTCCTCTCTCTGGCAAATGCCATCCTGTTCTGCCCATCCTAGCTGCACTAAGTAATCTGCCTGAAGATTATTTTTTCACCCTCTGTCAATTTGTATCACATCTGAACTCACCGTTCTCTGGAGATTAGGGCAGATTTTCCATCAAACCAGCTGTTTGTCTTTTTTTTAGCTTTTAGTTTTTAAGAAAAAGCAAAACAGCTTCTTTATAAATTAACAGTGTCCACATCAGATGGGGGTAAAAATCAGCTTCTGTTTCATATCGGTTGTATTTCTAGTCTGGTAAAATGACAAACACATAAAACACAATGAGAAGCTGCCAGCAGGAGAAATGGGAGAGAGACAATAAAATCTGAAACAAGCAGAAAGGTGATTATAAAATTATTTCTAAAACATGTAGGAAGAAAGGAGGTGATTATTGTTAATTGTGACTTGGCTATATATCATGCTTTTTTAGGAATTTGCTCAAAAATACTAATAATACGAACATTGTCTTTCCACATTCAACAGCTTATGCAATTCTTTGTAATATTTATAATACATAACCCTAGTATTCTTCCATCAATGAAAGAAGAGCATAGAAAAAGGGAAAGTTGAATCAAATAAAACAAGCAGTGACCTTAGTGGCTTTACAGACATCTATATATTTCAAAATTGAACCCAGGCAATTCTTGAAATATAGGCAAGGTAGATAATCCTACGGGTTAAACTGCCACATGTCTTACGTCTAGTTCCCTGAACAACTGATCCTGAGACTAGGATTTTCCTGTGAGTTATTTTTTAAGGGAGTGCTCTCAGGAGAGACCAGTAGAAGAGACACAAGCAAGATGAAAAAGCAGAGAAGCTAAGCAAGGAATTGGTTTCTGGTGCACCTAGCCTCACTCCAATTTGGTAAGATCATACCAGGCTGCTATCTCCCACCTGGAGGCAAGGCGGTAGGTATCTGGTACCCCTTCCATTCAAAAAATGACTATGGGACTCAAAGGTCCTTCTGGAGGAGGTGGCTCCAGGTGCCCAAAGGATTTCAAAAGTGAGTCATTATCCCTGACAACCACAGCAGTCTTCATAGGGCTCCCCCAGGTGCTGAAGAGAGACATCCACAGAGTCTGCTACACTATGTGATGCTTTCATGGCATTTATTGAGAACCAGTGTTCAATTTCATATTAAACAGAGTTTTGTGATTGCCTGGCAAACGTAAAAGCTGATGAGACCCTCTAGGGAATGAAGACCATGAAGGGGGTCAGAACAAGTCTCCCCAAAATGTGTCCCTTTGGCATGTGGACTATTTTGAGCTGAAGGCAATCAAGATCCAGTAGAGGGACTTCTCTGGTGGTGCATTAAGAATCCACCTGCCAATACAGGGGACACAGGTTTGATCCTTGGGTGGGGAAGATCCCACATGCCTCGGAGCAACGAAGCCCGTGAGCCACGACTACAAAGCCCTCGCACCTAAGCTCATGGTCCGCAACAAGAGAAGCCACCACACTGAGAAGACCGCACACCACAACCAAGAGTAGCCTTGCTCGCCACAACTAGAGAAAGCCTCGTACGCAGCAACGAAGACCCAATGCAGCAAAAAAATTTAAGTAAATAAATAAATAAAGTGGAAAAAAAAACAAAAAAAGACCTAGTAGATTTAAGAAAAACTTTTGCCTCTCCCTGAACTACCTAAAAGAATACGGACAGACAGCCTGGTCCAGGAAAAGAACTATCAGCAGAGATAACTACAGAGACTATGCACTAGGTGTGGGAAACTGTGGGGAGCTCAGCTGGGCCTGGAGATCAAATTCCTTTCTATGGCCATTGTCTCTGTATGACATGGCTACTGTTTGCTCACCAAACATCTGCTCTTCCCATCTTCCTGGGAACTGTCTTCCTCCTCTTTGAAGTCTCAGACCCCTGCCCATTCTCCTGAGCTCATATAAGCGTCAACTACCTGAATTGTACGTAACTAAATTTGTTTTTCTCCTGTTAATCTGTCCTGTGTTGATTTGATTATTAGAACAGCCAAAGAACAAAGAAGGGTAGAGGAAAATTTTTCCCTCCCCTACAATATGCATAGAGATAAAAAAATAACTTTAATTATCTTGACAATTCCACCAATTGTATCTACGATCTCATTTTTCTATAAGATCATGAACAACAAAATCAATCTTTCTAATAATTAAATTCTAACAGCAGGGTTTTCTTTTAATAAAGAATATAAAAATACAATATTCTTTAAGTATAAGAAATACAAAATTCTATCCATTAATGTTAGCCATACAGCTATATTCTCAGCCAAGAAAGAGATTTTTAAGTTGTAGATGATATTTCGGGTAGCTTTTACTCTTTTCCAAAGATTTCGCAATATTCTAATTCCGTTCTAATTCTACTGTCTTTTCATGTAGAAAAACAAGAATACTGGCTATTATGGAATTTTAAGATTTATAGAAGTTATAGGATTTTAATTTGGTACAAAAAGAAAGCTGAGATTTCACTTACATCACTGAAGTTCTGATAAGCAGATCTACTCACTCACAGAGGTAGAAAAATGACACTCATTCATCTGATAGTCACTTATTTATCTGCCATGGCTGAACATTTACCACTTTAGATAATGCTGCAAAGGGTTTCTGAATACGCCCTCACAGTGTCCTAAAAGTTGTATGAATCTGCACTGTTCACAGCATTATGTCTACCTCTGCTGAACATTCTTCTAAATGGACACTAGGCCATCCAGACTGCAGTTCAAGACAAGATCATGGGTTGTAAGTTCAAATACGCCTAGAACTTACTACATACTCTGCTATCAATTAGCTGTGTGATCTTGAATATAACACTTAATCCCTCCAATCTGGAACTTCCTCCTCTATTAAAAAAAAAAAGTTATGTATGGATAACATCCGGAGTTATTGAGAAGATTAAAGTGTATATTTGATAAAGATGCCATGTTTAACACCTTATCTTCTGCTCAAATACCACGAAAAGACAGAAAATACACTTTCTAAAGATTCAAAAATAATTTGAAAACAAAGAGTTTAATTGGTAAGCCCAAAATTTTGAACAACTCTTGAAAAACAGAAAGCTTTCAGGGCTCAGTTATCTTGAAAATCCAGTCTGAGGGAACACCAAGAGTTAGCAGGTGGAAGGAACAGGGAAGGTTCTGAGGAAAAGTTCCTCCTCTCAGCCTTACTATTAAAATACTTGAGGTTTATAGAGTGCAAAGTTTCAACAGTAGCTTATTTTGTGATAATGCTCTCATTCAGGTTATATTGTACTGTCACCAAACCTTTCACGAGAGCATTTGAGATCCTACTAAATATCTGACACATTTCAAGGCACAGAATGGAGATGGAAGACAGTTCTTGAGAGGTGGAAACATTTCAAATAAGGTTCTATCAGAAAAGAGTAGCCCTGAAAACATTAATACTATTAAAATTACCTGAAATTTTAAAAATTTGCATTAATCTTTTTATGAGCAAAAGAAAAAAATTTAAAAATTTGAAATATATGGAAGATTCATGTTCTATTTATCAGATAATCTTATACCTAGTTTTTTTTCTTTAATAAAAATAGTTTCTAGCAATCACCTGATTTAAATACCAAATTTAAGGTGTTACTGCATGTAAAGAACAAGGGAATTGCATTATGTGAAAATAGTCCAAGAGAAAGAGATAGCAGAATCTCCTTGTCATGCAGAACCAGGTCAAAGAGACTCATTATTGGCATTCTTTGGTTCTTCAGACCCCATATTTCTTCTGTTAATAAGGACTTATTTTCTCTTTTTCCATCCTCCTTAGAGAAACTAAACATTTAATAACCATCCTTTGTAAAAAGCTTTCATTTGTCTAAAGATGCAAATTAATTATCACCACTTTGCATAATTGGTTCACAATCATTGAGGAGCATTCAACCAGCAGGGGAGTGGGGGGGGGGGGGGGGCGAATAGAAACAAGTTTAGGTTTAATGCTCCATGCTTGCATTCTTCACGCTCACTAAAGTGTTCCACCTCAGGAAAAAACTTTAAAAAAATAGGTGTAGAAATGACAGAAGATTTTTATTAAAGCTCAATATTTTGTAACCTATAAAGGAAAAGAATCTGAAAAAGAATATGTGTGTGTGTGTGTGTGTGTGTAGAACTGAATCACTTTGCTGTACACCTGAAAGTAACATAACATTGTATATCAACCATACTTCAATAAAAAAATTTCAGTTTTTTTATTTCAAGTTTTTTATTTAAAGGAACTACTTGAATATTCATCCTTAAAGATTTGATCACAGTTTAATGCTGTAACATTTAATTACCTTCATTTTTGGGCCACCATAAATCAAAAGATTGTAATTCAAATGTATACTAATTTATTCTTGACCTTGAAGTTAATGACTAACCATAAGAGGCTTTAATTATTGTTAGCAAGGTGGGAATATATCAAAAGAAGACCTGATGAAACAAGAAACAGAAATGAGGTTTGTGGGTGCAGAGAAGGTCTAGAAAACTTGGAAAATATATAACAAGGTAATACTAAGGAAGACCCTGATACCAAAACCTGATAAAGAAATAATAAGAAAAAACAAACTGTAGACCAATATCCTTAATAAAAATGCATGCAAAAATTCTAAATAAAATTTTAGCAAATTTAATCCAACAAATCTAAAAAAGTATACAATACATTATGACTAAGTGGAGTTTGGACTAGAAATACAAAGTTATTTTAACATGCAAAAATCAATCAAATTCTTCAGATTAACAAACTAACAAAAAACATAATCATCTCAACAGATGTAGAAAAACACAACAAAATTCAACACGCATGACTAATAAAAATCTCCCAACAAACGAGGAATAGAAAGGAACTCCTTAAACGTGACATAGAGCGTTTATGAAAAATCAACAGCTAATGTCTAATTTAGTTTTGGATCATAACCCATGAAAGCAAAAGGAAATGGCAACTTGGATCTCATAAAATTTTAAAACGTAGGCTCTTCAAAAGATATAGTGGGTGACTTCCAGTTCTGCCCAAGATAAATTCTGCCCCTTTCTTCTTGATCCAATCTCTTACCATCCACAAAACACAAAAGACAACTATACTTGGGCTCTGAAAGGTGGGAAGGAAAAGGCAGACTGTGTAGGAACCCTGGGACTTGAGGCCCTGCATTTCCTCACTGCCTCCTGTATATCTCAGAGAGGGCCCTGTAGAAACCTCCAATCCAGAACTGCTAACAGGTACAGACCCCTACTGCACACACAAAATTTCCAGGAAAAGCCTATTTCTCCTAGTCAAAATACCAGGGCCCTCTCAGAAGAAAAACTCGATCTGAGCCAGTGCCCTATCTGTACTGGTAAGGTGTCAGGGGGTCCAAGGGAGGAAACTGAACTTCCACCCCACCCATCTGCCATAAAGTAGTATGAACCAATGCCCCACCTTTGCACAGGGCTAAGCTGAATATACCTACCCACTCAGTCCTTGTGCTACACCTCAATGGGGGAATGAGGCTAAAAAAGATGAAAGAGAATCCAGAGTTTTATAATATAATATCCAAAATATCCCAGATACTCAAACGTCACTCATTACACCAAGAGTCAGAAAAATCACAACCATAATGAAAAAGACAACTAACAGATGCCAAGATAAGATGAATCAGATGTTGGAATTATCTGATAAGGATTTTAAAGCCACCAACATGAAAATACTTCAAAAAGCATTTAGGAATTCTTATGAAACAAATGAAAAAACAGAAAATCTTAACAACAACAAATAAAGAAGTTATAAAAAAGAACCACATGAGAATTATAGAACTACAAAATACAGTGACTGATTTTTTTAAAACTTGCTGGATGCACTCAATTTTTTAAAACTTTCTGGATGACAGATGACAGAATCAGTGAACTTAAGGACAGATCAATAAAATTTATCCAACTTGAACAACAGTGAGAAAATAAACTGAAAATAAAATAACAATGTATCAGGGACTTATGGGATAATAACCAAAAACCTAACATTCATGTCATCAGAGTCCCAGAAAGAGAAAAGAGAGAAAATGGAACTGAAAAAAAAAGCAAATAAAATGACAGGAAACTCCCCAAATTTGGAAAAGACATAAACTTACAGATTTAAAAGTCTAAGAAAACCTCAAGTAGAAGAAACCCAAAGAAATTTATTCTAAGACATATCATAATTAAACTTTTAAAAACTAAAGACAAAGAAATTTTTAAGTGACACATGACTTGTAAAAGAACACAAATCTGAATAAATGATTTCTCATCTGAAACCATCAGGCCAGAAGAAAGTGGTACAATATTTTTTCAAGAATTGTCAATCATGAATTTTATATCTGGAAAAAATATCCTTCATGGATTAAAGAGTATGGAAGACATTCTTATGTGAAGAAAAACTAAGAGAATTTATCACTACTAAATCTACCCTTGAAGAATTGCTAAAGGAGGTTCTCTAAACACAAACTAAATGATTAAAGAAGGCTTGGCACTTCAGAAAAGAAAGATGAACTTTAGAATGGGTAAAAACAAGGGGTATAAATATAATAACAAATAGAGTATCCTTCTCATGAACTTAGTAAATTATATTTGATGATTGAAGTAAAAATAACACCATTTGATTTGGGGCTTGATATATAGAGAAAAACTTTTTAAAAATTCTTTAAAAAGAAGGGAAGCAAAGGGAATTAAATTGAAGTAACATTGCTACAAGTCACTGAAGTGATAAAATACTGATACCCATTGACTGCTTTAAGTTACATATGTATACTATAATACCTAGAGAAACTACTAAAAAAGCTATACAATGTGATACACTTAAAACACTATAAATGAAGCCCCAAAAATGTTTATGGAACTCCAAGGAAGGCAATAAAAGAGAAACAGAGGAATAAGAGACAGAAGAAACTAACAGAAAACAAAGACATGTTGAGGGAAAGAAGGCAGACATAAAAATATGTATATGATATGATTCAATTTATGTGAACCACAAAGTATACATACTGAAGATATTTTCTTATTCTCGAGAATAAGACTAATCTATTGTGATAGCAATCAGAATATTGGTTACCTTTGTGGGGAGAGCACTGTATGGACTAGAAAGGGCTAAGAGAGACCTTCCCGGGTAAACAGAATGTTCTATATATTGATCTGGGTACAGTTGTATGTGTGTGTAAATTCATTGAGGTATATAAACTTAAGATTCAACCACTTTACTTCATGTAGGGTGTAACAGAGTAAAAAGATACAAAATTTAAGAGATGTAAAAATTTTAAAAATAAAATACTTGTCACAGTTTATATCTAATCAAGAGATAGAAGCCACAGAGTGATTTAAACAGGAAAGTTTAATAGGAGGGATGGTTACACTATATTAAAGAGTCACTATAAAATATAATAAAACTTTGTATGGTACCCTAGATCTGAGGGACATCATGCAATCTTTGAAGAGTACCCTCTCCCCAAGGCTGAGGTTCTCCCCAAGGCTTGGTTTTGACGACATCATTAGAGAAGGTATAGCTGAACCCACTGGGTGGCCAAGAAGTGGAATGGTTTGCGAGGCCAGAGCTGGTCTGCAGTCCTGAGTAAGCAGGAAGCAACCCTCTGAAGGCCAAGCAGGTACCTGAGCCACAGCTGGTGGCCAACATGTGGGCACAAGGTAAGAGTGGAGCACCTGTGGGGCAGGCAGCCCGAAGCATGAGGTGTCCCTGATGGGAAGGCCTCAAGAGACAAACTTGAGGGTTGTGTGTGAGCCAAGAGAATTGGGGCACTGGGGTGGGCAAGAGGAGTGTCCATATTGAAAAGATTATGTGGAGGTGGCCGCTGGCCACACTGGGGCTGTGCTGCAAGACCACCAAGCATCAGTACATTCTCAACACTAGACAGATCACCATCAGATGTCCTTACACCCACGCCAGTGACCCACCGTGCCACAGCTGGAAACACAGGGGAGCCCTTTCTCCTGCAATGTCCCTCCATCACCCTCTGCGAAGAAACCTTAACCTCATGCTCCCTTTAAAGCAGAGATGTTTAAAGGAGCTCCAGCCACCATTACAGAGTAGGTATTGAAGAGTGAATCTGGAGCTGAGAGGCAAAAAACAGACAACTGGCATAATATTTATCATAAAAATAATAAAAATAAATGAAACCTAGAATGAAAAAGTAAGTGAGATAATGCATGTAAAGCACTTGGCACAAGGCTACGCATTAGAGTGTAAATACTGCATAAACTCATTATTATTAATGCTATTCTGATGGTTATAATTATGACAATTTAATTTCAAATGCATGTCCCTTTGGGAAATAGGATAGAGACGTAGACCAACAACCAAAAGCTTTCCTTTCATCCTTTGTGTTGTGTTTCATTAATTGTTAAAGTAACAAATACCCACTGTAAAAATTTTATATTAGGTAGAAATATATTGAGTAAAAAAATACAAAATCTTTTTACATCCCACCACCAATCCTCCTCCCCTTTCCAGAGGCAACCACAGCTAGCAGTCCTTTGTCTACATATTTAAGTTATACTAATTATTAACAATACTTAACACTTCATAATACTAATATGTATTAGGCACTGCTCTAAGTTCTTTACAAATATACTTTTATGTAATTCTCCCAACAACCCTACATTGTTGGTTTTATTGTTATTCTTCCTTAATAGATGAAAAAACTGAGTCATTGACATTTAAACAAAGACTAAGGACAAAGACATGAGAAGCCTAAGAACATTTCCAAAGGTAAATAGAGTAGGTTAAAAGACCATAAGAAGGTAGCAATTGAGCAAAGACTTGAAGAGGTGATGGATTTAGCCATACGGGTAATTGGGAAAGAGGGCTCCAGGCAGAGAGAACAGCCAGAGCTCTGGCCCTGAGCACACGTGTGATGTCTGGGAACATCAAGGAGAGCAGAGCGGCTGGAGCTGAGAGGGGAGAGTGGTCCTTGGGCAGCTGCAAACTGGTCTGCAAAACCCTTAGTGCACACATTGGAGGCAAGTATTTAGAAACTTCTATAGCAGTTTGACAAAGGAATTTTTGGTCTGCTGAGTCAAATAATGCAAAACTAGGTCTTGCATTTTTATATCTATTTCTCATGCTTTTAAATTTTACTTTTTGGGGGTTTTTTTTTGTTGTTTTTTTTTTTTTGCATTTTATAAAAGTTTTGGTTCATGTGGATTCACAGGGTTTGGTGGTGGTGGTGGTGGTGGTGGTTGGTTGATTGGTTTTTTTAAATGATCTTTCACCACAGATAGTCTTGTGATGCCTGAGGATCCTGTTAAGATACAATTTCTTATTCAGAAGGTCTGGAGCAGGGTCTGAGATGCTGTATTTCTTTTGTGGTTTTTTTTTGTTGTTGTTGTTTGTTTTTTGTTTTTGACATACAACAAACTGTATATATTTAAAGTGTACAATTTGATATTTTTTTCTTATTAGTAATGTATATATGGCAATCCCAATCTCCCACTTCATCCCATCCCAACCCCCGCCCCCCCCCCCCCCCCGCTTGGTGTCCATATGTTTGTTCTCTACATCTATGTCTCTATTTCTGCCTTGCAAACCGGTTGATTTGTATTTTTCTATATTCCGCATATACGTGTTAATATACGATATTTGTTTTTCTCTTTCTGACTCACTTCACTCTGTATGACAGTCTCTAGGTCCATCCATGCGAGACTCTGTATTTCTAATAAGCTCTCAGGTTCTGCTGATGCTTCTAGTCCAAGGAGTAGCAGATTTTAAGAACAGGCAGTAAGAGAGTTTAGGCAGAAGCAGGGAAAACAGAAACTCAGGCAAGAGATGACAGAGCTTCAGATTAGAGTGGCAACCATGGTGGTGGTAACAAGTGGTCAAACGGTAGGTTTACATCTGAAAAGTAGAGACAAAAGGATTTCCAGATGTATAGGGTGTGGAGTGTGGGAAGAAGAGAGAAGTCAGGGACGACTTTAAGGTTTGTGGCATAAGCACAAAACAAATGCCACAACTGAATAAGATACAGTGACCCGTTAACTCATCTGCTGAATCAGAAAGGCAAGTGGACCAAGTAATCCTGGCCTGAATTATTTGAGTCTCTCAGGAGTCTTTATCATCAGGACTCTTCAGTGTTCTCTGTGAAGGAGATGGTTAATTAGATTTTACAGTAAAAGACATGAATGAATCAACACTGTGTTGATGCCTTATTAATGAATAATGAGGTCTGACTAAATGACATATGTTGTGCCAGGTATATGTGTGTGTGTGTGTGTATGTGTGTGGTTTGTGAGTTGCTAGGAAAAATGATGCCTAGAATGTCATACACTGCTAACAAAGGTGACCTCTGGGGAAGGGACTGAGGTTGACAGAAGAAGAAGGCACAGGAAGGGGGGACATCCTCTTTGTGAGATATACCTTTGATTTATTTGAATTATTTTATAACATATCACTTCTATAAGTTTCTGGATAAGACAAAGAAGGAAAAAATACTTGTCAGTCTCTCTACCTCCCTACCTCACCTTAAGAAAAATAAAACATGGCCTTCTCAGTAAATCTAACATTTTCCTAAAACATTTTGCTTATAGATATCCTGACAGGAATTTCCTTGAGTCATACACTACTATACAGATTAAATCCCTAAAACCCTTGCAAATATATACAACATTTCGCTCTTTATCTTTATCTCTATCAAACATCAACTCCCAAAACAATGAATATAAAAAGGCAAGTGGAACCTGAGAAGGTTAAAATGGCACCAAGATTTCTTCGTGCAGCAAAAACAAGGAAGCTGAATGCATTCGTGAACAACCATGAAGCCACCCTGTTGTAATAATTTTACCTAAGTCAAACTACACTTTTACTGTAACAAAGCTTTGTGCTGCATCACCAAATAGTCTCTCCAACTATCTAGCTTTCAAAGCTTATTAATATCACCTCTTCCTCCTTATTTACCTCCAAGGAGCATGCCTCACAATCTGCTCCATGGATTCAGGAAAGACCTTTCCTTGGCTAAGATCAAAGCCCTATGAACTAAGTAGTTTGATCCCTGTAGGTATCTGATTGCAAACTGCATGTATAATCCTGTGCTTTATAAATATAATGATCTTATAATAGACCTGCTGAGCATAAGTGGGCAGCTTAATGCACATGGCCTATGAATCTTCATATTAATTACTTCTGCTCCCAAACTGTGTGTAGTGGAAAGAACCAGATGGAGTTTAGAGTCTTAGCTCTACAGCTTACCAGGAGGACTTCACCAGTCACTCAACATCTTTGACTGTCAGTTTTCTTATCTATAAAGTAAGGATTAAAATATTTACTCCACAAAGTTGCCTTTGAGGCTTAGTGAGACATAAAGAAACTTGTGAAACTTCTTACTCAATGCCAAGCACATAATAAGCCCACAATAAATGCTAATTAATTTAAAAATATGATCCAGAAAGGAAATGCCTGTGAGATATCAGATCATACTTTAGAGGCTGCAAATAAGACTAACACTGGCCTTCCATGTGGAAAGAGTAGAGTTGGCAGCTACTTTGGTGAAGTGGGATGTAGGAAAGATTTATCCTCTCTCTTGGCCTCCTTAAAAAATGTTCTCTTTAGTTTGGCTCAGTCAATGTGGCCTCTGGTAAAGGTGATTTATTAAACAGGTAACAAACAAACAGAGGCCAGGTTTTTCTCCATAATGAATCCACCTCTACTTGCTATAACCCACCTGATCTAAGAGCTGTGGTAGGCAAACAGAAGGAAAAAGCACTGGACATGGAAGGACGGGGTGGAAAGCAACTGAAGCAAGGGGAAAAGAAACAAGAAAAGGAAATATGGGCTCATTTGTCAGCCTCACTCAAGGACAACCTGTGTCTATGTTGTAACGCCTGAAGGCTGCATGCAGGGAATTCCACATACAAGGAGGCCTGTTTGGGGTTTAAGGCATCCCAGCCCTGGCTCTCAGCCCTCCAAAGTTTAAGAAAGTGCACTTGGCAAAGTATGAGTTCAGGTGAAGGTACAGGCAGGTGTGCTGTGCTTAAATGCTGTCCTGGAAATTTGGACTGAGTTTGCCAAACTTCATCAGTTTGCAAGTTGGAACTGCTTAACCTTGTAGAACCTTGATTCAAAAGGATGACTAATAGGCCTGTTTCTGCAGTGAAAAGGGGGAGAAAAAGGTTGAGAGAATAAACTCTGTATTAAAGGAAGGATTAACTCTTTCCTGGAACTAGCTTTCCCGCCCAGCAGCAGGGAATCATGTAAATAGGATCCAAACAGCATAGTGTGAATGCACACTAAAATGTTACCGTATGATTTTTACCTCAGATTCTCCTTGAGATAATTTTGATATCCTTAAATATCAAAAATCAAGGCATGGGAAGGCTTACTCATAATCTGTTTATGTAGCACTAACTAGATACCAAGAATTGAAATAACAACTGCTGCATTTGGAGTATTTATTATCTATTTGGGGATTTGGCATGAATATCAGTGATGATAAAATAAGGATAATGCTGCCTACCTAATAGGGTTGTCATGAGATTTCAATAGATAATGTAGGTAAGAGCTTCTGATGCAGTCCCTAACAGATAATAGGTGCTGAATAAACATTAGCTTTCTTTCTAAAGCATTCTGTAAACTTTGCTTATTTTATGGCTGGAGTCTGTACTTGTGTAATAGTTTAGATGGATCAGTGGTTCACTAAGAATCAAATGAGGCTCAAGTTCTGTGCATCTGCCCAACAGCAGTATGTGAATATTCTGGAGGGGCTGATGAGGAGGGGAAAAAAATAGGAAAATCTGTTTTTAATATAGACAATGCGTGTCATGGGCCAAATGCATGAATACTTCCATATCTACAAAGTACAACAACTTCATTCAGCATACTTGCCATTAGTTAGTAGGTGGAGAGAGAATTCTCAATTAGTGTAACAAGAAACATATTTATTTCACTTGTAGAACACAGAAAAAGTTACAATGAAAATAAACACATTTAATGTCTGCTTTTAGTCAAAATGGAATAAAAGGGACTGGCTTTATGTGCCAGCCTGAAACAAATAAATTTAAAAAAGCAAACAACAAAAGAAACAACAAAATACATAAACAGTGGTTTTCAGACACTGGACCTCAGGCTGCACAAAATGATTATCCCTGAGAAAGGGAGACATAAGAAGTGAGCTCTACAAATACCCTAACTTAACTGCCTGAAAAGAGATTCCAGGCTGCAGTGGAGGCAGAGGAGACCCAAACAGTCTTCCTTAGTTGAGATGAAAGTTGGGAGTCCAGGTAGACCAAGACACTACAATTTACAGTACAGGGAAGAGTACTGGAAAAGAAAAAGCTACACAGAGAGATAGCTCCAGATATCTGAAGAGGGTCCCTCTTAAGTCGAACTAAGTATTGATCAGTGCATGTGCGTAAGGAAAATATCCATGGCCAGGGAAAGAACCACCCAGAGCAGAAGGGGGTATATCACCGAGGTACACCCAGAGAGACAAGACTTGTTTTCATTCTAGCTTGTGTTCCCATCAGTCAGAGCAGGAAAACCTCAAAATTCACGGTAAAGGACTCTGAAAAATTTTGTCTCAGTTGTTGTACAAAATTAGACTTTGATTAAAGGCTATTTTGGTCCTGCCTAACAAAGCTTAAAAGCAAGAATCAAATGCCTTGAAAGGATCAAATGCTTCCCAACAACTTATCTGTGTCACAGAATAAAGTTCAAGGTTATTTGTCAGAATACAAAAAGATCTAGTTCCCAAAAGGAAACACTCACAATGTGTGATGTGCAGTAAAAACTACCAAGCATGAAAAGAAGCAGGAAAATAGCACCCACAATGAGGAGAAAGACCAATCAATTGAAACTGATGAAGGAATGATGCAAATGACAGAATTAACAGTTAAAGGTAAAACATTTATTATAACTGCATTCTATATGTTCAAGAAGGCAGAGGACGGCTTGAGATTATGGAGACATAGAAAATATTTTTTTAAAACAAACCCAAATTGAACTTCTAGAGATAAAAAATCCATATACTTTATTTTTAAAATAGTCTACATTTAGGCAACAAGGCATAAATGGTAAATTGGAGGAATGTATTATTATTGCTTTCTGGCTCATTTTAATGAGCAGGTTCACTTTTCCATAACTTTCTCAGATCCCACCTTGTATTGTAGAATGCTCTGAGGAAATCCCTTAACTTTTTCCAAGCCTCACTTTCTTCACTTTTGAAATGATGATAACACTGATCTGAAGGAACACTGTGAGAATTAGAAATAATCGATGCAAGGTGACCAGCGCTCTTAACAAAGATGCCTGTTTGTTGTTTCCTTTGCTTTTACATTAAAATTACAAGCAAAAAGAAAGTAAAACATGGAAACTACAAGGAAACAAAAATTGTCATTTGTGTATTTTGAAAGACACCTAAAACTATTTTTAGTGTGGCATTTAAAAATTTTTTATTGTGAATTATAGTATATATATATAAAAGGATACAAAAATAAATGTACCACTCAATAAATTTTCATAAACTAAACACTAATATATGTACTCTCTTGGCCAAAGAAACAGGAAGTTGTAGGCACCACAGAAAAGTTCCCCTAATGGCCCGTACCTCTTGTCTTTATTCTTTATTACTCCTCGAAAGTAATCACTATCCTGAACTCTAACATTATAATTTAGTTTTGCCTGTATCTGAGTGTTACATTAATGGAACCATACAATATATATTCCTTTATAAATGGTAGTTTTCTATCAACACTGTGTTTAGGAAATGTATGCTTTACTTTGAGAAGTGCAACCCCAAGTGGTAAGTGTATAGAAAGGGGGAAATGAGGCAAGAAAATACACAAGGAATGCAATGAAATATGTTACCATATTTCATCAAGCTACCAAGAGACATGATAGACTGCTCAGTAGCTGAGTTGACTTTCTGGCATTGTAACTTCTGTATACGGGTTGCAAGAATGAACCACACCTAGGAGTATTCAATGGAAGAAAGAACAGAGGGGGAATTTACCTTCCCAGATACTTTCCATTTCTTACTGTTCTAACTTCTACTCGTGAGCAGCTAATTCTCCAGCACTAGTAAAGTGTATTATCTGACCCTTTGATGGCCATTTAGGAAACCAGATACTGCCTAGGGATATAATATGTAGAACCTGAAACTAAGGATTGACATCTTTAATTAGTTTTAGAAAATTCTCAAGTATTACTTCAAATATTGCTTCTGCATTATTCTCTCTCTTTTTCTAGGATTCCAATTACATGCATGTGAGATTTTCTTACTATCTACCCTATGTCTTTGCCCCTCTCTTTTATTTCCAACATTCTTTTTCTTCTCTGGGTTTCATTTTAGATATTTTATTCTGGTGTATCCTCCAGTTACTCTTTTTTTTCTTCAGCTGTATCTAATCTGCTTTTATTCTCATATTTTGAGTTCTCAATTTCACACATTGTATCTTCCAATTTTATAACCTCTTAGAATTTTAAGAGTTACTAGGTTCTCCCTAAATCCTCAGTCTGGTACTTCCCTGACGGCACAGTGGTTAAGAATCCACCTGCCCATGAAGGGGACATGGGTTTGAGTGCTCATCCAGGAAGATCCCACATGCTGCAGAGTAACTAAGCCCATGAGCCACAAATATTGAGCCTGCACTCTAGAGCATGTGTGCCACAACTACTGAGCCCACATGCTGCAACTACTAAGCCCATGCACCTAGAGCCTGTGCTCCACAACAAGAGAAGACGCCACGCTGATAAGCCTGCTCATTGCAACAAAAAGTAGCCCCAATTGCCACAACTAGCAATGAAGCAACAAAGCAACAGACCCAATGCAGCCAAAAATAAATAAATAAATAAATAAATAGCCATGAGCTTAATTTTTAAAAAAAAAAAAATCCCCAATCTGGTCTTCTATCTCTTCGAATACATTAAAAATTGTTATTTTATTTTATTTTATTTTATTTTATTATTTTTTCTTATTGGAATATAATTGCTTTACACTCCTGTACCAGTTTTTGAGGTACATCAAGGTCAATCATCTGTATTTATACACACATTCCTATATTCCCTCCATCCCTCGACTCCCCCCACCTTCCCTGTCTCAGTCCTCTAAGGCACCATCCATCATAGAGTTGAACTCCCTTTGTTATACAGCAGCTTCCCACTGGCTATCTATTTTACGATTGGTAGTATATATATGTCTATGCTACTCTCTCACTTCGTCTCAGCTTCCCCTTCACCCACCGCCCCCCCAAACCTCAAGTTCTCCAGTCCATTCTCTGCATCTGTGTCCTTATTCTTGTCTTGTCACTGAGTTCATCAGTACCATTTTTAGATTCCGTATATATGAGTTAGCATACAATATTTGTCTTTCTCTTTCTGACTTACTTCACTCTGTACGACAGACTCTAGGTCTTTCCACCGCATTACATATAGCTTCATCTCATTCCTTTTTAGAGCTGAGTAATATTCCATTGTATATATATGCCACATCTTCTGTATCCATTCATCTGTTGATGGGCATTTAGGTTGCTTCCATGTCCTGGCTATTGTAAAGAGTGCTGCAATAAACATTATGGTACATGTTTCTTTGGGGATTATGGTTTTCTCTGGGTATATGCCCAGGAGTGGGATTACTGGATCATGTGGTAGTTCTATTTGTAGTTTTTTAAGGAACCTCCAAACTGTTTTCCATAGTGGCTGTACCAACTTACAGTCCCACCAACAGTGCAGGAGAGTTCCCTTTTCTCCACACCCTCTCCAACATTTATTGTTTCTAGATTTTGTGATGATGGCCATTCTGACCAGTGTGAGGTGATACCTCATTGTGGCTTTGACTTGCATTTCTCTGATCATTTGTGATGTGGAGCATCTTTTCATGTGTTTGTTGGCCATCTGTATGTCTTCTTTGGAGAAATGTCTATTTAGATCTTCCACCCATTTGTGGATTGGGTTCTTTGCTTTTTTGGTATTAAGCTTCATGAGATGTTTGTATATTTTAGAGGTTAATCCTTTGTCCGTTGTTTTGTTGGCAACTATTTTTTCCCATTCTGAGGGTTGCCTTCTTGTCTTGTTTATGGTTTCTTTCACTGTGCAAAAGCTTTTCAGTTTCATGAGGTCCCATTTGTTTATTCTTGATTTTATTTCCATGATTCTAGGAGGTGGGTCAAAAAGGATCTTGCTTTGATGGATGTCATAGAGTATTCTGCCTATGTTTTCCTCTAGGAGTTTTATAGTGTCTGGCCTTAAAAGTAGGTCTTTAATCCATTTGGAGTTTATTTTTGTGTATGGTGTTAGGAAGTGTTCTAATTTCATTCTTTCACATGTTGCTGTGCAATGTTCCCAGCACCACTTATTGAAGAGGCTGTCTTTTTTCCATTGTATATTCGTGCCTCCTTTGTCAAAGATAAGGTGCCCATATATGCTTGGGCTTACTTCTGAGTTCACCATTCTATTTCATTGATCTTCCTTTCTATTTTTGTGCCAGTACCATACTGTCTTCATCACTATGGCCTTGTAGTATAGTTTGAAGTCAGGAAGCCTGATTCCACCAACTCCACCTTTGCTTCTCAAGATTGCTTTGGCTATTTGGGGTCTTTTGCATTTCCATACAAATCGTAAGATTTCTTGTTCTAGTTCTGTGAAAAATACCATTGGTAATTTGATAGGGATTGCACTGAATCTGTAAATTGCTTTGGGTAGTACAGTCATTTTCACGATGTTGATTCTTCCAATCCAGGAACATGGTATGTCCCTCCATCTGTTTGTATCATCTTTGATTTCTTTCATCAGTGTCTTAAAGTTTTCTGCATACAGATCCTTTGCCTCCTTAGGCAGGTTTATTCCCAGGTATTTTATTCTTTTTGTTGCAATGATGAATGGGAGAGTTTCTTTAATTTCCCTTCCTGCTCTTCCATTGTTAGTGTATAGGAATGCAAGAGATTTCTGCACAATAATTTTGTATCCTGCTACTTGACTAAATTCATCAATTAGTGCTAGCAGTTTTCTGGTAGAGTCTTTAGGGTTTTCTATGTATTGTATCATGTCATCTGCAAAGAGTGACAATTTTACTTCTTTTCCAATTTGGATTCCTTTTATTTCTTTTTCTTCTCTCATTGCTGTGGCTAAAACTTCCAAACTATGTTGAATAACAATGGTGAGAGTGGACACCCTTGTCTTCTTCCTGTTCTAAGAGGGAATTCTTCCAGTTTTTCGCCATTGAGAACGATGTTGGCTTTTGGTTTCCCATATATGGCTTTTATTATGTTGAGGTAATTTCCTTCTATGCCCATATTCTGGAGAGCTTTTATCATAAATAGATGTTGAATTTTGTCAAAAGCGTTTTCTGCATCTATTGAGATGATCATATGGTTTTTATCCTTCAATTTCTTGATATGATGTATCACGTTGATTGATTTGTGTATATTGAAGAATCCTTGCATTCCAGGGATAAACCCCACTTGAGCATGGTGTATGATTTTTTTGAATGTGCTGTTGGATTCTGTTAGCTAGTATTTTGTTGAGGATTTTTGCATCTATATTCATCAGTGATATTGGTCTGTCATTTTCTTTTTTTGTGACATCTTTGCCTGGTTTTGGTATCAGGGTGATGGTGACCTCACAGAATGAGTTTGGAAGTGTTCCTCCTTCTGCAATATGTTGGCAGAGTTTGAGAAGGATAGGTGTTAGCTCTTCTCAAAATGTTTGATAGAATTTGTCTGTGAACCCATCTGGCCCTGGGCTTTTGTTTGTTGGGAGATTTTTAATCACTGCCTCAATTTCCATACTTGTGATTGGTCTGTTCATAGTTTCTATTTCTTCCTGGTTCAGTCTTGGAAGATTGTATTTTTCTAAGAATGTATCCATTTCTTCCAGGTTATCCAATTGATTGGCATATAGTTGCTTGTAGTAGTCTCTCATGATCTTTTTTTGTATTTTTGTGGTGTCCGTTGTTACTTCTCCTTTTTCTTTTCTAAATCTGTTGATTTGCATCTTCTCCCTTTTTTTCTTGATGAGTCTGGCTAATGGTTTATCAATTTTGTTTATTTTCTCAAAGAACCAGCTTTTAGTTTTATTAATTTTTGCTATTGCTTCCTTCCTTTCTTTTTCATTTATTTCTGCTCTAATCTTTATGATTTCTTTCCTTCTGCTCACTTTGGGGTTTTTTGTTCTTCTTTCTCTATTTGTCTTAGGTGTAAGGTTAGGTTGTTTATTCAATATTTTTCTTGTTTCTTAAGGTAGGACTGTATTGCTATAAACTTCCCTCTTAGAACTGCTTTTGCTGCATCCCATAGGTTTTGGGTTGTTGTGTTTTCATTGTCATTTGTTTCTAGATATTTTTTGACTTCCTCTTTGATTTCTTTAATGATTTCTTGGTTGTTTAAGAGTGAATTGTTTAGCCTCCATGTGTTTATATTTTTTGCAGTTTTTTTCCTGTAATTGATATCTAGTCTCATGGTGTTGTGTTCTGAGAAGATGCTTGATATGATTTCAATTTTCTTGAATTTGCCGAGGTTTGATTTGTGACCCAAAATGTGATCTATCCTGGAAAATGTTCCATGTGCCCTTGAGAAGAAAGTGTATTCTGTCGTTTTTGGATGGAATGTTCTATAAATATCAATGAAGTCGAGATGGTCTAATGTGTCATTTAAAGCTTGTGTGTCCTTATTTATTTTCTGTTTGGATGATCTGTCCATTGATGTAAGTGGGGTGTTCAAGTCTCCCACTATTATTGTGTTCCTGTCAATGTCCCCTTTTATGGCTGTTAGCATTTGCCTTATGTATTGAGGTGCTCCAATGTTGGGGGCATAGATATTTACCATTGTAATATGTTCTTCTTGGATGGATCCCTTGATTACGTAGTGTCCTTCCCTGCCTCTTGTAATATTCTTTACTTTAAAGTCTAATTTGTCTGATATGAGTATTGCTACTCCAGCTTTCTTTTACCTTTCATTTCCATGGAATATCTTTTTCCATCCCTTTCCTTTCAGTCTATATGTATCCCTTGGTCTGAAGTGGGTTTCTTGTAGGCAGCATATAGAAGGGTCTTGTTTTTGTATCCATTTAGCCAGTCTGTGTCTTTTGGTTAGAGCATTTAATCCATTTACATTTAAGGTGATTATTGACATGTGTGTTCCAATTACCATTTTCTTAATTGTTTTGGCTTTGTATTTGTAGGTGTTTTCCTTTTCTTGTGTTTCCTACTTAGAGAAATTCCTTTAGCAATTGTTGTAAAGCTCGTTTGGTGCTGCTGAATTCTCTTAACTTTTGCTTGTGTGTAAAGCTTTTGATTTCTCTGTCGAATCTGAATGAGATTCTTGCTGGGTGGAATATTCTTGGCTGTAGGTTTTTCTCTTTCAGGACTTTCAGTATATCCTGCCATTCCCTTCTGGCCTGCAGAGTTTCTGTAGAAATGTCAGCTGTTATCCTTATGGGTTTCCCCTTATACGTTATTTGTTGCTTTTCTCTTGCTGCTTTTAATATTTTTTCTTTGTGTTTAATTGTCGTTAGTTTGATTAATATGTGCCTTGGTGTATTTCTCCTTGGGTTTATTCTGTATGGGACTCTCTGTGCTTCTTCGACTTGGATAATTATTTCCTTTCCCAAGTTGGGGAAGTTTTCCACTAGAACCTCTTCAAATATTTTCTCAGACCCTTTCTTTTTTCCTTCTTCTTCTGGGATGCCTATGATTCGAATGTTGGTATGCTTAACATTATCACTGAGGTCTCTGAGACTGTCTTCTATTCCTTTTATTCATTTTTATTTTTCCTGCTCTGTGGCAGTTATTTCCCCCATTCTATCTTCCAACTCACTTATTCCTCCTTCTGCCTCAGTCATTCTGCTGGTTATACCATTTAGAGTATTTTTAATTTCAGTTATTTTGTTATCCATTGCTGTTTGTTTGTTCCTTCGTTCTTCTGAGTTCTTATGACCTGTTTCTTGTACTTTCTCTATTTTGTTATCGAGATTTTACTATCATTACTCTGAATTCTTTTTTCAGGCATTTTTCCTATTTCCTCCTCATTTATTTGGTCTTGTGGGGTTTTTTCCTGCTCCTCTGCCTGCATGGTGTTTCTCTGTTTCCTCATGGTAGTCCACACTTCTGGGGTTGCTTGTCTCAGTGATAGAGGGGTTTATAGAAGACTGTCCAAGCCCCAGACTCATGGCCAAGTGTTGGGTCAAACAAATACTAAGTCTAGGAAACACATACATGTATAAGACACACAATTACTGAATCCAATAGGACATAAGGCACTAGAAAGACCTGACAGAAGAACCCCAGTATGCTATCAGATATTCAAAGAGAAAACCAACAGAAATTCCAAACCAAAACAGAACAAAACAGAAACAAAAGCAAAAACAAACAAATAACACCTTACACATACAAACACAAATCCAGGGAGATATTGAAAGCTAGGATCAAATATAAAGAAGAGTTAGAGTACCACCAGACAGAATGGAGATTCTCAGAATGAAATTAGACAATTGTACTAAGAACTAAGATAAAGACAAAAACCTAATATTAAATACCAAGGCAGTGTGTCATCTGGAGAATAGAGCAAGGATTCTGGGCAGATCGATAGTGTTGCTTATAAGTATGTTAAGATAAAATAAACTAAAAATGGATGGAAGACAGGGGAACAGAAGAGCATAGTGTGACTGGAAATATGCAAATAAAAGGAAAGGAATAGAAATGTATAAAAGATAGAGATGAAAAGAAGGTAGGAGAGATATATAGTCTGTACTACAAAAAACTTAGCTAGAAATAGAAGTATATAAAAAGGCTAAAAATAAAAATGTAATAAGAAATAGAATTAAAAAATGTTATAAAACTTGTAGATCCCTTAGGACTAAGATCAGAATTAATAAAGAAAAAAAACAAACAAACTAGAACTGATCCCAGAATGGCCCAGTTCAATAGAATTGACACTAACATTTCCGTTTCCTTAGAGTCTCAGCTGTAAGTGTCCTTCTAGTCATCTTCCGTTTTTTTGTATTATTCTGTGACCAATAGAGCTTCTTTTATTGTTCATCTGTAAGTGTTGGTGTGTGGGGAGGGAGAGGATACAATAGTGGCTCCTTCCCCTGGGAGTGAGTGAGCAGTGGCACACTGTCGTTTCAGTCGGGCTTGGAGGTGCCTGTTGCAGAGGGACGCCGGTGGCTCAGGTGTAAACAGAATGTCTCAGAGTTGGGCCTCTCTCCGGGCTTTTTTGTTCTTGGCAGCCTCCCTGCTGCCGGCGCTCCAAGCCTGTTCTCGGCTGCCTGCTGGGGCTTTAAGCTAGCCCACCCGAGGGCCTGAGGGTCCTTGTTATCCCTGAGTGCCTTAGGTGGCCCACAGGGGTCCCTCCACTGCCCGCTGCAGGCGCCGAAAGAGAGAGAGAGGCTACGTGTGCGGCTCCTCCCCCCCGCCCGTGAGCCCGCAGCCTCCAGCCGCCATCATGGCCGGGCAGCTCTCAGGGGCAGGCACCCCTCGCTACGGACCTCTTCCCTCCTGTCCTCTCAGTCCGTCTCCTTACTGGCAACAATGTTTCTCACCCTGAACCAGCTCTCCGGTTCCCATGCTCCCGCTCCCAGACCCACTGTTCAGCTGTGAATCGACGTCTCAGTCCGGGAATGCTGAGCTGCAGTGCGGACCCTCCGTGTGTTTCTCACTCCCTCCCGTCTGCCACAGCTCCACCACTTCACCCTCTTTGAGCTGTCGTAGATGCCTCCCTACCGGTTATGTTGGGATCCTTGTGGGCCTTTCTGGTGTCCGAGGTCATCTGCTGGTGTTCAGCTGGTTCTCTGTGGGAATTATTGCGTCTTTTGTGCATTCCCAATGCATCTGTGGAAAGGGATGCATTCCATGTCCCTCTACTTCGCTGCCATCTTTCCATCTCCTCAAAAATTGTTATTTTAGTTGTTATGTCTGATCAGTCCATTATTTGAGGCCATGAGAGTCTTTTCCTGTTGTCTAATTTTTTTTCTATTTTTCTTATTGTCTTATCACTTCACATGGCTTGTAGTTTTAATTGAGGGTTGTGTACTGCATATAAAAATCATAACTATATTAGACCTATAGTGATATTATCTTTTTTACGAAAAGAATTTGCCCTGGCAGTTACCTAGAGTCACATTCAATCTAGAAAACAACAAATTTCAAGGAGGAAAAAGCTAGAAAATAGCCTTCTAAAAACCAGTGGCAGAAGTAAAGTTTTTTGAGCACTTACTACGTACCTGGCTCTTTGCAGACACTATTTCTTTTAATGACACAACATTCTTCTAAGTAAAGAGAAAGCAGAAAATCAAAATGCTAACAATTTAATCAAAAATACACCTCTACATGCAGCAGAGAAGAAATTCAAATTCTGTGATGCCAAATATTCTTCACATTCTGCTTCACGTTAAGTGAGGCCTCCTCTAACTTCTCTCAACCTGACTGGGTGGGATCTAGTTGCAGTGACAAAAGTCATCAGGATTGCCTGATTGTTAGGTAGAAACCCTTCCAAGATGCCAATATGTAGCAGACGGCAACCTATAAGTTGCTTAAAAATAAAACCTGGGCAGCAAATTAGAAAAAAAATAAAGAACTCAACAAACCAATATGCTGTCATGAGGAAAACAAAACCACAGGCTGACTGAATGAACGTTTACTCTGGGACAGATTTTGTTTAACATGTCAGAGTAAAGTCCCTCTATTCAACTGCTCCCTGGTAAGATCTCTTGAAAGCCCACCTCCTTGTATGCTTTGGGCAGTTCTGTGGCTGCTTGTGCTCTTTAGACATTCTCCTCCAAATCCAGGTCCCCATAACTAAAATTACAGCGGGAATTTACAGCACTGTATTCCTCCTCTCATGTGGTGGGAGGGAAAGAGAAAGCGTTTCATCATCCTCTTTTAAAAGATGATTTAAACTCTTTCAAGGCTTCATGCTTTTTATTGGACAATTTATGGAAATTTTTGAAGAGGTTCAATGAATTCCATTAAATGAAACTTAAATCCAAAAGAATTCCTTTCCCCTAAAGGAGTTCCATAGTATTTATTTGATCCTCACATCAATTAGCCTATGAGTCACTATTTTTAAGAGGCAGTTTGCTTAGATATCTTATTTGGCCTTAATTTAATATCTTAACAATAGGCTGTTGAGCTCAGCAATTACTATCTCACTGGGATACATTTCTCCTTTGAATGCTCTGTATCTTTCACAACAAGCAGGGTTGAAGATCTGGATGCTACTGTATCTACTGGTCTTAGGTTCTCAGGCTTTATATTACTGAAGGTTTAAGTAGTTTCCACGAACACTACTATATTTGAGGTCTGGATTACTGAGTAGGAAGGCGTTTCAGGGTGGTATTCATGATAGTCAGAACCTAAATAAAAGAATTCAAGTGATTGTAAAAGCATGAAGGAACGAAAAGAAGGGAAACCCCAAGTTTGAGAAAGGTTGGAATTTTATCATGATCTGGAAAGCAAGTAAATCATTCACCCTGATTCTTGGAATTAAGTCATTTCTTATGGGGACTATAGGCTGACCTCACATATTTCACAGAGGCGGGTAAAATCAAGGAAGGCTTAAAATGTGTGACTCTACTGTGTTAAAGCTGGTTCTTCTTGGCCCTCTTCCCAGTCACTTCGGTGCTGAGGCTAATGGCTAAGGAAACACTAGGGTGGGGGGTGGGTAGAGGGGGATCAGTGAATAAGACCTTGAAAAGAAACTAAAGCTGAATATAGAGCAGAGGAAAAGGAGAAAATCTCCCAGTGAAAAATATTAAAATATTTAAGGAAGTACTGAATATCCCCTACACACCCACCTCATCTCAGGCATGACATTACCAACCATGTCACAGAGGAGAGAGAAGTGCAAAAAAAACGAAGCAGAAACAACCCCAGAATAGCCACTTCCATGGCTCCTGGGTAACTGATAACACAGTAACTACCAAACAAACTGCACACTGCCACATTCCAGATACCTAAAGGATGACATTACACCATCTTCAGAAACAGAGAAGAAAAATTTAAATAATGAAAGCGAGGAAGTTGTAACTATATCATGTTTATCTCCCTTGCATTTCTTTGAAGTATTTCATCCATATATAAAATTTATGTAAATGTCAGTGGAGAAAAATGCAATAGCAAAAGGACTCATAAACAAAGGTTTGTAGTGGCTTTATGCATAAATATCTCCAAACTGAAAACAAGCCATACTTCAACAGGGAAATGGATAAACACATTATAGCACAGTCACATAATGGAATACTATGTAGCAAAAAGAAAAAAACAAGCCAGAGGGGGAGGGGGAGCATAAACTACTGATTTGTACCATGACAGGTATGAATTCTAAAACTGGTATACTGAGTGAAATAAACCAGACACTAAAGAGTACAAAACGAGCTATCATTTACACAAAATCTTAGGAAAGAAAAAAACCCAAATCTATATTAAGAGAAAGAGATCAGTGGCTGCCTGGGGCTAGGTATTGGAAGGACAGGGTGGCTATTAATTGCAAAATAGGAAATTTGGGGGGGTTGATCGAGATGTAATATATACATATTGACTGTGGTGGTGGTTATAAAAGTGTATACATTTTTTAAAACCCATTGAACTTCACATTTCAAAAAGGTATATTTATTTTTATGAAAATTATACGTCAATAATGTTGGGTTTTTAATGCAATTATATTCAACTTGGAAAAAATCAAGTCTAAAACTTGAGTGTTCTCTTTAGAGTCTATTCACATACCAATAAGAGTAGGTAAAAATACAGATGTAGTGAAAATACTGGTTGTGTAAAGCTACCAGGATGTTGTTTTATGTGGATTTTTTTATCCAAAAGTAAGAAAGAAATATCTTCTCCTTGCCAGACTCTACATGGATGAACAGTTCTTTCAAAAGGCAAGGAATAAAAGATCTAGAATTCAGAGAGACAGTTACAGTCAGAAACCGTCCTTTATTTTCTACTCAAGACATTATTAAATAATAATCAGATGTTACACACATTCGTTTCTCAGCCTGCTTCTAGGAAAGCCTCTTTCCTCAAACTATTGAAAATACTGGGCAGCACTGAATACCAGCCCCACCTCCCATCTTAAAAGGGTGAACCAAACACGTGTATCCACAGTCAGCTCTACAGACATTCATCCCACTCTCCCCATGAGGCTATAGCTTCTTTTGTTAACAAAAACAAAATAATTGACAGTGATGACATTCAAGCATAAAATTTTTCTCTACCATCGGAATACTGGGAGGCCAGTTTCTCCTGTTCTCTAACAAAGATACTACCAAGTAGCAAGCATGAAAAAATTTATCTTTACATAGCACAAAATATAAAGACTGTAATAAATCTCATTTTTTCCATCTCTCCTCTAGTTAAAACTTAAATAAATTACCTGACAGGAACAAAACAGAGTAGGCCATGCCATACTGTATTATTCCTTGTAGTCAGAGTTAAAAGAGCAACTAATATTAATTGAATGCTTACTATATACCAGTCAATGTTCTACATACTTTATATCCACTAATATTTTTTACATGCACAACCATGAGAGATTCTATTACAGTCACTATTTTTTATAAGTTGAAAGCGGGGATACAAAGAGGTGAAGTAAAATAGCTTATGTGAAGTTATGTGAAGCTGGCCATTGGTGGAGGGATTCAAACTTAGGTAGTCTGTCTCCTGTTTCCACATTTTTAATCACCACATTGCACACTGCATTGAAATTTGTCAAATGGACAAGGCTCCTATCTGCCATTCAAGTGTGTCTACGTTCCTGCCATCTGTCTTTTTTTCATCTTTGCAGAATCATGTGCTACCCCAACTCAAAGTGCATGGCGTTCAGAGGCATGGTGCTAACATACGAGTCTCCCAGAGCAGAAGGCTCACTGTCAATAAAAATCCCCAGACACCATTCTGAAGGGGCCATTTTTTTTTAACTTGATATCTAAGAGGTTTCAAAGAAGGATACATTCTAAAAGAGATAGCGGATTCTCTTTCTTTCCTTATAATCATAAATTTAAAAAGTGTGCAAATCACATAGTATGCTAAGTGTAACACTTTAATACTCTAATTACAGCATTTTGCCTATTTTAAATGAAGAAATAAGTTTTGAAAGGCTAAAGAAATCGTTCAAGTATCTACTAAGTGGCAGAGCTCAGGTTTAAAACAAGTTCTGTCTGATTCCAAAGCCCACACCTCTAATCACGAATCTGTAAAGATTTAACAACATACAGTAATTCACTTTACAGAAAACTGTGACCCTCTATGGGGAT
Organism: Hippopotamus amphibius kiboko; assembly: GCF_030028045.1. NCBI lineage: Eukaryota > Metazoa > Chordata > Mammalia > Artiodactyla > Hippopotamidae > Hippopotamus > Hippopotamus amphibius. Next base: position 66,821,472 of record NC_080193.1, on the reverse strand, counting down.
AACTCTAGGAGAATTTTAGGAGGAGAAGGGCACTTAATGGCTGAATCTGGCATCTACTGCCTTTTTTCCTACTTCAAAGAGCAACAATCTCTGAGATAATTATGAGCTGTCTCTTGTTTGAACAAATCCTGGATGACTTGGTTATCTGGAAAATGCTAAGATGAGGTACCTATTCCAGAACTTTCCCCATCTGAAAAGCAAGTACAAACAAATACCTGAAAAACATGCAATCCATCTTTGAGAATATTTAGCCAAAAGGGTTTTGGATTTTTCTGCCCTCATATGCTCTCCACTATCACTTATAGGATACTAGAATAATTTTATAAATAGTAAATGAAAAAAGAATAGAATTTTATTTGGATCTAAATACTGATCAAGAAGGTTTTTGCTGACATTATTTCCCTCATGATTTCTGATTATATATATATATATATATATATCGAGAAAACTGCTATCTTTATGTAGTATTACATGTTTAAATAAAAGAAAGTGTTAAGTGAACAAATACTTAACATGAACACATCCTAATGACCTGTGGATTTAAAAGAAAAAGCTTTTATCCATTATGAATGCAAAATAGAAGCATTCGATCCTAGTAAAATTCTGGCTTTGAGATAACTAGGTTCATAATTTTGAAAATCTTTGCCCTAGCCTCCCATAATGACATGGTATAAAGCTTTTTCTCTTCAATTTCTGGCAATCTGTGTTACAAACATTCAAGATCTGAATCAATAACTATTTCAAGGGAAAAAATCAAATGAACAATCTAAAGAAGCAACCTAGAACACCAAAGGGCACAGGCAATGAAGTCTCAAGAAAATCTTGTTCTTTCTAGTAAAATGACCAGGAGATGCCTAGCAATACAGGAAACTTTTATACAATAATCACCCGACTCAAACCAAAGACAGGTTAACTGGGGAGCCTAGACTTTAACTTCACACGGCTATAATTAGGAGTGACTACAACTCCCACCATCCTGATGTCTCAGAAGGCCAAGTGGTAAGCAGGGCCTTTCTTTCCCACCAACTGGTAACAAGCTCTCTTCTAATTGTGGTGTCAGTAGAAACCATGGGTGGTGAGGAGGACCTGCACTTCCCCCACACCATTTAGTAATGAGGTACCCTTCCCAAAGGGCTGGTGTCAAATGAAGGCTAGTAGAGAATCAGGAATTCTACTACCACCCAGTTGTAATGAGGCCAACCCTCCCTCTGCCATCCTTCACCACTCCACCGTGTCAGTGGAAGCCAATGGCAAGCAGTAATAAAGCACCTCTGCCCTTCCCAGGCAGCGTGGTATCATGAAAGCCCAGGAAACAGTCCGAGCTTCCAACCCTGCCCTGTAATAATAAGGAATCCTTCCCCTGCCAGAGTGTCAAAAGAAGCTGAATGGCGAACTGGACTTCTACTCCCATCTGACAGTAATGAGGTGGCACCCTCCTCTCCTCACCAACCCAGCGTTAGAGGAGGTCAGCTAAAATACAGAAGTTTAACTAAGAACCAGAGTCTCACAACATAATACACAAAATGTACAGGTATACTTAAAAAGCATTTGACATAACAAAAACCTAAACGTGAAAAAAATCTCGAATTGAATAAGAAATGGGAATCAACAGACACCAAGAGGACACAGATGCTGGACTTAACTGACCAGGACTTTTTTTAAATTAATTTTTATTGGAGTATAGTTGCTTTACAATGTTGTGTTAGTTTCTGCTGTACAGCAAAATGAATCAGTTATACGTATACATATATCCCCTCTTTTTTAGATTTCCTTCCCATTTAGGTCACCACAGAGCACTGAGTAGAGTTCCCTGTGCTATACAATAGGTTCTCATTAGTTATCTATTTTATACATAGTATAGTATATATGTCAATCCCAATCTCCCAATTCATCTCACCCCCACCCCCCAAAGCAGCCACCATAAAAATGCTTCAATAAGTAACAACAAACATGCTGGAAACAGATGAAAAAATATAACACCTTCGCAAAGAAATAGAAGACATTAATAAGAATCAATAATCAAACTAAAAAACGGATTAGATGAGCTCAATAGCAGAATGGAAATGACAGAGGAAAAAATCAGGGAACTTGAAAATAAAACGATAGAAGTTCCCCAGTCTGAACAACAGAGAGACATAGATTGGAAATACAACAACAACAATGAATGATCAAAACTTAAAAAACTATAGAGGTGAGGAAGATATTAGTAGTCGCCAGGGATTAGGAATGGATGGCAAAAGGGAGTGTGACTATAAAGGAGCAACATGAGGAAGACCTTTGTAGTGATGGAATAGTTCTGTATCTTTATTGTATTGGTGCTTCCACGAATCTACACATGTGATAAAATGTCACAGAACTACACACACAGCAATATAAATTTCCTAAATTTAATACTGTACAATAGATGTTGTACTCGTTTAGTGTCTCAGTAACAAATTCCATAAATGTAGTGGCCTTAAGCAATGATAATTTATTATCTCACAGTTCTGGGTCACAGGTCTGGACACAGTGTGGCTCAGATGATTCTTTGCTCCTGGTTTCATGGAGCCAAAATCAAGGTGTTGGCAGGGCTGCATTCCTTCGAGAGGTTCCAGGTTAAATCCACGTCCAAGCTCAATCAGGTTATTGGTAGAATTCAGTTCCTTGTGATTGTAGGTTGAAAACCTCTCCTTCCCTGCTGGCAGGGGTCATTCTTAATTTCCAGAGGTTCTTCTTCCAGGGACTACCTGCATTTCTTGACTCATGGATTGCTTTCTTCATCTTCAAAGCCAGAAGTGGCAAGTCACATGCTTCTCACTCTCTGAATCTCTCTGACCTCTCTGCTTCATTTATCCTCTGTTTTCCTCTTCCACCACATTTCTCTGACTCCAATTGGAGAAATTTCTCTGCTTTCAAGGGCTCAAGCGATTAGATTATGTCCACCTGGACAATCCAGGATAAATGTCCCTATTTTAAGATCCATAAACTTCCTGACATCTGCACATTTCCTTCACAGCAGTATCTGGATTAGTGTTTGAATAATCAGGAGATGGGAATATTGAGGAGACATCAGTGAAATTCTGTCTATCACAATTACGCAAAATGTAACCATTGGAGGAAATTGGATAAAGGTTACACGGAACCTCTCTATGCTATTCTGGCAATTTCTTGTGAACTTATAATTATTTCAAAATAAAAAATCTTTTAAAATGCACAGGAAAAAGTATAGGCAAAATAAATATATTTCATATCAAAAAATATTTTCTACCACCAAAAGACCTACTGTAAAAGAAATACTAAGGAAGGTCCTTTAAGTAGGAAAAAAAATATCTCAGTTGGAGACTTGGAATTGCAGGAAACAAAGACATTGAAAAGGGTAAATATGTGAGGAAAATCTAAGTTAATATTAAGTTTATAATACAGTAAAAATAACGTTAGGCTTAAAATATATATACAATTGAAATGCAAATCAGAATAGCATAAAAAGAAGGAAGGACTTAAATGGAGTTCAAGTGTTTTAAAATTTTTACACTGTCAGGAAGTTTAAAGTGACTAAATTACAGATGATGCTAAAAAAAGTTAAGGATGCATATTATAACCTCTAATATAACCACTAAATGAATGATGAAAGAATGTGTTAACAAACCAACAGAGATAAAGAAATGGGAAAATAAAAAAAAAAAAAAAATACATTGACCCAAAAGATAACTAGAAAGGAGAAACCAGAAATGAATATTAGGTGTGACAGAGAGAAAACTCAAACATATCAACAAATACATTAAATGTAAACAGACCACATATTCTAATTAAAAGACAAAGTCTATAGGAACAGGTAATAAAAACCTGTATGCTGCTTTGAAGAAACACACTTAATATAAGAGGACAAGTTGAAAGTAAAAGGATGGAAATAGAAAAACACATAAAATTACTCTCCCACAAAAAAAGAAACCCTGGACTTCCTGGGTAGCGCAGTGGTTAAGAATCTGCCTGCCAATGCTGAGGACACAGGTTCAAGCCCTGGTCCGGGAAGACCCCACATGCTGCGGAGCAACTAAGCCCGTGCACCACAACTACTGAGCCTGCACTCTAGAGACCACGAGCCACAACTACTGAGCCCACGTGCCGCAACTACTAAAGCCCACGTGCTCTAGAGCCCGTGCTCCACAACAAGACAAGCCACTGCAATGAGAAGCTCACACACCACAACGAAGAGTAGCCCCCGCTCTCTACAACTAGAGAAAGCCCGCGTGCAGGAATGAAAACCCAACACAGCTATAAATAAAGAAATAAATAAAGAAATAAATAAATAAATAATTTTTTTAATAAGAAAGAAACCCTAATGTAGCTATGTTAAAATCACAAGAACAGAGAGGCTAAAGAAAGGTGATAAAGATAATACATGACGTTGAAAGCACCAACCTTCCCAGAAGGTATAGTTCTTAATGTGTATGCACGAATAGCGTAACAAAATATGTTAAGTAAAAACTGGTAGAATTAATAAAATTTGGCAAATTCATAAGCATGGTTGGAGATTTTAGTTAGCATTTCTCAGTAACTGTTAGGATAGACTGAAATACATTAGGAGGGATATAAAAGATTTGAATAACACAATTAATAAACTTTATCTAATTGACATATGTATAATAATACACACATTGAAGAACACTCATTTCAATGCCCACAGAACATTTACAAAAATTGTACATTTAGACTATACAGCTAGTCTTAAACTGCCAAGGACTGAAATCACACAGAGAATATTCTCTTATCACAGTGGAATTAAAACTGAAATCAATAATAATATTAAAATGTAACTAGAAAATGGCCAAATGTTTGGAAACTAAGCAATACAAAGTGGGTCAAAGAAAGAAATTCCAATGGAATTTAGAAAATGTTTTGAAGTGAAAAATAACCAAAATATGGCATAGCAAAATTCACAGGTTACAGCAAAAACCTGTGCTTGAAGAAAAATTTATAGGTTTATTTGTATACATTATGAAAAAATGTAGGGCTAAAAATCCAGTAACATTTCTCAATAAGTTAGAAATAGAAGAGTAAATGTTATCCTGCCTTTTTTTATTTTCAAATGTTTCAAATCCTTGAGTTTTCAAACTAGAGCTTTCTAAAGTCATGTATTCTTTGAAGAAACATCATTGTTGTTGGATTTAGAATGCTGGGTGCCTCTAGCAGGAATTCACCACTAGTCAATTTAGAGGGTTTAATCAAAACCCCCAATTTGTATTTGAAATTGTTGCTGATGTATTGTGAACCTGTTAACAGCATCTATATCTTAAAAGAGCTTTAATGTGGCTATAGTTTTGTAGTTTGGAATGCTATTGTAAGTATTAATACATGTTTTTAAAGCTCTTATAAATCTGCAGATGAAAAGAGCAATATAAATGCAAAAGCTTGGTTTTTCAAACCATTTACAATGTTCAGAATAAAAGAGAGAAGAGAAAAACTGAAATGTGAACTGAACCACAAAATTGGAGTGTTTACTTTTCTCTTTTCATTTTTAAAACAAGCAAGACTCAGAGGAATAAAAGATAAGGGTAGCTGTAGAATTGGTTTTCCAACTCATGAATAGTAGTTCTAAAAATAAGCTAACTGGTTGAAGAAAGACATAGGAAGTTCTCAAATAAAACAAGCAACCAATATTTCTCAAACCTGATAATATTGAGAAAATAGATATCAAACGATCAAAAAATTTCAGTAGATTTCTTATTATTCATTCACCAACCCATTCATTCAACCATTCGACCATGCATTAATCCAAGAGATCTTTGTTAACTGACAGGCACTGTGCTAAGTGCAGAAGATATAATGGTGAGCAGAGACCTGTTTTCTTTCCTCGGGGTGCTCACAGTCTGGTAGGAGAGAATGGAATTAAAATAATCAAACAGGTAAGCACAGACTGAGATTCTGACAGGTGAGAGAGAGGCACAGGTGTTTTGTGAGCATATAACAGGAGATTTAGCCTAGGGAGTAAGGGACAGGTTCCCCTAGAAAGTCTTCCCTGAGCTGTTGTATGTAAAATAGAGACTGGTTAATCAGGTCAAAGCCAAGGCTTCTGGTTGGTGTGAGGAACTGAATAAAGGCCAGTGTGGCTGAACAAAGGGGATGAGGGGAGGGTGTGAAAGGGGGAGAGCTGATGAGAGAGTGAAGGAGGTGAGGTGGAGCTGTGGAGGTCAGCAGAAACCGAATCCCAGGAGCTTCATAGGCCATCTTAAAGGTTTTGTCTTTCTCCTGATATCAAAGCAAAGCTAGGAAGGGGTTTTAGCGGGGAAGTGACATGGTTAGTTCAGTATTTTTTTAAAATCTCACTTCCCCTGTTGTAAACAGTACAAATGGATTTCAGGAGACCAGCTGGGATTCCACTGTATCGCATAACTGAGAAGATAGTAGGTTGGAACTTGGAACAATCTTTGGAGGACACTTCCTCCCCCTGTCAGCCTAAGCCCTGCCCGATCTGAGTCTACTTCCCTTTTCCAAATCTACTTTCAAGGATCCCTGCTCCTGCCAACCCAATATGCGCACTGTCACCTACATGAATCTTTCTTATTCTTTCTTCCACCTTTGCTCATGTTGCGCTTTGCTTCACAAATATCATCTGCAGCTTTCACCTAAACTGAACCATCTTACACACCAAGCTCAAAGTTGCGTCTGCCTCCCTTTTCTTTAGGACATTTCCACCCACACCCAGGTCCTTCTGGCCTGCCCTGCACGCTTACCAAGCATGCCCCATGGCCAAAGAAAGCACTCAGGAGAGTTGAGAGCTAGCAGTGGGAAGCTGCAGTGCGTGCTGGAAAGGTACATTCCAATGGCATGTGATAAGAGCACCTTCGGCACCTGCCACACCCATTCTCATGCCTTTGCTTTTGCACGTATTTCTACTTGTAATTCCTTTCTTCCAATGTTTATCTTCTAAAAAGCTTACTCAGATATTTTCCCTCTCCACAAAGACTTTCCTAATTGCTCCAGCATAATGTGGTCTTTTCAGGTTGGAAGTTCTGTGGTTCTTTTTTTGCATCATGTTACAGTCTGCCTTGAATTATGTTTATTTATATGTTGGTTTCAATGACTGATTCTAGAGATTTGTGGTCCCCATGTCTCTTTCTTTTTGTTCCCTGCAGGGCCTAACATAGTACTTTGCCCATAGTAAGTGCTCGATAAATACTGTTTGGATTAAATTGTATTCCATATAGAAAATGATTAAGCACAAAATGTACTCGTCTTCTTCACTGTGCAAGTGTTATATTCAGCGTCCTGGGAAATGTTTGCTGGAACATCTCTTCTCCTTCCTTAATGAATTTTGATCTTACAACATATTTAAATGCCTTGGAGTTCCAAAAGACAAATATATCCTCATGTAATTTAAATGACAATCAGCAGGCTATTTTTTTCTTATTAATATACAGAATGCTTGTGGTCACAGCGGGTAACTGATGAGGCTAATCTGTCAATGTCCTGATAATTCTCTGCATGATTGCTCCCAGTCCAGGAGGTTGCATAATCACAGAAACACCAAGCGATGTGATCAGGACCAGAATAGATAATCGATTGTCCTCAGGTGAGCTGAGTGTTGGCACTGGATGAGGTAAGCACGATATCTCAAGGGAGCCCCTCAGGAAGAAATCAATATTGAGACTTCAAAATAGTGTAGAGAGGAGCTACAGGAAACTTCTATGAGATGCAATCCTAGGAATACTTGGTGTGGCGGAAAGAGAATTGGTGTGATTAGACATCATATTCTGTTAACTGGGACTCCAGCCAAAGGCATTCAGAAAGATCTGAGGATCCTAACAGATGACTCAGCTGTTTGATTGCTTTGGCTTCCATTCTTCTCAACAGTTTTCTAAACAGTCTGAACTATTTATTAACCAATTGTTAACAAAAATATTCTCCAAACAAAAGGGAAATCGTTGTTTCCATTATAGTGTAGGGGAAATAAACAGGTGGCAAGGCCTTCACAGTGATTAAAGGACACAATTTTTTTTTTTTTTTTGGCTGCAATGAGTCTTCATTGCCACGGGCGGGCTTCCTCTAGTTGGGGAAACAATATTTTTGACGACGACTTTTAACAAATAAAAATGCTGCACACAGGTTGAAACTTTACCCTTTATTTTGATAGCACTTTTAGATAAGTAACATTTACACAACTGAATATTCCCAAAGTTTAGCATATATGCCTTCCTTGCTCCAAGCCATTGCCTTCCCTGTTTGGTCCTTTGGAGTCAATTTTACTTTTAATTTAAAACCTTTCAGAAGCCAGGTTTCTCCTCTTCCTTATACATTACGCTCACTAATTTATGACATCTAGGGAAGAAGCAGAGGAGCAGAAGCAAAGCAAAGGGGCACAGCAAAGTTCACACTTAACCGGTACTGTTGTGTTGATCTGGCATCAGGGCTTTCTGAACTTGCTAAGTGTTGAAGACTAACTTGTTCTTTATGAAGCTCCTTTATGAGTTCTTTGTAGACCCCAATCTCTGAAGATCTCCAACCTACCGTTCCTTTGCTAAAGACTAACACATTTCTACCCTTCTGTTTCAGACTTTAAGAATCCAGCAATACCATCAGCTTCTCTCGACTGAAGTCCATTCGTTCTTCCAGATGGTCCTCTGACTTAAGACTTCTTTGGCAAGAAGGCCAGGGAAAACTCACACATTCTCCCAACTAAGTCTGTAAGTGCAGTTATTTTCTGAAGGGTAGGACACTTGAAGTCAGCCTCTCACTTTACATATTTCTCACAGAAAGCAGAGCCCAGTCCATGGTGTCTCCACCAACAATGGTTTAAGCTCTTCTAATGATTCCCTTTGACCAAGGGCTTGCAAGTGCCCATCACTTACCCACTAAACTGTGGCTTGACTAGACCTTGGTCAGGCTTCTCTCTTCCCTATGTGCCTCTAAACTCTGGCTGGCCCCCAAGTCTGAGCAAGCACTAAAGCAAAACATCCCCCTTAACAGCATCATTCTGAGAATCAGCTGATCACAGAGAGAAACATTTCCTGTTACACTTCCCTCATCATGCTATCTGCTCACCCCAACCACTTGCCCTGCTCCCCGCAGAGCTCCTGCTGGTCCTGTTTACTACCCCCTCTAAAAGAAAATCCTTTTTCTATTGAATTTTGAGACCCTTGCACATCCTGAGGTCAGAACATTCTCCTATTGCAAAAATTTCCAAATGAAGTCTCTCCCTACGTAAGTCTGAAGTTGCTTTTATTTGACACCTTTAAATCTGTCTTGAATGGAGATGAAGGAAGTTCTCGTGTACTCCCACTCCTTCCCTCTTTTTAGAGGAAGGGGAAAGGATCCGAAGTTCATCGACCGCTTTAACTACTTCTCTGAAAAATCCTCCAGTTATGACGTAGATGTGGGTGAAAGGTTACGTTTTTCTGACACCCCTCTGTTAGCTCTGACTATGGTCCAGCACTTCCTTTGTAGTGTGATATCACACTGGTTTCATTTAAAAATGAATGTTTGGATGTTACAATTATAAACACATTTGCTGGGAAAGAAAAACTTTTCCTTTACCTTCTTAGGTAGTGATTGGGGGGCCTGCAAATTAACAGGAGAAAAGGTACACAACTTTTATTAATATTTACATGCATGGGGCTCATAGAAAAGAAATGAAAATCAAAGAAGCAGTTAGACTCAGAGCTTAGACCCTTTTAACAAAGGAGAGAGTGTTTGGGCTTCAGGGGACAATCAGTTGTGAGGAAGTAACTAAGAAATATATGGGGGAACTAATGTAAGAGAAGCTCTATATTAGTAAGGTCTGTTTCTACAAACTTCTCTTGGTGTTCACGCCACATCTTCTGGGATGAGTCTGCTCTTCTCTCTGGATCTGAGGGTAGGGGATGGGAGGGGTTTCCTTCCTCTCAGGAAAATTTATGCCTTGCTTTTAGGTAAATAATAGGAAAGCAGAGAACTCTTCCTGATCTGTTGATTCTCAATTGCCTTTGGCTCAAAAGAATTCCTATGCCAAAGTGGCATATTTTGGGGTGGCATATTCTGATTCCCTTCATATTTGACCTATAATTTCTTCAGAGGTTACCCTAAAAGATATTTAATATGTAGGGTGCATCACTGCTTTTCAAGGAAGGACTTGTGTATTTTTGGCTTAGCACATTGAAATGAAGTTATAATTTTACAACTATGAGCTTTCTAGTCATGGGGCAATACATGGGGCAAAGCACTGGAATTAAATAACTATTTGAGAAGAAAACTGTGATTTTTTTTTTTCAGTTAAATCTTTCAAAACTGCTAAGCATATGAATGCAAATTTCCTCATCATGTTTGATAGTGCAGAATACTTCATTAAGGAAAACATTTTTAGCTAAGTAATATATACCCATTTTGTAATGTCTTTTTCAAGATTAAAATGTCCCAACTAGCTATGCAAAGGGCAGGTCATATAGGGCCCTGAACCCCAGGGTGAGGAGTCTGAATTTTATTCCAAGTGGGATGGAAGGTTTTGGATGATTTCCAACAGGGGAGCCTCATAATCTGATTTACACTTTTAAAAGCTCCCTCTTGGCTGAAAGGTGGAGAAAGAACACTAGAAGGACAAGAGCAGCACTCAGGAATCCAGTCTAGATAAAAGATGATGGCTATCTCGCCACAGTATAGCTACTAAGCAACTCAGAATGAATCTCTCAGAGACTGAGGCTGAAGACATTGTCATATCATACAAAGTGTACTTCCCACCTAAAATCAGCTAGAATACATCCTTAAATACGTTGCATGCTCCCTGACTTTCTCTCACCTTCTTTGCCTTCACAGGACTCATCTTCACCCATTTTCTCCACATATTACCCCCACTCCCACCCTGGTTGGGGTCACTTTGGTCTTTCTTCTCTCTTCAACAATATTAGGACTTCCCTGACGGCGCAGTGGTTGAGAATCCGCCTGCCATTACAGGGGATATGGGTTCAATCCCTGGCCTGGGAAGACCCCACACGCTGTGGAGCAAATAAGCCCGCGAGCCACAACTAATGAAGCCCACGTGCCTAGGCCTGTGCTCCGCAACAAGAGAAGCCACTGCAATGAGAAGCCCGTGCATCGCAACGAAGAGTGGACCCTGCTTACTGCAACTAGAGAAAGCCCACAACACAGCAATGAAGACCCGACACAGGCAAAATAAATAAATAAATAATTTTTAAAAAAAAAACAATTTTAATCTTGGCAACTCAGAAGACATAAATTTGGGGTACCAAGTAGGCAAAAACTTTGGTTATAAAATGCCAATCATCCTTTTAACCTCAGAGAAATTAGGCTAATGATACTATTGCTTAGTGGTCACTGCACTATTGGATACCAACTCTTCCTAGGTTAAAAGTCTAGGCCCACTACTTATTAACTATGATCTTGGACAAGTTGCTGAAATTCTCTGTGCCTCCATTTCCTCATATGTAAAGCAGGAATACTAACAGCACTTATCTCACAGGATTATTACAAAGATTTCATGAGCTGACATTTGCAAAGTGCTTAGAACTCTAACACATAATACATGCTACTTGGATATTTGCTATTAGCATCAGCTACCTTCTCGAGCTGTATGAGAAAGAGAAACAATGCCTGAAAAGCACTCAGCACAGGGGCTCATACACATATAGTGAGTATCCAATTAATGCTCAGCTATTACTACTTTCTTCAAATATGATACAAATCTCAGCAATGATCCACTGTTTATTTTCTTGCCTCCCTTGCTGTTTCTAATTTCTTTTTCAGCCTCTATGAGGTCATCTATGTCTGTGCCTGTGTCTGTGATGAGTATATTTAAACTTGGGGCCAGGACAGAAGATGTTGGAGGAGAGGCAGAAGCCATTGGCTCATTTCCCAGTTTTCCCTCTTTATTAAAAAAAATAATAAAAGTATTTCTCCTAAGAACTAGGTACCAGATTTTTGAGACTCCAGCTGAGGTAAATTAGTTGAATAGTTCATTAATTTTGGCACTCTTACATGAAATGAAAGCAGTTTTGAAAAGTGTACCTTTGTCTGGGTTAATTAGTAAATGAGAACATTGGGACTTTAGTACATTTTTTGCTTCAGTAATCCTTGTAATTATTCTTTTAGCTTCATGTTCTATATGAACTTTATTATAAAGACACTTTTTAATATCCATTCTGCGATACAGAGATATTAGTAGGGTTCAAGATACATCCAGAGGTAGGGGGAGTATAACAGCTGTGTTGCCAGAAGCAGGTAAAGAAATCAAAGAGAGAGGGGCTGGGGGAAAGCGATGAGACTGCCTAAATAAGAAAGGACACAGGAAAGAGGGAACAGCAGCGCAAGGAAGCACCAGTCACAGCCTGTTCCATTTTGACGTCTGACTACACGCACCCCAACCTCGTTTTTGTCATCTTCATGTTTATATTGTTGCTGACACCCTTGACTTCTGCAACTTCCGCATGCCTCTTCAGGAATCTCTCCAATTATTTGAGTTTTTCACAGATATTTAAAATGTTACAGAATAGCAAACAAATGCTTAGTCATGCAATAAGGAGTATAGATACTGGTGCTGCCTGAATGAGTTCAGAATACAATTTTTTTCCCTTCCTTTTGGTTTCCACCAATTTTTTAGAACAAAATTGGCATCTGATGCCCAGATGAACATGTATACTACATTCTTTCTTTGGCTCTATAAAAATTACAGAACCCCTTCTGCTCACATCCCCGTGTTGTCTGATGCTCCAGGTTAAATTGTAGTGTGATATATAATCCACCTGGATGAGGGTAAGAGCCATTCTTCTGAGTAGTCTAGTACCGGCTGTGCAAAATCATGAGAGGGTCAAGAGGAAGGCTGGAAAGTACCTGAAGAAGACAAACTTTTATAAACTGTATAAGATCACTGAGTCAAAAGCAGTTTCCTTACTCCAGGACTACCTGACTATTTGGGGAATTAATGTTTATAGAGTCACAAAATCTGTATCTGATAATTTACATAATTATTTTATCCATTCTTTGTTACAACATTATAAAATAAGTAGCAATAGCCCTGTTTTACAGACAGGAAAACTGAGGTTCAAAGAAATGAAATAACCAGCCTAAGGGGATGCTGCATGTTGATGTATTTATAAAATTAAACACTCAGGACAGGTTTGAGTCTAAGCTGTCTAAGATTATCCCTTGTACCCATCTTTCTATATGTGTGTGATCAGCGAAGTGATCCCTGGTCCCAAGCACAGGCTGCAAGGAGCCAGAACACATGTTTTTTAGGTAGTGTTACTCAGGCCAGTGGAATGTATCACAGAGAAAATGACATCACAGATGCTCCTGTGTGTCACACACTCCGGCTATTTAAATGTTTGTAACAGAATCCTACTCCAACATGATTTTAGATGCATGTGGCAAAACAAATCTAATGTTGGCTGGGCCCCAGAACTCCCTGACAGCTGAGCATGGAGGAGTTCTCCCCTAGGACCATGGTGATGGATACTGCGCTATCTTAGGATCCTTGAGGATCCTGAAGCAGAGGTTGCTCTGGATCCCAAGAGTCTCCACATCCTAAGTCTGATCACCCCAGCTGAAAAAAGCACTCTCTCACCAATCAATCAATCAATCAATCAATCAATTTCTCTCATACACACACACATACACACAAACACACACACACACATATCTTTCTTTCAAATCTCTCTTAAGATTTCTTTCCTTCCTGATAGATTCTCTCAAAAGACTCCAAGGAAGCTGGGACTGCTCCAGATCCACAGCACTATGAAGAGACATTTTCTGTTGTCGCAGTAACTGAGGGGCACTCTGGCCTTTACTCACATTTACGTCTGGCAATCAGGATCAGAGATGCTAAATGTCACCCAGTATGCAGGGCAGTCTGTACAACACAAACTGTCCCTCCCAGAGCAACAGTCCTCATGGAGCAGCACTGCACCAGTGTCTCCCTACCTTCCCTTCTTCCCACTTTTTTCTCAGTCCTCTCCCCGCCCCCAACTCAACAGCTCATTCCAGCAAGTGCCTTGTGGAAGGAGATGGGAAATGGATTAAGCTATCACTTAAAGAAGATAACTTACTGTTCTGGGTTCTGACCTCTTCCGACCCAGGTTCTCCAGTTTCTTGGCTCGTGGAGAACTTTGCCTTTTGCTCAGCTTGCTGCACACTCTATTGGCAGCTACTCAGAAGCCCCTACTTGAAAATTTCAGCCCGTGGGGTTGATTTCTACTGCCAAAAACAGCAGTTGTTGAAGTCTGCTACATATTGCTGGGTCATCCATAAGGGTTCTGCCTTTTTCCAATATGGAAAACATTTGTTCTGCCAAAGTCATGCCTACCCCCAGCACGGGAGTTGACAGGATTCCATTTGCTTCTAGCAGGGGGAGAACGTACCCTTATAGATTACATTCTTCAATAATGGCCTGGCCCAGAGAAATCTGGCATTACCCCAAATCTTTGGCTTTCCAGACTCACATATGCTCGATGAGGGGAAGGGGGGAGGGAAGGAGAGCAATCAGGAACAACTTCTCAGACTGACCTGAGCCCCTGGGTGCTTGTGATGCTCCTTATTAAGATGTGGAAAACTGCCTGCGAAAAAAATCTGGAGAGAGGAACATCAGGGGCTCAGCTTTGGCCTCGTTAAGTTTGAGAGCCTGTTGGACATCTAAATGGAGATGTTAATATGGCAGTTGGGTCCATGAGTTAAGATTTCAGGGAATGGCCAGGGTTGGAGACATACATTTGGGAAAGATACACAATTCTAAGTCCAGGGGCTGGTGAAGATAACCTAAAGAGAGTACAAATACAGAAAGAAAAAAAAAAAAAGACATCTCAGGACCAGGTAGCTGCATGATTTAGAACCACTGAGTATGAAATCATTACCAGGTTCTGAGTCTTGTGACTATCACTAACAGGCACACTGTCTAATTGTGATGCCGAAATTAACAACTGGAGCGTCAGTTTTACATATCCCATTGCTTTTCCACAACTGTGAAATGAAGAGTGAGATGTACATGATGGTGAGATTATGGATGTTTTTTAATTTCTTCCTTGTCCTTTTCTATATTGTTCAAGTTCTCTACAATGAGCATGCAACAATTCTGCAATGAGAAAAACACAATAAATATTTCAAAGAGTAACAGCCTATATATGGTTCCCAGTGTACCGTAGCCACTGATCATAAACTCTTACACACTCCACCACATGATGATGTGAACACCAGTGTGAAGGCGGGTATTTTTCCTGTAATTTTCAATGAATTATGTCTATAAACATTTACATTTTTTTAAAGACCTAGAATAATGACACCTTGGTAAAAGTGGTAAGACCAATATGTCAGCATGATACTGTGGACATAATAAAAGCATATTTATTGAATAGACAAAAGGTCACAGCTAAAAGTCACCCTACAAGAGCCTATTAGTTAGCTTGAGAAGTAGTTCACAAGCATGTTCCTTACATCTCTGTATGTTTTCCGACTCTCCAAATGCAGAGGGATAGCAAAAATGTAATCAGGGAAATAATTCTTGGCCACAACTCACATTCCAAAGGAAAAAATAACAACAACAAAATACCCAAGCAAAACCATCAAACCACATCCTGGTAAAAACCTTTCATGTGTTGCTGGGGCATCATCTGGTCCCCATCATTACCAGCTGTGAGTTGCACACCCGGGAAAGGCCAGACTGTAGCAAGAGGAGCTAAAATAAAAGGCCCATGACAAGGCTTTGAAGTTGAGTATGTTTAGCAGCATTTGTAACTAAGGTGGCGACTAGAGAATTAAAGAAGGGACAGACAGGGTCAGCATAAGACCAAGTCGCTAGATCCTATTAATAAAGATAGGAGGAGTCTTTTCAAATCCAGATAGGAATGGCAATTTTCAGATCTGTCACAAGAACTTTCTATTTTTTCATCCAGTCCATGTGAATTAAAAGCCCACTTGGAGCAGTGTACATGAGGGTGCTTGCTTGAGGAGATGGGACAACAAAACTGAAGCACTTTATATCAAGTTGGGGAGAAATGACTAAATACTCTGGAAATGATATCAGCAAACTTAATCCTGATAATACCGATTTATTACCAGCTGTATCCTGGAGCCCATTCCACAGAACAACATCTCCTAGGGATATAAACGTGTGATCAAATAAGTTAATCAAGATAAGCTTCTTACAGCAAAACTTTTAAAACATGCTGCAAGTCTCCCAGAGGGGGAAAATAGAAGCAACATTTCCCTCAGTTCTTTACTTATGAAACCTTTTACCCAGAGCATCACAGAAGGGTTGCATTCCAAAAAACACACTTGCTAAATCTTTCCTAGCAGACATTAGGGTCACATAGGATTAATCAGGAAGAACTTTGCGGAAGTTGGAGCAGAGTTTCTAAACAGAGAGGTACATAATGTGATGGAGAAGTGAGAAGGCATGTTAGACTGAGGGACCATACAACGGCTCAAAAATTAAACTTGTTTCCGAGGGTGAGAACAAGCTTTGTTCATGAAAGAGGCATGGACACCAAACTTGGTGGGGTTGAGTGAGCTTTCTCTAAGAACTGCAGAAGCCCAAGCAAATCAGGTAACTGGAAAAGTCAACCAGCGCTTTTGAATTATAATTATTATGAGGTCAATGAGGAAATGGTGGGTGAATCTTGAAGACTCTACTAATCTTATAGATAACGTACCACAGAAGAGAATTCCTAAATTGTTTTTTAATTATTGTTTTGAATAATTTAAGAGTTGCCACAAGTTTACAACTTAAATATTTCAAAGCCAGTATATATTAGTTGTCATTAATCTGTTTCTTGGGAGTTTTATTTGTCCCTTGGAAGGCTGTATGCTTTATAAGACAAATTCACAGTACTATGTAAGGCATTTGTTGCTTCTAGAATTCAGAATTATCAACCTTAAGGCAGAAATCTTGCCAATCCTATCCTCTCAAGACATCATCAAAATGCTGATTCATACTTGACAAAATAAGCTGCATATTAACTACTCATTTCAGTGTCAGAGTGTTCATTATTTTCCAAGGGAGGGAAAGATAAGGAGACACTGATGCTTCCAAGGAATCTCATTGAAATGCACAATACAGCAAAAATAAGTTACTTTTGTCCTTTAAATGAATTATGTAGAACAAATCTGTGAAAATAATAGCGAAACTGAAGCCTTCATCATTCGGAGCCAAGTGTACATTTTTAGTCTCCTCTCTTAAAATGCTTTTGGTGGCTCAAATCTATACAAGTTATGTTACAGTTTCTCCAATCTACATCCCTACAGTCGATGCCTCTAGTTCCTCACTGCATACTTCCTGTCACTAGCACGGCAGGTTTTAGTAAAGTCTGAGGCCACGAAGAGAACCTGATGTGGTAGAAACTCATCCTGGACTTGGGCACTGTTCACCTGCTGCATTTCAGGTCTGCCCAAGCAAGTCTTATGTGAGAAAGTAAATCATGCTCCCTCTAGTTAAATAGTGCTGTGTACAGCATACGGCTGGTCAGAAGCACTTAATTAAATGGTACTGTTAAGCTGAAGATGGTTATAATTATGACAAGGATGAAGATCAGGATGAGAATGAAGTTGATGTTGCTGCTTTCTGGTGAATTGGAGGGACAGTACTCACCAAAGTTTCTCACAATGACGTCAAGAAGTCCCTTGGAACCAGAACTTAAGCCACATTCCCTTCTAGGGCTTAGGCACATCTAGGAGATAATTTGATGGCCCAAAGGTTTTCTGGATAGAGGCTGAAAAGTCTACTCGTAGGAAGCACATGCTAAGGGAAAAGATGAAGATGAGCCGATCCTATTACAAAGGCTTAGTTATCAGAATGGAGTAGGGATTCTGGGTACATCCTGGTAAACACATTCCAAACTCGTCCAGCCCCCAGCCTCCTGAACACATGTACAAGTGCAAAAAAGTGAGATGGAGCTGTAATTGTTAATTAAAATAATTATTTCCACTAAATTGTATATTACATCTGTTGTGATTCTACCCTACCAGAACATTAGGCAAAGGGGAGAAAATCAATGCCCTTCCTCACCTCCTGCCCCTCCTCATTCCCCTGACCCCAACCAGGTAGATTTGGTGTGATGGAGCCTCAGGTCTTGATGAATCAGTCCAGCTGCTAACTGTGCAGAGTAGAGCCACGGGAGGGACTGGAATGGCCAGTGAAGGAGCATGGAGAAGGGGGACCCCAAGGCCAGAAAAGGGTATGTAGAGCCGTGTCAGGGAGGCACCGTGTACAGAAGAACAATGGGAGGACAAAACTGCCCAGTGTTGCTGGGTGTGTCCAGGGTGAAACTGCTGGGAGTCCATTTAAGACACCCCATAGAGAGTCCCAGAAATACTGGAGGGTGGGCTGGCAGGGGGCTGAAAGTCCTTTGCCAACAGGTGAGGAAGGCCAGCAAAACTAATGGATTTTGAGCTTTTACTATGAATGTGACCTCATGGGTTTTTCTAGCTGATAAGTCCTAGGAGAAATGTGTGGCATACACGAATCTGGAGAGAGGTCCCCCTGCCCCTTTTCTAATATAGAACAGAGGTCTGCTAACTGCCACTCTAGGAGGATCAATTTGAGGACTCAAAATAGCTGGTCAAATATACCAAATTTCTTGTTTTCTTTCATTTCTGAAACATAGGAGCAAAGCGTGGGAGGTGAAGTGATCATTCCGGGCCAGAAAGCAGGATGGGAGAAGAGAAGCAGAGATGGAGAGAGGTAGCCTAGGGGTCAATGAGCACCTGCCTTGTGTTAGGCTCTTGGCTGGATTTCTTTCATGGCCATTGTTTTAGTTGATTCCCAAACAAACAAGCAAACAAACCTGAATCAAGTATTACTATCACCATTTTACTGCAAATAGTTGCAGAGGGGTAAAAGTAACTTGTCCAAGATCACATAACTTCTAAGCGTTAGAGCAAAAATTTGAATCAAGGTCAATATGACATCAAAGCCCATGCCTGCACACCCAAGTAAGAGCAAGTCAGCCTGCTAGGAAAGACATTAAAATTCCTATTTCTATTTCTTTTGGACTTATGTTTGTCAGCAGGACCATTTTAGTCCAGATCAAGTAGTGACATACCACACACAGTTCACAAAGTATCTGAAGGAAGAAGGGCTGAGAAAGATGACAGTGGGGATGACCGTGGCCTCCTCACTCACTCATCGGCGTTTACTGTATTATGATGTGTTGTCGTTTATGGGGCCCGAATAAGTAATTTATATCATGATGACACAATACGTTCTGAATCGAAGTCAGGCAGAAAAAAAAAATGATCAAGCCTATTTGAGGTAGGGATTGATATTTAACATTGTGAATACTGCCTTGGTGTATGTTACATATTTGTATATACTGTGCTTTTGAGGGCGTTTTTTCCAGTTATGCCTACTTAGAAGCAAATTTGCAAATCACTGTTTCAAATTTTAAATAATTTCAAAAACAACAAAATATTTGTAATAGGTTTAGTACTAATAAAGGTTAGTACTAACAAGTCTAGTACTTCATGAGGAACAAAATGATTTTGTCATTGATGAATACACAGTTTTTAAATATTCTGTGTTGCATTCTTATCTCACCTTCTCTTTTGGAGTAAATGGACATGATATATTAATTCAGTGGCATGTATATGTAATTTACGAACAAATAAATTTATTTTTATTGAGGATTCATGTTCAAAAAGTCTAATAGGGTATGTTACCCAAAAAATTTTTGCTGGGTACTATGAATATTGTGTGGTATATAAAAGGTTTTTGAAAAATATTTTTAACAAATAAATAGGAGAATAAATACCGAATAGGTATGAGGTAAACATCATAGAGTAAGGGATGTTTGGGAAACAGAAGAAAGGGAGACATCTTAATTTTAAGAACAAGACTGAAGCCCTCAGGGGATGCCCATACATCTCCTCTAGCTTTGGCCTGTGCTTGTCACCCCAGCATCTCTTCCAGAGGGCGCCCCTTCCACTCTCAAAGCGATGGATTAGAGGATAAATTTTGTGGTCACCTTAATTATATAAAAAACTTTTTAAATTTTCAACTTCTTCATCTCACCCTACTTCTCTTACTTGCTTGCCTTTCTACCCTGATTCAAAGAAAAACTTGTCCCTTATATTCATGGCCAGCCCTGTCATCTGTATCCAATAGCCTCTAGGCTATGATAAGTTTAGGTCATGATCTTCCTTCTTGGCTAAATATATCTCAGGTGGGAGTTCCCTGGCGGTCCAGTGGTTAAGACTAGATGCTTTCACTGCTGTGGGCCTGGGTTCGATCTCCTGTCTGGGAACTAAGATCCCACAAGCTGCACAGCATGGCCAAAAAGAAAAAAAAAAAAAATCTTAGGTGACATCTTCTCCTGCCTATAAACATATTTGTCTTGTAAAATCTAAAATCTAAAGAAAATATATATATATATATATACATGTATACGTGTACGTGTATATATATATATACGTGTATATATATATGTAGAGAGAGAGAGACCAATCTCTCTTTAAAATTTTTTTCCTACTTTATTTTATTTTGAAAATTCCCTAAAAGGAAGTTCTTAATTACTACATCTGTTTCCTTCTACACCCAACACACTACTAACATTGCTTTCTTAAAGCTTCACAATGACAATGCCACTTCACATACCCTGTTCTCTATTTTCGACTGCAGAAATTTAATGAGAGCTTCATTAGAGGTTTGAGCAGGGATCCCAGCCCTTTGACCAAAGTATAGTCCTCCTTTATCTACTCAGCCAAGTGCAGTGAACTGGTGACTTTTACATGGCCACAACCATATCAGCCTCCCACCCAAAGGCATTTTCTTAGCTCCCCTCCTCTGTATCTTTAGCTGAATGTTTGGAATTATTGACCAGATTTGACAATCTTAAATGTTTCTATTATTTTGGTATATTTCAGGACACTACAAGGTATAGTATAAATCCTATGGAATTTCACGACAGAAAGATTTGATTGTGAATTCTGGTTCAGCCCCACAATATTACTCGGTGACCCCACCCAAGTCATTAGCTTCTCTGAACCTGATTTCATTGCCATCAAATGGAATTGATGACACCTCACCAAAGACTATGTTCAAATGGACACTGGCTCATGTTTGTTTATTTGTCTGTTTGTTTTTTGTAGTTAAAAGTTTTCAACTGCCTTAAACGGCACAATTCATTGAGCTTCCTGTGCTTTAATCCACATTAACTTGCAATAGAATCAAAAGCGTAGCTAGAGTCACTGTTGATGCAGTGTGTACTCTCCACATACCTGCGTCTAGAGTCCTTAGGGCAATGACACCAACTGTTTCTATGCGAACTCAAGAGAAATAAATGTACCAAGAAACTTTCTGGACAGCACCCAGGATCTTATTTTCCTATAGTTTATGCTGAATATTTTTTTCCTAATCCATGTATATAATATGTAAATAAAAGGAAGAAAGATATGAAAGAATGTAAGGGAAGAGTGTAACAGAAAAATTCTGGAGCTACCACTAAACACACCTGATGATGGAGCAAGAGTCCAGCCTGAGAAGAGATACATCGACCCCCCCTCTCAGAGCCGCAGGCAAGAAATGTTCAGTGGCTGGTGGGGAAGGATTCTGAAGAGTCTTCAGGGGACCCATAAGAATCAGAGTCCACTTTAAACACCTGCCAAGCCCATGGCACACAGACACCCCGTACAGATATGCCCACAGGTAAATAATGCTCCCTCTTCCTTCTTATCTCCTCCACATGTCAGAATCCACAGGAATATAGAGGAGGAAGAGTAGAAGCATTTAGAAAAACAGCTGAACACACCACCTTTCCTCACTCAGGCTTTCCACCTACAACTTGCACAATCCCAAATTAGAGAAAGAAGAGTCACTTCAACTTAAAATCAAGTTGGGAGTTTTGATAATTATATGGGACTGGATATTATACTCACTTATCTGAGTATGTGTTTTATGTCTGGTCACCAAGAGTGACCAGAAAAATCAAGGGACTGCCTAAGTTTTCACCCAGGAGCAGGGCTGCCTCAAAAAAAAAATTAGAGTCAACAAAAGGCAAAAATAAAATTTGTATACCTGGTTCAATAACCTCAGTTATTCCTCTCACTGAGACACTGGTCCTAGGCTGTCCCCCAAGCTGCAGGTGCACCTTAAGTGCAAAACTGACACAACAAAGCCTTAGGTTTGAGAAGCCCACTGTAATGGTCAATACTGTAAGCCCAGGCATGACAGAGGAATTGTGGTCTACTATGTTGACTGGAACTTAGAGCGTAATAGGAGGAAGAATTGAAAGTGAGGTTAGGACAGGGACTCCAGGAGAAGGAGCAAAGACAAAGGCTTTAAAGACATCGACCACCAAGAGGCCCCACATTTCCGCTGCCTTCCAACAGCCCTCAGCACATAATCCAAACTCCCATCCTGCTACTGCCAAGCACACATTTGCTGATAAACAGCACTGACACTGAAATCAGCTAGAGAGAGCAAAGAACTTTTTCTTTAGTTATGGTCTGAGGAGTTAAAATTTTTATCTCAACTTGGTTCTTTGAAGAGCAGGAGAAAATGTTACTGAAAAGTTTCCGTCCTCTGATAAAAAATCGGGCAACTATAGACATGAAGTAAGCCTCCATCTCAGAGAGACTGTATGCAGTGATTTATAGGCAGCATTCCTAGGGTGGGGGAAGGCAAGAGCCTCAGTGCTGTAGACCAAGGAGACAACGCTTTATAATCTACTGAACAAATGATAAGTCAAATTACAGAAAACATAGAACTGCAGAGATAAAAGCACATTCCCTGGGGCCAGGAAATTGTAGAGCATTTATCCAGGAAGCTTAAAATGAGACAATTTCCCTGAGCCCACTCCCTACATTTATCTTTCTTGTCTCATTTCTCATTTTTCTGTCTTCATTTCTCATTTCCTGTATCTTACTGACATTATTTTAATAATCAAATAATCAATCTATACAGAGGTAAGTCAGCATTTTAAAAAATTAAATAATATATATATATATCTTCAATATTCCAAAATCATATTTGTCTCCAAATAGTGCTAAAGATTCAACACTTTCTATCTGAAAACAAAACAAAAAACCCTTAATCCATAAAGACTTAATAAACCAAAATACAGAGAGCATGGTATGATAAACATTTTAACACAGTAGCTAGGAATAAATCATTCTGATTTTAACTTTTTTTCTGAAAAAATCCTCTTTCCACATTTCTTTGGAAACTGGGAAGTACTATTTTCCTCCTCATTAAATTTACTGTGCTTAATGAAATCAATAATGGTCACTTTCAGTTTAAAATTCCATGAATATCAATCAATACCTATTGCCTTAAACCACCTCCCTACATTCATTGTGCAAGTTTTCATATTTGCAGCACAGACAATGAGTCATAGTTATGCAATGATTTCTAGTTTTCAAAAGATACGACTCTATTTGGGATAATAAGACCCCTTAGCCTACCCTAAACAGCCATTCTTTTTTTTTTTAATTTATTCATTTATTTATCTATTTTTATTTATTTATTTAGGTTGTGTTGGGTCTTCCTTGCTGCTCATGGGCTTTCTCTAGTTGCGGTGAGCAGGGGGCTACTCTTCCTTGCAGTACACGGGCTTCTCAGTGTGGTGGCGTCTCCCATTGTGGAGCATAGGCTCTAGGCGAGTGAGCTCAGTAGTTGTGGCTCA
Source organism: Hippopotamus amphibius kiboko (assembly GCF_030028045.1). Classification (NCBI taxonomy): domain Eukaryota; kingdom Metazoa; phylum Chordata; class Mammalia; order Artiodactyla; family Hippopotamidae; genus Hippopotamus; species Hippopotamus amphibius. The sequence continues at coordinate 66,797,905 of NC_080193.1, read as the reverse complement.
TGGGCTGAATTGCTCTGCGGCATGTGGGATCCTCCCGGACCAGGGTTCAAACCCATGTCCCCTGCGCTGGCAGGCAGATTCTTAACCACTGCGCCACCAGGGAAGTCCCTAAACAGCCATTCTTAAACCACTGTTTTGATCAGTTTTCCTAAGTGTTGACTAAAAAAATAATTCTTTGATTTTTGAAATTCAGCCTAAATTGATTATTCTCATAGTTGATTATATTTAGAAATTCACCTCAAATTGTTGTTGAGCATTTCTATTTGGGAGAAGCTATACTAATGGCTTTACATGCAATAGCTCGTGCAACTCTCCCAACCATCCTATAAGAGCAGTATATTTGCATATAGGATGATTCTCTGACAGGGACAGAAGACCCTCAGCATCCACCATCCCACACAGCCCCATGGAAAAGATTGAAATGTGAAGTGGTGGGCGGTCCTGGGGCAGAGTCCAGCAGGGCCCAGCTGCCCCCACAGAGAAGCCCAGCAGCTCCCCACAGCCTGATTCTGGAAGGCGATCTGTGTGGCCTGAGCAGCTGTGAAGCACCCAGATGGCCCCTCTGCGCTGGCACCAAGGCCCTAAAGAAAGGCTAACTCACTTGTTAGCAATATCCTTCCTGTCCTCCCTGCTGTTAAGGCAAACACTTGTGTTTCTTTGCTGAGGACCTTTCTTCAGATCCTAGTAATCCAGAGTTCAAGCTGACCTCTTTTATACTTGGTCATTCTGCAACACTTTAAAAAATTCCTGAGCTTAAATAAAGTGTACTTAATGCAGTAAGCATGACGCCTTCAAAATATGTGAAGACTTAAGCTTTGTTTTATTAACTGTTATGGGTTGAATTATGTACCCCCAAAAGATACGTTGAAGTCCTAACCCCTAGTACCTCAGAATGTGACTTTCTTTAGAAAGAGGCTCTTTATAGAGGTAACCAACTTAATATGATGGCATAAAGGTAGGTCCTGATCCAATATGATTGGTATCTTTATAAAAAGCAGAAATTTGGACACAGAGAGTGTAACTAATCAGGACCCTACAGGGCCTTCCTGGGAAAGACCCCTCCCCTCCATGTTCTAGACCTGCCTCTTCTTTGTAGAAAAGCTGTAGTCTCCCAGGCCTCCTCTGAGTCACAAAAGCCTGGCTCAAGAATTAATGACTGAAAAGATGTGAACTTGTAGTGACAAATACCGCAGTTGAGCCAGGAGAACTGGTAAGAATTTAAACAGTAAAATCAGCTATATGGCAGTCACAGAATCTTTAGTTCCCCTATGAAGCACCTAGATAACAGGATCTGATGCACATTTCCTGAGTCATTTTACAAAAGCTAAAACCCCCAACAAATGGAAGAAGTTAACTACTTGATGACCATGAGCAAGTAGCCCCCAGACCTCCTGGAGCCTGAAGATTGATAATGTTAACACCTGTGACAAAGTTTCCTTGAAACCCATCAGGGAATTTGGGTCTTTTGAGCATGAGCCACCTCATTTATCCTTCCCTCAGACACCTTGATTTCAGGCTTCAAGCTTCCAGAACTGTGAAACAATAAGTTTCCATTGTTTAAACCCCCTGCTTTGTGTTACTTTGTTAAGGCATCCCTAGCAAACTAACAGATTAACCAAACCTCTTTCTGGTTTCCTTCCCCCCGCCCTCCCCCCCCCCCCCCCCCATTATTATGGTTAGTTTGACTACTTGCAACTAAATGGCTGCTCCGATTTTCTCTTTTATTAAATTATTTTTTCTTGGCCTCAGAGATGAATTGAATCTTAGTTCCATTGCTGCTGCAAATGAAGCTGTAAAAAATAAAAAATAAAGTTCCACTATCAAAGGAGGTCCTCATTTTATGTTGCAAAAGGTAAGGAAGGTTAGTGATGAGATCCACAGCCTCTGGCTCATATACTGCCTTGGCATTGCAGCTCTAGCACAAAAGGCAATTCTCCCTCCCCCACTCTCCAAATGAATGAGAGTTTAAATGACAAAAGACTTATCATTATTTGCTTGACAGCTCAGCCTCTGCCAGTACCATCTTGCATCTGCAGATCTGCTTGTCACTACATCCAGAGGAGAGCTGGGGATATCGCTAGGCTTCAGGGATGCTTCTAGCAGCCATAAGATCCAGCTCCACACTGTAACCCATATGCCCATAGGCATGCCCGTGTTCCCAGCTACACACAAATCTAAGTGAATTCATGATATGGAGCTCTCTTCCCATCCTTTCTAATAACACTGGTGAAAATGTAATCCTCTGTGGGATAGAGGATGAAACCAATCTTATAGCCTTTCATTACAGTGAGGTTTTTAAAAAATTCTGATTATTTCAGTATCTTTTTTTTTTTCTGGGTCAAAATATTTATTGTAAGACCTCTCTCTCATGGAATGCTATCAAACCATTCATGTAGTCATCTGTTTTACTCAATAAGCAGACATTACTACAACATACAAAATAAACAGCGACCATTTATCAAGAGCTTATTATGTGCCAGGCACTGTGCTAAGTGCTTTACTTGATCACTTTTACACCTAACAATCACATAAGGTACATACTATTATCACCCCATTTAACAGACAGTGACATTCACCTGCTCAACGGTCCACATTCAGGTTCATAGAGTCAATACTTAAAACCAAACCTCTGACTTTGGAGTCCACACTCCTAACTACTCAGCTAATCTGCCTCTATTGAGTGCTCATCAGATGTCAGCTATTGTGCTAAAAACAGAGAAGAACAAGATTTTTCTTTTAATGGCTATATTCCTTGTGGTCAAGGAGTTCAGGGAGCAGAAATGGTAAACAAGCATCTTATAATCATTGAGTCTGACAATGCCCAAAATGTAGCTGTTTATGCTGCTATAGTTCACATCAAAATCTCTTAATACACAATGTCAAGGACTCTCTCTAGTATTTGCTTAAAACAAGGATCTTCAGAAGGAATATTCTAAATGAATGACAGGAAATAAGAAAATTAAAATATGTACACACGCTGCTTTGAAACTCAAATTGAAATAATCTAGAAGGCCAGCAGATGTACCCTGTCTTGGCAAACCTAGGAAGCAGTCATAAAGTCGTAAAGAGAGTGTGGTGGGAATGGCCTCCTCTTTCTCTCCTAGTCAAAACCTCCTGAAGAGGACATGCTGTCTTTCCTCTCTTGCCTTCCTCTTTCTCAGGCAGAGACAGGAAGTTCCAAATCCCTATGGGGAATCCCCTTGTCTGCTGGACCCTAGAACAGCACGCACTCTCAATATTCAAGTTTTATTTAAATCTTGGCTTGTCTTTGGCCTGATTTCTTCAAGTTCCCCAAGGCTGAGGGTTACTGCTAAGTGCTGTCTTGTCTAATTATCAGTCGTATGCAACCCTGTGGCATTTTGTAGCTGAAACAGACCTTAGAGATCATTTCCTTGAACCCGCTCATTACTCTGTCACCCCTCAGCATTTACACAATTAGTTTGCTCTGTTTCATTTGTATTTATACAGTTGATGCTTTTGTAGTATACTAAGAATTTTTCCTCTACGCATTTTCTCTCTCAACTAGATTACATGATCCTCAAGCACAGGGAATGTATGAATACAAAGCATCTGTTTTTACTGCTCCCTCCAATGGTTTTCAAGCAGCCGGTGTTCAGTAAAAGTTTTTAAGTGGAGAATCCAAAATTGTAAAAGTAGGATAAATACAGAAAGTACATCTAGAAGTCCTTTTTCTTCATTTAATGAAACAGCCCACCTACTCCTCAAAGCTTTTCTAAACTAATTAGAGCAAAATCCAAAACTGTGTTTGGACTTGGGTTACTGTATCAGACAATCTTCTGATATCAATTCACATTAAACATCTATCCTATGACACTCTGGACATTCTGGTTACCAATAACAGAAACTCACTCATAAATAAGAGAAAACGACGGAAGTCACTGTGAGACTACGAGGACAGGAAGTAAGCTGTGCTTCAGGATAGGGTCTCTGACACATCAGAAAGGCCTTCCACCCCTCATCTCTGCTCCCCTTTCACACATATCCTTTATTCATCTCCAGCTCTCTCTCTCCTCTCCTTCAGATAAACCACGAGGGAAAACAAGGTGCCCAGCAGGGACCTAGTTAAATGTTGCAAGTGCAGCCACCCAAAAGAGTCTGAATTTTTCAATCCCAGTTCCAAATTTCCTAAGGAAGCGATTTTGATAGACCCAACTTGATTCTTCTGTCAACCTCTGGACCATGATCAGAGAAACAGGATCCTGTCAAATCTTGGTTATTTCCATTCTAATGGGGAGAGAGGTTGATGAGAGAGATTTTCTGGGGGGAGGAGGGAGGGAATTAAACCGAGACAGAAAAGAAGAATTAGTGGGAATTACTATAATTTCTATGCCCACACAGAAATGATTCACTCAGGTTCTTACTTACTCAGGTTCTCTAAATTCTGACTCAGAGAATTAAGTCACAAAACTTATCTTTTGCACATAGAAGTGCTCAAATGTTTGCTATTATAATTATTTAGGAGAAGTAACTACTCAGTAAACATGCGCAGGTGATGACAGCCATAATGAATGATCAGAAGTCTTTTTTATCTTAGACTTAGGTCTCAATACTTTATTCATTTATTTTATGTCTCAACATTTTATTTTATTTACTTATTTAAATCTCTCTAAATCCTACTCCAATTCAATTTGCCATTTTTTTCCTTTTGAAACCAGTTGATTGCTTAATGAATAATTTAATTCTTATAGAACCATAAAGTCTAATCCTGGGAGACTCCTCAAATTCTCCAGAGAATTAGAGAATTCCAGTGGTGAAAATACAGTCAGAGGGAAAGACTCATAGATTGCTCTCATGGTATAACATATAGAAACAACTACTGTGATATTTTCAAGGCTCCATGAGCCAGGAGTTGCATACGAGCACCATGGAAATACCTCAACAACCTAATGACTAATTTCAGGCAAATTCTAGGATTTTTTTTTTACCTCATCCAACATATTTAACATAATATATTCCACAAAGTGTCTCAGAGAGAAAATGACAAGTACACAAGAGCCAGTGTTCTTTGAGTGTGGAAAATTCTAGAATGAGAAATAAACTATTCTTTGTGAGACCAAGACAACATACACATGCAGGAAACAGCTAAATGTAACCGAGTGAGTGTTCTGCAGCAAGATGTTCATGCTGAACAGCGTGACCAAAACCTCGGGGTTCCAAATCTTCCTCCCCTACAGAGACGGGTAACTGCCCATTCATTATTTGGAGCAGGGATGACTGACTGTGGGACCCTCAAATCATGCATAATACAAAGAGACTGACTTCCCTCAGGCTTCCAGATTGTCAGGCAAGGCCATTCAGGGCACTATGGCATTAAAATCCAAACAGTCACTGAACAATAAAATACGTTGCAATTGGATCCAGTCCAGGCGAGTCAAGGTCTCATTATACAGGCCCTCAGGGCTGAGAAGAGGCAGGAGAACAATGATGGAAATAAGCGTTGCCATGGTGTCCCCGCTGCATCCCCTCCGTTCACGGGATGGCACTGAGTCTCTTTGAATCAATTTGGTGGCAAACATCTTCTGCTTACCTTTCACAGAACTCAGATCAACAGTGAATGCTCCTGCATCCCACACTGGTCATTATAAACTCTTACTCTTCGGGTTTCCTAAGTGATCGTTTCCTGATCCTGGAATGGAGTTGGCTTATTGTAGCTGAGAGAGAAAAGGAATTTTTCCACGATGCAGATGCACTTTTGAAATGTGAGACTATTAAGAGAGAGAAGGGAGCATAATCAGAGGCACAGAGCTACCACACGTTGGGAGAAGGAAGACCAGGGTTCTCAGCCTAACGCTGTTCCCAAATTACAAGGCAACCTTCAGGAAACTCCTAAAATAGCTGAGGCCTCGATGTCTTCATCTTCTCTAAGATACTGATTAAAAGATGCACAACTCTTCCATTCATGACTAAGAAAAGAAAACCACAGCCATTTAGAAGTGTAATATACCATGGGTTATAAAATGCATCCTGATTTCAGAGATGTTAAAATATGGAAAAAAGTACATTTTAGAATCAGTAATAAATAGTGTAATTGATGGGTGGAGGTGTAGTAAAACAGTTATTTCTGAAAGAGGTCCGCCCTGGTTGCTTGCTTTTTTCAAGAAATGACTATTTGAATTGTTGACTTCCCTTCTTTTTGCAGTTGCACTTAAGCAACTGAAAACAGCTGTAGAAAAGAGAGGACCAGGGCTTTTAAGGAAAATGCACTTCTATCAGTATTTGTAGAGTGACTCTGAATCAATTAGGCATTTGAAAGCTAAATTCCTGGCCCATTCAAAACAAAACCCAAAGTTGAGAATTTGCAAAAGGTCAATTTGCACTCCCTGTTTACCAACCAGCCTTCAAAGCAACTGTCCTCATCTACCAGAATCTCATCACTTCCAGCTTCATGATTTGTTATCTCTTCTTTCTCCCCCTGTTTCTCTCCCTTCCCTTTTTCTTTCTTCTTTCCTTCCTTCTTCTCATGCATCCATATTCATTAAGCACCTACTCTGTGCTTAATAAATAGCCAGGTCCTATGCCAAGTGCTCACATACAACAGTGAATAAAACAGGCACAGTCTGACCCTCTTCCAGAAATACGCTCATCTAGAGTGGGACACAGTTGTGGGAAAAGCAATTGCAATGCAGCATAATAGGAGTAGACACAGGACTCAGAAGATCAACATCAAAGCTGGGACCTGAAGCATAATTAGGAACATGCCAATTTATACACGGGTGAGTCAAAAATTATCCTCACTCTGGCTGTAGAATTTATTTTAATTAACTTTTAGAAAAGACAAATACATCATTTTTTGACATAACCTCCCTGCTTTTCAATGCACTTTGTCCATCTGTCAACAAGCTTTCGTATTCCCTCATTAAAAAATGTTTTAAGGCTGAACTGTGAGCCGTGAATGCACCACTGTCTTCCCTTCCTCATCAGAGGCGAATCTTCATCTTCATAGGGCTGCTAACCCTAAAGCAACCTTCCTTGAACTTCTCTATCCATTCACACACACTCCTTTGTGACAAAACACTTTCTCCAGACTGCGCACAAAGTCTTCGATAAATAATGGCACCAGGTACACCCTCAGACCACAAAAAATGAATCATGCACGCTGCTCTTCTTTCGTGCAAATCACAAGTAGGGCATCCATTTTTGCTCGCACCACAGTTACAAATGAACTGATGTAACACGTTGACACCTGCACAGCAGTGACTGGGGAGACTGTAGCCTTGAACAGAAAGTGCTGCTAAGACAGTGTGACCAACAGAAGTTCTAATATAACTGAAGTGTGGATTATTTTTGACTCACCCTCGTACAATAAACTCCCTCACAATGGAAAACCGCGTGCTCCAGTTAACTGAATTCTGGTTAACTAGAATAACTCAAGAACGTGTGACCTACATACTCTATTTTCTCCCACAATCTAACCTTATTTTGTAATCTCCTCTCCAGGTTACCTTTTGCACTAGCCAATCAGTAGCCTCACTTCCCTGTGCCCCACACCTTCACTCCACTCTTTCAGTTACCCAATGGACTCTCTTCCACACTCCTCCACCCAATTACACCTATGACTTACACAGCACCTGTTAGGCAACTCTGCACAATTTTCTCAGGAGAAAATTGAGATGCAGACAGGTTTAGCAACTAGTCTCAGGTCACATAGCCAGTAAGTAGCCAAGCAGAATTCAAACCAGACCAAGTTGTTCCCAAAATCTCTCCTCTTTCCACTACACCCCACTGGCCCAGTATAGCCACAGCTCTTCTTTATTTCAAGGCCAAGCTCAAGTCTACCATCCCCATGTGGTTTCCCACTGATCGTTGCAGCCCATGCAGATCTTACTTTCCCTAGTCTTTGTGTTTATTCCCTGAAATTTCTTATAGACTGTGACACTGTTTTTAAATGAGCATAATATTTTTCAATGAAATTGTAAACAATTTATGGGAAGAGAGTGTACTTTACATCTCTTTGGGATTTGGGATTATCAATGCTATCATTTATAGTTGTCATTCTCTAACGACAAGTAACGGGCTTTTTTATATATGTAGGTTGGAAGATCAGTATATTAGCTATTTGAGGGGACTCCTTAGTGGGTTCCAGGTAAGGGACACTTTTGGTGATTTGGGGCTATACAAGAAGCTCTCAGAGGCACAAGCCAGACTGGTTTTACTCTTAATTCAGCTCTCCCTCCAGGCAGTTCCATAAACTTAGTGAGTGTTCACTGTAAATGAGAAATGAAGAAAACTTAAGCTCTAAGCTCCGAACTCCCTCCCAAAGCAGCCAGACCAGAAAAGTATCCCTCTCTGGATGCAAATCAAACACTATTGTGGATGAGAAATTAGATTTTTTCCATTGAAATTTCTCAGGACATGAATTCTCAAGTGGATAAGAGCTGACATGTATTACTGGTTTTTATTCTTCCCCATACCTAAGTCACTCCCAGGATGTTCACGAGGCACTTAGAGAAGTGCATTCACCCCACCAGGCTGCCAGTTGGTCATTTAGTACATTATTACATAACTTACTACCAGAAAGAGGCAGGAGCACAGAGTGGAATCTGATTCCTTATCATCATTTTCCTGACATATATAGCACTTTCCTCCAGGCTCTGTGCAGAGAATATTTAACAAGCCACATTAACTTCCAGGCATCTAGAATTGCACAGTTGAAAACAAAGGAAGCAGAAGAAGGAATGGGAACAGTAAAGGGTGGAATAAGGGAAGATCTGACACTGGGCAAATAAAAGCAGATAAAAGCAAAATTAAGTCCCAAAGCGGATGAAAGAATGTGTTCTAGCTACCTGGGAGTAATGATACCATACAGATCACAAAACAAAACTACCTAAAGAGTTCCACTTGCCCTTTAGGCCAGAGGTCAATTTGCTGAACTGAATAAGAGACTATTTGGCCTAGGAAATAAGAGCAAAAAGCATTTCCACTTTGCCATAAATGTGCTGAGCTGAAGGCAGAGTAAGCATAAGGAAATCTTCATGTGGACCCCAAGTAGAGCCTATTATCTAGTTATGTGGGTACATACTACCTAGAGCAGAGGACACAAATCCTGAAATTCTCTTCTTTCTACTCAAAGAATAAAAAGAAGCACCCAGAGTGATGTCCACATCCTCATTTACCCAGGAATTTTATTTTACAGACATCAACCTTTGTCAGTTTTTACTAGAATAGGCTTTTCTCTAGAATGTTTCCTTATTTTCAGCATTTTAATTACCATTTCACATATAGATAACCACCCCCCCACACACACACACACACATACACATACCATATGACTTTGCATTGGATGTACAGACCTAGTTTAGAGGTTGTACATTTTTCATTGATCACATTCTCCTACATATTCTGGATGTGTCTCAAATGCTATGTCAACTTCCAGTATCGCCCAAACCCCTAATTATGGCCATACAGTCTGCATCAGTTCATAAAGGTCTCTTTAATCGCATGCGATTTGCATTACCAGGATGTTCTCTTTTCAAGAAAATGCCAAGAGAAAAGAGACAACCTGAAGAGATTTGGCAGAACTTCCCTGGTCATTTGTAAGAGATAAACATTTCCTTTACCTCATTAATTCACACCTTTTGGCACAGAGAATGTGCAGTTATCACGAGCCTCAAAAAACCCTGGAAAATTTGTGAAAAAGCTTTAATGGTTCATGCTATAAATGGTAAAATTCCCCCAGCTGGCATCTGTAACTTGCTAGAGCCATTCATGGAGTATTGCTTTCCAGATGAAAATTAAGCTGGAAGATAAAATGGGGAAAGCATCACAAAAGGCCTTGTAATCTCCAGACAAATTTGGGAGCACTTAATTTCCATTTGTCTAGGATTTCAGATGTTTACCATAAAGTTTTCATTTGGGAATGGGAAACCAGGATTGCATGATAAATAACAGATAAGTGATCTCAAAGGACAGTATGCATGGTATCCATTTTTTAACCATCCATATATCCCTTCAATAAATACATGCAGAATAGTTATCACGTGTTCTTCATATTTTAGAAGATATAAAGAAGAATAAGTCATGTGATGTTCACAAGGAACTTACAGTCTTCTTTTGGAGAGAAGACATATTTTTAAAAAATGGTAATAAGCAAAGACAAAGAACTTATAATAACAGATAACTATTGATACCTCCCCACTCAACTTTTTTCTTAGCTATATTCAGAGACAGTTTAGAGATAGATGTCATCTCTGGGTTCATGAATTCAACTCATTAGTATCCATTAGTATCCACTAGTATCCATTTTTAAAGTAATCTATTATTTACCATTTTTACATGTCAGTTTATTGAAATGGAGACAAGCTGCACAGAGCATATTCATGGGACCATGAGTTGTCAGTTTCATCTGCAGCATGGGGAATTTGTAGAGTATTTTAGAAGAGTAAGTCTGAAAAAGTGTGAATCCACACGGTCGAACATCTTAAAGGCAAGGTCTGGCTAGGTTTAATTCAGTAAGCAATAACTAGGCCAAAGTTTGAAAAATAATCTGTCATTACTAAATTTATCCATACATGTATAAATTATGAAAAGAAGAACTAAAAATCAGAGCAATCGGGTAGGGAGGTATAGTATTCTTCATAATCGGTGATGGAAGAATGAGCTAAATTAGTAACAAGGAGAAAAAAAAGTGAGTTCAATTTTGATCACTTTGAGTTTGAGTTTGAATCAATGGGTCATCTTTCAGGTGAAAATATGCAGCAAACAACTGAAAATGCAGGTCTAAGTCAGGTCGTTGTGATTTATGGTTTGGAGGTATCTTCTAAGAAGTGCTATTTTAATTTGCATGAGCAGATGCAATCACTTAGAGAAAGACTACAGCTAGGGAGAGAACTGAGAACTAAGAATAAAGAGCATCTTCATTTAGAAACAAGGAAGAGGACCAAAGGGCAAGTCTTGACCAAAAGTCAAGAAGTTAAGAGCTAAGAAGAGGTCTTTTGAGTTATAGACTATGAGATCTTGCTGACCAAGAAGAGACAACTTGAGCATAATACTGAGGTGGGAAGCCAGATTCCAAGAATTGTGTGAGTTCCAAGGAGGTGAAGGTGGCAGGTGCAGACTAAGATGTTTGTCAGCAAAGTGAAGAGGTGGTATCAGGGTCAAGGGGTCCTGGGGGGTGGGGGGGCGGGGACTGCTTGTTACCAGTTTTTTCAGTTTGTTTGTTTTTACTTAATAGCAACTTGAGCATGTTTGTCAAATGAAGAGACATGCCCAGAGATGTCTCTGAAAAACATACTGAAGTAAAATATAAAGGGAATAACCAGCAGAGCAAGATCCCAGGGGAAGCAGGAGGCCATGAGATAGAGGAGACCAGTGACAAAGCTGAAGGATGCCTCTCTCCCTGAAATTAGAAGACAACAGTGGAAAGTGGGTATAGATGCTGAGAAATACGCAAGAGATGCTTCCCTCACTCACAAAAGTAATGTTGGCTCAAGATACCTCTAGACTCAGAGGATGATGGCCAGGCTCAGAGAATGTGCAGAAGGTTGAGACAGTTTAGAATCAGGACTCAGCAGCATGTGAGAGGGCACCAAAGAGAAAGGACAAAGGCACTGTCAAGCAGTATGGAATGATGGGAGGCTCTGTTGCAGAAGAGCTATGTACCCCTCATTTAAAGCTCTGGGATCACTTCTGTGACTCACTCCATGGGTTACCAGAAGCCTGTGAACAAGAACGGCAAAAACCCAAAGTGACAAGGCAGGACTATTAGCTGTGTGTGCTGCTGTCTCCCAGTGTTCCTTGTAGCTGGTGGGAATGGCAGAAGGTCTGTGGGTCACAGAAATCAAGAGCTGACAGCAAGAGTATTGCTGGAATTCTTAGCACTTAGGTCCACGCTGGATAGGGAGGCCACTGAGGCCCAAAGCACAAAAGCTGGTAACTAGATGCTGTTTCTGAACACATGATATGGGGGAGGTAGGTGCATATGATACTGGAGGAGGTAAGGTCAAGTCTGTACTTTATCCTTCCTAGAAATAAGGCATGGGAAAATTCCTCATTCCTTCTGAGGCAGAACAGCCCTTGGTATACAAACTAATTCAAGGGAGCATTGCCCCATCCATCCTCTAGCACAGCTCGGAAGGATATACCTGGCTGGCTGCTGAACTGTCCCAGCAGAGGCTTCCACACTAAACACTGACCTTTGCTTCACCAAGACAGCTCAGGCACGAACACTAACTGTGTAGTTACTTCAGAGGCAAAGCTCCAAAGCACACTGGGAAACAGCTGAAAACAGTAGTGAGTGACTCTTTTAAAGTGTCTAGATACATGGCGTGACCAGGATTTTTGACTCTACAGGAAACTTCCCATGTTCTCTCTGTACATGTGAACTGGACCATTTTCTATAATATTCCTTTAAGTATAAGGGCCATGGTACATACTCCAATTAGATGAAGTTTCCACCAATAAAGAAATATCTTGTTTCACTAGTGTTGAGTCCATTCAGCTGCCAATAACATTTGAATTTTCAGCTGAATAAACAATAAATTCAAGAGGCCATTTAGATGTATGGTGCACTTGAAAGAAGCTTTTTAGGACACAGAAACCAAAGATGGTTACTCTAACATTTAAAAGGTAATATAGCTGAGTTGAATTAGCCCATTTGGGGATGCATTTCTTCCCAAGGGAAACTACAAAGTTATTCTTCACAAGAAGTCATCACTGCCCCCACACAATTAGACACTGGGGATCAGATAAAGTGTTACTGTATTTATCACCCTGAACTACAAATTCCTTCAAATAAATCCAATTACCCACTTAGATAACTTAAAAATGTGCTTTTTAGGGCAAATAACCTATGGCATAGAAAAAGTTATTGCATGTAAAGAATGCTGTATGAAAGAATGAAATCAGAACAAATCTCCCTCTCCCCTACTCCCTCCCTCAGGGCTCTCTGGGGTGGGGGGCAGGCCCTCTTCCCCAAGGATGGCTGCTTGCCAAAGGCAGCCCTCAGGACACGGCACGAATCAGAGGCTATAGCAGAAACTGCGCAAACACCACAAGAGTCAGTGGGACCCATTCTGCTCTGCAGGCATGAATTTTGACTGATCCAGAGGCCAGAAGAGGTAGTTATGGCCCAGACCTGCTGATGGTGTGTTTCTGATTATAAGAATTTTGGAGAAGGAAAATTGCTTGAAAATAGTTCAAAAGATAAACCTATAGCATCTCACTGTCTGAAGGGGGACTGACTACATAACAGACTTTCACAGTCTGACTGATCAATCACAGGTCTCCAATGAGCACTGCTCAGTTCAACTTCCCACCCTGGTCCATACTGTTCATCAAAAGGAGCTCCTTCCCTGACTCGACGTCCTTCTCACTCACTTTCAATACTCAACTCAGAACTTACTACTTCCAGAGTGTCTCCCTTGGCAACTCCAGCTCTCCACCCCCTCTTCCCCTCTAAAACCTCCTATCGCCTATTGTCTGCCACTCATGTGTCTCATATTTTTTCCACAAGGCACTCTAATGTTAGTTTTCATATGTATATCTTGATTGCTTAACTGCATTATGGCTGCTCAGTATCACAGACTTTGGCTCCACCCACAGAGATGCCTAACACTACCTCTGGAGTCACTGAGTAGAGAATTGAAACTCCCCTGGGTTAAGAGGCAGACTGCTGTAAATACGCACAGCGCAATAAGTGCCCTCTTTGGTACATGGGTGAATCAATCCCACCTCAGACACAATGTGGTGTGAAAAGGGACAGCAGAGAAGCAGGAGAGAGGCTCCATGAGCCTCTGCCCTTCTGTAAATGTTTGAATTTGGTTACCCTAGAGGAGGGAAACAAGCTCAGCTCTGAACACAGCAGAACTTGGAAGGGCAGGTATTTGCTGGAGACATCCATGAGGTCAGACATGGAGGCCTGAGGATAACTGAGGTCATCTCTGAACACGATTCACACTGGCCAAAGGTTTGCTTCATCTCGGCCTCACTGTCATGGTGCTGCCGTAATAAAGAAGCATGGAGAACTGGCCTGACCACAGAGGCGTGGGGACCAGGCCTGTTGCTGGACTGATGACTCTGAGAAACAGAGTACAGAATTATGGCCCAGTAAGAGTTTCCTTACTAGAAACAGGGTAGGTTCTTGCAGCTGACCCATGGTTCTGGGCTTTGCTCACATGGCAGATTCCTCTGCATTGACCATTTTCTGAGAGTATCTTCAGGAGCAACTAAGGGGACTGTCTACTCACTTATATCCTCATTCACACACACACACACACACACACACACACACACATCTTGCTCGTGGGCTGGTTCCAAGCAGACTAACCTCGGTCAAGCTCTGGTCATCAACCACAACAAACTCTGAAGCTTTGTTCACGGCCTTCATCCAGCTCAAGTGGACATGCCTACTCTTGAGACCACATAAGTCTCTGGTCTTATCTTCCGACCCTCCGTGGCCTTCAGCCTTGATTCTGGAGATCTCGTCATCTTATTTTCAATCACTAGGTGCTGCCCAATGACTAGGGAAACTCAAACCCAGAGAAGACAAGACATCAGTCTGAATAGCACCAAATTTTATTCCAAAACTCAAAGGCCTTCATGTGTGACCATCCTGTAAGCTATCTGACCATGTGTTTGGGGAGTACCTAAAAATTCCCAACATAACAAAGCCACCAGAACTCTTGCAAAACGGAAATCCTTTAAAAACTGGGGGAGACGTGTCTTTTATCTCAGTTTGCTATAAGACATCAAACACAAGTCAGCACCATTCTCTTAGGCATTCCTTCTTGGATTTTATTTTTAATGAAATATTTGGTATCAAAACATACTTTAAAAGTCTAATACCCCATATCAGCAATTACTATTTTAAAAGGCAAGCTTTTTCACTCAAAAATCTAAAAACTTCAGACCTCACATGGCATTAACCAGCTCTTTAAGGTTTGCTAAAATGAATGCTAAGAGCTTTTCATGTATTATTTTGAATTCTCTGCTGACTTGGAAGCAGCAGAGAACTTTTGCCCCTCATACCTCCTGAGGACTGCTGCTCAAGAGCAAGGAGCTCTCTGTCAGCAAGAATGAAAAGGGGGAAACCAGGACTCCAACCCCATAACCTTTACAAATGAACTTATTTCTTGTCCAGGAGGGTTTCTTAGCTTTTGTCTTCCTCATTCAACCCTGAAAATGAAGCCCTGTCCAGCTGTCTGCGTTTGTTCTGTGTACAAGGAGACGACACCCCGGCCCTCCTCCAGTTACACCCCTCCTCACAAAGCAAGGAAGACCTCCTCTTAGCAACCCCGTACTTCTAGAAGATGTCCCAGGCACTCAGGACTCCAGAGTAGTCCCTGCCCAAAGAGTCCAAGCCTGTTTCTATGGCCATATGATACAGCCCCACCTGAAGAATCACCCAATGGGACAGGCACAATTAGAAGAACTGGTCTTGAAACATGCTAGTAATTTTTTGGAAAGAAGATTTATTTAAAGACCATCTCTTCTCATTGTCATAAATTCAATGAGATTATAAAAGCTGGGAGGACCTTGGAGACCTGTGACTTCATCCCCTCATTTTATGGCCTAGTGCTGTGGCACAGAGCAGAAACCCGCCCTTGGCTGGAATCTCAGCTACAACTGTTATAGGTCCACAACCCCTTTTCTGAAACCCTTGTGGCAAATTGTGTTTTGAAGTCCTGAATTCAGGGCGTAGAAGGTGACAGAGTACATATAACATAAAACATCACACCCCTGGTGGGGTCAGCACCCCATAATCAAATATAGTAATATCTCTTTAAGAGACACATTAATATTCACACTATTATGGGCTGAAAGTTTGTGTCCCCTCAAACTTCATATGTTGAAGCCCTAACCCCCAGTACTTCAGAGTATGACTGTATTTGGAGATAAGAGTCTTTAGAGAGGTAATTAAGTTAAAACGTGGTCATTAGGGTGTGTCCTAACCCGATATACTGGTGTCCTTATAAGAAGAGGAAATTAGGACACAGAGAAGCATAGAGGGAAGACCATGTGAAGACAGAGAAAAGACAGCCACCTACTAGCCAAGAAGGAGGCCTCAGAAGAAACCAACCCTTCCAACACCTTGATCTTGGATTTGCAACCTCTAGAATTGTGAGGAAAATTTTTCCTGTTGTTAAAGCCTGTGGTACCTTGTTATGGAATCCCTGGCAAACTAATGCACGCACGAAGTAAAGATGATCAATAACCTCATGTCAGTTAAGGTCAGGTTCTAGTCCCAAATGAATTACAAAAAAGTTTCCTGTTTTCAGAGCTTTTTTGGCTTTCAGAAGAGAACTGAGTATGGGCTTGGCTGTGTGGGTCTGTGGACAAGTTGTCTAACCCAGCCAAGAGTCTGGAGTCACAAGCCTTTCCAAGAGCACACAGAGCGATGTGAGTCCCTTCCATGATCTGGAAGCTTCTTCACAGCCTGGCTGCCCGTGTTTCCAAGCTGCCCTCTGAACAGGCTTCAGATGAATATGAATCTTGCCAACGAAATAACTTCTGTTACACAAGGTTCCTCTAAAAGCAAATCCTGAATTAGCCTCTCACCAGGTCCTCCCAGGTCTGCTAAATGCTTCAGATTCTTTGAATTCTGTGGCCTTGCTACCCCTTCCATTTTAGCACCATTGGGGAACAGACATCCTTTTCCTCTCCATTATACCAACATTTTGGTTTGATTTCTACATTGAATCAAAAGAAGGGGGGATCACCTCAGTGCTTCTGTCAGGTAATAAGCACATATGTGTGTATGTAAGAGAAAAATAAACCATTTGTAAATAGTTTTATTTAACAACCAGCTGTCCTTCCCCCACTTTCCCAAATCCTTGATCGGGGCAAGCAGCCAGTTGCTAAATTTGACAGTTTATTACTTAGCAGTAAAAACAAGCTCAGTTACTAAGCTCTTTAAAGAAACACGAAGTACCATTTTTATTCCCAGCACTCCTCTTTTAGCCCTCTCTGGCTTTGTTTCTTAAGTTATTTAATTTTTCCTAAACTGAATCATCTCCCTTAAAATTCTACCTTGCAAGGTCTTCACCAAGGCATAGAAAACCTTACTTCCAAAGACCAGCTTATTTCCTATTACATAGCTATGTAACAAGAACAATAATACTTACGCTTCCTCAAACCAGACACTATTCTAACTGCTTTTGCATATACCTCATTTAATGATCAGAAGTCTGTTGCTATTATTATTATCCCCATTTTATGGATGAGGAAACCAAGAGATGGAGAGGTAAAATAAATTGTCCAAGGTCACATTCTAATAAGCAAGAGAACTGAGACTTGAACCCAAGCATCCTGGCTCCTCTTAGCCAACAACTTTGCACCCATCCAGTTGTTCACTGTTTCCATAGGCAAACATGGATAGCCACATACACAATCCCAATGAGAAATATTACTTTCAGTGTATATACAATGTCCTTCTTTTTCAAAGACTTTACTTTTTAGAGAAGTTTTAGGCTTGCAACAAAATTGGGAGGAAGGTTCAGAGATTTCACATATACCCCCTGCATCCGCACATGCACAGCCTCCTCCCTTTTACCAACCTCACTCACCAATGGTACAATTTTTACCACAGCTGAATCTACATTGACACAACATAATCACCCACGGTTCCTAGTTTACATTATGATTCATTCTTGGTGTTGTACATTCTATGGGTTTGGACAAATATATAATGACATATAACCATTATAACATTAGACGGAGTATTTTAACTTCCCTAAAAACCCTCTGTGCTCTATCTCTTCATCTCCCCCCTCCCCCAACCCCGGCAACCACTGTTTTTTTTTTTTATTGTCTCCATTGTGTAGCTTTTCCAGATGTCACGTAGTTTGAAGCATACAGTATGTAGCCTTTTCAGATTGGCCTTTTTCATGTAACAATATGCATCTAAGGTTCTTTCACATCTTTTCATGATTTGATAGTTCAGTTCTTTTTAATGATGAATAATATTCCATTGTCTGGATGCACCACAGTTTATTTATACATTCATCTCCTGAAGGATGTCTGGGTTGCTTCAGAGTTTGGCCAATTATAAGTAAAGCTGCCACAAACATCTGGGTGCAGGTTTTTGTGTGGACACAAGTTTTCAACTCCTTCTGGTAAATACCAAGGAGCATAATTGCTGGATCGTATGTTTAAAATGTTTAATTTTGTAAGAAACCACCAAACTGTCTTCCAAAGTGGCTGTATCATTTTACATTTCCACCAGCAATGTGTGAGAGTTTCTGTTGTTCCACATCCTCTTCAGCATTTGATGCTGTCAGTATTCTAGATTTGGGCCATTCTAATTGCTATGTAGTGACAGCTCATCCTTGTTTTAAATGACATTTCCCTGATGACATACAATGTGGAAGATCTCTTTGTATGC
Organism: Hippopotamus amphibius kiboko; assembly: GCF_030028045.1. Taxonomy (NCBI): domain Eukaryota; kingdom Metazoa; phylum Chordata; class Mammalia; order Artiodactyla; family Hippopotamidae; genus Hippopotamus; species Hippopotamus amphibius. The sequence goes on along the minus strand of NC_080193.1, from coordinate 66,779,565 downwards.
TCCTTTGCCATCTGTATATCTTCTTTGGTGAGGTGTTTGTTAAGGTCTTTGGCCCATTTTTTGAACGGGTTGTTTGTTTTCTTATTGTTGAGTACCATATTGTTTTTAGAGTAAATTGTGTTAATAGTATGGTTATTAGAAAGAACACTGCACTGAAAAATTAAAACAGGGATCTCATTCCGTTGACTTGTGACCTTGGAAAATCATTTATATACACCAAGGAAGTTTAACAAGCATAAAGTCAAAAAAATTAAGGGCATAGTTGTCAAGTGGAGAGGCACTGTTAAAGAGAAGAACCCAAAATTTGCTGAGTGTAGACTATGAGTCAGAGATCTGTTACAGCACATAATCTCAATGCAAATCCTCTAAGGTCTGTGTGACGGGCTGAAAAATGGCCCCCCAATGTATATGTCCATGTCCTTATCCCTGGAAGCTGTGAATGTAATCTTATTTATGAAAAAAGGCCTTTGTATATATAACTAAGTTAAAGATCTCCAGATGAGGAGACCATCCTAGATTATTTGGATGGGCCAAATCCAATGGCAATTTTTCTTTCAAGAGACACACAGAGGACACAGAGAAGGAAGAAGTAATGTGACCATAGAGGCAGAGATTGGAGTGACATAGTGATAACCCAAGGAATGCTGACAGCCACCTGATATTAGAAGAGGCAAGGAACAGAATCTCCCTTAGAGCCTGTGGAAGGAGCACCATCCTACTAACACCATGATTTCAGACTTATGGCCTCTAGAACTACAGGAGAATAAACTTCTGTTATTTTAAGTCACCTGGTCTATGGTAATTTGTTATAGGAGTGACAAGAAACACAACCAATACTACAAGAACTGACCATCAAAGGGTTGGCAGGTACCACATGCAGTTTACCTTAATATCCACATAAGTATGCATATTTCCATTTTACAAGAAAGAAAACTTAATCTCAGAGAAATCGCTCCTCCTGTTTACCTCAAAGGGACAGTATGAAAATTAAATGAGACATTTATACAAGACAGGTCTTTGAGAACTGTAAAATACCACACCATAAGAGCTATGATGATGAGGATGATGACGAGGATGATGATTTTGACTGTACAGAATGCAAAAAGGCACATTTTTCTGAATCAAATATGGAAAGTAATACATTGGAAAATTCCCTAAACAAATATTTCTAGTCTTCAAAAATTACAATATAATACACATAAAATATGACTAAACATTTTTTTGGGGGGGGTACACCAGGTTCAATCATCTGTTTTTATACACATATCCCCTATTCCCTCCCTTCCTTGACTCCCCCCGCCTCGAGTCCCCATAAACATTTTTAATAATTAAAAAGAATCACATAGCTCCTCAGTCTTCATTATGAATACTAATTATTATTGCATTGTCAAAGCAATAAAAAAACTTCTATTTGGAGCTGAAGAAACTAACATTTATGGAATGCTCACCATGTGTTATATATAGTACCAGTGCTTTCATAAGCATTATCTGATACCAGTCAACTTTTAATACTTTTTCGTTTAGCTCTCTCCATATGTGGTCAACAGTAACCAAAATGAGCAATGCCCTTTCTGATAGCATTGGTGTTCTTCCATAATATAAGTGAAGAGCCTGCTACCCAAGCAGCAATAGACACACAATTATAATCATTCAGGGAAAGACATTATTTAGGTACTTCATCCAATACATCTGGGTATGTGGCAAATAATGAGTCAAGTCTCCTCTTCTGAAATGGACACATTTCCATTTGCACATTGATAAGCACATTTTTTATGCCCATTTAGACCTTCTCAAATATTCTCACCCTAATTAGTATTGACACAATGAAATTAGCCTAGGGTTTTCTCCTCACATGCATCCTTTGAAACATTCATCTGAGTCGTATTTCTTTCCTTAAGATGTTGACACTTGAACAAAGAAACAGCAAGCATGTAGACAAGCAAAATATTTTAATGGATCTGTTCAAGAAAGCTTTACAGTGAAATCTGAAAAGAAATGGGGGTGGGGGGGAAGTTCAGATAAAATGGTAAAACCAAGCACTGCGATAGAAAAGAAAGGTCATGAAAAGAAAAACTAATCATGGACAAGGAAGCTAGTGATTCTCTGGGGGAAATGACTGTGAAGAGGATCCAGAGTAACACACATGATGTCCAATGCCCATAAACCTACATACGTAGCATGAGGCATGAAAACAAACGGGGAATGCACAAGCTGATGCGAGGGAGAAATAGAGCATTGCTCTGTGTTAAATATTAGCTTTTTACAAATGGGGTAGATCGCGACATCAAGACTCAAACAGATGTTACTTCCCCATAAATCTGGAGGAACGAGGTTTTTCCCTTAATGGCAATTGAAGGAGACACCTGGTTCAAGGAGACACACCAGTTAAGAAGGAGAAAGATCATTGTACGTGTTAAGAGCACATTCGCTATAAGAATTGTGTACTAAATGTATAATTAAATGAACGTTAATGTTAATATGTTGTCATTAAGGAAAAGAATGTCTTATTCTTGAGAAACATATTCTGAATTACTTAGGTGTGAAGTGCCAGGATGCTGCAATGTATTTCAACTGGTTCATTAAAAACTGATATCCAAGAAAGGTCTTTGAGGAAGAGAGAAAAAGATTTAAATGTGGACACGTGTTGAATATAGGTACAGGTACTTGTATAATGCACGTTCATTATATGCCTTCCAACTTTTTTGTAGGTTTGAAATTTTTCAAAATAAAAATTGGGGGGGAGAAAAGAAAATATTCATCTGAACTTACCAACTTGAAACCCTAAAGACAATTACCTAGCTCATAAACTTGTTTTGTCTGACCCATGTAGTGTTTTTGGCTTTGTTTTAATGAATGAATTTCATTTTAAGAACTAGGAGCTTTCCCATAAAAGTCTGGACTTCTGTGTTATTCTAAAATATTGGATGATTTGTCTGCCTTTTCTCACGGTCACAGCTAGCGGAAGGGGGTTCACTGCTTGTCCTTGTACACTGGGCATAAACACATCCCACTGTTCCCGCCACACCTGCTTCCCTCATTTCCAGTACCTTATTGCCCCCACACATAGTTGAGTTTGTGACCCCTCAGTTCACAGCATGAACCTGATGAGAAAAGGAAAGGTGAAGACCACTGGTAAAACTAAAAGGAGAATCAAACCCAACAGGGCTGCTTGGAAAAGTACAGCCAAACAGAAAATGAAGGACCTTTTCTTAATTCCCACTGTCAGTCTAGAAGCCAGACAAAATAAAGTAGTGGAGGGAACTTCTGTGCCCACTGGTCATGATCAGGTCTTGTGATTATTTACATTTCTGGGCATGCTTCTCCTCACCGTACGTGTCACACGGCTTGTATCACATCAGGGGGTTGGTCTTCTTCACTAGACTGAAATGTCTTTGAAGGTAGTCTTATTTGTGTCTCCACTTCTCCCAGGAGCCATGACTTCTGCTAGGAGCTCTAAAAAGGTTTATAGGATGAGTGAAGGAATAAATGAATGAAAGAAGTTGGTGCTATGTAAGCAATGAAGAAGAATAGCCAACAATAATTCAGCTTAAAAAGAGAGAGGTAGAGGTGACAATACCTGAGGCAAATCTCAAAGATTAATTATAATAGGAACTAATACGTACTCATAGAGAACTTACTCTTCGCGAGCACTACTCTAAGCATTCTGCACGTGTTATATCATCTAATCTTCATAACAATCTAGGAGATAGGCACTATTATTATCTCCTTTTGACAGAAGAGGAAACTAAGACAAAGATGTTAAGCGACTTCTGTAACATTCTAAACGCAGGTAGTTTTGGCTTCAGGATCTGCCCCTTTAATCACTGAGCAAAACTCCCTCAGGGCCAATGACCAATGAGCATGGATAATGCACCAGCTCTCCCCCATGTGCTCTACCTATATTATCTCACTTAACTTTCACAGCAACAGAAGTGCTGGATGACATTCCGGTCAAGGGACAACATTAAGCAAAAGCATGGAGGTGGGGGACCAAAAAAAGGCAGCAGGTACTGGGAGTTACAAGCTCTTCAGTGTTCTGAATGTGACAAGCCCAAGACAGGTAGGATCAGCCATGCAGCTAGATGACATCCTGGAAGGAAAGGCAAAAGGAACTTGGACTGTATCCTGTTCACAGTGGGGAACAGCTGACGGACAGAAGAGTGAAACAGATTTCATTTTAGATGAGCCGCTCCATCATGAAGCAGAGGACAGGTTAGGAAATCACTGTGATGCCCACAGTGAGAAATGATAAAGGCTGCTGCTTCAGCAGTCATAACGGGGGACGGATGGAAGGCTGCATGGCCAGTTTTGCAACTGATTGGATGGAAGAGATCATGAAAAGGGAGGGACCGAGGCTGAATCTTTCAACCTGGGGACTGATGGATGGCAGAGCCACCAGCTACGAGGACAGCCCCAGAGAAAACCAAGAGAGACCGCACAGGCTCCAGAAGCACACACCAACCACTCGTTTTATTTCTTCTTTGATAAAGTTGCTAAGTGATAACTGAAGAAGATCCTAGATATGGTTCGTTTGGATTTTTACAAACTCTCAAAGCCTCTTTGCGAGTCCTCTAATACAGAAACACACTACCTTCCCAGGGCCTTTATGCAGAAAATGCTTCCTGGAGAGGTTCAGATGGCTGGTTCCTCATCTCATTCACATCTTTACTTAAAAGAAGTTTTCCCTGACCTACCTATAAACGAGCACTTTCCTACCTCGCCCTCCTTTATTATTCCAGTTACCTTGCTTGATCTTTCTTATTTAATAAACACATGAACTTCTTATCTTTCTGCTCCTAGAATATAGCCCCATGAAAGCAGTGATTTGTTTTTGCTCCTTGCTCTAGCCACAGGGCCTAGAGTAGTACCTAGCACTTAGCAGGTGTTTAATAAATGGTTACCAAAGTAATAAAATAATGAATGGAATCCTTATAAAAAAAGTTGTAAATGTGAATGAGGAGACAGTAGAGGAAGGTGGACCCAAAGGGGGTTCATGAATAGATTCACATTAACATGATGAGAGGGCCCTCACCACAGAGATAACTAGCCTCTACCTTTTCCTGACCCTGTACCAATCAATATTTCTATAACAACAGCTTCTATCAGGTCAAGAAGGCAGTTATATCATAACTGGAGGAATAATGATAGAATTCTTTTCAAAAATCTGGAATGATAAAACAAGAGCAGAGTAAATATAAAAATCTACACTTAAGAGTCCATAAACTTATGGAAACAAACTTGACAACGGTATGTGGAAAAGGTATGAGAAATTGCAAATTTGAGTATTTTCATTGCTTACCTCACTTACCAACTAGGTCCTTTAAATATTTATTAAAGTCTTCCTGGGTGCCAAATACCATGCTAGACAGACGCAGATGCAGAAAATATGGTCCCTACTTTCAAGAAGCTTAAAGTATATCTACAAACATCAAAGTAGATAAATTGCATATAATGTACACATTTCTGAACTTTTAGTACAAAAAGGCTAATATTTGAGATGGAGAGAGAGTGGTTACTTCAGTCCAAGGGTTCAGGGCAGAATTCTCAGCAGAGATGATAACTAAGCACGGTGTTAAAGGACATGCCCATATTGGGCAGGTGAAGAGAGGGGAGGAGTGCATTCCAGGAAGAGGGACGAGAAGGAGTAAAGACAGCAACATTACACAACTTAGCAACACAGCACTTCCAGAGCAGTCTGAGCGGTTAAAAACAACCAGCGGCCATTCTGCTCCCCAACACTGCCCCACCCCAATTGTCCTTCCTGCTCACGCTCTGGTGACCTCATCTGCTCTATCTCCTGTTCACCAGTGGTAGGATTTGGATTTAGGACTTGGGAGACAATGAGGTCCCCCTTACGCCTTTGGACCAAATTATCGGGGCTTTCAATGGTGCTTTGGCAAAAACCCACGCTAATAATAAAGTAGTTCCCTGTTCTCTTTTCCTATATGTTTCTCTCCTCAGAGACTCCACATGTAATGGGCAAGCTGGCTGGGTCTGGGTACTCCTGAATCCCCAAGCCAAAGTCTACCTAACGACACCTCAATCCTGCCGTTAACTTCAACACAAACATCTGAATGGCAATTGTATAAAAGAGGGAGAAAACACACTATAATGCTTTTACAGGCAGAAAGACAGTATCTGCATTCTCACGGGCAGGTGAAACTTACTAGGAATGAAGCCAAACTTTCCAACAGTCACAACTTGTGTTCCAAAAATGACCGTTCTAAAAATGGCTTCTGGACACGAGACATGCTAAATGGACGTTAGAGGACAAGGACCAACAGAGCCCCGGGTTAACAGCTGGAAGGCATAAATAGGGAATCATATCATGTCTAGAGTTTGGTGGCCCTTGTCCTGGATGACCACCGAGAACGCTCTGGCTCTGTATTGCACTGCCGTGTATCTAAGCTGTGTCTGACACACAGCTCAGCCAGAGACTTTTAACTAACTGGGGCATGTTTTTGCTTGTTTGTTTTCTGAAAAAATAGACTCCTAAATAATTCTACCCTCAACTACTGTCCCCTTGCTCACTTTTGTTTGTCTGTTTGCTTATTTGTTGCTGGGACCTAAAGGCCTAGATCTGTCCTTGGCTCTCCCATCTCTGTGTTCTTAAAAATGTGTTAAAAAAAAATTTTTTTAAACAGCATTTCCTGTAGTTTCCTCTAACTCTGGGTGGTAGACCTAGTTTCAATGGTTTTAATTTTGCCTTTAACATTCAAATACATTTTAATCCAGGAATGAACATCAAATGGTAAACATTTTCTTTTCCCTATATGGCTAGAGTCCAAGATACATGTTTTTTATATGTTGCCACTGTTATGCCTAGGATATATTTACAATATTCATTTCATCAAATGATGGACTCTCATTTCCAGAATTTTTTAAATTCCATGTGTTTCTTCAGAAGAGAGGAATAAACAATCTTGTTCAATACAGTTAAAAGAGCTCTAGGCTATTTATAGCGATTAGACCATAAAGAGGGAAACAAACCATATGTACATTTATTATGTCCATAAAATATATAGAAATACATTTTGACAGTGATGGTGGAACTATGTGCATGTCACATGTCAGCAAGCAGCATGGGAATTAATGAACAGGATTTGTCACAATGCTGTCTTTTTGGATCTGGAAGGGTCAAACTGCCATAATAAATATTAGCTGTGACTAACACTGGATGACATCGTAGGGGCAGAGAGGAATGTGTCCTTATCTCACCTTCCTTAGTCTTTAGTTCCTTCATGATAATTTTCAAGGGATGCAGAGCGTCGCATCACACTCAAGCCTGTTCTACACCCTGAGATGCCAGAAAAAGCTTCTGCTTCAAAGGGTCTCTTGCATCAACAGAAGCAAATCCTCCTCCTGAGGACTGAGGCCTCGGCTATTATGTCGGGGCAGAAACACTACTTAGTTGCAGCTTCTGCTTCACTTGGCAGAGTGGTGCCTGCACCGGGGGCCCTGCCCAGGGAGGGAAGAAACTTTGCTTCTCCTTCTGCACAGCCTACTGCGCAGACAGCACCACGCCTGGTGCAGGAAAGAAGGAACAGAGGGCAGCCAAAGGATCCGAAGACGTGGCCTACCCCCTGAGGGAGTCAGAAGGCAACCAAGAGATGGAACATGCACACATAAAATAATGGTGTGACCAAAACTTGTGTTATTTATAACCTCTCACTGAATCTGGAGGAGGATGGATGCTCACAAGCACTGAGTGCAGAAGAATCCTAACTCTCATAATAATGGCCTTTGTTCAGCATGAAGCAGTGGGCGGGAGCATTCAGAGGAGATCAACGGTGCCTCGCGAGAAGGGGAGGCAGGGAAAAGCACCCAGCAGATGCAGGGGTGGGAGGCTAGAGCCGGCAATGCTCTCACATCTTCCAGAGAAGCAACCTCCCGCCTCCAGGCTGAGGAGAGAGACAGGGGAAACGGATAAATGGAGGGGGTAAGTGGAGGGGTTGAAAGATGCTCTCTGAACGTATGATGTAAAACCCACCTTCTTCTTCCCTATGCGACTGCTGGTATAATCTTCATTTCTCAGACATGCCCTGTGGAGTATATATTTTCTTTGAAGACATTGCAAAGCCTTGCTGATTCCTCACTGAAGTCTTTTTTTTTTCTTTGATCACTAAACATACATTTATTTACTTTTCTTAATTTTTACAGAGACAAAGATGTTTTTTCTTTTTTTTAAGCTCTTTATTGGAGTATAATTGCTTTACACTGCTGTGCCAGTTTCTGCTGTGCAACAAAGTGAATCAGCTGTATTTATACATATATCCCCATATCCCCTCCCTCCTGCAACTCCTTCCCACCCTCCCTATTCCAGCCCTCTAAGTCATCACCCATCATCGAGTTGATCTCCCTATGTTAGGGAGCTGGCAGCTTCCTACCAGCTATTTATTTTACATTTGGTAGTGTATATATGTCTATGCTACTCTCTCACTTCGTCCCAGCTTCCCCTTCGCCCCCCCACTCCCCACCCTGTGTCCTCAAGTCCATTCTCTACATCTGCATCTTTATCCTTGCCCTGTCACTGGGTTCATCAGTACCATTTTTTTAGACTGTATATATATGCATTAGCATACAGTATTTGTTTTTCTCTTACTGGCTTACTTCACTCTGTATGACAGACTCTGAAGTCTTGAGTGAGGAATCAGCTGATGCTATTCATATAGATATGCTATCTAGTATACAATGGAAATATCACAAAGCAATAAGCTAACAGGTGTTCAAGTTCTATCTGCCCATTATGGCCCCATTCAAATGACAACCTAATCCAAGAAGCCTCGGTTTAAAATAGGTTCTCTTTCCTCTGAGCTCCTGTATTGTTCCATCTGTACCTTGTGTGTGGTACTTATTACTACTACCTGTGGTACTCACTAACACTACAAGATATGTGTGAGCTTTCCTTCTAAATACTACACATTACTCGAAGACATGATATGTCTGAGGCATCTTTGCAACTTCACATTGCCAGTACCGGGCTTGAATGCAGTACATATTTGCTGAATGAATAAGTAAATTTATGAATGTTGAAATAATACAGTATACATGACAGACATAAATAGTGAAGGAACTTTGTATTAACAGGTAAACAGGCTGGAGTGGAAGTGGTCAGGTAAGGCATTTAGGCAGAGGTAACTTTTGAGCTGGTTCATAGATAAAATGTGGACTTGGATCAACGTGGGTCATAAACAGCATTCTAGGAAAAGAATAGTATTATTAGAAAAAAGCACTGACCACCGTCATCCAAGGATGTAGCTATGTATTTATAGTAATCCCCACTTTTTTCCCACTGAGAGGGGAAATGACGCTCTACCCCTCTTGAGTTAAAGCAGACTACTGTGGGATGAGAATAAGGAATAATAAAAGTTACCAGTCGGCTTTTTTTATGATAGAAATGAAATTTACACTGAAAACATAAGGCACAAACATTACTAAGCAAATTCCAAGAAAATTGTATGATGTTCTTTCAAAAGCATGACAATCTATTTCTCATGTTAATTTATTCTACTAATAGCTGGCAGAAACCTAGGGCATTTAGAGCAGCAACACCAGAAGCTGCTCTGGTGTGAACAAATTATCTGCTGGACTAGACCAGTTTCTAGAAATGCACTCATTTATATATTCAATGTTCAATTATTCAAATATTTAGTGAATCCCAAATGCATATGAAGCACTTGCTAAGCAATTTAGGACATGCATATAAGTTTAAGACAAGATCCTTGTCCTCACAGAAATTTGTCTAGTTTGAAAGATCAGAATTGCATGATAAATCAAAAATAAATCCTAAATCAAAAATAAAATTTCATAAATCAAAAATAAAAGATTAATGTAATGTCTGTTACATGTGAGTATAAGTAAACCACTTAGAAAGGACTTTCATAGAAGGGGTCAACCACTGAGCTAAAGTACTTCATGGAAAAGGTTGCCTTTGGTCTAGGACTTGAAGAAGGATACAGCTGCATGGAGTTTTAGAAAGGGCACTACAGATTAATAGCAAGGCATTAGTACAAACACACAGGATTATATAGTTTATTCCTGGAGCACTAAATATCCAAAATTCCATACTCATTGGAATGGAACGTAAATATGGAGAACAAAAAACAAAACAAAACAAGAACAATGGGTTGGGCACAGATTGTATATGGGGTTTTTCTGCTAGTCCCAAGGCCTGTTGAATGCACAAGGCTTTTCCAAAAGCTCAGGCAGTCACAGAGATTTTCCCATGACTGGAATTTACCTGCGTTATTGAAAACAGCTGTTTGGTTTCTCTTGGGTAAATTTCCAATTTATTTCCTTGAAGTATGGATTGTTTTCATTTTCCAAAAACAAAAAAAATCAAAATCATACAACATTAGATATTATGATACATTCCTTGAAAATTTCAGTATTATCTTCCAGATATTCAAAAACAAGGAAATTCCATTTAGCCGTACCAAGTTAATTTATTGTGTAAACAGTTAACATAATCCTATAGCATTTTAGCAGCAAAACCAGAACCTCTGAAGTCAATCAATGAGGGCTAGAGTATCAGCCATAATTTACATTTCCAGATTATAACCACAGTAATGAAACCCTTTAGGATTATTCAAATGCATTTTGTACAGTGTATTTATTATTTGGCATTTCTTATTTATGACTCATAGAAAGGTGAAGCTAAGTGAAATAAAACACAAACTACACTTTCACTAAAATAATGAGATCTTATTCATTCTCTTAGCCAAATACACTTTTATTAGGTTTTAAATGGCTGTGTTGGTTTGATTCTTGGGAGCAATGCTTTTCATGTTACCTATCTTGGAGGCCTTTCTTAAGCAAACTAATTTAGCATAAAGAAAACACTGTATGTAGCTCTTGGAGCTAAACTATATTATTTAAAACACCTGGTGGGTAAAGGTTTCGTTGATGTGAAATCACAAGAGCAAATGATTGCAAGTTTTTCTGATAGAATTATTACTGACCACACTAGGGCTAGCCGACCTGATCTGGCATTATCTTAATAATCAAAAACCACCCTCACTTAAGTCAGAATGAGGACCCAGAAAAAAGAAACATAATCATCCAGCCACATCACTCAATTATTATCATTTCCTACTTATAAAACAGCAAAACCTCCCTTATGACTTTCATACTGCCAGAAAACTGTTCTCACTCAAACTAGAGCAAATTACAAAACATGCCTTCTTTAAAGTGCTTCATTTACTGATGGCATGGCCTTCTCAAGGAGAACAAAAGTGACCTTCCTTGCAGAGCTTCTGACTCAATCATTCTTCTCCAACGAGTGTTTCCTCAAGCCACACCATCGTGGGAGAGGAAAGGACCAACAAGATCACTTTATTCAGCCCTATTTAGTTACTTCTCTTCTAATAAGACCTCAGAGTGTGCAAAACTTCCCTATCTCCATGTCAAGTCCTGGTTCTTTCAGAAAATTCCCTAGGGCTCTTGCCAGGAAAAGCAGCATCCCTCCTGGCATGGCTGCTCCGATGCCTCTTGCCAGTCCATGTGGCTTCACTGTGACTTGATCACACCCACAGAAGTGGGGCAGGCCCTGGAGTCTGTGTTGAGATGTATCCCATCGCCTCATCATTACCAGCACTGTGATGGTCACAGGCACATTTTCTAAACTTCTTTGTACTCAGATTTCTCATCTGAAAAATGGATATAAACATAACACCTACCTCAAATAATTGTCATGATAGAGCTGTGATAAATAAAAACTGTTACTATCATTGCTTTTTAAGGCCTCCAGTCAGGCATCAGCCATGAAGCAGCTGAGTCAGGGAGCAATCTGGTTACTTGACTCAGCAACTTTACTCAAAATTGTCCTTCCCTGACAGTCACCACCTCTGGACTCAACTTGTGTTCCATGAATTTCCCAGCATTCCTTCTTTCAATAGAAGGATAACCCCCTTCTATTTGCTGAGAGAACCCTGGCGCACCCTCCCAGCCAGCTTTGCAGGCATGCTTACTTGGCTCATGCATTGGAACACTCAGCACACTGACTGAAGCCATAAATACCTAGGAAAGACTTCTGAAAAAACAGTCAGGGCATATGCACACAGTGACTGAGAGCACCGCATAGTGGTTAAGAGCCTGCACGCCTGGGTCAGATGGCAGGCTCACTACTGTCACCAGGAATCTTGAGCAAGTTATTTAACCTCTCAGTTTCTCCACCTTCAGATGTGGATAGTGGTAATAACTGTACCAATCCCATAGGGTTGATATGAACACAAAAGAAGTGAATGTGTATAGTGCTTAGAATAGCTCAGCAAGTTGTTTTTTTTTTTAAGATTTTTTTTTATGTGAACCATTTTTAGAGTCTTTATTGAATTTGTTACAATATTGCTTCTGTTTTATGTTTTGGCTTTTTGGCCTCAAGGCATGTGGGATCTTAGCTCCCTGAGCAGGGATCAAACCTGCACCCTCTGCATTGAAAGGCAGTCTTTAACCAATGGACCACCAGGGAAGCCCCCCTAGCAAGCATTTTAGAGCACAATATAGAACATTAACTCTGGTTACCTGTTATCTTTGCTATAAAACATGATTGTTCAGAAGCTTGGAAGGTTAAGTCTGGGCTTGAATCCCAGCCACTCCATTTTCAAACTCTATAATCCTGGATGATGAGGAGGGTGATAACTAATATTTACTGAATTACATACCAGACAGTTTATGTATGTTATAGCATTTGTATTTCACTAATGTGCTATAAGGTAAGTATTGTTATTATACCCATTGTCCAGATGAGCAGCTAAGATCTAGAGGAGTTTATAATTACCAAAAGGTACAGAGCTGGCTAGTGGCAGAATAAGGATTATTACCCTGTGCCCTTAACCACTAGGCCATATTCCCTCTCCATAGTACATACTATCCACCTTGCAGGGTTAAGAGGATCAAAAATAACCTAAGTGGTCAAGAACGGTAGCAAGTGTATCAAACCTTACTGCACTTCATGAGAAGCATAAGATCCTTCTGTGAACAGCGAGTGTCTGAGGCTTGGGGGTTAAAGTGTTGAAAGCACACCACACAGTTCTCAAGGAGAGAATATTCAGAGCTCGGTCAGTTCCTTACAGATGTGCGCTAGCGCAGGCCTGAAGCAGCACGGCCTCCAGGTGCTAATCAAAAGATTTTAACAACACTTAAGCTCATACCTCTAAAACAAGAAGTGCATCCAAGGGCCCTGTAAACATGGTCCAAAATGTCTTTTTCACACTTGGTATCTTTTGCTGACACGGCTCTGAAGGAAACGGAATGCAGGCTCCAATGTGCTCTGGGGAACACTTCCTCTCCCTGGGACACACCCCCGAAGTACTTCCTTTATTCTGTTTCAACGTTGTTTAAAAGACATCGGCTAGGGGCTTCCGAGGTGGCGCAGTGGTTAAGAATCCGCCTGACAATGCAAAGACATCGGCTGCCCTGAGATGGGTGGAGGCAACAGGAGTGCATCGCATCGCAGAGGGCCAAGCAGCCATGAAGCAGGATTCTGGGAGAAACATGTCCTGGGTGAGGAATGCACCGTCCTTCTGAAACCTCTTGCTGAGGGTTTATATAAAGGGAATGGATCCAGCCCCCCTCGTTTGTAACAAGGAGAGCTCTATGTTGCCAGGGGCATAGATGAACAACAGTTTTGTTTTGCTGCAAAGGTGTGGACTACAAACACATGAGATTTTAGAGGCTTTATAAAAATGGGGAAATGGAAAGAAAAGAAACAGTAAATGGAAAACTTGAAGGTGCGAGAGGAGAGACGAGGCTGGGGAGAGAGAACAAAGAAATCTAAAGGGAGGTTTTCTTAACCTTTGCCTGTAATTTGAAAGTCTCCTCATCTCCCCATGAAAAACTACAGTAACATTTGCACTATCTGCCATTATTTGTGGAATGAGCTTTTTATTTTAAGAAAGGTATGGGCACGGGGATAGTTTGTAACCAACTTCCATTCAGCCCAGAGGCTGCTCAAGAGGACCCAGCAGTTAGGAGTCACTGAAAATCCCTTGGCTGAACATTTTTGTAGAAAGAGGGGGGAAAAGTGACTTCAAAGGCATTCCTAGTGATGTGAACTGGCCCGTACATCTAGCAAATTCCCTCTGGTGGGTATCTGGAAGACAGCAGGCTCTCTCCCCCATAATCTTATTCCAGGTCACTGTACGGTACAAAGAAAGCAAATCTCAGACCAAATTCAGCAATACTTCCTAACAGTTATTACCTAACAGTGAGCATTATAAGCCTATCCATGGAAGCTTGGTCCTGTCCCACCCAGCTCCATGCAACTCACACCTACCAAAGAAAGAGCCACTTGGGACAAGTGGTGACACAATCACACAGAAGGAGAATTCACCTGAGCTTCTGTCTGGATCAGGTGCACCAGGTTTGAACAGAAAACACAGAAAGAGAATCAGAGCCAGGGTGCCTCTAATTCTGCAGCGAGGGTGGAGGTGCCAAGGGCCTACACAATATTTCTAACTCACATATCTGGCACGCTACACCAGATGAGTACAATTTCACCAATGAATAAAATTTTCAGCAGTTCTTATGTTCACTGAAAACCTTGTAATGTAGGTTGAGATAGCAGTGCTTGAAGGTTTATACCCACGGCCTTCAGAAAGTGAAGTCCTGATTAGAGTCTTTCAAATGTTAACTAAGCAGTCTCTGATGTGTACTCTGGATTAAATTTCTTCAAATATTAACTAGCCATGAATTAAAAGTAATTTACACTCACTCACACATATTATCATCCATGCTAGAGTATTTTAAATCTAAATTACAGCCATTGTAATAGCCCACTGTCTTTGGGCCTGCAGCTAGTAAACAGCCCAGCCAGAACCAAAGCCTCATCTGGCCCAAGGCAAACATTTCTATCACTAAAAGGAGTTTAGGATCCAGTAGGAAAAACTGACACGTACACAGATAAAATAAAGGAATGAGAGAAACCAGCCTAAAGTGTGCAAAGAGTAAAATTAGTGTTTGTGTTGCTTTAAAACCCAAGCCTATTTTTTCAGTGAATAAGATAACTGGCTATTCATATAGAAAAAAAAATTCTGATTCTTCTTCACATGATTCTCTAAAGTAAATTGCAAATGATTGGCAACATGCATGAAAACGTAAAATGTACAAATTCTTTAATCCAGCATCTTCTCTTTTCAACATCTGCTTTAATGAGACAATCACATATATGAAATATATGTACAAGGATGCCACTACATCATCATGTTAGTGAAACATCAGAAACAGCTAAAAGTCATCAGTAGGGAACTGATTAAGCCAATTAGTGTAACTGACTACAATGGACGACTCCACATCCATCAAGCATATTGATGTACATCACTGCTGATGTAGAAAGATAACCACAAAATGTTGTTGAGTGTTTATTAAGGCCAGTGGGGCAAAGAACAATATAGTTTGATCATCTGAATATAAAATTGTAGGCATGTGTACATACTATGTGAAAGAAAAGTTCACCTAAATGTTAAGTGACTTTCTCTGAATGATGGAATTCACAATGAATTTTGCCTTCCTTTATGTACTTCTGTAAATTGTGTGAATGTTTATGATGAGTATATGTTTACAAGAGTCATCAAGAGATATTAAAGGCATGGTGGATGGTATGACTTATTACTTTGGATTTACACTCTTTAAAATGTAAATCGACTCATGCCACTCACCTGCTCCCAACACTTTAATCGCCTCCAACCAAATCTGCAATTAAACACAAATCTTTATAAGGTCTGGCCCACGCCTGCCTTTCCAGCCTTATCCTCCATCATTCACCCCACCCTGCCCCCAGTTCTCTACCCTTCAGTCCCACTGGCCATCACGCAGTTCCTTCAGCACACATGCCTTGTTTCCCACCCCAGAGTACCAGCCCTACTCAGTCCTACAGCTTCCCTGCTGAGAAGACATATTGACCCCCTCTTCACCTACACAGCTTTTCCTTATAATCCAACATCAAGTGGCTGTCAATTCTTCAAGCAGGCCCTGCCTGACCTATTATCTAAATTCAATCCCCATTATACTTTCTTCTAGAAATGAGTACTCTTCCACCTCAGCTTTTATCACCAGGCATGATTACACAGTTGTTAATGTATTTCTTCAAAGTCAGATTTCCCATCATTGAGCTATCAGCTCCAGGTAGGACCTTCAGGTGTGACCACCCCACCCTAGTAGCTGCCCAGGATCTGACACTTAGTGGAGATTCAATACACCTCTGTTCAGTGGATAACTAGGAACTGAGGAACAGGGCAAGGAACATGTGATTTTAAATTCTGAAACAAAAAATAACACATAGCATCTCTTGAGGATTTTATAAGAAAGTAGTTTTCCCCTTTTTTTATTTACTCCTGATAAAATTGTGTATAGTAGGTTATCATTATCCATGATTTATAAAAAGATCAGAAGCTATTAAATGATAAAAAATAAAGTTTTTTAAAATACACAAATAATAAACATGTTGATGCAATTCTCAAAACCAAGTCTTCAGCTCTAAACCCAGGCCCTACTGCACTGCCACCTTCAAGAAGCTGGTTGAAAATGAATAACCCTACCTGTATCTGAGGGCAAGAGAGTGCCAGATGGAGGGAGCAGGTTCATGTTCAGGCCCACCAGCAGAGTTTATGATAGATGATCATCCTGACTAGATTTTCAGGTGACTAACGAGCTAAGCAGAACGCCTACATATTGGAGCATTTGAGAAAAAGCTCTACAATCTTTGATAAATGTTTTTAACTTACAGACAAAAGTTAATAATTTAGAAGATCTGGTCATCTATCTTGCAGACATTAAACATCAATAAATAAAAATTAAATGTTCCACTTCTGGATTTTAGCCCATGGAAACTACACACATGCAATACACACATATACATGCGCATACTTCACATACATACGTCACACACCATAGGACATACCAGAATTATTTTTCTATGAATTATCTTCTAAAGAGCCATGGACAATACTCATCTACTAAGAACAGTGATAGCAAACAAATTCCTAATAACCACTTAAGTAACAAAATTTTCTAACTAAGCTTAAAGTCACATAATGAGTGCCTCCAAAAAAAGAGAAATCACCCAAGAAGTCAGAGTAGTCAATTCCGCTAAATAAGAACATAAAAAATAACAAGCCACCTGTTTACTCCCCTCTGTTTTTCTCCTTTTGTCTCAACTGATGAGGGGCCCCGAAATATTGGACAAATATACGTTTTAATATTCTATGTTTGAACAAGAACAGCAACTATATTTATTCCAAATAACATTTAGTCTCTTCACTCTCAGAAGGGGTTTATTCTGAATTTTACTTTAGATTTCAAAAAGAGCTGCGCTTCACAAATAGAAAATGAAGAATCCTTTTAGGCAAGAGAAAAATTCCATGGAAAAGTTTTATCATTTAATTTCTGACACAAGTAGTTGCAAGTTGGCAACCATTATATTATTTCAGTATGAAACAATTTATCATGCGTTCGATTGTCCCCAAAATACCTAAGAAATTTTAATTTTTCACTAGAAACATCTTTCAAACACCCTGGTACTGAATTTTCCATTTCCATCACTTAAAATAAATGTTGTTTGTGTATGTATGTGTATACCCATACACCTATAACATAATAAAAGTGAGCTGCAACTCTAGAAGCTATAGAAAGAAACTATTTCTCTGGAGATGAGATGTATCTCAAAAATACATCAATTAATACCAGACATAGTCTTATCCCTTTAATATTCCATAGACAATCTATTTCATTCCTTATGGACTGGCATCTACACATAAATGATATTTCCCATATGTCAGAAAGGAAAGCTCATGATGAAATGTTAATAGTTAGACTAGAGTTTCAATCATTTTGGCTTCTTTTCTGGAAAGCAGGGAGTCAGCACCAAGCTGAAGTCATTTGTACAGAAGCCTTCTTTTTTCTAAGGTTTGGTTATTTTGCTTGAATTCAGTGTCAGCTGTGAACATCAGCAAAGTTTGGGGTCACTGAATTCTTAATATTCAAGATTTTCTTTTATTTCATGGTGGTTACAATTGTATATAGGGAAAGATCAAAGGCCCTTGGGATTATTTTTCTTCTGAAAGAATTACTGTAAATTTAGATTCTCCTTTGGTCCTGAAGAGGACATTCTCTAGCAATCTCCAGAGACTTCAATTTTGCCCCCAGGTAGCCTCAAATGAGACCTGTAGTTCTTCAATTAATTTTGAACTCAATGTCCTGGCTATTGTAAATAGTGCTGCAGTGAACATTATGCTACATGTTTCTTTTTGGATTATGGTTTTCTCTGGGTATATGCCCAGGAGTGGGATTGCTGTGTCATATGGTAGTTTCATTTTTAGTTTTTTAAGGAACCTCCATACTGTTTTCCATAGTGGCTGTATCAACTTACATTCCCACCAACAGTGCAGGAGGGTTCCCTTTTCTCCACACCCTCTCCAGCATTTATTGTTTCTAGATTTTTGGATGATGGCCATTCTGACTGGTGTGAGGTGATACCTCATTGTGGTTTTGACTTGCATTTCTCTAATGATTAGTGATGTTGAGCATCTTTTCATGTGTTTGTTAGCCATGTGCATGTCTTCTTCGTAGAAATGTCTATTTAGGTCTTCTGCCCATTTGTACACTACCAAATGTAAAATAGATAGCTAGTGGGAAGTTCCTGCATATCATAGGGAGATAAACTCGATGATGGATGATGACTTGGAGGGCCAGGATAGGGAGGGTGGGAAGCAGTCACGGGAGGGAGGGGATATGGGGATATATGTATAAATACAGCTGATTCACTTTGGTGTACCTCAAAAACTGGCACAACAGTGTAAAGCAATTATATTCTAATAAAGAGCTTTAAAAAAAATAAAATTACTCTGAAGCAGTATAAAGAAAAAAAAATTTTGAACTCAAGATTACAGCTGCCCTCACTCCCATCCCCAACCCCCTCAGCCCTGGGGAGCCAGGACACATTCAGGAAGAGTCTGTGAGAGAGGACAATCTTTCTCTTATGCATAGTTACATAAGGATGACTTCTCATATCTGTGTGCCTCCAAAAATAAAAGGCACCAGATACTTGAGCCACTAGGACATTCCCAAACTTGTGTTTCTAACTGACCTAATAGAGCCTTCCCTGATCTGATAGTGTAATCAGTGAAATGCAGTATAATCACAGGCTGTGAAAAACAATGCACTGAATCCCTTCTCATGCTGGGGCATACCTTGAGAAGATCTCACCTAAGCAAGTTGTGGCTGGTTGTGTCTGAAGTAGATTCAGCCACATGAGGTTTCTGAGAGCCTGTCCTGGGGTGAGAGCCTGACTGCAGCTCAATCCCAGATGAACTTTGTTCTCACCACCTCTCTGCCAGCACTTCTACTAGGCTGTTCCAGCAATTCAAGTTACTCACCTCTCGAGGTAGTTCTGTTGGAGGAGAGGCCCAAGTTGCAAAATAGGAACTTTTTAAAAATATCTTCATGGTAAAAGTATGAAAGGAATGGAATAAAAGGATTTTCATTTAAAAACACTTATCAAGGGTTGTAAAATGATAGAACTGGCTCAAATCCAGCTCTGAATAAAGACAACCCTCCATTTCCACTAACCATCTCTAGGGAATAATATCATCCACTAGATACTCTGGAAATTATTATACCTGATGCATAAAGGTATATTAATTAAGTAACTAAGAAATTATTATGAGACGTGATGAAGACAGACTTCAAGGGAAACTGAATAAACATTCTTTATGTGGCACTGCACTACCCAGAAGTACTGCAACATTGCCTCTGGATATTTTGAAATGACACATTAATTAGCATATATGTCTCTACCACTAAACTGATAACTTGATAAATTCAGGAACTATGGCTATCTGGCTCACCACCATACTACCAGTGTCTAGCAAACACTGTAGGCTCTCCATAAATATTTGAATAAATAACTGAATGAACTTATGGTACAAAGAAACTTGGTATGCATGACAATAAGCACTGTATGAATGTATATATTAATATGTTTTATACTGCTTTTAGCATCAAACCTATTTTATTTCTTTATATTTATTTGAAAATTATTGCATATTGCGGCAGAGAGTTCTCTTCTTCTTCTTCTTTTGGCCCCACCACCAGACTACATTGCCCAGCTCCCACTCTGGTTAGGTAGCATCATTGGTTTGAGTTCCAGCCAATGTAATATAAGCAGAAGTTGAAGTGGATATGCTTTCTCCACATTCTCTTACTTTCCCTACATGCGTAGTTGAATGCAGAAGACAACAAGGTCCTAGAAGCTAGTGTAGCCACACAAGGGAATAAGTCTGATTTCCTGAGTGACCACATGGAGCAGAGCCTTACGCTGAACCATATCAGACTATGAAACAAAAGAAAAATAAACTTCTATTATATATTTTATATATATTGTATAGCCATTAGCTTATAATAACTCATATACATGGATTAGGAAGAGAAAGCTATTATTTATTAGGATGTTACATTCTCCCAAACATTATTTTTAAAAATTAATTATTTTAGTATAAAGCAGAAAGCAGAGAATCTCAGAAAAGATGAAATCCAAGTATCTCTCCTCCTCGGCATTTGCCCATATTCCATCCTCATTCTACTTTTACAGAGTAAGTAAAGGGAATAAAATATTCTGGGAAATGGAAGGGTGAATAATGCAACAGTCTCAAATTTTCTGACAACAGATTTATACCATTGGGTTCTCTCATTATCTTCTAGAGCAAAATAGAATTCCTTTCCTTGAAAGTTTCTTTCCCACCATTGCATTCATTTATCTATGGAAAGAATTTTCTTTTCTTTCAGGGTTTGGCAAATTTTGAATCGACCCAAAGTTGCACTAGTGGCTCGTGTGCCACTCTCAAATTCTAAGCACCAGGCAAAAGAGTTGAACTGGTTCCTTGTAATTGTGCTTATGCCAAAATTTTTCTTAAATTTTCTTAGCACTGTTCATGAAATAACATCTCCACAGGCTATAGTGAGCTAAGAAGTAAAAATTACAGTTACATAATTTTGGAGACAAATAAGGATTACCACTGCACAAATTATTACATATCTTTTGTTTTCCCATCATTATAGGCTGATGATATAAGAAAGAAAATCAACATAAGTCCAGATTTTGAAAATCTTTAGGCTGAAAAAGATTTAGTTTGGCTCAGGCATAGATGCACCTGTGTTCTCTTGGCACCTT
Organism: Hippopotamus amphibius kiboko; assembly: GCF_030028045.1. Classification (NCBI taxonomy): domain Eukaryota; kingdom Metazoa; phylum Chordata; class Mammalia; order Artiodactyla; family Hippopotamidae; genus Hippopotamus; species Hippopotamus amphibius. Next base: position 66,758,405 of record NC_080193.1, on the reverse strand, counting down.
GGCACTATTCTCCTTATAAGGCAATCACCCTTCTCCCTTTCCCTATAGGAAACCAGATCTATGGTTCAGAAGCCACAAGCATCAGTCTGAAGGCCCCATATAATAAATTATCTTCCTCATACAAGACCCTAAGGAAATTAAAAAAGAGAAATAAAGTTATCACTTTTTGTTTGTTTGATCTGGGCCTATGGCTTGATTTAATTAAGTATAACCATCTAATTTCATTTGGTTCTGCTCATGTGGCCAAGCATGTATTATCACAGGAGTTGTATGCTACTCTTTAAAAGATATCCTTAAATATCTTAAACAAACCTTGACCAGTAATAGGCCTATTCTGTTAATGAAGAGATTATTATGGTCTGAAGCTACATACTTGGGATTTAGAAAAGTCTGAAAGATAAATAAATTTAAAGCTGAAATGGAAACAGAGTTGGCATAAATGTCAAAATAATTAAACATCAACTTAAGAAATATAACTCTAGTTGAGAATATTCTTAGAAATTCTTATATTTTGCTGATAACTCAGAAGGACCAAATTCCTACCATTTTTGGGCAAAACAAAATATTACCTGATAGATTAGCAAAATAAGCATAATGTCTTCTCCCTAAATAAACCCTCCTATTTCAATCTCCACACACAGTGTGCTTTGCTATGGACCAGTGACCATAAAAGGAAGTAATATCTGCCCAGTTTTCCACTGCTGCTTCATTTCATGGATAAATCACTCCAAGAATGGCGTGAATATGTAGAGAATTCCTGGCATGCTACTTGCCATACACACTTTTAAAACTTTCAAAAGGCTGGCCCTAGAAGGCATATAAAATGCCCTGGGAGCAGTGTTCTATTTGCTGTGGCCTAGAATTCACTCAAAATTTGATCATTATTTAGACACCATGGAAATTACGCTTAGTAGAAACTGGCTATAGACATTACCGTTTCCCCTGGGAATACAAACCATTCCCACTCCACTCCCTGCATACCCACACCCATCTTAAAAACATTCATGAGGATAAATTCCTCAGCCACTTACTTACATGAGGTTTTAGTTCCCCCAGGTCAAGAATCCCTCAGCTAAAAAAACGACTGCATCTTCACCATTGGAGTCCTGTATTCTCACCATAGTGGGCTGGTTTTACTTGAAGTAGCAAAAAGTTAGAGGAATTCCTAGAGTACCAAAGCTACTGGAGCCTTCACATGTGTTTCATTATTTGCTTGATATTGTTTTTCCTAAAAACTTAACAGGGATCACCTGTTCAGCCAGTGCTTATGTTGTGGTGTCACATATGTACACCAAGTATGAGGGAGAACTTTTTTTCCTTTTTGAGTCCAGTTCTGTGCTAGAGCACAAGGGGATTGCAGGTAGTAAGACTGTAAGGGGCTACTCTGAGTCCCTGCGTGCTATGCCGGCATCCATGTTGGTCCACTTACCACAAATGAAACTATTCCATGACCTTCTACTGTTTACCAGATCCAATCCTGACTGAGAAAAGGAGCCTTGAGCAGCTCCAGGCCCACATTCGACATTCCTGTCCAGAGCATGAAAGTACCCTTGTTTTAAAATATGCCACCTAAAGAGATGTTCATGACGTGTTGTTAAGTGAACAAAGCATATCACAAAATAACTTGTCAAATATGATCCCACAGTCATAATGCAGATGTATTAGTTTGCTAGGGCTGCTGTAACCAGGTACCACAAACAGAGTAGTTTAAACAACAGAAATGTCTCATTACTCTGGAAGCTGGAAATCCAAGACCAAGGTGTTGGCAAGCTTGGTTCCTTCTGAGAACTGTGTGAGAGAAGATCTGATCCAGGTGCCTTCCGTAGCTCCTGGTTCTTTCCTGGCAATCTTTGGTGTTCCTTGGCTTGTAGAAGCATCACTCTACTCTCTGCCTTCACCTTCACATGGCATTCTCCCTGTATGTATGTTTCTGTGTTCAAATTTTTCCTTTTTATAAGGACACCAGTCATATTGGATTAGGGCCCTCTCTAATGACCTCATCTTAACTAATTATATCTGCAATGATTCTATTTCCAAATAAGGTCATATTCTGAGGTACTGTGTGCAAGGACTTCAACATCTGGATTTTGAAGGGATACAACCCATCACAGCAAATGAAAATGAAAAGATTCTATTTATTTGTATACAGTTGTATAAGTATAGAGAAAGGGATGGAAATATATATGGGATACACAAACTGTTAACTTTCATTAACCAGGTATGGGATTAGCTGGGGTTAAGGACTAGTTATTGCCTATTTTATTATACATTTAATACTGCAGCAACTGTTAGAATGAATAGGTATTAATTTCATAATTAAAATCCAATAAAATTAAAATGATAACTTTAAGTAATAAAATATATTGCTGGAAAACAGAAATTTTCTCAAATTATTGCACTTCTCCTCCTCCTTTTAACCCATTTCTATAAAGCCTTAAAGTAATCATTCTCTCTAAGAATCCAGGATGCAGAAACTATACACTGATGGAAAGAGAGAAAATCCGATAGTAACAAAGTCAACTGATAGAAAAGTAGGGACAAAAGCTAAAGATAACAGATATGAGAATCATGGTTGCAATAACAGATTGGGTAAGTGTGAAAATCACTGGTTTGAAGGGAGAGGAGAGAAAAAAATTACAGGAAAGTAAGTATTGATGTGTGAAAAGAGGAGTGGCTATCAAGATTGCTGCACGGAAACAGAGATCTGCTGAAATGTTGGATGAGTTGGGAAGAGAAAATGAAACAGAGAATGAGAACCCCAAGATAAAAACTTAAAAGGCCCGATCATAATGTGTCTTCCTGAATGTGAAAAGGTAAGTGTGGGAGGCAGAATAATGCCTCCCCTCCAAAGATATCCACTCCCTAATCACTCAAAACCCGTGACTGTTATGTTTGTGACAAAGGGACCTTGTAAGTATCATTAAGGGTACAGACCTTTAGAGAGAATATGCTGGATTATCTGGGTGGTTCCAATCTAATCTTATCAGTACACACAAACAGAACTTTTCTAGTCTGAGTTCGAGATGAGACAGAAGAAGGAAGAGAGATTCCAAGCTGGGGAAGGACTCAACCCACCACTGCTGGCCTTGCAGACAGAGGAAGGGAGTCAAGAGCCCAGGAGTATGGGTGGCCTCTAGAAGCTGGGAAGAGCCCTCAACTGACAGCCAACAGGACAAGGGGATTTCACTCCCACAACAATAAGGGACTAAATCCTTGCCAATAGCCTGAAAGAGCAGAAAACAGATCTGCCTCTAGAATCTCCAGAAAGGAACACAGCAAGCTGTCAATACTGTGATTTTAGCCTGGTGAGACCCGTGTTGAACTTCTGATCTTCAGAAATACAGGATACTAAATTTGAGTTGTTTAAGGCCACTAGTTGTTGTTAAGGCCAGTTGTTTACAGTAATTTGTTATGGCAACGACAGCAAACTAATAAGTAAGAATTACAGGATCTATGATTATAAATATTTAAATGTTGCCTTTTGAGAGTCCCCTCTATTCAATGCACTGTTCTGGATATGTTATGAATGTACTCACCACTGGATCTCCTCTGTAGATTGTGTAGTCCAACCGTCTCTTTTTAAATCTCAGTGAATTAAGGGCAGGGAAACAAAAATATCTACTGTCATACGGCTCTTTGGAATCACAAGCTTTTGATCTGATACTACTGGTACAGCAATCTCTGAGACAAACAAGTGATATTTTTCTAACAGTGGGGATGGACTGCCCTGTCTTATTCCCGTTTCTGCTTCTGCTTTCAGGGAGAGAATGCTTGGAGTCAGTCGTGCTATCAGGGAATGAAGGAAAGTTATCTGGCCCTCATCGAGATAGAGTCTGCCCCCTGAAAAGCTAGAATGCACTGTAACTGAAGGTTAATTAAAACAGAGAGGGAAATTTTAGGCGAAATTTTAAGGCAGGACTGAGATAAGGTGACAAACGACACCTTCTCTTTGAAAGTGGCTCCCTTTCCTCTTCCCAGAGATGCTTTCCTCTGAGTTCATGCAGCATTTCCCCTCTGGCTTTTATGGCCTTACTGCTTGCTAGCTTGTGTTAGAGTTGCTTAAGCACATGCCTAATCTCAGAGTGTGGTTATGATTTACTGAACCATACCCTGCGCCAGACACTCAGCTAGATGATTTACCTGTATTATCTCATTTAATCCCCGTAAACGTCTATGTGATGGGTACTATAATTATCGACAGTTGTGCACACAGAGTCTGAAGTCAGACAGATCTCGCAACTTACTCAAGGCCTCACAAATAATAAGTGGCACAGCCAATATTCAAGACCTGCTGTTTGTCTCCTAAGCCTGTGCTCTTAACTTACAACAAAGCTCTTCAAGGACGAAATGAAAGCAATGTTTATTCATTGGTTTATTCACTGCATCCCCAGGGCACAGCAAAGAATAAATATTTGCAGAGTGGAAGAAAAGAGGCCACAAGTGGGAAAATTTCAGAAAGAAAAGTCTGACTAATGAAGGACATCACCTATTTAAAATCTAGCTCACCACCTCTCCCAAATATGAAATAGGATTAAATAGAGGTAAATATTCCTGTACTCACATACTATTTACTGGGAACTACATTTATATATCTATATTAACATATTGTAATTTTCATTTTTTTACTACCAATGAACCAATCCAAAGGGCAAAAATGGAACATGATGTGACTTACTAAAATATTTAGGAGAAAGTGCACAGCCTGGAGTGTCTACTGGCCAGTCTTCTCTTATGACCCTGCAGCTCTATCTGTGAAGCCCCGTAACCACTGCAGTCTGATCACAGGGAGACCATATTGTCACGGCCTCCAGATGTGACTAAGCATACATACATCCTACAAAGGTAGATGCTGATGCTTCAGGTAAAGGCATCATTGAATCCACAAGGTATTCTTTTCTAACTACGCATGTTCAGCATCTCTACTTTCTGCTCGATTATAAATTCCATGCAGTAGGAACAATATTGATTTGGTTCATGGCTTCATCCCCAGTGCCTGGCCCAGGGCAAAGGCTCAATAACCATTTGCTGAATGAATCCATAAATGAATAAATATCTCTAGACCAGCACCCAGTGAACTAATTACCAAGACAACATACCAGTGATTACATATGTAGGTTTCTGATTTGACTCTAACAATGGAATATATAATTTATCTATAATGATACTGTACCAGTTTTGACTAAAAGATGAAGAAAATCCAAGTAAAAGTCAGAAAATGTATTATCTGATGTCACAAGAAGCTGGGAGGCAGAGTGGTTAAGGAGCTGGTTATTTGGCTCTTCAGAGACATCCTCAAGGCATCAGCTTCTTTCTGTTTGTGCCCTCTGCCATCTATAACACACTGCCTGGTCCTCTGGCTAGCTCCTCTTGTAATTACAGGAGAGAATCAGAAGATCCAGCCTCACCTCCTCACCCAGATTCAACCAGAGACAATAAGCAACTGAACTTTCTTTTGCTTCTATCCTAAGGATCAAAAATATCTGTCTCCCACACAGATGTAGAGAACAAACATATGGACACCAAGTAGGGAAAGTGGGGAGGGTTGGGGGGGAATCAATTCGGAGATTGGGATACCAAACAGTACACTCTAAATATATGCAGTTAATTGTATGTTAACTGTATCTCAATAAAAGTTCTTTAAAAAAAAATTTATCTGTCTCTCAAGCCCTGTCAACTGAAGTATCCTCATTGGTCAGAATTACATTGCACATCTCATTCTGAAGCTAATCACCATCAAGGTGGCTGGACTTACCATGACAGAATTAGACATATCAAGATTCACTCCCAAAATAGATAGCCAGGGGGAAGTTGTTGTATAACAAAGGGAGTTCAACTCGAAGATGGAAGATGCCTTAGAGGACTGGGACGGGGAGGGTGGGGGGGACTCGAGGGAGGGTGGGGGGGGAGCTGTGGGAGGGAGGGAATATGGGGATATGTGTATAAAAACAGATGATTGAATTTGGTGTACCCCCCCAAAATAAATAAATAAATAAACAAATAAATAAATAAAGATTCACTCCCTGAGGACTGGAAAGGGCTCAGACTCTCCTGGTGGCCACAGCCAACTGATTACTAAACAAATAAACTTACTGTGGCAAGGAAGACGTAAAGGAAATGGCTGTTGAATAAACAGCTACAAGAGCTCCAGATTAAGGCAAGAAAAAGTCTAGATGGTCTTCTTTTGGCATAGATATCTAATTGCCAAGTAGATCCCCAAAACCTGCCTTCATCATTTTAAAGGTCAGCAGTCATGTTTGTGACAGACAATTTCTTTTTCCTGGCATAAATTTTGTCCTCAACAGGAGTAGGAAACTGTGATTTCCACTACTATAGACTCTTCCCCTTTTTAAAAAATCAGATTCCAGTCCTCCCAGGGCTCCATATTCCTGTTTAAGATTCAGTCCTAAGGACTTCCCTGGTGGCACAGTGGTTAAGAATCCACCTGCCACTGCAGGGAACACGGGTTTGAGCCCTGGTCCGGGAAGATCCCACATGACGTGGTACAGCTACATCCATGTGCCACAACTACTGAGCCTGTGCTCTAGAGCCCGTAAGCCACAACTACTGAAGCGTGCACACCCAGAGCCCATGCTCCGCAACAAGAGAAGCCACTGCGATGAGAAGCCTGCGGACTGCAATGAAGAGTAGCCCCTGCTCTCCACAATTAGAGAAAGCCCAAGCGCAGCAACAAAGACCCAACACAGCCAAAAATTAAATAAATAAATAAATAAATAAATAAAAAAAAGATCCAGTCCTAGATTCTGACTCATTCTATATTTTGATAGGTAAAAAAAGCTTTAACTGATCAAAACAAATCTGAGTGATCCAGGAAACCTGTTGCAATGGACTGAATGTTATGTTACCCCAAATTTCATGTTGAAATCCTAATCCACAAAGTGATGGTATTAGGTATTAGGCAGAGCCCTCACGAATGAAATTAGTGCCCTTATAAAAGCAACCCCAGAGAGATCCTTGCCCCTTTTCCCATGTGAGGTTACATTAAAAAGACAGCTGTCTAAAGAAGCAGACTCTCAGTAGACACTGAATCTGCCAGAACTTTGATTTTGACTTTCCAGCCTCCAAAACTGTAAGAAATAAATTTCTATTGTTTATAAGTTACCCAGTGTGTGGCATTTTGTTATAGCAGCTAGAATGGACTAATACATCTGTCTTTCTGGAAATGCACTGAATTCTAAACTACCACCACAGAGCAGGGTTTGGGGGAAGGATAAGAAGAGTCAATCCTGTGTGACCTACCCATTGCTACTGATATAAACAGCACTGTTCTTTATCCAGATCACTCCCTCTAAGAGATCATTCTTACCCTTTATTTTTGAGATCTGATATCTCCATCTTTGAGTACATTATATGTAGCCAGTTAACTCCAAAGTTTGAAGTCTTAAGTCTGAACCAAAGTTTTAAGTCTGCCCTTCTCATTTAGCAGCAGTTATGCCAATAATAGCAGCTAAAAACATGGATCATGAATGATCTCTCAAAGATACCCAGTAGGACTTTCACTTCTTCAGATCTAACTGAATTTGGATTTCTAGGTGCATTTCCTGCCTTGATAGTTCATGATGACTTATAACACAAAAGGGGGAAAAAGTGATTTCCATGCCACTCTTCTGATTACATATTTAGAGAAAGAGTGGATTAAGAAACCTATGCCAAAAATACAAAATAAAAATAATGAAAGTAGCAGGGAGAGAGAGCAAAAGTGTGTGTGTGCTCAGACTCTCATAGGCTGTGTTAAATGTGGCTGCGGGTTGCAGAGATGCCTGTGGGATAGGCAAACATGCTGTCAGTCCCAATTATCTCACTGGGCCTTGTTTTTGTTACTTCAGGCCCTCTGCATCAGCCAAGATCCTAGCCAGCTGAAGAAGATTGAGAGGCAGGCCTTGCACTTGAGCCTGGGAACTGTCACTCTGTGTCTCTTTAGACTTGTGACAGGATATGCCTTTCCAATGGGCTGTCAGTTTGATTCCTGACTTGCCAAAGCAGCTGTGTGCACAGAGGTCTTTAAAAAATCATAGAGGAGCACCTGATTTAGTCCAACAAGTGATGACGAAAAACAGCCATTGTTTTAGGGGGTAAGAAAAGAGAAAGAGAAGTATAGCAACAATTAACTGGCAAAATTAATTAACTCACTCTGTGACTAATAACTGTGATGCAAAAAAAGAAAAAAAAAAAGCAGTCACCGTGCAAACTTACAAATTAACACTGTAAATGATCCATGCAGAAATGAACTTGAAATTAATTCTACTGACTTAATGTATTGAAAAAGCACACTGAATTGGTAGGTTCCTTTGGCTTCCATTACATTAAACAATATTGGGGGGAAAAAGGTTATAATTGGTACCAACTCATCCTGTGAACTGCAAAGCCAAGAATGTTTTGTTGCCTATGACATTTTTCCCAGGGTTAATATCCGTCTTACTTCAATTAGAGAGACATTTAAAAGATCAGCTCATGGATTAGCACCTGAGCATATTATTTTTTACTGTTTTAATGTCAGGGACAGGGATCAAAGAATCTACTTCACTATAACTATAAAGTTTTTTAAACTCTAAGAGGAAAGAGAAAAAGTCCCCACAGGGCAGTGATGAATGTCTGGCTACAAATTCAACCTAGTTCAACATCACCATTGCTTACTTTTGCTGACCCACACACCAAAGGAGTCATTTCTCCAGTCTCATCTCCCAAAATGGACATCAGGACTCCCGCTCTTCAGCCCTAACAAGTTCTCTATCCTGCAACACGGAGTAGTCTGAAAATGCAGAGAGAGACACATACGCCTCTCATAAGAAATGAACAGTAATCTGTGCAGTGTGTCTGGGATACTGGCTTCAAATCATCAGTAAAGGAAGAGTAAGACTGGAGACTGCACAGCCTCAGGAGTCTCCAGACAAAGTTGTCTGACTGCCAGCATTATGGCACCCAGAAAGCAACAACCTGGTTTGAGATTTGTAACCTGTTTTGGCTTCTTGTAATGGCTACCAGTACAACTATTTGTATCCTGTCTGTGTGACTTTGGGCTAATTATATTTAGCCTCTCTCTGACTCAGTTTGCTCATCTGTAAAATGAGGATAAGTAACAAATGATTGTTATGAAGAATAAATGAGTTAATTTTCACAAAGCACTTATAACAGGTAAGCACTATGTGAGAATTAGCTTTTATTTTTAATCTAACAACATATAACTAGCTTAATCTTCTATTTCTTTAATTATTATTTATTTCCTGTTAAATGATGAAGGAACTCCTATCATTCTAATTCCTTGCCTCTGCCCTCTCTTCCCTTTGATCTTAGTTATTACATTCTTTACATCTTTAGACACTTTTATAGCACTATGTGATATATTTACATCTATTAGTTGATTTATCAGCTTTCAACAATACACACTGACTTCTGATACAAAAGAAACTCAGAAAATATGTATGGGATAATTTCAGACTCACTGGGCCCACTGTGAGGCAGACTTGGGTCAAAAGTCCCTAAGATCCCACTTTGTGAGGAGTACCACAGTGGAATTCTGGATCCTTTGGAGAATAGTATTACCTCAGAGCTGATATACAATAATCTCAACAATTTGCGTATCTCTGTTTATCACATGCATATTTATCCTGTTAAAGATGGGAGTTTTCTTTGGAAGAAGGCTAAGGGAGAAGATTCTCACAATTGCTACTTGTTCCAGGTATCTATGGCTATGTAACAAACAACCCCTAAATTAAGAAGCCTAAAAAGAACACATAATTATTATTGTTCACATTTCTATAACTGAATGGGCTCCAAGTGGGTAGTTTCTGTTAGAGCCTCCCATGCTTTGCAGTCAGACAGAGCTAGTGCTGGCGTCATCTAAGAGCTTGACTGTGTTGGACATCCACGATGGTTTTTCATTCACAGGCCTGGCACCTGGGTATTCCTTGGTCTTCCTCCCTCTTTGTGCTTTTTAGTTTTCATAGCATGGTGGTCTTGGGATAGTCACATTTCTTACCCCTTCTTCACTAGCTTCCAAGAAGCCAGAAAGAAGCTGTTAGGCCAGTTAAAAGGTACACCTGGAATTGGCACAAGGACACTTCTACCATACTCTATTGGTTAAAGCATTCACAGAGCCTACCCAGATTCAAGGGAGCCAAGACATAAGCTCCATTTTTTGATGGGGGAGTGTCCCATCGATGGGGGGAGCTCACACTGCAGAGGGTATGTGGACTGGGAGATCTGCCACCCCGAGAAGTTTGTAGTATCAAGCCTCTCCTTCACTCTAAGGACTCTGGGTTTGTGAACTGCCTCAGGAGTATTAACAGAGGCTATGACTCTTTTGGAGGCTAAAGTCAAGCCTCTGCTCACCATACCTAAAGAGGATTTTTAATCCTACAAAGAGATTCTTAGCGAATTCCCATATCTAAGAATAATACTTTGGCAAAATTAATTAAGAATAAAAGAAAAAAGAGATATCAACATTAGAATTAAAAAGGGAGGAAAATGACAGTAAAGCTTTTTCAAATCAAAAAGGGGGTGCTATGAAAAATTTCCTGCCAAAAAAATGGAAAACGCAGACAAAATAGAAAATTAACTAGGAAACTATATAACTTACCATGGTGAACTCAATAATAAATAGAAAAACTTAATAGCCTCATAACCATTTAACAAATAGAATCAGTAATTATAAATCTCCACTATTATCTCTCTCAAAAACTTACCCTAATAGTAATTGGTAATTTCTACCACAACCTCAAGGAATATATAATTTAAATTTTTTAAAAAATAAGCAAAGTTCCAACTCATTCTACAAAGCTAAAAACCTTGATATCAACAATGTATAAGATAGTTCGTAAAAGGAAAATCATAAACAAATCTGATTTTTAATACAGATGGAATGTTAGAAAACAATATCAACACTGTTGGACAAGTAACATATCATGGCTAAATACTGTTCCAGGAATACAGAGATTATTACAATTCAGAAACTGTGCGGAGGTAATTTCCATATTAACGGATTAAAAGAGAAAAGGCAAATAATCCTCTCCAAAGGTACAGAGAAGCAGTCAATAAAACCCAACCAATCTCTTAGCAAACTAAAAATAGAGGAAGCTTCCTCAACCTAAGAAGTACTTACTGCAAACCAGCAACAGACACCCACTTAATAAAGCATTCTCTTTACAATTAGGAAACAAACAAGTATTCTCTGTCACCACCCCTCCTCCACATTGAACTAGGTGCCCTGGCCTATTACGAGAAGGAAGGAAGGAATGAAGGAAGGTAGGAAGGAAGGAAGGAAGGAAGGAAGGAAGGAAGGAAGGAGAAAAGAGAGAAAGGATGGAGGGAGAGGGGGAGGGAGGAAGGAAGAAAGGAAGGAAGAAAGGGAAGAAAATATGTAAAACTGAAACAGAAGGAAAACAACTGTCACTACTCACAGAAAATATAACTGTCAGCATAGAAAAAAAACACAGATAACTAGAATTATAACAAAGTTTAGCAAAGCAATGAGATGGCTATAAGACCAATATATAAAATTTTCTATAATCATATAGAATCTAAAATGTACATAATTTATAACCTAGTAATTCAACTTCTGTGTACCTCCCCTAAAGAAACTCTCATGGATATGCATAAGAGATACACAAAGGATATTCAAAGTTCTATCTATCAGTAGGGGAATAAACTGTGACATTCATATAACAGAATACTATACACCAGTTAAAATGAACTAGGGCCATATGTATCAACATGGATAAATCTGAAAACACAGTGGCATAAAAAAAACATGTTAGAAAAGAGTAAGAGTATGACCTCGAGCAAGTTAACAAACCTCTCTGAAACTCAGTTTCCTTGTTTATAAAATGAGGATAATAATGGCACCCAGCTTCTACGGTTAGTTCGTGTAATACGCTTCAGGACAGTGCCTGAAGGACAGTAAGTGCTCAGTAAGTGTTCACCATGATGATGGTGACAGCACATACTTTTTAAACATAAAAAGAAATTTATACATTATTTATGCACAATACATAGTAAAATTACAAAATGGAAATGTCACAATAATAGTAATTCTGGATAAAGGAGGGAGGAAAAGGAAGTGTATCTCTATAATAGATGTATTTGTCAACAAGAGAGATCTGAAGAAAATATAGCAAAAAGGTAACATATTTAAATCTAGGTAGTAGATGTGTGTGTGTGTGGCTTTGTCATATTATCTTCTATATTTCTGTAAGTTTGAAATACTTCATTTAAAAATTCAAAGAAAAAGATTGAAACAAGGTATTTCAAGATGTCAAGAGTTTATGATGAATGTTCTTTGCTTTCTTGAATAGAGTTCTCTGAATTTTCCAAATTTTCTACGAGAATGTATTTCTTTTATAATTAGACAAAAATAATTTTTCAAAGCAAAAATAAAATCCTTTTAATACTGAAGTCACCAGAGATTTGCTTCATCTAAATTAATCTTCATTTAGATGTCATCTAATCCAAACCAAATCTGTATCTATTAAAAATTGCATAACTTTAATAGTAGAGCATTTGATTTATTATATCAAGATAAATATCTATAATAAAGCATCCCTTTCTAATTCATAAATAATTTATGGATTTTTTTCACCACCTTTAGTGTAATAAAATGTCATCCCCTATAAATTCTCATTCTGTTACAATGAGGAAAGGGTACAAAGGATCTCTGGGTGTATTTCTTAGAAAACCCACATAATGACGCTACCACAGATCTTCTCTAGTCTCCCCTATTTGATGTTTCATATCTAAAAGTGCATCTAATCTGAAAACAGAACTAATCTTCAGAAACCTTGTAATTTATCTTTTACCATGATTACAATTTCTAATTTAACCAGCAGCAGTTCAAATTGAACTCTGATCCAAATGATCAATAGCCGTGCATGACCCATTAGATGTGCGAATATGAAATCATTTTTGGATAAGGGCTGTCCAAACGAAAAGCATATAATTACCATCTATTAACATAAATTGAAGCAAATAACACAAAAATGCAAAATGTGTCTCATGCAATCCATCTGAATTCCAGTGACTATGATGCTAGGGTTAGATCTTATATTTTACATATGGATTTGTTCCAAATCATGATATGTGTTCTTAAGTGTTTATTATTATAAATGCTGGCCTTAGGCCACAAAATGGATAAATTTGTGAATAAAATACATTTAATTTCTGATTCCATTCTTCTTTGTGTCTGTGCTTTCTTAGCATAAAAGTTTTCCTACCGACTTGTAGGAAGTAGCCACGGTCAGTGATTAAAAGGATAATTAAATCAGTTTGATAAGAAAATAATTCCAAATATCTAGCTTACTTTTCACGTTTTCCCTTGCAAATAAAAGGCCTATATAGTTATAGAAGCATAAAATTATATAAAGAATAGAACTTACGGAAGAATGAGTCCAATCTCCTAGCTTGAGTTTCAGAGAAAACAGCAATAAAGTTCTCTAAATATCCTATGGTAGCGCCTTCCAATATTTAACAACGCAGTCTTTGGAAACTTTTCTTTATGAAAACCTAAATCCCTAGTGTTCTAAAGTAAACCTAGACAAGCAACCTTTTATGGCATATTTCCCAGTCTCCCTTGCAGTTAGATGAAGGTTTTGCGACTGTATCCAGGACAGTAGGATATAAGAAAGATGATGTAATCTACTTCCAGATCTGTCCTTCAAAACATCTCATATGAAGATGGATATCAGCTGAACCTATTGTCATCATTTCACAACATATGTAAATCAAACCATCATGGTGCGTGACTTAAACGTATATAGTGATGTATGTCAATTATTTTTCAATAAAACTGGGAAAAAAAACTTAGGTGTCTCCTCATTGCTATGGTAAGGCTACATGTTCCAAATGCTGTAGCTGTAAGAGGGAGGAGTATCACCCAGGGCCAAAAATAAACTTATATTATAGTAAGCCTCTGAGGTTTCTGGGTTTGCTTGAGACTACATCATAGGCTAGCCTCTTCAGGTTCAGACACTTACTGAAGGTATTTTCAGGTTTCAGCATAATGAAAAAATCTTCCAGCATTTACTCCCCTTTCCATCCCCCCCCACTACCATCCTGTGGCCATTCTTTTCATTCAACAGTGCCATAATTCAGGATCAGCTTCCTGTCCTCATAGTCCCTAGATGTTTTTTTCTCCCTCCACACCTACACAGATTTAGCCACTAGTCCTTCCTCCTTTGTTTCTTTGTTTTTTCCAAATCCCAAATTCTCTCTCTTGGGCCAGAAGTGGGTTGGGTAAGCTGTTCTTAGCTGTCCGTGCATCTCCAGATGTAGAGCAGATAATTCCCTCTTCTTCTTCTCACCACGCTCTGGGGACATGATAGGGAAGCCTTCTTGTGAGAAGCATTATGTGCCAGGTTTAACCTGGGCAGGACCTGAAGGTCAGAGAAGTTAGGTCTTTTGTTTCAACAGATTTCAGCCTTGTTGGATAAAGGAGTATGAAGCCCTCTTCTCTGGTCTTCTTGGGGCAGGGCTAAGGCTATTATCTAATGCCACTGCCTTTACTTCTAAAATTGCTTCACTGGTGAAGGTATTTCCAAAAAAGCCTATTTAAAATACACAGAAATCTAAATAACATCCACCTTCCAGTGCCTGTTTTAGTGCTTTAACTGTCTGAGTGATTGTCTGATGAGATTTCCCCATTGTCTTTACATTAGGGCTCCATTTTTTTTAATCTTTTTACACAGGAACCATTTCAACAGACCTGCCATGTAGAACTAGAGTCTTTCAGGCAAGATAAAGATTAGCCTGACCTTTCTTACATCAATTAATCAATACGGTTACACCACAGATTTACCTTTTAACCTTGGTGTTTCCACAGTGCAATATCAAAGCATGATTTGAGAGCTTGCTCCATTTTATATATGGTTAAGAACCCTCTGTCTGTGTGCTTTGATAAAGTGTCAGAGCATAACGCAATACAAGAGGAAAAGGAAGCTTTTATTGTCTTCATCAAGAATGGCTTTGTAAATCTAAATTGGGAGCAGCAATACCAGCAAAACCGGCTGATTGAAATTAACTACTGGGCTCTGTTCACGGATTCATGCTGCTGGAAAGGCCATTGTCAGGGAATGCTCTCAAGGGTGGAATCATTTGATCTGAGTTTCAGATAAGAATATGTGTCTGTCACCAATATCAATACCCTCCCCCCATCGCTGAAGCTTATCCCCAAGGGAAACAAGATGGGTTTGCTCCACTCTGTCCTGAACCCACAATTGCCACTTTCTGCTTTAGCCTGTTTCATAGGTGAAGAATTTAGAGAAGGCAAAGATGCTGAAGTATCTCGGAATACAATCAAATCCTTTCACTGACCCACTTCACGGCAGAGAACACTACCACTGTGTCTTCTGTGAGGTCTCTATAGACAGAAAGATTTCTCCACCAGACCACAACAATGTGCTTAAGAGCCTGTCTCATTAAAGAACTGTAGAATCTCTTTTTGCACATTATCCATCCCTTTTGTTTTACACAGAAGAATCTGGGCTCCAGAAAATGACATGTTTTAACCCAGGTTCCACAGATATTTAGTGGTAGACTCGGACCTTAGAAACCAGCACAGTTTCTCCCTCAAATGTCAAGCTGTCACATTAGTTCTTAAGAAAGCATTTAAATGTGTGATGATAATTGCAAACTTACCACTTCCTCAGACGCCAATAATAAACCTTCCTGTGGAGACTGCACGTTTTCTTGGGGCTTGCTTGGCAGTGCTCAGTTTTCACCTGGTCATCCAGACGTACCATCTTAAATCAGAAGAAAATTCATATTACAGTTCTGCCATTTACCAGCTCTGTGACCTTTGGCAAGATATTTAGCCCCTCTGTGTCTCACTGACCTCTTGGATAAAATAAAATACCTCATGGGGCTATCTAGAAAGAACTAATACCTATGAAGCACTAAAAACAGTATCTGGCACATAATAAGCACCATATAAGTGTTCGCTCATACTTTTCCTTCCATTACTTTCCCGGATTATTTAGTGAATCTGGGGCATCAGCCCACAGCTTTGTGATATTTTGTTCCTTCATAAAGCCTAAGTGTTTTATAATTCTTGACTCCTTCATAGTGAGCATACTGTACAGTTCCTCCAGTTCATTTTGAACACAAACAGGGGGCATTTGGAAGAGGTGCCTTTTTTATATAATACATTAAAAAAAAAAAACACTGACATCTATCATCGCGTTCACATTCTGATTCTCTTCGGGTAACTCACAGACTTAAGCTGTCTCATTCCCAGGACACAGTACCAAAGGCTGTTGACTGAATTTCACTGTGCTTTCAACCTTTAAAGTATGAGAAGCACCACGGAATGCCAAGATCAAGTACCCTGTGATCACTGCACAAAGTAAACTTTATTGTGGATTCTATGATGTTCCCAATGGAGATGCAATTATTGTTTTCTTTTAATAACAGAGCAGTACCTTTCTCTTGAACCTGGTTTGACCAATCATTAAAATGTGTCTGGTTTAGTCAAGGAATGCACTTAAATAATGTGAGCTCCTAGGCTATTATAATCACAGCTTTGAGGTGACTATCTTTGTTTCCTTACATTTAGCTAAATGAAACTTCCTATTCTAAGGAAGTCTCTTTAAACGATATGTGCCTCAATAAATAAAGTGCCGCTGATTCAAATATAAATTAATTTTAGGTATGAAATTTGAAATTATATGATGGTTTAAATAATATGGAGGAAGGGTAAAATTAAATGGAAAAATCATGTTTAGCAAAACATGGCTTAAACTTGCTCAGTTTCCAAATTGAGGTCAATTGTTTAAGGACCATAAAGACATTATCTTCTTAGTGGTACCTGGCCAATATTTTTCAGCAACTAGTAAGAGTATTAGTGTGTGTGTGTGTGTGTGTGTGTGTGTGTGTGTGCGCGCGCGCGCCCATGTGCCCATGTATGTGCATGTGTATGTGTGTAAATGGTGTAACCCAACTGCACAGAATAAATAATCATCTCACAAACTGATCTAGAGTATATGGAAAGACAATACTACTCCCGTGCTTCTCTTTGTGCGAAAATATAAGAATTTTGTTCAAAACAAAGCAGTAGCTGTGTATTGTTTAGGAAATTTTTTCTTTTTTTGAATGGGGACACACATTCATGAAGGGTCAGGCTATTAGTTCTGTTCCATATTCCCCAAAACAAACCTATCAAGCATATTTTTCATAGTTTTCCTTTTTTTCCACTAAGGCCTGAGGAGACATTACACCCCTGGCCACTTTCGCACTGACCACAGAGGGACAAAGACTGAAGGAGAATGAAGTCCCACCTGGTCACAAAAGTCAGGTGATGCCAAGGCTTAACTTCCATAACCTTTTCCTTTCCTCTCATTTGAGATTCTGCCTAGGGGAGGGTTTGTCATTCTCAGGACAAGGCTACATTAGCAAATGAGCTCTGAGAGCAAGGAGCCTGAGGTTTAAAATAAAATTCAAGGATGTTCTTAATAAGGTTGTATACTGTTAATCCATGGTTTTCTGCCAAGTAGTGTCTCAAATGCCTATTTAGGGATTTGTTCTACTTTAGAAGGATGGCGGATATATATATTTAAGTATGTGGAGATTTTGTCTTTGACCTAATGAAGTTTACATTTTGTTTAGATAGTAGTCTTAGAAATGTGATTATTATAGAATGGATAGACACTGGAATGCAAAGAAAAGCAATAAAGTCAGATTGTTTTTGTCTAATGGAGTTCCCAAAGATTAAAAGGCATGATAACCATTAGTGTGGGCGTGTAAAATGGGCATTCTCATACATTGCTAGGAGTATAAATTGGTCCTTCCTTTAAGGGAAGGAATTTGGCAATATACATTAAGAGCCACAGAAGCGTATAAACACCAACCCGTATGTCCTCTTCTAGGGAATTATCCTAAGGATATAATTGGCCAAGTGCACAAAAATATATATGCAAGAGTCTATAGCTTATAAAAGTAAAAACTGGGAAAAAAATATAAGTATCTAATAACAAGGATTTTTTTTTTTTACATCTTTATTGGAGTATAATTGCTTTACAGTGTTGTGTTAATTTCTGCTGTACAACAAAGTGAATCAGCTATATGTATACATATATCCCCATATCCCCTCCCTCTGAAGCCTCCCTCCCTCCCCATCCCACCCCTCTAGGTCGTCACAAAGCACCAAGCTGATCTCCCTGTGCTATGCAGCAGTTTCCCACTAGTTATCTATTTTACATTTGGTAGTGTATATATGTCAATGCTACTCTCTCACTACATCCCAGCCTCAACAAGGATTATTTTAATCAGGTACTTTTACACAATAGAATGCTATGTAGCTGATAGACATGATTATGTAGGTGTACATTTACCAATTTGAAAAGATATTTTGAATGATTATTAAGTAAAAACAGCCCATTATAAACCAAACTCTAATATGATACTGCTATAAGAAGGAAAAACAGTATATGGATAGGTATGAATTGAAGACACGCACTAAAATGTTACCTATGATTGTCTTTGAATATTGAGTATTTATTATTTATTTATATTTCCTAATGTCTCTACAATTAATATGCATTACTTGAGTATAAAAAATAAAGAATGGGATATATTTTTGAAAGGAATTAATGGTGTTTGGAGATATAATGATGTCATCACATTTATTTCAACTTACTGGAATGAAAATATTGTTTCATTCCATATGATTTATACGTTATCATGAGGAACTTTTAAAAAAAAGACTCTACCTTAGAGAAGTCAGAATTACAGAGAGAAGGAAAGGGGATGGAGAGAAGAGAAGAGAGAGAGAGAGGAAGGGAATGATTAAATTTAATGCAATGGTGTTTCTGCAGGCTAGAAACTGTCAGATCTAAGTTGAATTCCTGGCAATTACCCTTAGGTTTGTTTAAACTTGTAAAAACCACTTTAGCCCCTTAAGTTTCAAGATTTTTATCTGTAAATTGAGAGTCATAATAATATTCACAGGACTGTTATGAGGATTAAGTAAGAGGAATAAGTCAAAGTGTCTTGCTCAAAAACAGTATGTGATAAATACCTAGAGTGGGTGGGTAATATATACTGGACACAGAGCTATGCACTTTATGTACATTATTACGTACGTAATAATATGTCACAACAACCCTATCACACAGGCATTTTATCTCCATGTTTCAGATGAGGAAACAGAGTTGTAGGGAATTTAAGAAAGTTGCCCAAAGCCAGAGAGCAGGAAAGAGAGATGGGGATTAGCATGAAACTGCCCAAAATGGAAGCTCCATGTTAGATAGTGACAAACCAGGTCCTCAGTCCCTCCATCCCTCCCCCACTCCCCCAACTCCCTCTCTCCGAAAAAGAGAAAAGCAGATCACTTAAACTCAAACTGTATCCTGAAAAATCCTGAGTTGTTCAAATTCTTCATAAAACTCATTTTACTCTACGAGCTAGTCTTGAAAACATTCAAGCCCAATGGAAAGATAGTTGAAAGACAATATATGCTCTTTCTTATATATTCTTGTATAAATTTCCCTTTCTGAAGTTAATTTTTTATGTATTTTATTTTTCATTGCAAATTTAATCTGATCTTGATACCCAAATACCTACTGTATTTCCATACAAATATTCTCTAATACAGTCCAAAAGGATAACTTTCTGGCTTTTCTTGTGCTGTTTTCTTTTTCAACTCAGCCTGTGCTTTGTCACAATGGAATATTTTTTTTATCTCCAATCTGTTCAGAAGTAATGATACTTCTAGGATATATAAATCTTAACTCTAAAATAACACGATTTAAAATAAAACACTTGATTCAGACCCAAAATATTCTGTACGTAGTCTACCAATTTTTTATTTTCATTATAAACAGTATGTAAATAAGTATATGCATAATCATGATTCTGAGCTTCAAAACGGTTGTTATGTATCAAATGACCAAGCACAATCACAACCAACATGTAAGATGAAATGCGGCTGTGACATTACTGTGATAGTACATGAGGATCAAAGCCATTGCATAAGACCTTTAAGAATTCATCAGGTCAACATGATGCTATCAAACCTCTCTTCCCAGACCACAAGCCCCGCCATCACAGGAACCACAGCAATATGCATTATTGTAAAAAAGAGCAATTAAAATCCTTTTACAGCACTCTGTATATCCAGGCTTCTGGAGAAATACATTTTATTCTTCTGCTACTTTACTCACATTCTTTATGTCACCTATACACCCCATCCTAAAATCCCTTACAACTTCCGCGTGTTGAACTTATATTCATCATCTTTGCACACGGCATTTCTTTCATGGAACCTGTCCTGTTGTCTTGTGAACCAGATTTCTTTCCTCCTCTGCACCCACGTAGCAACTTATCTCTTACGTCACTTGCATTCTACTTGCCCTATAGGTCTACAATCCCTTAGAGGAAAATTTGGGGACTCCTGAAAAGTAATACCATAGCATGGACCGTACATGACACAGCATGTCCAGCAAGCAGTGAGGGGCTCAGTGGGTCACAAATGACCTTGTTAATAATGCAATTGTCTTCACTGTACCCTTAGAAGGTTGTGTTTTCCTCCAATGGAAGAAAAGAACCTGTACACAAATAAAGGGAAAAGCCCTCTTTACCTCCAAAGCCAGAATCTCCTGTGAGAGGCGAAAGGCTTCTTCAATATGCTCAAAGGCCTGGTATCCAGAGTCAATCACTTCTTCCAAACTAATCACTTGAGAAGAGATTATCTGAGTTGAGTATGAGGGGGCCGTGAATACCCTTAGATCATACAACTTCATACAACAAAATAAGAATGAGGCAAAGAGCTCTGTAAGTACCTAGATTAAGTCTCCCAACAATTGGCAAATCACTAATAACAGGCCTTTTGTTCCTTTTGCAAGCGGTCAAAAATAATGAATAATAGAATGTTATGCCAAGTCGACTAACAGCCAGTTCACGTGAGATCATTTAAAACAGGAGAAAACGATGCTTGAAAAGGTCCCTGATGAGATTTTGCTTTTCCCTAAGAGACTCTAGATAGCATTCTGCGGCAGCATTTTAAAAACCACTTTCCAAAATTGGGCACCCTCATTATCATGCATTATATTTGCACTCTCCACTTAGGCTGCTTTGAAATAGAATGACACCCAGTTGTGTTTTTTACATTAAATGCACCTTCTCTCACATTTGATCTCTCCCTTTGTGACACTCATTTTATTTCACAGCAACCACATTTCTCTGTCTCTAGTTGACTGACTGTGTAGTTTTCAAATTATGCAGAGACAGCCATTTTGGCTGTTGTGGACAGAGAGAAACTGGAAGTTTGCCTGTCAGGTCCAGCTTTACTCAGCTAGCATCAAAGTAAATCAGCACAGGGGCTTTGAGTTGGGTCACTTCCATCCAGGGCAAGAGAGACGCATTGGAAAGTAAAGCCTGCTGTTGTTTTTATTTACATTCTCACTGTTGTAACTGTTGTTTTAATTGACTGAGATTATGTTGCAGACAGAAAGTTACTTTTGCCAGAGCTAAAAGGAGTGAGGTCATTCTATGAACCCCTGAGTATAACGTCACCTCTGGACAGAAGATGGTGGTGCCTAAGTCAACTTCAGAGGCCTAGAAGTAGACAGGAATTGGTATATAAACACTGCACTCTGAGGAAACACATTCATGACTAAAGCATCTGATTCATAGTAAATCTTAGGGTTTCAAATTCCTCAGTAACCAGCTTTATCCCGGCCCACAAAATATCCTGGGCCTATTTCATTGGCTTATCTGAAGCAAGAACTCATAGGAAAGAGGAGAAAATAAATATTAAAGTCTTGTGTATATTTTAATCCATTCAAGTATGTTACATTAATATATTAAATATAAATATCAAATGTATTGCTATAATGCTACAGTGCTTTATATTCATAAATATGATAATAATATACTTAGTAAATAAATATGGATGCAAATGGTTGGGATTGTATTGAAATGCAGATAAATC
This sequence comes from Hippopotamus amphibius kiboko, assembly GCF_030028045.1. Classification (NCBI taxonomy): domain Eukaryota; kingdom Metazoa; phylum Chordata; class Mammalia; order Artiodactyla; family Hippopotamidae; genus Hippopotamus; species Hippopotamus amphibius. Next base: position 66,736,474 of record NC_080193.1, on the reverse strand, counting down.
AGAACTTACTTTATCATTTATACCATAACTAGTTCAAGAATGTGAACTACGTTGGCATTCCTCACCTACTTATGTCACCTAGTAACAAAAATCCAACAACATTTAAAAAAAAATCTCAAAGCAAACTGGGGTTATTAATATATGTGGACAATTCATTTACTAGCTTTAGCAGGCTCTGAGGGAGTCGCTAAGTGCTATAACATAGTACAGCACTTGACTCATAGGTAATCAAGAAAAGTTTAAATTATCCACTTTATTTAAACACATAAGGATGTCAAAAAAGTGTGTAATACAACTTATGATTATTTCTGTGAAATTATTAAAGCAAAACACAGCAAGGAACCAGTTTCACCTGGAAAATCCATTAATGTAGAAAACCTCATTCTTCAATGATGTGTCATCATACTTACGTTGTCTTACATATTTAAGATAAGTCTGGGGAATTCTGAAATGCTAAGGGAAATGATTAGCCTAAGACATTCTTGCGGAGAAATGGGGCTTCAGGTTCTCAAATTAGGAAGGTGAAATCTTAAGAGTCCCCTTCAAGTGGATGTGAAGAGAGCATCTGGGTGTCATTCATAGGCCTCTGAACTGCTACAGTCACTCCATCTTCCCCTTGGGAGACAGGCACCTGGGAGAGCGCTGAAGCATGAGCCCTCCATTCTTGGTCAGGAGTTGGGGATGCTTATGCTCCTTGTAACCAAAACACTGCTCCCCATCAGTGCCACCCAGACCTTGAGTCATCCACCATCACTGTGGTGGAGCTCTGGACCAGAGAAATCAGCAGGAAGAAAAACAGAGCCCTGAGAGCCTGTCCTGCTCTCTCCACTAGTTATTGCAGGAAAGAGGCAATTCCAGAGTTAATTTTCTAGTTCATCCAGGTATTAGAAAATGGATCTCACACTATTCCCAAGTGGGAAGAAGGAAAAGAGAGAAACTAACAATGATCTATTAAGTGTATACTGTACCGTAATGACATTTATAATAATGGTTTTGACTGTTCCCAGGGATTTTACACGCTTCTTTAAACTCATCCTCTAATTTAATCTCTAAAATAACCCTCCAAGGTAGGTATTATTGTATTCACTTGACACAGAAGAAAACTGAAACTCAAAGAGGTTAAATATTTTTGCCCAGGATCACAAAGCTAGTAAGCTGAAGAATTAGGATTCGAACCAGCTCCATCTGACTGCAAAAGCCAGTAATGGAGATTACTCAGTCAGTGGTGAGGTGGAGATGTGAGTCTCTGGTTTCCGGGTCTCTGTGCTGCTCTCTTTCTTTAACATTTCAGTACCTGCACACTAGCTCCCGTTTCTATACAGCAGGCCTAGTAGCCCAAGAATACTTGAATGGGAAGAACTCCCAAACAGAAACAAGGGTTCTTAGGCGTCAAGGGGGCTCACAGTCCTCATGGAGAATCTGATCAGTATTATGGTCCCTCACCCCAGAAAGACATGTGCACCTCAATTCTTGTTATTCATTGGAGTTATATTCTATACAGGTACCAAGAACACTGAATTAGCGAATACTAAACCATCACTAGGGAAATGCAGGGTTAGATTCCTGTGAGCCTCTGGACACAACATTTTTAGTAACTAATCAATACATAACCTTATTTTATGTGTGTTTCTGTTTAAAGACACTTTATTTAATGTATATTTTTGATTCATTAACATTGAACTCACAGCTAGAGCACTATGACTAATGCCAGAATGAAGCTTATCTGGCACATATATTTTCTCCACAAGGCACAGCACAGCCTTCCTGCTCTTAGGAACACTAGACAACATTTCAGTGGTATGCTTGGGGGTCATTTCAAACAGGAAAATCACACATAGAAAGCAGAAAAATGTGAAAAATGTGGCACTGAACAGACTGTGAAAAAGACACATTTACAATCTGAGCACTGAAACAAGAAGGCATGGCATTACCTTGATGGACCTCAGCTGGGAGGGTATCTTGGGTGACTTCCAATTTTTGCTGCTCTGTGGGTGTCTGCTAACGACTGCAGAAGCATTGTGAGTATTGATTTGGAGGTTACAAAACATTTTACTGAGTAGGCAAATTCGCATATACAGAATCCATGAATAATGAGGATTGACAGTGTGCATGTAAGATTTCATATAATTCTGTAGGCTATATGGACTGCACCAAGTCCACCCATCATCTTTTTTTAAATGCCTGATCTAGAGCAACTCACTGTACTCATCGGTTCCTGAATATTGGGAGAATACTTGAGCATGAAAACAAGCTATAGTTTTGAATAATAAAGAAAAATGTTAACAAGATTCCTAAAACAAGTGATCCATGAATACACATTAGTAAAATTTATTTTAAAAAAATAAAATGAACAAATAAACTTTATTAATATGAAAGTTCAGGGAATATGACGTTTGCTTGTTATTGTATTAACTATAAAATCACAAATATTATCTTCTGTTAAGATACTGTTTATGCTCAATGCTTTAAAAAGATACATTTGTGCTCTAAGAAAATGTCCACAAATAATCCTCAGGTATAACATTCTTACTTAGAAAAACTGAACTAGGTTGTGATTAATAGTTGATTTTGGTGAGATGAGCAAGCAGAAACAGCTAAATGTCTTTAACCTTTGTCTCTCAAACAATGTATTATTATACTAGTCAGCTTCAGTCTCAACCCAAACACGTTTGCCACTGTAAGTTACAGAAACCTGACCATGAGCACATACTGACAAACAACCATGTAGAATGCAAAGATGAAATCACTCCCTTCCGGGGTCTCCAATCTCCACCGATACAGAAATAGAGTAAGAGAGAGTGCAAACACAGGTAAAAAACATTAATTTGTCTTGGAACATATTTCTCTCTGTTTTGCCCCATTCCTCTTCTTCTCTCCAGTAAAGTGTTCCAATGAACACACACACACACTCACACACACATGCACACTACTCATACAGCACTGGGAAGCTCTCTGTCACCAATTCTACCTTCTGAAATCCGATGTATCCTTGAGTCCCAGCTCCCTCTGTAAAGCCTCTTTTATCCCTTAACAATGCATAATTTCTCCCTACTCTGACCATTTCAGTCCCCACATCATTGACCTTATTTTGTAAATATTTTTGTGCTTATCTTAAACAGAATGGCAAGACCAAGGGGAGCAGGGCAAATGCCTCATGCATCCTGTTATATCCCAGAGGCCTGATTTATCTCATTGCTATATCTTAACTGCTAGCATAGTGCCAATCATGGACAAAGTAATCAATAACTACCGTTTGGATGAATGGAAGGATGAATAAACTAGAGTAAGTCGACTGCATAGTGTGGTTATTCAGAAGGCATAAACACAGCCAATTATAAAGACCAAAGTTCCAGTCTGGTATAATTTGGCTGCACTTACAGCATCCTAGACTTATGTTTATAATCAAATTTCAACTGATGTGAACCTGAATTCATTCATTCAACATGCAGTCAATCAATATGTACTGAGTACCTGGTCTGGGCAAGGCTCTATGCTGGGGTCAGGATACAGCAATGAACAAAACAGGTATCAGGGCCCCTGTTTAAAATGTGGAGATGAACACAAAAACAGACTTCAGTCAGTGAGTGTCAATGAATTCAAAGCCATGTTCTCTAGACTAGTCAAGAAACATTTGGCTAAAACAGCCAGGAAATAACTATCATTAAAATAAAGTTATTTCATACTGGCTTTCCCTCAAGCCTTATCTGTAAGACACTGTAATACAGTACATGCCAGAAGGGGAGTGAGAACACTCCACCTGAGAAATCTGTGCCATTCTTTCAGCCTGAGCACTGTTTATCTTGAAAACCTACTGCTCCTGGCCTTGCTCCAAGGCAAGCAATCCAATGATTCATTGAGGTTTTACTCTTTGGGGATCAGTTTTCAGCAGCAAGGGCAAACAGGCTGTCCCAATAAAAACATGTCTTAAGGAAAGAAAATCCCATATTTTTCTCCTAATAGAAGTCTCATAAATTTTGGAGTTAAGAAATTCCTCTATTGAAATGGCACTGCCTCTTATAAACATGATGTCTGAGATTGAAAATGCAGACCTGCTCTTCAAAACTAAAAAAATAATCCTAAATCCAGATTTGGATTCAAGCTTAAAACATAATTTTGGAGTGAACAGAGAAAGATAGCATTAATATTTCCATACTAAAGGAGACCAAGTTAAAATCAGGACAGATGATGATTCCAGCTTCACTATTCTTCCTTCAATGAGAATTTTCACAACCCTTCTCTGTCCTTATGCCCTCTGCATGCAAACTGAATTGATTGCTTACGCTATAGGGTGAGACTCAAATGAATGGGCTGCCGTAATGCAGGCTTCAGAAAATTAACTAATTGGATAGATTGAGTCTTTCTATAGCATGAAAAAACATCAGATAGAGCTTCTCACAGTAAAGAAAAAGAGAAAAAAGAGAGAAACAGTATTACCTATCATTCTAAACCTAAGAACCAGTCCAAACAATTCCATTTTATGGCAAAATGTCATCCCCTTATAAAAAATAATAAAATAAAATACTATTAGATGCGGGACACAGTACAACGATATTTTTAAGAAGCTTGATTCCCTTACATGACATAAAAATATTTTTCCTCAACTAGATGAATTAAAATATTTTAAGATTAAATTCTTTGGCATCATTTACATTCTAAAACTGAGTAAAAAAAATTAATAAAAATTTGCTGGTTATTTATTTACTGTTATAAAATATAACCTATTTACATATTAAAGATCAATATACCTGCCTTTAATCACTTGAGTTCTGAATCTATAAAGATATTTAGTTCAGACAATTCTTTAGGGATAAATATCAATCTATTTTTACTCATATTGATAATACATATTCTACTTACATGGATAGTATGTATAAAATGATCATAACTATATACATATTATGTAGTTATGAGAAATATTAAGGAAGATCAAGTAATTTGACTAAGAAAAGAGTAAGATATAAGTATCACTAACAACTTTCAAGAATTCAAAAGATTACTATACATAAAACAATGAATCCCAAGATCAGATATAAAACATCCTAGTAGGTCTCAACTCATCTCAAATGCTGTCCTAATATTCTCTAACCAACATTAGTGTATTTAACTTAAATAAAAATAAAAAGGCAGATGACAAAATGCTTTTGACAAAAAGGAAGAAAGAAAGAAAAGAAAACAAAATCTCCAAAATCAATGTAGATATTAAAATGGTCAAAAGAAAGCCAAGAATCTCAAACACACTTTGACCAGCTATCATTAATTTCTGTAGAGGACAGAACCAGAACATGGACCTGACTGAAACAGAAGCTGTTTATGAAGGTTCTCCTGACTACGAGGTTTGCTAAACTCACTAGAAGTTGGGTGTTGAGAAGGAAGGGCTTCGCTAGGCAAAGTTCAAAACCAGTATGAACTAACTTACATGTGACTCTGCTTGAAGGATGGGAAACAAGAGTCATGCAGGTTTCCTTTTAACTCTGAAAATACATAGTAATATATTTTTTAAGAGTGCACAGAATGCCTGATCATTCAGCTCCTTCAAAAATGGATATACATAGGACCTGGGAAACAAATGCATTGAATTTCACTTCTAAAATATGCTTGATACTACTACACACATTGTTTATTTAGGTTTTCCAGATACTATCTTTCCTATCATTTCATTTATATAAAAAGGGGGAAACCTGCTACCCAGACCTGAGGATTTACTTTCACCATTTCATGGCCCAATTCTGGAATAATTAAGATAATTTACTACTTTGTGTGGCTACTATATGCTCAAAGATTCTAACTCCTTTTAGTGACATTTTTAAAAGTCATGTTTAATCCAATGGGACCCTGTTCTCTTGTATTTTTGCTACCACCTCTACTATCATGGCAACTGGCTGTCTAATGTTACTCGAACTGGGTTTTGCTTGAACTGATCACACTTTAGGGATGGAGCCTAGGAAAGGTTATTGCTCACTACCTAATGTATGTTCTTAGTAACATTCACTAACATTCATACCTCCTCTGTAAACCTTGCTCCATTTTTCAACAAATAATTTATTTTGATAAAATATAGAAAACTGTCCCAGTGATTCATGTTACTCATTACTTTAATAAATTATTCAACAGAGAAATAACAAAACTCTATGAAGTATAATCTAAATTGTGCTAAAGACATCAAAATTAATGAATAGTTCGCCCTTTATTTTTATTGTTTACTCAACTGCTGTTTAATTAGAGAAATGCCATTATTCAGACTACAGATCCCTATCACTATAAAAATCCATGAGACTCTACATAAAACTATTTTTAACTTGAGACCCAGTAACTGTTCTCCTCAGCCTAACAATAATGAATATTAAATCAGTATTTCAATAAAATTGAAAGTTCGGTTGCCCAAGACAGAAACTTCAGTGGAGCCACCAATAAATATGCAAATAGTTTCCAAATTTTTCAGCATTTATTTAAATCCTTTTAGAACCACTTTGATTTTACTTTGGTGGTTATTTGAAGGCAGCTGATAGAAATTCAATTTAGTTAGATTATACATTCCAAAGAGAAGAAAATGTAGTAGCTCTGAGTTCCATTTCTGCCTGGGGCCATGAAGAGAAACAAATGATGCATGATCAAACCATTCAGTCATCATTATTCTGTGCAGACCATCTCAAAATTGCTTGGGTCATAGAACCCTTTAGAACTTCAAGGAATTAGAGCCACAGAGAAGAAGAGGATCAAATATATTAAGTTCACTTTTATACAGCTTGATTTATTAGCTCAGTCATATCAGTATGACTTTTGTCATTAAACTTAACAAACTAATTTTGTTCAGTTCACCCCATAACTTTATTTGTTGTTGTTGTTTGTTTTGTTTTGTTTTTAAATTTTTGAGATACATTTAACATACAATAAACTGCATATATTTAGAGTGTACAATTTGGTATCCCAATCTCCCAATTCATAACTTTATAATGTGAGCAAAATTACAAAGTGTAACTTAATGATAAGTGATCCCAATAACAGTAGGTCACAATCCTCATATTCATATACTTATTCATACGATTATAATCTAATCCTAACAGGATAATTAAGTTCTTCTTTCTTGAAGTTCAACAAATATTATACAGAAGAACAAGAAACTGGGAAATTCATGTGGAATATACTAAGTGAAGCGTAAATCATACATGGAAAAGTCAAATGTAGGCAGATACCTGTTTGGGGGCCATCTTTACGATGAATACAGCAGGACCAGTCCCTGTAACTCAGAAGTGTGTTGTTCAGCCACAGCACCTTCTACTGCACACCAGGCAGAACCTAAACTTTTGAGCCTCATACAATTTAACAGAAGTCAACTAGAAGCAGTTGTAACGTTCTAGGGCCTCTGGGACGAAAACAGAGGCAAAAATCAAACCAAGAAGATTTATCCAATCATGGTCTAGCTAAAATACATGTTAACAACATACAAACAACCTGTAATTCTGTAAGTAAGAATCTACCCAAGGAATGATTGCCCCCTCCAGAAGGCTTGGGTGTCACTGACTGAAAAAAAGCATAATTTCATTATTTCCCTTGTTTAGCTTTTGTTTGTTTTTCCTCTGTCATGGACGCAGCAAAAACAAATTATCTGGGGGAGCCAGTTTGGCTTGCATAGCAGCTGCACCAGTAGGACACATCATGGCACATGATGAGATTGCCAAATGTTCACTGTTTAAATACGGCCCAATTTACTAGAGTCCAAGTTATAATTAGGTTTCTTCTTTGAATTTTAAAAGGAAAAGAGTGAAGATACAAACTCTTAATACATATAATTAAGACTAGCAGCCTTAACCTAACAGGTTTTTAGAGACACTCTTACTGTCACTCTAAATACAGGTTTCCTGCTGAGAGCATAATTACAGTTTTTGTTGCACTTCATACTGTCTACCTCCTAGAGAGCATACACTGTTTGTTATTAAAAGAAGACCTTGTCATACCGTGTTCACCTCTGCATATAATGTCTCTTATTGTTGCTGCTTACCTTTTATCTACTCTTTTGGTGTGAAGATCAGGGAAAAAGGCACATGAACTAAAGACTTAGTAAATTTTAACAAGTTGGAGTTAATAGAGTGTTTTCCCCCTCTCCTTCCACCAAAGGCAGAGCTGTCTCCTCAATTCGACACACTTGCATTCTGAACCCATAGCTGCCTTTTCTTTATTAGACCTATAAGCCAGGATGGAATGAAAAGCAAACCCACAGACTCCTAACTACCTAAGCTAGGAGGGTGGGAAATTCCATTTCAAATTAAATAGCACAGTTTTAATCCATTAAACCTTTAGACTACATTTATATTTAACACCAAGGTGGTAGCCAAATCTTTTCTACTGGTTGACAGCAAGTGCTTTGAGCAGGTCTTGGGTAGCAAAGTGAATTCAGTTTCCAGAGAGAATCTATAAAACCGTAGTGCTTTAAAAAAAAAAAAAAAAAAACAAACAAACAGGAGGCATTTATTGATGCTCTGATAACTACATACTTCCAGATATTTAAATAGAACAGCAGCAAAAGGATTTTGTCTCCCACATATTTACAATCCTCAGTGTAAAGTCACTATGCAGTATTGGCAGTTTTTTAAACCTGCTTTGCATGTCTAACTAGGCTATGACATCTCATCATGTGTTGTAAGCTGCTCTGACAAGTCTGCATCAAAAAAAGACTGTTCTGTAAGGTGGGATTATTTTTCACTATCATTTTTTAATCTGTTAAAGCTATAATCTATCTAAGAACGAAACACACACTTGTTCACAAAACTCTGAGACTTGGAAAAAAATCACAAATAAGAATATCGGATCAGACAGGATTTGTTAACATTACTTTCTCTAAGGCACATTCAGCTATAATCATTCACTTGGGAGAATTAAAGTATTTCCAACGATGATCACATATAGTTAAATCTGAGTATTTTTTAATATCCTGAATCAAGAACTTGACTATGCTTTTCAACCAGTTATGTTTCCGCTCTATATGCCAGAAAGGTAAATTTCAACATTTTAGTGTATAAAATAATTTACTGGAATGGTAATGTAAATTATGAAAGACAAAGAATGGAAAAATTAGAGAGTAGCTGAAAAAAGGGAATCAGTATACATTAATATATACTGATAAGAGTTCTAAGACACAGTGATAAGTAAAAAAAAGCAAACTGCAGAATAATATGCTCAGCAAAATTTTAAAAACACTCAAACCCATGCTATTTACTCATGCACAGTTATACATACTGACATATATGTAAACGAAGGTCTGGAAGGATACACACCATATTGATAACATTGGTTACCTCTGGTATAGTGACATTAAGAGGTTAGATTCGTTTCCTATTGCCACTATAACAAAATACCACAAAAATAATGGCTTTAAAAAAAGAAGTGAATCTCAATAAAAGTTCTTAAAGAAAAAAAGAACAGAATAAAAAAAAAAAGTGAATTTATTATCCTACAATTCTAGAGGTTAGAAGTCCAAAATCAGTCTCACTGGACTAAAGTCAAGGTGTTGGAAGGGCTGGTTCCTTCTGGGGGCTCTGAGAGGAGAATCTACTTCCCTGACTTTTTCAGCTTCTACAGGCCACCTGCACGCCTGGGCTTGTGGCCCCTTCCTTGAATCAATCCAACCTCTTGCTTCTATCATCGCATCCACTACTGACTTTGATCCTCCTGCCTCCCTACCATAAGGACTCCTGTCATTACCTGGGCCCCATGTGGATAATCCAGGGTTACCTCCCCATCCCAAGATCTTCAACCAAATTCCTCTTACCATGAAAGGTGACTAACCACAGGACCAGGATCAGAACATGGACATCTCTGGGGAAGCTGTTATTCAGCCTACCACAGAGAACAAAAACGGCTTAGCTTTTTTGCATAGGGCTTATTAATTATAAGATTTACATAATTTAAAATAAAAACAAGAAACAATTTCATTTCTCATTTTTAAAAATGTTTGAGGTAGTTAGAAAAGAAGAAAAAGGTCACATCTCCTTCAGGTATTTAGTTCTTCTCTTTTTATTTTTTCTTGCCCTTCCAAATTCCTATTCTTTCCCCTTCTACACTCTTATTTCCTGGTCCTGTACCTATATTACAAGATTCCATATCCATATTACAAGGTTCATAATTACATTTCATATCTTCCCCTGAAAACATTACCCAATCTGAATGGTGGCACATTTAGGCTAAGTATAACTACAAATAGGATAAAGAATATGCCTTAACGCCTTTAAAAAATGTTAATTGAGCCCCTACTGAAAGGAAATACGCAGAAAACAAGGGATACAGATATTAAAAGCCCCACCTCTTGGAGAGTTCCCTATCTAGTGAAAAAGACAGATATGCAAACAAATACAATATCATGAGGCAGCATCACAGAAGTATGCAGAGGGGCTATGGAAACCTGACAGAGAAAGACATTAGTTCTCCTTGAAGTGCCAGGTGATGATGTGGAGGAGGAGGTGGTTGGAGAAGCATTAGTGGAGGAGGGCCTATCTGATCTGGACCCCTCTGAATGTCTCATTTTCCACCATGACCTGGGTTGTCAGGCCTCAGCTCTGCTGCAGAGTCACTCGTCCCTACAACCCTGGTCAACATGGCATGTCTGCTGATATTCAACTCACCTGCATTCCTTATCCTGCCACTCAGGGTCTCAGAAACTCAGCGTCTTAGAAACGCTTAACTCCAGCAGTCACTCTGTTTATCCACACTACCCCACTGAGTGCAGTGGGTGATAGAGGAGCCTGCCAGGGAACTAAATGCCAGATTCCTAATCAAGAAGGGGGCAAAAGCCCCCTTATATCCTTAGGCTTCCTCTTATTTATCTGGATGGTTCTAATGGTAGAGGAAAAAAATAAAAATTTGGACATCTGCCTTCCTCTACTTCTCTCTGTCTCATTCCTTCTCTCTCCCCATCTTTCCATTATAACTGCCTTCCATACTAGGCAGCAAGGATTTTGGCCAAGCTTTAATAGGCTTTAATCTTCTCCAGACTTTCAGAGAAACTGTATCATATGTCTTCTTGTCTTGGTTCTTAATATGCTAAAATTTTAGAGGACTTCTAAGGCTGGCTTTATGCCTACTGCTTTGCTAAACACATCAAGTACCAGCTCTCTCCTGCTCTGTCTGTAGTGTTAAGTTTCCTGTATCCTTCGGAGGCAGAAGGCTGTAAAGCAACATGATTTACTGGATGATGGATGACTCATGCAACCCATTCCAACTGCCTTCTAATAACATTAGGCGTTCAAAAACTAAAACCTACATTTTCCCAGACTCCCTTCTAGCTAGGGTTCCGGGTGAGATTTAGGTTCTGCCAATCGAATGCATTGGCACACACTTCGTTTCACGTTGAGCTCTATGGGGAGAGAGGTCAAGTGCAAGGCCGGTGGGAACCATGACAAAGAAAGCATGTTCTGGAGCTGGCAGTTGTTGAAGCAGCTCTCTGATTTCACAATTTGTTGATGCTAAACTATCAGAAGTAGTAACATTCTGAAGCAGGCAGCCAGGTGATGGGAGCTTCCTAAGCAAGAAGGGGTGCAGCTCCCTGAGCAGCCTGGGGCTTTCGAAATCATTCTCAGAAGCTGATTCACCCTCCCCAACAATTCTTTAAGCTATCTCCACACTTAAATGACCTGTCCTTACACTAGGTAGACTAGATTCTATTTTATGCACCTAAAAATCCTGACTAGTATGTGTGTGTGAATTGGGGGAGGAGGTTCAAATGCTTCAATTTACTATCAGAAAATATTGCCCCAATCGTGTAATTTAAGAGCCTAATGAGAGCCCAACATGTACTGGGTGACTGATATTCCACTTCTGGGTAAGGTTACAAATAAAAGATCATTCTTCAAGCACAGCATAATTCCATTTTTCCGGCTTTTTCTTCTACCTACCTCTATTCAACTCCTACAGAATTTGTACTTACGATCTCCACACAGGGCCTCCTCACCCTTAGCCTGTTTTTTGGGCAGGTGCAGGGAGGAAGGGGTTGGGAAAGAAGTCTAAGGGAATGGTTCTTAAGACCTTTATTAGGAGAGAGAGGTAGAAAGCCCTTCAGCGCTCTCCAGTCTAGTCTTTATAGGAGACGTCTGTCCATATGGCTCCTGTGACTCTTCCGCATGACTTAGAACCTTATGGGTTGAAGGGCTAAAGTGACTGGTATCCACAAACTTCCATCACTCAAAGCTGGAACTCACCTTAGAGATTATTCATTTCAAGCCCCTGTTTTGTTGATAAAGATATAGATGTCCAAGGTTATAGAACCAATGAGTGGAAAAGCCCAGATGAAAACTCATACTTGCAGGCTCTGAGCCTATTGTTATTTTTACCACACCAGCTAACGACCTGGGTGAATGAATCTAAGAAACTAGTTTTAGCCAGTGGATTGAACTCCCTAGATCTCCATCCAGCCCACTTCAGTCTTTTACAGATCCTGTCTGATCCCTGTAAGCATTTGGTTTTGTGAGTCTTGGTTTAAAAGATTCCTACATAAAATATTTCAGTGAACAAAACTCCTTTGGTTAGTCAAATCACTCATTCTCTATATTTAAATTTTGTAGTTTGATATTCCTAAAAGTACAATGCATCTAGGAAAGGGGCTTAGAACAAAGCAGAAAGGGTATAAAAATATTTTAACATAATCTTGTATCTTTATTCCAGGTTATAGTTTAAAATGTACTGAGTTTACTCTTATGGATAGATCATAACAAGAGCTCTCCAGAATTGAGAAGCTTTTCCTATTGAACCAGGCGGGCAATGTCCCCCACTGGCAGAACTTGCCTTGTTTTCCATCTGGAATAGCATCACCAGTTTTGTCATCCCCAAAGGCACTATTCTGACACATCTCATTAATTTTTACAGGGTCTTGACCCATAAGAATAAATGGTCTATGCTTCAATGTCTAAGTATGCACATAAAGAGAACAGAGTTTAACTTAAGTGCTATATATGTAATCTTGGGTCCAAGAAAAAATACATATGCTGAAAAGACATAAATTTCTTGAGGTGATTATTTATTAAGCTTCCAAGCAAATACAGTGTAGCATAAGACACTCCAAATCTATTCAGAAGAAAAGTGTAAAACACTGCCAAGCATTATTGCTAGTTTCTTAAACATAATGTCATTATTCTAGCCCCTTCATGCTAGTGTACTCCTAGTTTATTTTAACTAACCTATCTGTGGATGGGAAGCTCAAAAAGAAAGCAGTGAAACAGTTCAAAATCCTCTTTGAGAACATCAAACCCTAAAATATTCCAAAAGTCAGAATGCAATAAAGTTGGTTCTGTGGCCATAATTAAATAACTGTTCATGAGGGAAAAGTATAGCCAAACCACAATGACTCATATTAAAAACAGACACCAAAATTGAAAAAGAAAATGCATATATATACACAAATCAGATCCTAGCTCCAAAATAGTAAGCATTTTTTCCAAATAATCTATTTTAGCAAACTCTAACAATTAAGCAAATCATTCTGCACTGCAGCACCTACACTCTCCTAGAATTTTACTTTACTCTAGAAGTCAAGAGAAAAGTGAAATAATAAAAGTTAAAATTTATTGAGCTTTTGCTAAATGCTAAGTGCTTTATCTGAGTTATCTAATTTAATCCTCATAAGAACTATTGTCATAACCATTTTGCTAATGATGGAAAAAAGGCTTGGGATATTTAAGTAAACTCTCCAAGTCCATTCAGATAGTAAACCACGGATCCAGTCTTTCTTCTCCTGAGCCCATGCTCAGAATCACTATCCTTGACTGCCATCATTGGCAGCAGCTTCGTTCTACAGGATTCTTTTAGCACAACAGCTATTTTAAGAAACATTCTAGTTTGAGGATTATAAGATCTACCAGAAAAGACCTAATGAAGCTTTGAGTATTTCTGTGTAGATAAACTTCCATTGGGCATGCAACGTTCTTACTGTTTGCCTTTGTTGAAAAAGGCATATAATAAGAGGCCTGCAGGAGCAGAAGATGCTAGAAGAAGAGCTATAGGAAGCCAGGACATTGCTCATATACCCAACATATTATTTATGAACCTCCAGAAATATAGAGTAATTTAGAAAGAGAAAGCAGGTATTCTTTTCTCCTAAAATTGTATTGAAATGATCCATTTTTACATTTTACTTTAAAATAATGGACTAATAATCATCAGCAAACATAGAGTGTATTGCAGTCTAGCTAGACCGTTCCTCCTATGGGTGAAATTGACATAAAACAGGCCAAAAGTCACAAAAGCATGTTGAATTATAAAACAACTACCCCCATATCAACTGGTACGTCAGTAGAATAAACATACAACCACCACATTAGTCTTCTTCAGCTTGAGAAGACAGAAAGCTGGACGTGAAGTAAAGAAGTGGTGGTGAGGATTAAACAATGGCCTTGTCAGAGCCACCAGCCCTTCATAAAGCTTCATAAAGTTCATGGCATCACCAGCCTGAAAGCTACCCCAGTGCAAGAAACTGGTCTCACCAGAAATTAACTGGAAAGGCAACTGTAGGAAGATCAGAATCCTTTTCTGAATTTCTCCCATTGATTCCTAATACAGAGATTCCCATCATTAAAAGGGATAAAACACAGTAAAAATAAAGTCTCTAACTCAATTCTGCTTCAAATGATAATTAACTCACAGGATTAGTCTGTCAGTTGAGTATAATTAAGTATCCACTCTAATGAGAAGTAACATGGTGTCAGAAAGGAAAGAATGTGGACTGCAGAATAAAAGCTGAGTTCAAATCCTGAAGCCACTACTAGGTAAATTTATTTAAGTAATAAAGTCTCTGAGTCTCAGTCTGTGTACCTACAAAATGGTAAGAATTTCACAGAGGTTGTGAAAGACTAAATGAGAAAATGTATGTAAAAAATGGAGTTTAGTCCAAGGGACACACTAGATTCCTCCGTAAACACAAGCTCATATTATTCACTGGTATCAAGTGTGCAGCAGGATGCTGGCAGGGTGGCGGAGTTAATAAATGAATAAGACATGGTCCTTACCCTTAAAGAGCTTACCACATAGATTAAGAAACAAAACAGCTAAGAGAAAATAACTATCGATGAGCACAGCATAATCTGGAACAGAATCTGGAATGGCTGCGAGGCAGAACAGCTTGAAGAGGATTCATGATGGATGCATATGTTGACTGGGCCCAGAAGGCTGAGGAAGATCAAGGATGTGAGAACCTAACACTCCACTCTTTTTTTTTTTTTAATTTTCTAATTTATTTATTTACTTTTTATTTATTGGCTGTGTTGGGTCTTCATTACTGTGCCTGGGCTTTCTCTAGTAGCGGCGAACAGGGGCCACTCTTCATTGTGGTGCACAGGCTTCTCATTGTGGTAGCTTCTCTTATTGTGGAGCAAGGGCTTTAGGTGCATGGGCTTCAGTAGTTGCAGCACGTGGGCTCATTAGCTGTGGCTCACGGGCTCTAGAGCGCAGGCTCAGTAGTTGTGACACACGGGCTTAGCTGCTCCGCGGCATATGGGATCTTCCCGGACCAAGGATCAAACCCGTGTCCCCTGCATTGGCAGGGGGATTCTTAACCACTGTGCTACCAGGGAAGCCCCTCCACTCTCATTTTTAAACAAACTTTAAGAGGCAATGGTGACTCCACCTTCAAATCGAAAGACTCAATAAATAAAGGAACAATGTTTGACACAATGGAATTCTACACATTGTTCCAAACTTTTGCTATTCAAAGTATGGTTCATAGACCAATTGCATGGCATTTCAGAGTTTTCTAGATATGCAGAATCTGGGATCCCACCTCAGACCTACTAAACCAAAATTTATATTTTAACAAGACCCTGGGGTGATTTGTGTGTACATTAAAGTTTAAGAAACACAGCTGTAAACCATAAGTAGATCTCCAAAACAATGAGGCTTATACGTTTTACATTTAGAAAAACACCAGGATTTTAAGCTACTTTTGAGATGATAAATATCATTCTGGAATGTCCTCGTTTATAAGACGGAGATGGTAATACTTGCTCCTCAGGACTGTTATAAGGGTTAAAATTAACATATATAAAACCTATACTTTCTGATCCCACAAGGGAAAAACCGTTTTTTCATCTCTATACCCTTTGCCGTTAGCGTAACTGTTCTGTACATATTCCATAACAATGTGTTAAATAAATGAATTAATAAACGGGTCAAGAGGCTTTCAGATACTATCAAGTACACTTTGAAATGGATGACTATGGGACCGTGGGTTAGGTCTGCAGACAAAGTATGCTGAAACAGGGGGGCACTTTTCAGATTAAAATGTGCATACTCATTTTGTTCCAAGATCTTTTCACTGGTAAAGAATTAAGAATGGTAATACAATGGTGGAACTTAAGTTACAACGTGTATTTGTCATAGGAAATTAGATTTATCATTCATAATGACCTCACTAACCTTGCGTTAATTTAATCCAGTACCAAATGTACTGTGGAGATTCTGTTATTAGTTACAACACTAGTTTTCTCTTGACAGACTCAAATTATATAATGAGTTAATAAGTTCATCTAAAGATTCAAAGCCCCATTCTTCCATACCCTCAAGAAGCATACAGTCTAGTGAGGTTAGAGACATACGTAATTAGCAACTAGAATGAAGAAAATGACTTAAGGCAGGAAATTCTAAAGCATGATGGTAGCAGTAACAAAGGAGCTGTCCCAGGCTGCTGAAAGGCTTCAGAGAAAAGAGGCTGAGCTATGACCTGAAGGATGAGCAGTGTGGCAAGTGGACTAATGGGGGTAAGGTACCACATAGAAGAGGAGAGAATGCAGCCTGTTCAGGGAGTCACCAACTAGCTCAGTATTTCTGGAGTGTAAAGAGGGGAGAGTAGCAGGAATAAAAGAGAAGAAGACAGGGACAATATCATAATGGCTTTTCATGCCACAAACAAATTTTACTTTTGAGTCATTAAAAGAATTTGAGTAGGGAAACTAATATGATCACACTTTCATTTGGGATTGGCCAATTTGGCAGAAGTGAATCTGATGGACTGGGGGAGAGAAGAGGAAGGGGCACACAGAATGAGACTAGAGATTAGCAGACAATTATAGAAATTAATGCATTTGCTGATATAGTGGCTTGAACTGAGTCAGTGATCGTCAGAATGGAGAAA
Source organism: Hippopotamus amphibius kiboko (assembly GCF_030028045.1). Taxonomy (NCBI): domain Eukaryota; kingdom Metazoa; phylum Chordata; class Mammalia; order Artiodactyla; family Hippopotamidae; genus Hippopotamus; species Hippopotamus amphibius. The sequence continues at coordinate 66,719,370 of NC_080193.1, read as the reverse complement.
AGAAGATGAAACAAATATTGAAGTATATTTAATTGAATTTGGAAACTGACTGAATCTGATGATTTTGTAACCGTCAAGAGAAGTGAATTCATTTTTAGTTTTAGCATGTATACTCAGTGTCTTGTAACAAATAAATGCTGTAATATGAAACTGGCAGGTTTAAACTTAGGTATAAGGTTGGATAGTGATGCCATCCACTAAGATAAGGAATATAGGATGAAAAATGACATTTGTACAGTTGAGGGCATGTTAATCTTGAATTGCCAGAGGCTCATCTAATAGTGCCTGATTTCCTTTCAAACTGAGAGTCAATTGTAATTGTAAGTCAAGTCCTAGTCAAAGCAAATTGGGACTTTGTTGTCCAACATGAGCTCCCCAAGAATAAACTGTTGTGGAAATCACAAGATCACAGATAATAATGGTATAATCTCCCCTCCCAGGTTTGTGGGAGACCAGCAGAAACAAAGGCTGGTCCAACCTGGGCTTTCAAGGCAGACATAGCTACGGGATTGTGCAGGGCTGGCCCAGATCTATAGGTGTGTTATAAGAGAATATATTGATGTCTGAATCCAGATACGGGCAGTTGTGATGGGAATCCAGGGAAGAGATTAAAAAGCAACACCAAAAAAAAAGCAGAGATCAAGTAACAGAAAGGCAAGAAAAATATAAAGGAATATTCTGAGTTTTGGAGGCAAATTCCTTCATCCCTCGCCATTTATGCTTTTTCAGTCTCTAATGGTGGGGCCCTGCCTGATGCAGTGATTCTCCAAATTGGCTACCCACTGGATCAACCTTGAGAGCTTTTCAAAAATACTGATCCTATCTTCACATTCAAAACTTATATTTAGTTGGTCTCAAGTGGGAAAATACCACCCTAGTACAATACAACCCTAGTAGATTCTCAACCCTGGTTGCACATTAGAACTTCCGGAACTTTAGAAAAAGACCATGCCTAGGTTCCATTTCTTAAACATTCTGATTAATTAATCTGACATGAGGTGTCTTTAAAACCTCTCAGGTGATTCTAACATGAATCCAGAGTTCAAAACCACTGCCAATTCTCCAAAGCAGAGAGGTTCTAAATTTTCCCCACTTTTTTTGAAAGGACTTCCCACAAATCCACCCTTAACTAACTATAACCATGTCTTTTATCTAACTTAGAGTATGGAAATCTGATATAGTCTCCACCATCTTTTCTCTTCTTCTTCCTCTCTTCCATCCCTTGGGTTTTGATCAAGAATTGTCTATCATCTTAATCTCACCACCATCCTCATTTGATTACTGAGGATAAAGATAATAAAACTATCTCCCCTTCTCTAGTGGACCTTTTCTTTCAGATCACAACCATGTGAAGTCTCTCTTACTTTAAAAATAAAAATGAAAAATAAACAACATCCCCAAAACTTTAAGTCTTGAAACCTCTCTTCATTGCTTTCCTTCCCTTCAAAGTCAAACTTCTTTGATAATAAGGTCTCCTAGGATCAGGATTGGTGTAGTGATTCCTGATCATCTCTAAAAACTAGAAAAGTGGGAAAATCTGAAGAGAAATACTCTGCTCCAGAAACTCTACTCAGGCCCCAGAATAAGAGCTCAAACGTGTCCAAAAGTACTGAGGAACAAGTAAATCTCTGGGTAGAGAATGAAGAGAGTAAAAGTAACTTTATCTTTTATCTCCCCCTTTGAAAACTGAGTGAGAAAGCTAAAAGGAACCATAAGAAGAATAAAGAGAGTGGCTTAGTTGACTCTACTTTAGTGTAAGGGAAGAATTCCTTGAGGCTCCTGCATGGTCCAATCCAGTTTACCAGAATAAAGGAGCAGATAGACTTGGCTAAGCAGCAAGATTTGGGCATCTGCCTAGAGCACATCTGAGCATACTACCTTGAAATCAAATGATTCCAATGGTTATTTTCAAGATTTAGATATGTGAGGCCTTGTACATCTAAGTTTTCAAGTAACAACTACCATGACTTCTTGAAGGCCAGCATAATTCTTTGCTTATTAATCGCTCAGCAATCATTTGCTGAAATGAAATTTTTTGGCCTAAGGTTACTTGATATGCCATAGTTAGTAAAACCTGCCTTAAAACTCTGTGGAAGAATAAATGAAAATGCCCTTTGAAAAACTGAATACTGCATAAATGCAAGATACTCCTACCATTAACTGGTATATGATACTATAACAACCCTACTGTACTTCCCACCAGGCAGTCTACTTGTCAATTCACCAAGCTTCATTAAGAACTAACAGATGGGCAATGTAAAAAAATTGACATTTGGAAGATCTTGATCTTTGCCCTTTGGCATCCTGCCCTCAGGCCCATGGCGTGGCCCTTAAATCCACCTCCCCAAGAGACTACAGGAAATGCTTGTGTGGTCAAACTGGTTCTGCCATTGGTCTCATTCCAACCAAAGCTCATTAGTTTTACTTTTCCCTTTAGATTTGTGGGTTAGAGTTTTATTTGTTGCATAATAGAAGGCACTAGCAGCTTGTATTTTTCTTTACCCCTTGGCAATGGATCAGCAACGTATCCACTACATTTTCTTTATTAAGTGGTGGTTCACTGTATGTCCTTAGACTTGGTTGTCATTCTAAACATTCATTAATTACTCTAATTATAACAACATACTAGCTAAGATAAAATAAAAATAAACTAACACTCTAGCTTCAACTCTACAAGTCTAGACCTGCACTATTCCAATATGGTAGCCTCTAGACACATATGGTAATTGAGCACTTGAAATATGACTAGCTGAATTTGAGATGTGTGATAAGTATAAAATGCATACCAGATTTCAAAGATTTAGTACAAAAGGAGAATTTTTTGGATCTCAATAATTTTTTTTAATTGATTATGTGTTGAAATGGTAATATTTTATTATATTGAGTAAATTAAAATATATTCTTAAAATTAATGCCAACTGTTTCCTTTTATTTTTTAGTGTGATGACCAGAAAATTTTAAATTATATATGTGGGGGGTGCATAGTCAGGATGGCGGTGTGTGAAGACACTGAGATCGGGTCTCCCCACAAATAGATCAGTTGCCGGAGGCCGGCGGGGGTACCTGAGGCCCAAGCAGACTGCAGGAACCCCAGAGCAACGGGTAGGACCTGGGGGAAGTCAGGGGGGCGGGGAAGGGGAAGCCAGATGGGACCGGCACCCCTGGGGGGGTGGCTGGGTGAGAGGGGAAGTTCCCGCCTGGAGGGACCGTTGGGGGCCGGGGAGATCAGGAAACCACAACTGGGTTTCTCCCGCCCAGACGCGTTGCTCCTGGGGACAATGGAGCATGTCAGGGGAAGAGGAAGAGAGGCAGACTGGTGGTGGGACGTTCCAGGAGCAGAGGACCAGGGGAGGTACAGAGGACCTTGCCCCTGCCCACTTGGGCCCCATGGGCCTGCTGGGCTCCCGAGTCTGGTCCCTCGGTCTCTCCAGCTAAGTGGGTCATACAGGCATGGGAGGGAGGGAGGAGAGGAGAAGAGAAAGAGAGGCAGACAGAGGTGGGGGGGACCTTGCAGGACCAGAGGATCGGGGGAACGCTGCGGGAAATCTCCCTACCCACTTGGCACTAGGAGGCCTGTTGTGCCCCCAGGCCTGGTCTTCGGTCCTCCAGGGGCCCCTCTAGGTCTCACTGGTAGAGGGGTGTAGAAGGAAAGCAGGGGAGAAGAAGAGAGGTGAGCAGGGGAGCAGACCTTCTGGGATTGGAGGATCAAGGGAAGTGGAGAAGATATTTCCCCTGCCAACTAGCTTTGGAAAGCCTGCTAGGCTCACGGACCTGGTCATTCATACTCCAGGGCCCCCTCCAGCTGCTTGGGACCTAGGAGAGTGGGGGGCAGAGGAGAGGAAGAGAGGCAGACAGGGACCCTACAAGACTGGGAGATCTGGGGAAGTGCCGCAGGCATTACCCTAGCCCAGTTGGTCCTGGGAAGCCTGTTGGGCGTCAGAGTCTGGTCTCCTGCCTTCCAGTGCCCCCTGCAGCTGTGAGGGTCCTAGGGGAATAGGATAGAGGGGGTGAGGAAGAAGAGAAGCCAAGGGGGAGGGACCCTCCGAGACTGGAGGACTAGGGGAGGTGCCTAGCATTTCTCCCACCAACTCGGGCCCAGGGAGCCCACTGGGTACCTTGACCTGATCCTTTGCCCCCAGGACCAGAGGCATTCCTGGGCCCCTCTGCCTCATTGGGCCTAAGCCCCATTCCCCACCACCCCCAGGGCCTTTTCTAAGTGTAGGCCCTGCCCATTGCCTAACTTCCCCCCCCTCCCCCACCCTTGCCCTTGTCTAAGCCCCGCCCCCACAGCCAAGGCCTTTTCTGGCTTTTTTTTTCTTTTTCTTTTTTTTTCATCCCATCTCCTCACTTAGGCTATTGCAGTTGTTTTACCTTCCAGTTGTTGCTCCATCTTTTTTTTTTTAATTTTTTGTAACACAACTGTTAGTTTCCTATTATCATATTTTTTATCTTGCTATTGTTCTGCTATTCTCCTACTTTTTTATTTTTTTTAATTTTTTTCATTTTCTGCTCCACATGGCTTGTGGGATCTTGATTCACAAACCCAGGGTCAGGCCTGAGCTCTTGAGGGGGGAGCTCTGAGTCCAAAACATTGGACTAACAGGGAAACCCAGTTCCTAGGGAATATTCATCAGAGTAAGGTCTCCCAGAGGTTCTCACCTCAACACCAAGACCCAGCTATACTCAACAGCCTACAAATTCCAGTTCTTGAAACCTCAGGCCAAACACCCAGTGGGACAGGAACACAATCGCACACATCCAAAGCAGGGGTAAATGAGACAACAAAAAATATGTCACAGATGAAGGAACAAGGTAAAAATACACAAGACCAAATAAATAAAGAGGAAATAGGAAAATTGCCCAAAAAAGAATTCAGAGTAATGTTAGTAAAGATGATCTAAAATCTCGATAACAAAATAAAGAAAATACAAGAAACAGTTAACAAGGATTCAGGAGAACTAAAGAAAAAACAAACAGTAATAGATAACAAAATAACCGAAATTAAAAATACTCCAGATGCTATAAACAGCAGAATAACTGAGGCAGAAGAACGAATAAGTGAGTTGGAAGAAAGAATGGGGGAAATAACTGCCACAGAGCAGGAAAAAGAAAAAAGAATAAAAAGAATGGAAGACAGGCTCAGAGACATTGGTGACAACATTAAGAGCACCAACATTCGAATCACAGGCATCCCAGAAGAAGAAGAAGAAAAGAAAGGGTCTGAGAAAATATTTGGAGAGGTTATACTGGAAAACTTCCCCAACATGGGAAAGGAAATAATTAACCAAGTCCAAGAAGCACAGAGAGTCCCATACAGAATAAATCCAAGGAGAAATACTCCAAGGCACATATTAATCTAACTAACGAAAACTAAAGACAAAGAAAAAATACTAAAAGCAGCAAGAGAAAACCAACAAATAACATATAAGGGAAAACCCATAAGGATAACAGCTGATCTTTCTGCAGAAACTCTGCAGGCCAGAAGGGAGTGGCAGGATATACTGAAAGTCCTGAGAGAGAAAAACCTACAGCCAAGAATACTCTACCCAGCAAGAGTCTCATTCAGATTTGACAGAGAAATCAAAAGCTTTACACACAAGCAAAAGCTAAGAGAATTCAGCACCACCAAACCAGCCTTACAACAAGTGCTAAAGGAACTTCTCTAAGCAGGAAACACAAGAGAAGGAAAACACCTACAAAAACAAACCCAAAACCATTAAGACAATGGTAATCGGAACACACATGTCAATAATCACCTTAAATGTAAATGGATTAAATGTTCCAACCAAAAGACACAGATTGGCTGAATGGATACAAAAACAAGACCCTTCTATATGCTGCCTACAAGAAACCCACTTCAGACCAAGGGACACATATAGACTGAAAGTAAGGGGATGGAAAAAGATATTCCATGCAAATGGAAATCAAAAGAAAGCTGGAGTAGCAATACTCATATCAGACAAATTAGACCTTAAAGTAAACACTATTAAAAAAGACAAGTAGGGACACTACATAATGATCAAGGGATAAATCCAAGAAGAATATATAACAGTTGTAAATATCTATGCCCCCAACATAGGAGCACCTCAATACATAAGGCAAATGCTAACAGCTATAAAAGGGGACATCGACAGTAACACCATAATAGTAGGAGACTTTAATGCCCCACTTACACCAATGGACAGACCATCCAAACAGAAAATAAATCACACACAAACTTTAAATGACACATTAGACCATCTCAACTTAATTGATATTTATGGGACATTTCATCCAAAAACGACAGAATACACTTTCTTCTCAAGTGCACACGGAACTTTCTCCAGGATAGATCACATCTTGGGTCACAAATCAAGCCTCGGTAAATTTAAGAAAATTGAAATTGTATCAAGCATCTTCTCTGACCACAACGCCATGAGACTAGATATCAATTACAGGAAAAAGACTGTAAAAAATACAAACACAAGGAGACTAAACAATACGCTATTAAACAACCAAGAAATCACTAAAGAAATCAAAGAGGAAAACAAAAAATACTTAGAAACAAATGACAATGAAAACACAACGACCCAAAACCTATGGGATGCAGCAAAAGCAGTTCTAAGAGGGACGTTTACAGCTATACAGTCCTACTTCAAGAAACAAGAAAAGTATCGAATAAACAACCTAACCTTACACCTAAAACAATTAGAGAAAGAATAACAACGAAACCCCAAGGTGAGCAGAAGGAAAGAAGTCATAAAGATCAGATCAGAAATAAATGAAAAAGAAATGAAAGAAGCAACAAGCAAAAATCAATGAAACTGAAAGCTGGTTCTTTGAGAAGATAAACAAAATTGATAAACCATTAGCCAAATCTATCAGGAAAAAACGGGAGAAGATGCAAATCAACAGATTTAGAAAAGAAAAAGGAGAAGTAACAACTTACACCGCAGAAATACAAAAGATCATGAGAGACTACTGCAAACAACTATATGCCAATAAATTGGATAACCTGGAAGAACTGGATACATTCTTAGAAAAGTACAATGCCCCAAGACTGAACCAGGAAGAAAGAGAAAATATGAACAGACCAATCACAAGTATGGAAATTGAGGCAGTGATTAAAAATCTCCCAACTCACAAAAGCCCAGGGCCAGATGGCTTCACAGGAGAATTCTATCAAACATTTCAAGAAGAGCTATCACCTATCCTTCTCAAACTCTTCCAAAATATTGCAGAAGGAGGAACACTTCCAAACTCATTCTGTGAGGCCACCATCACCCTGATACCAAAACCAGCCAAAGATGTCACAAAAAAAGAAAATGACAGGCCAATATCACTGATGAATTTAGATGCAAAAATCCTCAACAAAATACTAGCTAACAGAATCCAACAGCACATTAAAAAGATCATACACCATGATCAAGTGGGGTTTATCCCTGGAATGCAAGGATGCTTCAATACACGCAAATCAATTAATGTGATACACCATATTAACAAATTGAAGGATAAAAACCACATAATCATCTCAATAGATGCAGAAAAAGCTTTTGACAAAATTCAACACCCATTTATGATAAAAACTCTCCAGAAAATGGGCAGAGAAGGAAACTACCTCAACATAGTAAAAGCCATATATGACAAACCAACAGCCAACACCTTTCTAAATGGTGAAAAACTGAAAGCATTCCCTCTAAGAACAGGAACAAGACAAGGGTGTCCACTCACACCATTATTATTCAACATAGTTTCAGAAGTTTTAGCCACAGCAATCAGAGAACAAAATGAAATAAAAGGAATCCAAACTGGAAAAGAAGAAGTAAAACTGTCACTCTTTGCAGATGACATGATATTCTACATAGAAAATCCTAAAGACTCTACCAGAAAACTGCTAGCACTAATCAATGAATTTAGTAAAGTAGCAGGATATAAAATTAATGCACAGAAATCTCTTGCATTCCTATACACGAACAATGAAAGAGCAGAAAGAGAAATTAAGGAAACTTTCCCATTTACCATTGCAACAAAAAGAATAAAATATCTAGGAATAAACCTAACCAAGGAGGCAAAAGACCTTTATGCAGAAAACTATAAGACACTGATGAAAGAAATCAAAGATGATACAAACAGATGGAGGGACATACCATGTTCCTGGATTGGAAGAATCAACATTGTGAAAATGACTATCTTATCCAAAGCAGTTTACAGATTCAACGCAATCCCTATCAAATTACCAACAGCATTTTTCACAGAACTAGAACAAGAAATCTCATGATTTGTATGGAAATGCAAAAGACCCCAAACAGCCAAAGCAATCTTGAGAAGGAAAAATGGAGTTGGTGGAATTAGGCTTCCTGACGTCGAACTATACTACAAGGCCACAGTGATCAAGACAGTATGGTACTGGCACAAAAATAGAAAGGAAGATCAATGGAACAGAATAGAGAACTCAGAGGTAAACCCACACACATATGGGCACCTTATCTTTGACGAAGGAGGCAAGAATATACAATGGAAAAAAGACAGCCTCTTCAATAAGTGGTGCTGAGAAAATTGGACAGCTACATGTAAAAGAATGAAATTAGAACACTTCCTAACACCATACACAAAAATAAACTCAAAATGGATTAAAGACCTACATGTAAGACCAGAAACTATAAAACTCTTAGAGGAAAACATAGGTAGAACACTCTATGACATACATCAAAGCAAGATCCTTTTTGATCCACCTCCTAGAATAAAGGAAATAAAATCAAGAATAAACAAATAGGACCTCATGAAACTTAAAAGCTTTTGCACAGCAAAAGAAACCATAAACAAGACAAGAAGACAACCCTCAGAATGGGAGAAAATACTTGCCAATGGAGCAACTAAGAAAGGATTAATCTCTAAAACATATAAGCAGCTCATGCAGCTTAATACCAAAAAAGCAAATAACCCAATCCACAAATGGGTGGAAGGCCTAAACAGACATTTCTCCAAAGAAGACATGCACATGGCTAACAAACACATGAAAAGATGCTCAACATTACTAATCATTAGAGAAGTGCAAGTCAAAGCCACAATGAGGTATCACCTCACACTGGTCAGAATGGCCATTATCCAAAAATCTAGAAACAATAAATGTTGGAGAGGGTGTGGAGAAAAGGGAATCCTCCCACACTATTGGTGGGAATGTAAGTTGATACAACAACTATGGAAAACAGTTTGGAGGTTCCTTAAAAAACTAAAAATGGAACTACCCTATGACCCAGTAATCCCACTACTGGGCATACACCCAGAGAAAACCATAAACCAAAAAGAAACATGTACCATAATGTTCATTGCAGCACTATTTACAATAGCCAGGACATGGAAGCAACCTAAATGCCCATCAACAGATGAATGGATAAAGAAGATGTGGCACATATATACAATGGAATATTACTCAGCCAGAAAAAAGGAATGAAATTGAACCACATGTAATGAGGTGGATAGACCTAGAGACTGTCATACAGAGCGAAGTAAGCCAGAAAGAGAAAAACAAATACCGTATGCTAACTCATATATATGGAATCTGAAGAAATGGTACTGATGAACCCAATGACAGGGCAAGAGTGGAGATGCAGATGTAGAGAATGGACTTGAGGACACGAGGCTGGGGTGGGGGGCGAAGGGGAAGCTGGGATGAAGTGAGAGAGTAGCACAGACACAGATACACTACCAAATGTAAAATAGCTAGTGGGAAGTTGCTGTATAACAAAGGGAGATGAACTCGATGATGGGTGATGCTTTAGAGGGCCAGGACAGGGAGGGTGGGTGGGAGTCGCGGGAGGGAGGGGATATGAGAATATATGTATAAATACAGCTGATTCACCTTGGTGTACCTCAGAAACTGGTACAAGAGTGTAAAACAAATATATTCCAATAAAGAGTTTAAAAAGAGGTATATATGTGGTTTACTTCTATTGGACAGCTTTGATCTAGATGCTCAGAGTATTTCTAGACATTTTCATTCTCAGTGATCCTGAATTGTCTTATTAATTTAATTAACTTCAATTCACTCTTTCTTACAGGCTTGTTTAAAATTGTTTATTACCTTACTCTAGAGTTGACAAGAATATAAAAGGTAAATTAAATAAAGCTAATTAATGACCATTAATCATGTTTAAATGGCACTGACCCTGACCTTCTAAGAGCTTGGGAAGTCCTTTAAGCACCTGCATTAATAGCTTTGTGTCATGCCAAGTGATACCAAGTGCTGAACCAGAAATATTCTAATGCTGTTCTTGCCTAGAGGTGACCTCCTCGACCTGGAGCTCCACTGAGCATTATAAACAGGAGTGACACATACTAGCCCATGCACTGATATATGTGTTGTGCAAGTGTCACAGCACTTTTTTCCAAAATAGCATCTTGAAATATAACAAATCAGAAAAGTAGATTTGTTCCTAGTACTTGTGATTTATTCTCAAATTCAGCTTTCAATGTATATGTGCTGTAATGTATGCATGATGTATGACCACCTATTCAGACATCAGAAGTATTTCAAAAATGGGTGACCAGTGTATGTGTGGCCTATAAAATTTACTTTTTCTTAAGGAAACTAAGAGATATAATAAGAGATGAAAAGGCCTAGCATTAAAAAAAAGTTCACCAACCACCACTCGGTGCCACTAGTTTCACCTTGAATAGAAAAGCAAAAATCATAGGAAAACAGCTCAACAGTGAGAAAATAGCAACGTCCTTCTGATAAGAAATATGCAGCAAGAGCTTTACTAAATATCACTGAGTCCAAAGGAAGTATGGGAGCCATTTGTGCAAAAGAAATAGAATGCTGTAAAATAACAGCACGTGAAAGCGGGGGAGAGGGGAGGAGAGTTAATAAAGGCTAAAATAGAATAGCTGCATTAAGAAAATTGTTCTGTATAATTTTCCTACCCTTCACTAAGGAAGTGTACTCTATAGCTGTGACAGAATGTTCAAAAAGGGAGAAAATTATTTTTCCCAACACAACAGCTTCTAACAACAAGTGATCATTTGATGGATTTAGCAATGCAAAGATAGTGAACTTAGAATTACTTAATCTTTAAAGATACCCATGTTAAAAAAAAAAACTCACAGAGAAGGAAATGAAAAGATAACTAAAGGCTGCTCAACATTTAGGTACAGAAACATTTAGTATTATTCTTACTTCATTTTTAAGCTTCCCATTTTTCAGATGGACAAATCAAAGCACTGAATTTAGTTGACTCACCAAAATTAAAAATAGCCTGTGGAAGTAAATTAATTTCCAATTAACTTTTTAAAATGAATTTCTTAGGCATTTCCTTCTCCCCACATCCTGATTGTAAAACCGCTGTTCTTAGGACAATATGAATGGTTTACTATAAATGTAAGAGATCTAACATGAAGGAAACAATAGAGAGTTCATTATATAGAGAGTCCTTGAATCAAGTTCAACTTTTAAGACATTGTTCCACAAAATCATGCTAAACTCTTCCTGCAAACTGACTATTAAATAATACTGATACATCCCTTAGAACACTTTATAAAATGATACAATCATACACTTTTTAAAAATCAAAAGGGATATATCATAGACATTTCCTTCTTAGTACTTTTTTTTTAATCTACATACTTCACTACACTATGAATGTACCATAGTTTTCTCAACCACCACCATATCAGTGGTTATTTATTTAGGTTATATACAATTTTTCATTATTACAAACAATACTACAGCACTATTCCTTGGCTTATATTGTGCAACTTATGTAAGGATTTCAGATGAATAAATTCCTAGAGGTGGGATTTCTAAGTAGGAGATTATTACACTTTGGGGGCTTTTTGCAGAAATTGCAAAAATCACTTTCTAAATCACTTGGGTCTATTAACATTCCCACCAGAAATAAATGAGAGGGCCTGTTTTCCCATACCCTCACCAACACACCTGATAGGAGAGGAAGAACGTATCTCAATTTTGACTCTATTTGGATTTTTTTACCAAATCAAGGTTGAGAGCTTTTTTTTTCCTTTTAAGTTTATCTTTTATTCTCCACCCTCTTGTTTAAGTGGTCTTTCCTGATGCCATCTGTTAAAAAAGAGAATAATAATAATAAATGTTCTCTGTCTCGAGAGTTATAGGGTATATTTGAAAACATTCATCTGATTCTAGGAATTGAGAAATATAATTCAGTGCTGAATACACTATGAATTCCTGCATTTTTCTAACATCTTTGGTTTAGCCTTTCATCAAAGCAGAATTCAGTCTTATTCTATATAATGTTCCCTTGGAATAAGAAACATTTTAATTTGGCCTGTATTCAGCAAAAATTCAAAACTTTCAATATTATCCAATTTAAAATTTTCAACTCACTATTTATATGATTTTCTTTTCAAACAATTTCTGTCTTTCATGAACATAGACTCAAACCCAAAGAGAGATTAGTTTCGTAAATTTATACTTCAAAGGGAGACAAACAAAAAACAAGAGAAGTGCTTCAAGATTGCCATGGAAATTGACATTCCTACCGTGCATCTTAAGGACAACATGTGAGAGCTTTAGTAAAGCCTCTGAAGTTTTAAAATGCATCAAATTAAAAACCACATCCATTAAAAAAAAAAATTTTCTGACATTAATTCTGTCAACATCTCTCGGGGGGGAAGAAGATGGCTTTTTTTAAGATATAAACACAGTTGGGGATAAAGATATTTTCTTTATACAGACTATCTAAAATCTCACTGTTGGATATTAATGTTAAGATAAAAGTAAAAGCAGATTTGTACCAGTGGACATAACAGGGGAGCAAGCTACAAAGAGAAATTTTTCAGATTGCAAGAAACTGTAGTGCTTACAGAATATCAAGTGTTGAGGATTTGAAGGCAACTTTAAAAGATAGCTAGTTTAACCACTTATCCATCTAATGTTTAAATCTTCTCCATGGGAGACTGGTCAAATGCTCATTCACTCTATGTTTAAATACATGCATAGGGAATGTGTTACCTACTGGCGCAGCCCATCTAACCTCTCGGCAGCCAGGATGGTTAGTAAATCCTCTTTGGTATGTCCTGTTGAAATTCATTTTCTTATACTTAATATTTAATGAGCCTACTTACACAATGGCATTACATGGGGACTCTTGGTTGGCTAATTCTACATCCATTCCCAACCCTGTCTTCATTGCACCTTCTACCATACAGGTGAAAAAACTAAGTACTTGCTTTTCCTGGTCTCCATTGCAGCTAAAGGTTGCCAACAGAACTCAGTTATAGCTAATGAGACATGAGGAGAGTTTACATGGGGGTTCTGGAAACACTTTTTTCATCCATTCCTTCTTCTTTCTGCCCTGACCATAAACTTGATAAGCCACAATTGCTACTTGCAACCAGGAATCACAGACACTTGCCCTCACATTCTTGTACCACTGAATACTAGCAGCCACCTACCTTATATCCTGAGGGATTTTAACTCAGGGTTTCTGATGTTTGCACCTGAAGATAACCCTATTTAGCACACATACCATATGGTCACACTGAAAGGTCATATACTTATTCCTCTTGACAACAGCCTGTGTATTAACAGAGAGAAAATATTCTAATTAACTGGTTCAGCCAGCCAGACTGGATATACTCTCACCTTCAATTGTCAACCATCTAGAATGTATTATAATATTACAATAATTTAAAACTATTAGTTAGAGTACAGCCAAAAGTAAGAGAACTTAGTAAACTGAAGTAAGAGACCTTTGAATTCTGATGCAAGACCACTGTAAGTAATTGATTCATTGTTCTTGGTCAATTCCTTCTCTTTTCTATCTACTCTTTCTATTGCTATCTTACCTCACCTCCAAGTTCACATTAAATTAAGATTTCTAAGCCCTGGAAAAGCCTGATATAATGATCCAATTTGTTTTCTTTTCTTTTTTTTTCAAGTCTATCAGGAATGTCAGTTTTCCGCAAATTACTTGCAGCCATAGCTTAATCTCAAAAGGAACACTGAATTTCAGCTTTCCCAGGATCATCAAATTTGAGCCACAAGTTGGAATGTGATTTAGAGATACTGATCTGCTATAATCTTTTTAGACTAATAGCAAAATGCCCCAGAAGAAATATCTCTAAAACTTTGACCCATTCTCCTAGCTTTACTTAATGCATATTACCAATAATGCTATAAAATGATTAATGTAAGTAGTCTCTTACAGGAATTAAAAAAATCATAACTTCTCCCATAATTCACACCCAACTCAATCCTTTTTAAGAAAGACTATAATTGTATTATTATAAAATGTTGATTTTATCAACTCCATTTCTGAATCAGTCACAGGATTGATCATATATCTCCCATCAACTTCAAAGAAAACTTCTAAGGATGATACTACAGTAGTTAAGAGAATAAACTTTGGTAAAAGTAAGACCTTGCTTTTGAATTTGGGTTTTGCCCCTTATGAACTTGACTGATGTGGGGCAGATTACCTAACCCCACCTTCAATCATCATCAGTAAAAAGAGAACAATTAAACCCACCTCATAGGTTTACTATGGAGATAAATTTAAGATGTGTGTGTGTTTGTGTGTGGGTGTGTAAGCCACATGTATATACAGTTTAGCATCATCACCAGCACATTAAGTGTTCAGTAAATGGTTTGCTATTATCATTCCTAAAAAAATTACTGGTACCCCTTGGTATCCCTTGGACCTCAACCGTACTACTCTCTTCTATACTATCCTGATTTTCCTAAATTCTTTCTTTTGATTTGCTGGAATGATTCAAAATCATGAAATATCTAGCATAAGTATAAACTGTTTTCATATTTATATAACATCATTTTTTAAATCTCTGAACCACTGTCCATCCTTCTATAGAAAGAGAACTCTTACGCGGTTTGAAGAGAGGTTTTAAAAAGACAGAAATGGTAAAGAGGTAGAGACAGAGCCCCCTAACATTAGAGGTATGCCCAAGTTTGTGTTTTCCCAGGAACATACCTTGAAACAAGGATTTGAGTGCAACTAGCTTTGGGGGGAAATACTGGGAACAATGATATGAAAGTAATGAAAAGAAACAAAGAAGGATGCCTTATCAATCCAATTAAGTGAGCTTAATCTCACTGGGGAAACTCTAGGAGTCAGTGCAAACCATGCACCTTCAAATTATGGTAACCAAGGAGCAAGGGAGCTAAGGTATTTACACCCCAACTCCTGAGACATTAGTTGAGGACTGCTCCCAGGGATTGTTCACTCCCTGGCACCTCTGGCCTACGGATCATGGATCACAGGCATGGTAGTGTTCTGTAGTGCTGGGGAAAAAGAAATCAGACACCAAGATGCAAACACTGGGAGACAGAAGACAGGAGGAGCATACTGAATGATCAGAAGGACAGGAGGAAGGGGGCACTGATGGTGCCTGCTTCAGGGCACCAAGCACCAAATCAAACCAGAGGAACGAGAGCTAGCACATCTTGCAACAGGATAAATTCCAGGAGTAAAAATATCACATGAAAGGAATCCGAGAAGAGGAAGCATAAGACATTTTTGTGGGATGGAAAAGCTGGTAACCCAAAAGAAAGCTGGAATTTTGGCTTTGTGGTGTGGTACACATCTCAGTCCAAACGATTTCATTTTGGTACATTCCTAGCAAGAAACTCATGGTGCTGTAAGTCCTTTTCCTGGCTCTATGGGCACACCTGGGCCCCTGGGTACATGTTTTTACCTGTCTGGCTATTGTATAGAGCATATGATACTTCCCAAAACACCTCCAGCCACACTTTCCAGAGCCTCTGAAAGGGGAATCCATTTTGGAACTCCCCCTGAGACCTGATCTTTCCTCTCTGGGGGAAATTCCAATAGCTCTAGCCTCCTTTGGTGAAACTCGGCTCACTGGCATAGCATTTCCTGCATTTTCCTGGCCTGTTGCACAGAATCTGTGGGCTGCTGTCCTGCTCTGCAGTGGAGATCCTGAGAGAGGGCTGGGGAGTGGGCTGAGAGCCTAGGTGGAAGCAAATCTAAAATTGTGAGAAAGCCTGCAACACCTTCCTTCTCCTTTCCTGACTTTTTCAGCAAACTTTCCTCTCACGTCCCTGGCAGAGTTACAGTGGCAAGCAAGCCAGGAGCTGAAACCCCTCTTACAAGTTCTGTCAATGAGCCCATCTGTGCTAAGGAGGTCCAGGTCACAGATTAGATTCTCACGACTAGATTGTCACTTATTTTCCAGTGTCTGAATGCCACAATCTATCTCCACCCCACCCCTGCTCCATTCCTGACCAACTTATCACAGTGGGGAGAACCTCAGTCAAATCCATCTCTGACACCAGAGATGATGTGTACTACTGGCAGCAAACATCAGTGGGGTCCTTCTCAGACACTAGGGATGTTATTATCAATAGAGGGGCTTGTAAAACATTTGCAAAGAGCTATTCAATAGTTTTTGCTGGGCTTCTTGGAGGTACGATTACACTTTGGGAATTTTAAGAATCTATTAGGACATTTTCATATAAGAATTACGGTTTACTTAACACAGAAAAACTTTTCCTTAGGAGTCATGAAAATTATTACACTGATCTTCCATTTTTTATAAACCCCTGTGAATTTGATATGTTGGAATAAAGATATCTCTGTAGGGACAATTCTCACTTTAAAAAAAAACAACTGCTGATCAATGTGGAGTTGTCCTTACAGATTAGTGTAAAAAAGAAACATGTTTAAAAGCTTATGTGAAATTAACTTGGGGACATTGTGAAAAAGAAGATCAATTAAACACTATGTTTCTAGATCCTTCCCTAAAATATATGAACTTTTTATTTTGTATAGTAGGATTTTCTTTCATCAGAAAACTAGATATATGAATGAACACCTTTTGGAAATACACCTAAATTTTTATCTCTTTGGGGTATCATTACCCTTGAAATATAATAAAGCTGAGAATGGTTTTACTAACAAAAACTCAATTCTACATTGTCCACGCTAATGAAGGAAAACAGTGAATGATTTTCTTAAGCGCACAAACAAAAAATTTACAGGTGTTTCCAAGTGAGAACATAGAAACAAGGTAAGAAGGAAGCAAGAAACAAGGATGCTCAACTTTGCCTTCATTATGTCAAGGAAACTAGTGCTATTTTAAGACTGTAGAAGACACTCCCTTCTCAGGGCCTTACTGACTCACACTGCTTTCTAGGTTTACTCTGTTGGTTCCTTATGGGAAATTCCAAGTAGGTAGAATACAGCAAGCTTTTTTTTTTTTTTTTAATATATTTAGGCCACTTTACTTTCCAATTTACTATAGACTCCAACACCCCCTACTAGTCTTAACCCTACCCTGTTTTAAACCTTCCTGTATTCAGCCTGGTCTCTACAGGCATGTGGTTTGGAACTCCCATCCAACATTTACCCCCACCCAACCAAACTGTTCTATTTGCTGTCTCAGGAAACTATCCACTCAGTAATTCCACTCTCAAATAGCCTCCCTCATTTTCTCTCTATCTAAATCCTATGTCTCCAAAAAATCTATTCGTATGACAACCCCTTTAGGAAGAAGTTATCACATTTATTATTTATAAGCAGGAGTGCACTGGTAAATGTCTAATAACTGGCTCTCCCTGGAAAAGAGGGGGACACTTGGTTTGTAGTGTTTGCCAATTTCTTTGGGGTAAACTCTCCTACCATGACCAATTTCAAAACTTGGAGTTGGAAATGTGCCCACAATTGGCTCTTGAAAGCTGATGAGAGCTGGCTCCAGCACATTTATTTTTTATCAGACTAAGTGGCCAAATACTTTGTAGCAGTGTATCAAGGTGGTGTATTTTTTAAGAGAGGGGAGAAACTATAGTAGAAGCAGCACTGAGCAGAAGTAGAAAGAACTGGGTTCTGGCTCTAGCTCTGCCATTATTCAACTAGATGACTCTAAAGCCACTTAACTACTCTGGGTCTCAGTTTTCTTATCTATAAAATAACAAGCACACACTAAATAACCTTAACACTAACAGGTCTATGATTCTATGTAATCCTTCATACGATCATGTATTTTATCACTTATCTCAACTGAAATATCCTTGAGAATAAGCTACACCATAACATACCTTCAACCCACCAAGCACAATGCCTTGCCACTAACAGGTGCTTCATAAATAGTTTTAGAATAACTATTTCCTGGGTAACATTGGCAGTAGCCTGGGTATATGATAGGATAATGGAAAAGAATGAGTTATGAGATGCATTGGCACAAGGAGATAAGAATCAAGTGATTAATTTGAGGAATACTTTTCTCTATGAATATAGATATTTTCCGGGTTGGTCACAGATGTCTGGGAAGTGCCATATTTAGTTGCCCACCATGTCTGCTCCTTCCTTCCTTCCTTCCCCTTCAGAGGCCACCCAAAACAAGCACCAAGCTCTCCTCATTTGACAGTGCCTCTTACTAGAAACTTCCCCTCCCCACCATCATTTTTCTACTCTCAATATCACACTAGTCTATGCTTTTAGCATTTTTTTTTTGCTATATGCATTTCCCCCTGTCATATATCTCTGCCAGACTTATCTCAGAGAAAAGAGTATCTTTCTTACCAATTTCTCTCTTTCCACTTATCTCATAATACTACTTGTGAGCAGAAACAACTTGAACTGTGGCTGATTAGAGCACTGTTATTAATACCTATACAGCAAAGTACAAAAAACCTATACGTATTAAAGTAAAATTACACATTCAACAGAATGATAAATGGGATTCTTTCTATAAAAGCTTTGGCCAAGGCTCCAAAGTCATTATGTAATGATGAGGTAACAAGAGCCCTGTGCAGAATTGCTAAGACTGCAAAAACTACTTCTGCCAGCATCTCCAACAAATAAAATCTCCAACCAATAAAAATTCTGGGGTTGGAAGAACTGGAGAAGGATCCTTTGGAGAGTTATATGGTTGCCCGAAGGGAGAAAGACAACTTCTTTAAGTCAAGTGAGATACTTGGAGAGTTTGATAAGTATCTCTCAGACTTAAAGGGGGTTTAAGTGCTGGCATAAGAGGCTGTGGCTAGACTGGCCTGAAGGAGCAATGCAGAGGGAAAGAGAAGACCCAAGTTTCCTGTAGATCAGACGCTGGCCACACAGGAGGGGGCAAATCTACAGGCATCCTGGAAAAGACTGCCTGGAAGGACAAGGTAACTGACAAGATGGGCAGCCGCCAGAAGTCCAGGAACAGAGGACACAGTGTCAAAATCCCATGCGTGAGGCATCACTTAACTAGCAGGCATAAGAGTTGTAGTTGAGCGTTCCAGGGGGGATCACCCTAAAACACTCCATGAAAGAGTCAGCTCTGAGAATCTGTGAAGTCAAATCTGAATCACATCAGTAAGATCTCTCCTCCTTCATCCTACTCCAGTTCTGGAGGGGCCAGAAACCATAAACACACACACACACACACACACACACACACACACACACACACACACACACAAACTCACTAACTCCCTCCCTCCCTCTCTCTTCCCCCTCGCCCCCCCTCCTTTCCTCCCTCCCTCTTTTCAGGCTTTCAGTCCTTAGTCAGGTCCTTGCTTAGGATGGGAGAAAATTTACATCGGACAAGAGGTTCATAGTATTATAATAAACTGTACTCTTTTGAAGCTTTAGAGTTACCGGAAGACTATTAACTATCAGGGAGTAACTTAAAAAGCTATGAGTTTTGCTCAAAATTTCAACTAAGAACCAGGGGAAAAAAGCTATTAAACAAAATGTGTTAAAGAGACAGCGAGAAAAAAATAATGTTGCTTTAGGTGTTTTTTTTCCTAATAAGTCCACTTTTTTTACTATAAAGGTGGCAGACTTAGAAATAAACTGGCCTCCAACTCTTAAACCCCTGAATGTTTTCAAAGCCACCCTAGAACACCTGGAGGCATTGGCTGACCTGCTCCTAACCATGTTGTAAGCACCTGCTTTCTGAGAAAAAAAGAAGCTATTTCTTCTTCAATTGTGTTGTTCCTCAATTCTGCCTAATTACTAGTATTAAAACTGTGTTTCTCCTATTGCTTTTAATTGAAAGTACACAATGTATTGCTACTCCCCTGTAGATTTTTAAGTGGGCTAGTCCTAGGATCTTAAACATTACTTACAACATTCTTCATAAAGGAAAATACATGCATCATTACAAAATCAATGGTTGGGACCCAACCCATTTGGAGACTGTTTTCCTGCAATATGCGCATACTCCAGGGGGGACTGTCCATGTCAGAGTAAAATGAAAATCTTTATTCAAAACAATAACCTCTACATAGAACTGGTATACGGCTCTCAAATATCTCAAAGGATGTCAATGTTTCCTCTGAAGGTCTGGCACGAGGATAAGGGACACTCATTATTCTATCCGTGTGAATTTGTCACGGTGTGTACAGCCACACACTCCACAGAAATGGCACAAGCAGAGACTTCTAGGCCGATTGTCTCTTGGGGCCCCACACCACCATAAGTTGACAGAGTTAATAAAGATATACTCTAAGAATTATGAACCTGCCCATTATTTTCCTGGGAATAGCAGCCAAAGCCAATAGCAAAAAATGACCCAATGCTGCCAGGATGGCAGGCATTCTTGACTACATTTCATGCCAATTATTTCTTCTCACATGACAAGCCAGCATTAATTCCCAACCCCTGACCTATATTTCACATATCTGGGTTTCAGACCAAAAGAAACACTTTCTATCATAAAAATGCTACAACAGCCTGCCACATGATGAGGAATCCCTGTGGGCTCTCAGCCAACAAGTCTGGATTAAGTCTGCAAAACTTTTATAGGGTAGAAAGGTGAGATGGGGAAAAAGAGGATAACTGTCCTCCCTTCTTTGAGAGGTCTTATTTATCACAGTATGTACTGCATTCAGAGTGGGAGAATGAAATGATGGAAATAATAATCCAGTATCTATTTGTCTCCATGGTATCTCAGGGCCAGCAGACCATGACCTTGGCTGCTTCCCTCGTTCAAGCAAATACTAATCATTCAAGTAAAACCTCCAAAAGAAGATCTGCCTGCTTAAAATATTCCAAAGACATGGGACTGGAAAAGAAGAAAACTCCAGGCAAAAACCTTATGAGAGAGTGTGGCTTCTGTGAATGGGATGTCTAGCCAAAGGCACTTCTCATGGCTGAGCAGGGATTCAAGTGTGATGGTACATGTCCACTAACTGGTTCCCTGGGGGCCCTAAAAAATACTATCCCAAAGTGCCCAACATCTTCCCAGGGGTAGCTTTTTGAGGTGAAGAATCTAACTCTGTGAAGACTCCCAGTGTATTAAACTGAAAACAATGTAATAAAGATAGACTCCCAGCCCCTTAAAGCAGACCCCAGATGCAGAAAATCAGATCACAAATCATTCTCAGATTATAGCAAAGTTCTAGATGGATATCAAGACCCAGAAAGATTAATTTAATTTTCCAGGGTAGCAAGGTCAAGAAATAGGGTTTTAAGCGAAATTATTTTTGTCTCACAACTATATGAAGTGATTCAATAGTAAGTCGTTGTCAAACTCCATTGTTTCAAATTACAAATTGTTTCTAGGCATAATGAGAGAAACATGGGGGAGGTGACAGGAGGCACACTGTATTGTTATTCAAAGTAGACCTTCAGCATCTTTCTGTACTCCATTCATTTACTCAGAAATATGTGCTGAATAACTATTTCATTCCAAATACTATGCAAATTATTAGGGCTAAAATTGTGAACAGGATAGACAAGACTCCTGTCTTCATGAAGAGGGAGAAGAGAAAGGACAGTTATACTTTGGGCAATTCTGAACCAAAGTCCAGGGCCTACCCTCTGCCATGCTTGGTCAAGTCACCCAACCTTTATAAAAAGCAAGATTTCTCATCTTGGCTCTGCCACTATCCTAACGTTTAATCTAAAACAAGTCATGAATACTTTCTGGCCTTCAATTTGCCATCTGTTTTAACACTTACTGTATACGGGGTTAAGACATAAAGTTTTATAAAGTACTGCGTAAATAAAGCATTTAATTATAAATACTAGAAAACTCTTGTAGCAAAAATATTTGTTAAGAGTTAGCATTCTACTTGTTAACGAAATTCAAGTCTAACAAAAAATACCTGCTGTCAGAGATGAGAGCCGAAACAGAGAAGTGGTGATTGTAAAACATTTACACACTACATCTTGAAGACCATATGATACTGAATTCTGCACAAGGTTACAAGCTAGAACATAATGTTTTGCACAGTTTTATTTGAATCAATCACAAACTATGTAAGAAAAAGAATACACATATTTTCTGTCTAATACCTTTCAGAAGCAAAGAAAAATAAGAGAAATAGAACAAACAGGCTTTTTATAGATGAATATGGTTTTCTTTAATGAACATATAGATTTATTTCAATGACTCCAGAAAAAGAAGTTAGAAGAACAGACCATGATGTTTGTTTTGGTGTCTTTTTTCCCCCTCTCCCCTACTTCTCCACCCAAGGAAAGAAACCAAGAAGAATTGTGACCAGGAGGTTTCTTTTGCATTCTCCCATAATTCAAATGCATTTTTTCCACCTGAAAAGGGGGCAGGTACATCTTTACCTCTGATCCAGAATGATCACTTTCAGCTTCAGAGAGGAAGATTAAAAGCAAATAAATATACAGTGGACAAACAATGGAAGTCACATCGAGAAATTTTTTTCTACATCTAAAACATAAATGAGTCTGAATATTTTGAGTGGCTTTACCTTTAGGTAGAAAGTATAATTTTAGTAGAGGGCATATGCAAAAAATAACTCATAGATGGGTCTACTGGGTTCCCTATGGCAATAAGTGCCAAGAGGTTCTTACTTTTAGACAATGAGGACAGTGGATTTAATCCATTGTCAAAGTAAACACACAAACAAACGTGCCTCTGTGGGAGGAGTCAGTCAAAAAGACTGTCACTGAATGTGTAAGCACAAGAGGCACGGAGGATGCACTACAGCTCATTAAGGCCTGCCTCCCTGTCTGCAAGTCCTGCACACATGCATGGGAATGCCATGACCCTTTTGCAAACAGACAACTTGACTCCCCACCTTTGGTGTGGTGCGGCTGACCTCACCCAACAGCACACTGCCCATTGATCAGAATATTAACTTGGCATGAGGGGATTTATCACCTAGTTATTGTAGATATGGCAGGGTAGCTTCAAAGAGTAGACATTCTAATGCACTCTCCTTCCAGGAAAGTATAGACACGGCAGAGAGCGCAAGTCCATTATAAGCTTAAATACTTAATAACATAGTGGGGTAAAGATTTAATACCAGCTCCTTGCTAGCAGAAGTAAGAGAAGGGCAGAAAGAGCCCCTGAGAAGCAACAGGAAAACTGTGCAAACACACACACACACACACACAAAATCAGAATTTTGCCCATTACAGAATGCAATTCTACACATTGGCAGAAAAGCTGCAGAGGAATAACTTTTCAGCAAAGATCGTCAAAAATCAACAGTATCACTATGAAGGTACCATAAGAACACAAGGAAGACGAAGACACACGACAGGTGGGCAATCACCAACTCACAGAAAATGTCTTATAGAAACATCAGCATAAAGAAAAAAATACATCTTAACCAAAACCATCTGATGGCTGAACTCTAGATGCCTTGTAAA
The DNA here is from genome assembly GCF_030028045.1 of Hippopotamus amphibius kiboko. NCBI lineage: Eukaryota > Metazoa > Chordata > Mammalia > Artiodactyla > Hippopotamidae > Hippopotamus > Hippopotamus amphibius. The sequence continues at coordinate 66,695,812 of NC_080193.1, read as the reverse complement.
CAGGATCTTTGCCTTTATTTTTCTTCCAGCAGCTGACTGCAATTTTGGTAATTTAAATGAAAGCTGGAATTTTTTTCTGCAGATGAAACCTATATATTTGATGTTTGCATTTCTGAAATCTTTCTTTAGCCATATAAGGTTTTGGCAGATACAGATACAAATAATGCTACACACACACACACACACACACACACACACACACACACACACTAAACATTGATATACACTCCCCATATCCAGATTTTGGGAGCAGAAACATACTTTCTGATAATATAAAGTATAATCTCTCTTAAAGATAATTTTGAGGCATTTATGAATATGGCACTACATCTTACATTTTTCCATTGGTATTTCAGCTAGACAATAAGGGAAGTTAAGCATGATTTACCTGCACTAGATTTTAAATCTGCTGAATTCACCAGTTTACCCTGAGCCCAGCAGAGCGTATGATACCTAGTAGGCACTGAGTACATTTTCGTTAAATGAATTGTTACCAGCAAACCCATTATTTAATTGAAGTTTTACCCAATCATTTGTGTAAACTAAAACAGTTCCCACTGTAATACTGCTAGTTGTGAGCTAAGAAAGAAAGAGCACTTAGTGTAAGCTTCGTAAGTGTAAGGATTTCACACCCTTCTCTTCCCAGCAGCAGCCAAGCCTCAGTCAATAACTGCAGAGTGATATTTCAAGTCCTCATATCTTAAGCTAACAAATAAAACCAGCAGGATAAGAAGAAAACTTATTAAATATTATTTGAAGAATACTTAAAGGATTGCCTAAAAGTACTTTTCCTTCACCATTTTACCATCGGTGTGATCTAAAATTGCCACTGTCAATCTACTTATTGGACTCAAAGCATTCAGAGGCTCTGGTAAAACGCAAACATGTTACACACATAACCTGAATTTTCTCACACCTCAACATGCTTAAAAATGAAGTTCTATTTAAAAGAATAATTTAAATTTTCTGGGCCTATATATCTACCTGTGATAGACAGGCCCTTAGGCCTTCAGCAACCCCAACCCCACTGCTCCAACCCACCTCCTGAAAACTCCTTTCCAATGTTTCTGGGTCTTCATAGGTCATAGGTCATCTCAGACCTGTTCTTTTTTTTTTCCAGCTTTTTATTGGAGTATAATTGCTTTACATTGTTGGGCCAGTTTCTGCTGTACAACAAAGTGTATCAGCTGTATTTATACATATATCCCCAATCTGACCTGCTCTTATATAGTCCTACTGCTGCTGGCTCCTCCAGTGACCTTGGTTGGGTTCAGCCGCCATTCCTGCAAGTACCTCACCTCCCTAACAGAGCCGTCCAGAAACCAAATCTGTGCCAGGGACTGTGTCGCAGCAAAGAACAACTCACATCCATTTGGATCTCAGTGGACTTATTCTCTCTCTCTGACTCTCTCTCTGTCTTTCTCTCTCTCTCTTCTCCCTCTCTAACTTCCCTTTGAATCTTAGTTAGACTCTCTGTGCTCTCCACAGAGCTCACATATGCTTCCAGCAGGCCTGGGGGACAGTTCTACGTGACTAAACCCATGGTGCACACTGACCGGCCCATCCCTGACAGCCAAGGCTCTTTACTGAGAGCCCATCCAGCTTGTCTCCTTCTTCCCCCAAGACCTCCTCAGTGTTCACATAAACGTGCTCCTGGCAAACACAAGATAAAAACTGCCAGATACGCCTGAATCTCAGTCTCACTTGAGACCACATCCACATATGGAAGAATGAAGTAATAAATATTAATACGATAACATCCACAAACATCTTCATGAAATACTAAATTCCTTTTTTCCCAGCTTTACTGAGACATAATTGACAAATAAAAATTGTATGTATTTAAGGTGCACAATGTGACAATTTCATACACATAAACATTATGAAATGATTACCACAATCAAGCTAATTAACACATACACAATCTCACATACTTACTATTTGCGTTTGCATGTGTATGTGTGTGTGTAGTGAGAACACTTCAGATCTACTCTCAGCAAATTTCAATTATGCAATACAGTATCATTAACTATAGTCACTATGCTGTACATTAGAGCCCCAGAACTTATTCATCTTATAACTGAAAGTTTGTTATAAGATGACCATTTGACCAACAGCTTCCTATTTCCCCCACTCCCTAGCCTCGGGCAACCATCATTCTATTCTTTGCTTCTATGAGTTGGATTTTTTTTATTCCATATATAAGTGAGATTATACAATACTTATCATTCTGTGTCTGGCTTATTTTCACTAAGCATAATGTCCTCCAGGCTCTGAGACCAGTTGACCCTTCAACAGAGAGCAGATCTCCGAAACACAGGACAAATGAAATTTGATGAGAGAGGCAAAAGGAGAGAGGGACACAAAGGCTAAACATTTGAGAAGTTGGAGGTCCTGTCAGGAGAGAAAAATCCCAGGAACTGGGTGCCTTAGGGGTGAATGACTACGGGCAGCCTGAGAATATTGGATACACAGTGGGGGACACCTGGGTGCAAGGAGCCAAAATGGGAACAGAGGGACACCAGAGATAAACAGTATCACGTCTCAGTGTTTCTGAGAGTCAGTCTTAGAAACAAATAATTATCTTTTCCAATGAAATTCCACACAGACATTTATTTCACATATTTGTGATTGCTCTTCCCAATAACTGGCTTTGTTCCACCTCTGTATTCAGTCATAACATCAGTGTACATGACACCAACATCCAGCCAATTCAGCCATAATCAAAACTCCAGTTAACCAGCCAGCTGTTTTAGGTACATGAGGCCAAGCAATCAACTGGACTAACTTCTTGCCTGGAATGATGGGCAAGACCAGATGTTGTGGCATTACGTAAATGTTAAGTGCCAACTGAAAACAGGAGTGTGAGTTGTCATTTTACATACAATCTTAAAATGATCCATCTTGCACTTTCTCATGGCTGGGACACAAACCTAGCAAAGATCTATGATATTCACACACAAACACATGTACACACACAGGCTGAAAATGCTGGGGAGTGAGCGTGTGTGTTACAGAACATGTCAGAGGGATGTGGGGAATAAATTATTTCACACAACCTCAGTTTTCAAATTATTAAATGTGCCCATTTCCTGTCAGTTTGTGCTCTGACGTGCCCTGCCCTGCCCTGCTCTCAATCTCAGCAAACCACTCTTCCAGGGTTGTTTTGCTTTTTGTTTGTTTGTTTTGCTATTGAGTTGTAGGAGTAATTTATGTATTTTGGAAATTAATCCCTTACCTGATATATGCTTTGCAAATATTTTCTCTCATCCCATAGGGTGCCTTTTCGCTCTATTGACTGTATCCTTTGCTGTGCAAAAACTCTTGAAATTTTTGTAGTTTCACTTGTCTATTTTTGCTTTTGTTGTCTGTGTTTTTGGTGTCATGTCCAAAAAAACATCACTGCCAAAGCCAATGTCATAAAGCTTTTCCCTTATATTTTCTTCTAGTTTTACAGTTTCAGGTCTTAAGTCTTTAACCTATTTTGAGTTTATTTTTTTGTATGGTGTATGATAAGGATCCAATTTCATTCTTTTGCATATGAATATCCAGTTTTGTCAATATCATTTGTTGAAGAGATTCTCACTTCCTCAATGTGTATACTTGGCACCCCTGTCGAAATTAGCTGAACATTTATGCATGGATTTATTTCTGGGCTCTCTACTCTGTTCCTCTGATCTATATATCTATCTTTATAGGAGTACCACACTGTTTTTAATTACTGGAACTTGGTATTATATTTTGAAATCAGGAAGTGTGATGCCTTCAGCTTTGTTCTTTTCCCTCAAGATTGATTTGGCTATTCAGGGTCCTAAGTGATTCCATATGGATTTCAAAGTTATTTTTTATATATATGCAAAAAATGCCATTGGGATCTTTATAGGGATTGCATTAAACCTGTAGATTGCTTTAGGTAGCATGAACATTTTAACAATATTAAGTCCTCCAAATCATGATCAGAGGATGTCTTTCCATTTGTTTGTGTCTTTTTAAATTCCTTTCATCAATGTTTTATAGTAGTCAGTGTACAAGTCTTTCACCTCCCTAGTTAAGTTTATCCCTAAGTATTTTATTCTTTTTTGCTGCTATTGCAAAAAGGGATTATTTTCCTAATTTCTTTTTCAGGTGGTTCGTTGTTAGTGTACAGAAATACAACTTATTTTTATATGTTGATTTTGTTTCCTGACACTTTACTGAATGTGTTTTTCTAACAGTTTTTCTAATGGAGTCTTCAGAGTTTTCTATAAATATAAGATCATGTCACTTGCAAGCAGTGACAATGTAACTTGTTCCTTTCTGATTTAGATGCCATTTACTTATTTTTCTTACCTGATTGCTCTCGTTAAGACTTCCAGGACTTTGCTGAATAGAAATGGTGAGAGTGGGCACCCTGACTTTCCTAGTCTTAGAGGAAAAACTTTCAGCTTTTCACTACTGAATATGATGTTAGCCATGGACTCTTCATATATGGACTTTATTGTGTTGAGGTAATTTCCCTCTATTCCTTGTTTGTTGAGTTTTATCATGAAGAGGTGTTGAATTTTGTCAAACACATTTTCTGCATCTATTTAGATGATCATGTGACTTTTACCCTTTATTCTGTTAGCACAGTGTATCACATTGACTTTAGTATGTTGAAATACCCTGCCATCCCAGTGATAAATTCAATTTGATCATGAGGTTTGAACTTTTAATTTGCTTTTGAATTTTAGTAGTATTTTGTTTAGGATTTTTACACCTATATTCATCAGGAGACTATGTCTCTAGCTTACTAATGACTTTGGTAGCAGAGTAATGCTGATCTCAAAAAAGAAGTTTGGAGTGTTCCCTCCTCTTCAATTTCTGAAAGAGTTTGAGAAGGATGAGCATAAATTCTTCCTTAAATGTTTGATAGAATTCACCAGTGAAGCCACCAGCACCTAAGCTTTTCTTTGTGAGGAGGTTTGACTAGTGATTCAATCTCCATACTCGTAATTGATCTGTTGAGACTTTCTATTTCTTCCTGATTCATTCTTGGTGAGATGTATGTTTCCAGGAATTTATCCATTTCTTCTAGGTTGTCCAATTTGTTGGTGTTCACAATAGTCTCTCAAGATTTTTTAATTTCTGTGGTATCAGATGTAATGTCTCCTCTTTCATTTCTGATTTTACTTGTCTTCTCTTTTTTTCTTAGGCTAAATTTTGTCAATTTTGTTTCTCTTTAAAGAAACTAACTCATTTTCATCAATTTTTCTATTGTTTTTCTATCCTCTATTCTGTTTATTTCTGTTTGAATCTTTATTACTTCCTTCTTTTTGCTAACTTCAGGACTTAGTTTGTTCTTTTTTTCTAGTTCCTTGAGATGTAAAGTTAAGTTGTTTATTTGAGATCTTTCTTTTTTTTAATATAGGTATTTATCACTAATAACTTCCCTTAGTACTGATTTTGCTGCATCCCATAGGTTTGGTGTGCTGTATTTTCATTTGTCTCAAGATATTTCCTAATTTCCCTTTTGATTTTTTCTTTGACCCATTGATGGTAGTTCAGGAGAATCTTACTTAATTTCCATGTATTTGTATTTCCAGTTTTCTATCTGGTATTGATTTCCTAGTTTTATTCCACTTGGTCAGAAAAGGTACTTCATATGATTTCAATCTTAAATTCATTAAGACTTGTTTTGTAACCTAATGTGAAATATCCTGGAGAATATTCCATGCATGCTTAAGAAAAATGTATATTCTGCTGCTGCTGGATGAAATGTTCTACAAATATCTGTTAGTTCCATCTGGTCTAGTGTTGTTCAAATCTGCTGTTTCATTGTTTCCCTGATTTTATTTGTCTATCTGTGTTCTCTTGCATATCAGTAAGCTTCTTTAAGATGATTATTTTCAACTCTTTGTCAGACAATTTATAGACTTCCATTTCTTTGGGATTACTGGAGTTTTATTAGTTTCCTTTGGTGATGTCATGTTTACCTGATTCTTCTTGATCCATGTAGCCTAGTGTTGGTGTCTATGTATTTGAAGGAGCAAACCCTCTTCCAGTCTTTACAGACTCGTTTTAGCAGATAAAGACCTTCTTCTGGTGGGTCCTTGGGCTGATGGTATTGCCTCTAGAATTGCAGTTCAGTGGGGCTGGAGTCAGGTCACATGACTGCTACTAGATCCACACTGGAGTCCATAATTGTTGGACCTGTTACCAGGGACTCAGGTGGACATGGGTCCTGTTTGGTCCCTGAGTGGACAAGACTGTTTACAGGACCATGGTCATTAGGACTAGTACTAGGACAAGGGTTCATTGCAGGGTCTGCAACTGGATCCACAGATGGCAGGCTTGTTAGCAGGTACACAGACAAGTGTGGCTCCCACTAAGCCCCTGAAAGGACTCCCACAATTGGCCCTAGACTACAGTTAAGAGAGGCTAAAATCGAGATGCAGGACTGCTTCAGCGTCCAGAGCTAGAACTCAGGTCTGCAGGCTTACCTCCAGGGGCATCAATAAGCATGCTTCCTGCTAGGTTCCTATGCAGGCAGGATTATCGAGGACCATAGGGGAGCAGGGCTGGAGCCAGGTTAGAGGGCTCCTTCAATATCTGCACTCTGACAGAGGTCAATAGGCCTGCCCTCAGGGACATGAGGAGTGTATCTTTCACCTGCTCCCTGGGTGGGCAGGACTGTTCCCAGATCGCTGCTGAGAAGGGCCCGCACTGAGTCACAGGACCAATTCAGGCTCCACAATGGTCAAGGTCAGTGGATCTGACAGGCTTGTCTCCTGCCAGGTCTCTGGGTGGGAAGAATTCCCTGAACAAAGTTGGGCAGAACTAGAACTGAGTCATAAGGTCACTCAGGATTCATAGTTAGACCAATGTCAGCAGGTCTGCCTACAGAGGCATGGATAGGCAAGTCTCCTTCTGGGTCCCTGAGCAGGCAATACCACTCCTGGATCATAGCTTGTAGTTGCTGAAGGCAGGCAAAAGGGCCCCTCTCAGATCTGTAGTCCAAGTAAGGTTGGTGGGCCTGTCTTGGGGGAATTGATATGCATGTCTCTGAATGGGTACTTGGGTGCACAGGACATCTCCCAGTCTTCAGCTGAGAGGAGCTGGAGCCAAGTTACCGGGCTGTTTCAGGATCTGCAGTCAGACCAAGGTTGATGGTCGAGCCTTGGGTCAGAGAAAGACATGTATTCTTCCTAGTCTGTGGATAGGCAGAACTTCTCCCAGTCTGAGGCTGACAGAGCCTGAAGCTAAGTCCCAGAGCTGTCTTAGGATCTGCTGACAGACTGAGATCAGTGGGCCTGCCTCCAGGGCTCCAACAGGTATCTCTCCTGGCGGGTCTCTGGGAGGCAGGACTGCTCCTGGCCCATGCCTGGATCTCAAAGTTCCCACAAAGGCACTTTTGTCTATGGATGGCTATCAGGTTGTTGCTGAGGGGGGATACAGTAGAGTTTTATTCCACTATCTTGCTGATGTCATGCTGAGAGATTCTACAATGAGGAAAAAGTCTCTGCAGAGAGAGACTTTAAAAACAAAAAACAAAACCTAACACCGATATCCTCAGAAAAATAAGAGAAAAACAAGAACAGGATACTACTAAATAGCAACATTCAAAAATTAAAACAAAATCCTTGGAAATTAAAAGTGATAACATAATTAAAACTTCATAGATCAAGACAATTCAATGAAGAAAAGAGTAGACTTTTCAACAAGTAGTGCTGGAACAACTGTACATCCACATGCAGCAGAATGAACCATATACACAGCACATACAAAAATTAACTCAAAATGGATCAGAAACCTAAATGTAAGAGCTACAACTAAACAACTCTCAGAAGAGAACATAATAGGTAATCTTCATGACCTTGGATCAGAAAATGGTTTGATTTGACACCAAAAGCACAAGTGACAATAAATAAATAAATAAATAACTTCAGATCATCAAAATTAAAACTTTTGTACATATATAAACAATAAGGATCTATACTATATAACACAGGGAACTATATTCGATATCTTGTAATAACCTCTAATGCAAAAGAACCTGAAAAAGAATACATACATATATATGTGTATATATATATGTATAAACAACTAAATTACTTTGCTGTACACCCAAAACATTGTAAGTCAACTATACTTCAATTAAAAAAAACTTTTGTACATCAAAGGACACCATCAAGAAAGTGAAAAGACAACTCCGGAAGTGAAAAACAACTGTACATCATATATCTTTTAAGAGATTTATATGCAGAACATGTGAAGAACTCTTACAACTCAACAATAAAAAGACAAATAAAGCAATGGGCAAAGGATCTGAATAAACAGTTTTCCAAAAAAAATATGCAAATAGCCGATAAGCATATAAAAAGATGCCTGACATGATTATTCATTAGGGAAATGTATATCAAACCCACAATAAGATATCTCTTCACAGCTACTAGGATGGCTATAATAAAAAATAAAAACGCAGATAAAAATGAGTATTGGTAAAGATGTGGGTAAATTTGAACCCTCACACATTGCTGATGGGCATATAAAATGGTGCAGCTACTTTAGAAAATAGTTTGGCAGTTCCTCAAAAAGTTAAACATAGAGTTACCACTTGACCCAGCAATTCCACTCATAGGTATACATCCAAAGGAAACAATAATATACAGAGACTTTCACACAGATACTTATAGCAGCACTATTCATAATAGCCAAAATGTACAAACAACACAAATGTCTATCAACTGATGAATGGATCACAAAATGCGGTATATTCATACAATGGAATATTATTTGGCTATAGAAAGAAACAAATACTAATACATGAAACAACATGAATGAACCCTGAAAATATTAAGCTAAGTGAAAGAAGGCTGATACAAAAAGACCATATTATGTGATTAATTTACTTGAAGTGTCCAGAATAGGCAAACTCATAGAGATAAAAAGTAGATTAGCACTGTAAGGGGTTGCACTGTAAGGAATAATAGGGAGTGACTACTAATGCTGGGTGGTTTGTTTTGGGGGTGATGAAAATGTTCTAAAATTAGATAGTGATGTTATATAACTTTGTGTACACACAATAAACACCGAATTTTACAGTCCAGAAGGGTGAATTTCATGGTATGTGGATTATAGCTCTATAAAGCTACTATTAAATTTAAAAATCCCCAGGGAGTTAGTAAGAAAAGAGAAGGAGGTCCAACAGTAAATTGCTAGGCCATTGTATTTTCTAGAAACTTAACAGAGAAGGAAAAGACAGCAAAAGACACTGAGCAGGATCAACCAGTGAAGTAGAAGAAAGAACAACATGGGGTCATTGAAGTTGAGAGAAGAAAGTGTTTCAAGAATTAGGGAGCAGTCAGTTATGTCAAATGCTGCTGAGCAATGGAGTAAGAAGATGACAGTAATGTGACCAATGGATCTGACAAGCAATGTCAATGAAACAACATACTTATCTTTATGATCTTAATTTACTCTGTTATCTCAAACTACCAACATACATTCTTGGAAAATATGGTTAAAAAAATTGCATTTATAGAATTTGGCAGCTTTTTAAAATTTGCAATTTTCTTAACTTATATAAATATTCATTTATAACAAAACAATAAAAGTTTGGAAGAAAGATCGAGAATATATCCCAAAAATCAGACAAAAAGAAAAATACAGAAAATAGGAAATAAAAATGATAAGATTAGAAGAACAATATAAGGGGTCAAATATTTGATTAATAGGCACTCATAAAAAGATAAAAAAGAAAAATGGAGAGGAGAAAAATCATCAAATAAAAAAGTCAAGAAAATTTTCCAGAGTTGAAGGACATGAGTTTCCAGATTGAAAATGCCCAGTGAGTGCTAACCATAATGAATGAAATCAGGTCACACAGCAAACACCATCACTGCGAAATTTCATAACATGGGAGGAAAAAAATCAATCTAATATGGAACCAGAAAGGGAGGACAGGGGAATTTCATACAAAGTTTCAAGAATCACAATTACAGAGATATTTTCAATTCCAAGACTGAAATCACAGGACAGTGGAAATTTGTCTTCAAAATTTTGAGGGGAAATTATTTGCAACCTAGAATTCTATATGTAGTAAAAATAACAATCATATGCGAAGGTAAAATAAGGACATTTTTAGGGGTACAAAAATAACAAAAAAGTTATTTTTTAATTAAAGTTTAGTTGATTTACAATGTTGTATTAGTTTCAGGCGTACAGCAAAGTGATTCAGATATATATACATTGAATATAGTTCTCTGCGCTATACAATAGGTCCTTGTTGTTTATTTCATATATAGTAGTCTATAAATGTCAACCCCAAATTCCCAATTTATCCCTACCCCTATTTCCCCTTTGGTAACCATAAGTTTGTTTTTTATGTCTGTGAGTCTATTTGTGTTTTGTTTTGTTTTTACTTTTTCCAGTTTTATTGAGGTTTGACATACAATTTTGTATTATTTCAAGATGTACAACATAATGGTTTGATATATGTAAATATTACAAAATGATTTCACAATAAATTTAGTTAACATCAGTCACTTCACATAGTTACAAATTTTTTCTTCTGATGAGGACGTTTATCTACTTTTATTCTACTCTCAGCAAATTTTAAATATATAACACAGTATTTGTGTTTTGTAAATAAGTTCATTTGTATCCTTTTTTAGATTCTATATATGTGATATCGTATGTTATCTGTCTTTCTTTGTCTGACTTACTTCACTTAATATGATAATCTCTAGGCCCACCCATGTTGCTGCAAATGCATTATTTCACTCTTATTTATGACTAATATTCTATTTCATATATATATATATGTGGCACATCTTCTTTATCCATTCATCTGTTGATAGACATTTAGATTGCTTCCATGGCTTGGCTATTGCAAATAATGCTGCTATGAACATTGGGGTGCATGTATCTTTTTGAATTAGAGTTTTCTCCAGATATATGTCCAGAAGTAGGATTGCTGAATCTTATGATAACTCTATTTTTAGTTTTTTAAGGAACTTCCATACTGTTTTCCATAGTGGCTGCACCAATTTACATTCCCACCAACAGTGTAGGAGGGTGCCTTTTTCTCCACACCCTCTCTAGCATTTGTTATTTGCAGACTTTTTCATGATGGCCATACTGACCAGTGTGAGGTGACACATCATTGTAGTTTGTTTTTTGTTTTTTAATACTTTATTTATTTGGCTGTGTTAGGTCTTAGTTGCGGCATGCAGTAGCTTTGTTACGGCGTGAAGGATCTTTTAGTTGCGGCATGCAGGGTCTTTACTTGCGGCGTGCAAACCCTTGGTTGTGGCATGTGGGATCTAGTTCCCTGACCATGGATTGAACCTGGGTCCCCTGCATTGGGAGCGTGAGGTCTTAGCCACTGGACCACCAGGGAAGTCCCCCTCATTGTAGTTTCGATTTGCACTTCTCTAATAATTAGCAATACTGAGCATCTTTTCATGTGCCTGTTGGCCATCTGTATGTCTTCTTTGAAGAAATGTCTATTTAGGTTTTCTGCCTATTTTTTGATTGGGTTGTTTATTTTTTTATATATATTAAGCTATATAAGCTGTTTGTATATTTTGGAAAGTAATCCTTTGTCGGTTGCATCACTTGCAAATATTTTCTACCATTCCATAGGTTGTCTTCCCATTTTGTTCATGATTTCATTTGCCATGCAAAAGCTTTTAAGTTTAATTAAGTCCCATTTGTTTATCAAAAACATCAAAAATTTTATTTGGCATGTAAGCCTGCTCAAGAAGATACTGGAAGATGTGTTCCTCCAACACAAAAGACTGAATTAAAAAAGAGAAAGATAGAAAATAAAGGATATAAGATAGGAAAGAGGAGACCCATGAAGGAAAATCCCAGGATGACAGCTGTGCTACAGAGCTAGGGAGCAACTGGTCTAAGACTGGAGCAGGTGAAAGGTATCAGAAGAGATTTATTCAAGAAGATGAATGTGATAGAACCCTAACAGGTCCGAAATTTTTGAGATGATATTTCCACAACTGGGGGAGAGTTTAGTCTAAGATAGGGATAAAATCATAGAAAACTGAAAGAATAAAAACAATAAAACCAGATTTCAGGGAGAACAATATATTGTTCAGGAAAAGTGATTGTGGTATACTACTTAGCTCATGCACAAGTAATAATAAACAACAGTCATGTTGGGAGGTGGGAGGACCAGAAGTGGACTAAGTATGGTCGAGGCAACTAGCTGAAAAGCATTAAATCCTCATCCTCCAGAGTGCTAAGTCAAAACATAATGCTAAAAATATTTTCCACTTAAATGTCTCTTTCCCTTGACTTCGTAAGTCCTCATATTTTCTCTCTTCCTATAGCTGCAGCACAAATGTTGAGCATATAATAGATGTTAGGGAAAACATACTATGGTAAATCATTAGCTAATTGTTTATTTGAAGAGGAATTATATACTGACAGTCAGGCAAATTTTTTACCTTAACTTTATATAAAAGTTTCCTCAGAAGTAGTTCTGGAGTGAAGGAAATATTTTGAAAGTAGATATTAAAACTGAGAACTACCTTTTGCAATTCCACTTATGGTATTCTCTTCATGGAAGAATTATAATAGATAAGAAAACACAAGCTTTAATTATAATTAAAAATTATATCATCTGACCATTTTTTCTGGTGAGTAGTCAAGTAAAATAAATAAAGAGAAATGTCAGTATGAAAGCTATTAAAAATCTCACTGTTCTTTCTATTCATGAGCATTTGTTTTTATCAAACACACTCACATCTTCCCCTTTCCCTATGCACAAGCCCAGAATCCAACACTTTAATCATCAGGACCATGGTAAGATTATAGGAGCACAGCCCACACACTAGAATTCTGAGTGCAATGGCTATCTGAGTCATTCCTGTTTCTCTAACATCAAAACCTTTGGAAATCTGTAGCTTTTATCTCTCACTGCCCCCATAGCTTTCTAAATTTTTCCCTTACAAATAAAAGTCTCTGGAAATTTGACAGAAAGATAAGGTATAAGCCTAATCAAAGGAAGACATTACTTTTTTGACATTCTGTAAAAAGAGCAATAGCATCTTAAGCAGCTAAAAAGCTTTCTTTATTCATTCATTTTTAAAATAAACGTAATTGGATCATTTGGTTTTAACAACTCCTTTGATTTATTAGAGGCAGATTCATTGTAATTGGTATTTAGAAAGTCATGTCTCTCTCTCTCTCTCACACACACACACACACACACATACACACACACACACACACACACACAGCATCAAGTAGAATCCTCAGAAGGGTAATGCATAGCAAGGCACAATCAAATTGCTGAAAACTAATTATAAAAAGAAAATCTTAAAATCATTCAGGAGAAATAAGATACACTATGACACATTACCTACAGGGCAATAAAGAAAAGAATAACAGCAGACTCTTCATCAGAAACTATCGAAGCCAAATGTATTGAAAGGGGAAAAAAAAAAAAAAACCTGTATACCTACAGCTCTTTATCAAGGGAAAATAACCTTCAAAAACAATGAATAAATATGCATTTCCAGATGAACAAACCTAAGAGAATTCATCACCTATAGAATAGCACTCCAAAAATGTTAAAAGAAGTTTCCTAGGCAGACCTAAAATAACTTAAGATAGAAAGTTAAATCTTCACAAAAGACAGAAGAAAGCCAGAAATGATAAACATGTGGGAAATGCAAAAGATAATTTTCTCAATTTTAAACTATCTTCAAAATATAATTGACTGCTTAGCACAATTGATAACATTATAGTTTGGGATTTACAGCATTTGTGGAAGTAAAATATATGACAACAATAGCACAAAGGATAACGAGACAGAAGTATACTATTGTAAGGTTCTTACACAACATGTGAAAAGGTACAATATCATTTGAAGGCAGACTGATAAGTTAAAGGTACATATAGTCAACTCAAGAGAAACTAATAAAAAATAAAACAAGGAAGTATAATCCAACAATGCAAATAAAATGTAATTACATAAAATAATTAATCTCAATAAAAGGAAGGGCAACAGGAAAAAGGAGCAAAGAATAGGTGGAGCAAATAGAAAACAAACAGCAAATGGCAGATTTAAAACCAACCACATGAATAATGACATTAAATATAAACAGTTAAAGCATTCCAATTAAAAAGCAGAGATTGCCATATTGACCCCCCCCCCCCTCCCCAGACTTCCCTGGTAGTCCAACGGTTGAGATTGCGCTTCCAATGCAGAGGGCGCAGGTTCCATCCCTGGTCGGGGAAGTTCCACAGGCCAGCGGTGCAGCCAAAAAATATATGTATGTAAGTGAACCCCCCCCTCAAATGACTGAAAGACTCTTTAAATACAAAGGCATAGGTAGCTTAAAACTAAAAGGATGGAAAAATATATAACACATTAACACTAATCAAAAGAAATTTTGAGTGGCAACATTAATATGAGACAAAGTATATTTCACAACAAGAAATATTATCATGAACAAAGAGGGACATTTCATAATGATAGCTGAGTGAATTCATCAAGAAGACATAATAGTCCTAAATATGTACATATCCACTAACAGAATTTCAACATACAAAATGTAAATCTGAAAGGAGACAAACAAATCTTAGTTATACTTGGAGACTGACATCTCTCTTTCAGAAATTAATAGAATAAGGATTCAGAAAATCTGAAGGACACAGAAAATTTAAACAAGGCTATCGACTAACTTGACCAAAATAACGTTTATAAAACACTCTACTCAACAACAGCAGAATATACAAAAACTTTCCAAGCATACACTGCACATTCACTAAATTAGATCATATTCAGGGCCATAAAATGTCTCAATAAATTTAGGAGAACTGAAAATATACAAAGTATGCTCTATGTCTACCAAAGAGTTAAACTTGAAATAACAGGAGATATATTATGGGAAATCCCCCAAGTATTTGAAAATTAAACAACACACTTCTAAATGACTCATGAATAAAGAAGAAATAAAGAAAAATAGAAAACTTTTCAACTGAATAAAAATAAAAACATATCAAAACTTATGGAATGCAGCTGAAGCAGTTGAGAGGGGAAGTTATAGCAAATGTTTATAATATTAGAAAATAAAGTTCTCGAATGATCTAAGCTTCTACTCTAAGAAACTAGAAAAAGAATGGAAAATTAAACACAAAGTAAGCAGAGGAAAGAAAATAATTAACAGCAGAAATCAATGGTATTGAAAACAGAAAAGCAGTACAAAAACAATGAAACCAAAAACTATTACTAGGAGAAAAGTCAATGAAATTGATAAACCTCTAGTCAAACTAATCAGGAAAAGAAAAAAGACACAAACTATCCATACTTGGAATGAAAAGGGGACAAAATTACATTTTCTAAGATATGAAAATGAAGTTGTCTGCTCCCGAAAGTTTATAATCTAGTCAATAGGACAAGCTATATGTACATAAAACAATGAACAATCTTATATCAATAACAATAATAAACAATACCAATTAATCACTTACTACATGGCAGGAAGAGTTCTAAGTACTTTATATATATAAAGTCATTTAATCATCACAACCCTAACAGGTAGACATCAGTATTAACCCTATGCTACAGATATAAACCTTAGGCACTTGCCCAATATTGATATGATGAAGGTAGATAAGATAAAGATAATTGAATATTTTGGAATCAGGTGGAGAAATGAGGATTGTACCGACCTTGGGAATTTGTCATGGAGGAGATAAGGCCTGAACTAACTCTTGTAAGGTCTAAGCTGATGACTACTGAGTTTTTTACAATAAATGTCACAATCTAATATTATCAGAGATCTAGTACTTCAGCAGAGTAGTTTAAATCAATTCTTCAGCTGTTTCAACAAACATTTATTGAATACCTACTATGTTTCAGGCTTTGGGATCACAGAGATGGATAAAAGATGGATATCTATTGAGTATGTGTATTCAATACACACCATGCTGCTAGATGTCACTGGGGTGCAGTCCTCACCTTCAAAAAAGCTTGTAATCTAGTCAGCTCTGTGTGTGTGTCTGTGTGCATGTGTGCACATGCGTGCATGCACACGTGCATGTGTAAATCAATTAGAAAGCAACTGAGCCTAGGTTATAATCATGAGCTACCCAGAGTAATATCATACGAGTGCCAGAAAGCAACAGATTAGTGTGAATTACCCAGAAATAACTTCTTAAGAGATGCCTTGGAGCTGAATACTGAAAAGGAGGGAGGGGGGCATACCAGCAGGCATTAACAGGATGAGAAAGACTCAAGTGGGAATAAGCATAGTCTGCTTAACTAACCACAGGTAATGTCAGAAGACAGCTGAAGATAAAACCGAACATGTAAAGGGGGCAAGAGGGATACAAGTTTGGGGCATGAAAATTAATTTATATCCCCAATTTTTGCTGGGAACCTAGGCTTGGTAAATTTCATCCCCAAATTCTAACTAAACCATTCTGCTTTACTTAGACAGGAGAAAGGGCCTAATACAAGAGGGAATTCCCAAAACAATGGAGAAAAAGGTTTCAATGAGCATATGATATGCGTTTAATTTCCTTGGAACTCAGAAACATCAATACAAATTAAAATAGAGAAAAGTTTACCTGACCCAAAATTTTATAGTTTTTTTAAAGATGAAAGCTTCTTTAAGCAATGCACAAACATGTATCACTGATCCTACCCTACATGATCAAACCATAAACAAAATAGGAACCTTATGCCAAAGAGTAGGATAATCATTGATACTCCCGCGGGCTGGTGAAGAGCCTGCTCTACTCAAATGACAGGGCACTGGGCTTTCAGCATATCCAGGGGATAGTCCCATTGCAGTTTGTCAGCAGATTAGCAAATGCTCTTAGTGACAGGAGCACACAGCCTTACCCTCCCTCACTGGTGGCTCAAATCACCTCAGGGCAATGTCGCTCTCCTCTCCTGGCTCCCTCTAATGGCCCCAAATACCAATTAAACAGCTTCACCATCTCTGTATCTAAATTTGGACATAGGTATCAAGTTTGGATGCCCGATGAGACTAATTAAGTACTTTGCACAAGTGTGAAGTAATCAGTCTTAGAAGAGAAGAAAATAAAAGAAGAAAATCACTAGAGGAGGATCTGACCCAATCCCTGCCCCTATTGAAGTTTCATGAGATCACAGCTGAAGGAACATTCTACCATAAATTGAAGGGCTCTGTGTTAACAGCAGGAAACCAAAACTCATCTCACAACTCTTCCCCCACTAATTCAGCAACTCCACCACAAATTTGAAAACCTTCACATTGCCACATATCGCCACCCAGTGTCCACAGGCTAACGTTAACATTAGCGGAGCCCAAAGGTGCCATTTTTCTGCAGTCACCTTGTAGGGGCTTCCTGTTAGACTTGGCTGTTCAGTACAACAGGATTCTACAGTTATTTCTCATTCTACTTCAGGGTATACCCATGAAAGTGTAATTTTGGATATATTTCATTGAGTTGAACCCCATTTTGTACATTATCCTCAAGTACTTTGCAAATGCAAATTGTTCCCCAGGATAACTTTCTCAACACTTAGCATATATCTCATTCCCACATTTCCTTCTCCTTACTCTTCTCCATTACTGGGGTGTGGACGCTCTGTATATAGTCTATGATTTGCTGCATGAAATATAATTGGAAAGAGAGGCCTGTATGAGAACTGCATCAGAGCTGTTTATAACATCAACATTTGAGTGGCTTTCATTTTGGAGATTCACACTTTCCCTCCATCTAGAGGAGGGAAACCACAACCACACAGTGGCAGAGAGAAAGACATGTTAATGAATCATCAAAAATCAAAAGAATAATAGACTATAACAGAAATGAAAAATAACTCCAAGGATTAATTACTTAAGAGGCCCTATTTCCCTCCAAACAGTCTTTAGAGTATAAGCCCAAGCAAGTCATTTCTAGACAGGAAGTATAAACATTTTTGGAGATGTGAACTTTCAACTAGCAATAACTCTCCAAAAGCATTTTTAGACTTAAATTACTGTCTTTACTCCAGACTTTTTCCATACCGGGCAAAATAGAAGAGTTGAGCAATTAGTTGACCTTCAGGTGTAGAAATATAAACATGAGACAGCTTCCTTAGTTTGCCTTTGAGTTAGATTTGCCAGATTGCCATGCAAGATCTAGGCCATACTTCTACTAAAAAAGTGTGCACTGTTTATCCGAAATTCAAATGTAACTGAGTGTCCTATATTTTATCAGCCAACCCTATATGGTGAGAAATAAAAGATCTGGTTGGGGAAAATACCTAGGCTTTTACCAGAATCAGAGTCATTTTTATGGAAAAGGTGCTTTGGTGGGGTTTCAAAGACCAATATCAAAGCAAAGGCCCAACACTGTAAGCATTCAAATGATACTGTGCATTCATTTAATTTAAAATCTATAAAGCATTTCACATTTTTTATATTATCTGGGTCCTCCTCATGACAAGACTTATGTGGGCATTTTTATGCCTGTTTCAAGGCTCACAGACATTAAGGAATCATCGTGGTGATCCACATACAGCTTTATGGAAAAGCCAGAAGTTGAATCCAAGTCCCCCATATGGTGCAGTGACTATAAATAAAGACAATGTTCACGTGGACAGCCATACAAGGCTTTTAATCCCTGAGCTGCAGATGAAAATTAAATATCTGGCAAACTGAGTATAAAATTAACACTGTGATATAAGGCCAGGAAAAGGAAAAGATATTCTAAGAGTCACTGAGCTTCCTTATATACTTTGACTGTGGAGTCCAGTTTGGTTATTCATACCACAAAACATTCATTTATTTCCCCAAGTACACTGAGACATTACTCTTTATAGACACAGGTTTATTTACATGTACCCAAATTTCTAAATCTCCACTCTTTTTATGCTATTCATATGTCCTAGAAATCTTTAATAAAATCACGGGAAAACCCAACTCTGTTTAAATTAGAATTCATTTTCCCTAGATCTGTACATTGCAAATTTAGAAAATGTTTTTGTAATAATTCTTTGCCTGTTAACTATTAGGGTCATTTTAAATTTGTACAGCAGTGACATCTACCGTTTACAGTGTATATTGCATGTCTCCCCAGGACAGTTTTTATCTTTTACTTGTGTTCCTCAAATTCTAGTGTTCATAATAATTCCCTGAAGGGTTTCTTAAAATGCAGCTTCCTTAGCCCCTCACAAATTCTGATTCTACATATATGGGGTGATGTACCATCTCTCTTCCACCTCCTAGTCAATCTCATTCAGGAGAACATAATTGTACATACGAATCACTATGGATTTTGTTAAAATACAGATTCTGGGGAAGTAGTTTTGGGCTGGAGCCAGAGATTTTGCATTTTAACAAGCTCCCAGGTAGCTTTACACCCTACTCTCAAACCTAAGGATTTCCATTTCTCTGTGTAGCCAAATCACCACAGCCTGAATCCTAAGTTTACAAAATGTGACTTATAGATGCTTCTTGCTCAGTGGTTAATCAGATTTTGTTTAAATCTTCTCCTCACCCTTGCTCTCTGCTCTTTCTATATGCTTTGAGTCCTAAAATACAGGCATAATCACCTCAAGGAGAAGTATCAATAGCTCAAAACAAAGCAGGCCAACATCCTGAGGGAAGTCCCATCTAAACCCATGCCTGGTCCCTTCTAGACCAAACCATTTCCTGGTACCAAAGAGACAGGAAGGTGAAGGCAGTGACATCACCCTTGAAAAGGCCTATGCATGAATAAGGGAACCAAAGCTCCCCACCACATTATCACCTCCCTATGAGGATGGAGCTCAGAGGAGTTCAGTGATGATGACAATAACGCAGACGAGGAGGAGGAAGATGATATCAGCTAACCTTTATTGCATACCTGCTGAATGCCATGCACTATGCTAAACTCTTTACATGGATTACCTCATACAGTTTTCCACATATCTAGGAAGTAGGTAATATCATTGTCTCCAGTGCAACGACGAGGAGTAAGAGAGAAGAGCAGGTAGGCAATCATTATATCTAATATCACAATTAAAGTCCAGTGACCGACTGTATGAATCACATTGAAACTAAAAACCAAAATATTAAATTGAAGCCTCCTCCTCCATTACGTCCATTCACTCTGTAACATTTCTCTATAACATCCATGTATCGTTACCTAGCAATGGATGGCTAGAATATACAAGGGGTTCCCAGGAAAATCTCGAGGTTTTAGAAGTGGCCAAAACACATACCTGTCTTAATGTATCAAACACTAAAGAGCCATCGCACCATTGACCATCGACGCAGGCAACTTAAAAAAACGTTTTCTCAATGGTTGAGTTCTGTGACCAAGTCAAAGAATAAAAACCAAGTGTTCACACATCTTTTCTTTCCTCCATACCCTTTTTTATTCATATCATTATCTTTTTCAACATGTCATTTTCTTGCGACCAGGTGACAGTTCCATGCAACCTTTTCTAAAAAAATAACACAGAATATTGTCTCCAAACCTCCAATACGCTTTAGATATGCGTGGTTGAGCAGAAAATACTCCCTCTTGTCTCTTTTGGTTTTATAATCCTATTGTCTTTATAGAAAGAGCTAGCTGCAATACAACAGTCTTTCCAAGTTGAGCACTCAGAGATGACTATATATTCCTCAGTCTGCTTAAATAGGCATCCTTTGTTATTGAGAATCAGTGTTTTCCAGCATAAAAAAGAAGCCATGTGTTTATCAGAAAGTATTAATGCCGGCAGCTGTGAGAGTGAGATGAGAAAGAAAACCCCAAGGATTACATATTAGCCTCTGAATAATCTCATAATCTGGTACTTTGATCAATTTTTATAGTTCTGTGAAGGCCCTACTTTGTCTCTGAAAAATAATAACAATCCAAAAGAGAGTGAAAGGAAGAGGCGAATAGATAAGGGAAAATTGGAATAACGGTTGAGAGATACATACTCACCTCTCACTCTTCTTCTCCTTTATTTTATTGTCGTGGAAGGAACAGAGATTTTGGAGCCAGACAAATCCAAGTTTGAATCTCACATTCAGCACTGCGTGTAGTTGTATGACATCAGGCAGTTTACTTAGTCTCTCTGAGTCACAGTTTCTGCATTTATGCAATGGAGACACTACTGCTCCCCCAGCCCAGTTGTAGGGTAGTTAAGTGCTATTGGAGGATGGAGTCTGGAAACAGAACAAAAAGCAACTGTTACTAATGTTAGCTGGTTACTAATGGTCACCACTTCTTCATCTGTTCAACTTTCAACAAATATTAGTGATCACCTCTCTGTGGCAGGAATACAGTGAAGTCCCAGGAATACAGTGAACAAACAAGTAGTCTCTTCCCTTAAGAGGCTGTGTTTCATCCTTCGAACCCACAGTTATCAAAATTCCATCCCCCCCCACCCTCCTACCCCCTCCCCTCTCCACACACACACACACACACACACACACACACTACTCCACTGAAACTCCTCTGGCAAAGTCACCATTGCCCTAGTTATCAAACACAATGGACTGGTTTTTGTCCTCAACAACACCTTTTTGTAGCAACTAATAAAACTGAGCAATTATCTTCTTCATGGCTAGAATACTCTCTCCTGATTTCTTTTTACCCTCTGACTGAAATTTCTTAAGTCTCTGTTGCTAGTTTTACTTCTTCTGTTATCCCTTCAATTAATATTTCCTAGTCTTCTGACTTTTGCTCTTTTTCTTTTATACTCTACACTAGTAGTTCTTGATCTTTTCAGAGTCATGAACTCCTTTAAGAATCTGAAGAAGCAATGGAGGCAAGAATATACAATGGAAAAAAGACAGCCTTTTCAATAAGTGGTGCTGGGAAAATTGGACAGCTACATGTAAAAGAATGAAATTAGAACACTTCCTAACACCGTTCACAAAAATAAACTCAAAATGGATTAAAAACCTAAATGTAAAGCCAGATAATATAAAACTCTTAGAGGAAACCATAGGCAGAACACTCTATGACATCCATCAAAGCAACATCCTTTTTGATCCACCTCCTAGAATCATGGAAATAAAATCAAACAAATGGGACCTCATGAAACTTAAAAGCTTTTGCACAGCAAAAGAAACCATAAACAAGACAAGAAGACAACCCCGGAATGGGAAAAAATAGTTGCCAACGAAACAAAGGACAAAGGATTAACCTCCAAAATATACAAGCAGCTCATGCAGCTTATTACCAAAAAAGCAAATAACCCAATCCACAAATGGGCGGAAGACCTAAATAGACATTTCTCCAAAGAAGACATGCACATGGCTAACAAACACATGAAAAGATGCTCAACATCACTAACTATTAGAGAAATGCAACTCAAAGCCACAATGAGGTATCACCTCACACCAAACAGAATGGCCATCAACCAAAAATCTAGAAACATAAATGCTGGAGAGGGTATGAAGAAAAGAGAACCCTTCTGCACTGTTGTGGGAATGTAAGTTGGTACAGCCACTATGGAAAACAGTATGGAGGTTCCTTGAAAAACTAAAAATAGAACTACCATATGACCCAGCAATCCCACTCCTGGGCATATACCCAGAGAAAACCATAATCCAAAAAGAAACATGTACCAGTGTTCACTGCAGCACTATTTACCATAGCCAGGACATGGAAGCAACCTAAATGCCCATCAACAGATGAATGGATAAAGAAGATGTGGCACATATATACAATGGAATATTATGCAGCCATAAAAAGGAAGGAAATTGAACTACATGTAATGAGGTGGATGGACCCAGAGACTGGCATGCAGAGTGAAGTAAGCCAGAAAGAGAAAAACAAATGCCATATGCTAACTCATATACATGGAATGTAAAAAAATGGTACTAATGAACCCAGTGACAGGGCAAGAATAAAGATGCAAATGTAGAAAACGGACTTGGGGACATGGCTGGGGGGGGGGGCGAAGGGGAAGTTGGGACGAAGTGAGAGAGTAGCATAGACATATATACACTACCAAATGTAAAACAGATAGCTAGTAGGAAGTTGCTGCATAACATAGGAGATCAACTCAATGATGGGTGATGACTTAGAGGGCTGGGATAGGGAGGGTGGGAGGGAGTCGTGGGAGGGAGAGGATGTGGGGATATATGTATAAATACAGCTGATTCACTTTGGTGTACAGCAAAAACTGGCATAGCAGTGTAAAGTAATTATATTCCAATAAAGAGCTTAAAAAAATGAAAATTTTTTTTAATTTTTTAAAAATTAAAAAAAAAAAAAGAATCTGAAGAAGCTATGTGCCCTCTCCCTAGGGGGGGGAAATAGATCTGCTTACAAATATACAAAAATTTGCATACATTTTCAGGAGTTTCACAGACCTTCCTCCCTAAAAGCCCACTGTTGAACTCCAGATTAAGGGGTTCCTATGGCTTTAACTGTTACTCATACGTCAGTGATCCTCAAATCTCTGTCTCCCATGTAAACAACTTTCCTAAGCAACAGGCCTAGTTTCAAATGACTTATTTACAACTACATATGAATACCCCTCAGGCATCTGAAAATTCAAGATATCTCAAACCAAATTAATTATCTTTCCCCTAAAACCTGTTTTCCTCCTAGGAGAAAACACCGAAGGGAAAGAAAACACTATTTTTAAACCTAACAGAACTAGATTTAAATCCAGCCCTGGGAGCTTCAGAAACATACATAAGCTATTTGTGCTTTAATTTCTTCATATTTAACATGAGGATAATAATACATCCATTTTTTGGATTGTTATGAGAATTAAACAATGAGAAAATCCCTACGCAAGTGCCACCATGTAGCATACCTTCCACAAATTATTATTACTGGATTCCCAATCTCTGCAAAAGCAACTCCATTCACCAAGTACCCTAAGTCAAAAATTTAGGAGTTATCTTCAAGTCATCCTTTTCCTCATCTGCAACCAATGGATAGCTATGCAGTATTGATTCCTCAACATTCCCCTGCCTTTAATTCAGGCTATCATGTTCTTTCTGACGGACACAACAATAGTCTCCTAACCACTTGATCCAGTAGTTCCAATTCCACATCCTTCCAACCTATCCTCTATACTGATGCCTGAGGATCTTCCCAAGGTACAAATCTGATGCCCTGACTGCTTAAATCTGCCCAGGTGCTTCCAGGATTACACCTACCTTAGTACTGCACTGCAGGCTGACTATGATCTGGCCCCTGTCCAACTTGATCCCTTGATTATTTGTGGATCTCCCCAACTACCCATAGTGTTCTGGATTCTGTATCTCTGTCCACACTGCTTCCTTTGACTGAAACGTCCTCACCACTGTAATGTCTATTCTTGGCATCCAGGCAAACAACTACTCATCTCTCAAAGC
The DNA here is from genome assembly GCF_030028045.1 of Hippopotamus amphibius kiboko. NCBI lineage: Eukaryota > Metazoa > Chordata > Mammalia > Artiodactyla > Hippopotamidae > Hippopotamus > Hippopotamus amphibius. Next base: position 66,671,546 of record NC_080193.1, on the reverse strand, counting down.
ACTGATCAAGCATCACCTCTGCTATGAAGTTATTTCTGACAGCCTCCTGCCATTTCCCTGATCACTGACTCCTCTTTTCTCCCACCTCTACCTGACAGATGATTTTCTATCCTGGCAAAGATGTATAATATATGGTTCCCAGTCTCGAAAAGCTTAGGATCATCATTCAACCAGAAATCTTGTTATATAACCTGGACAAGTAAGCCGATTTGAAGAAGAAATTATGAGGCATGAAAAAATAACGAATTGTAAGTAACTTCAACACTCAGCTCAGTGGTTTTCCTCAGAAGCCTCCCAAACCGTGAGCTGGGGGGGCACACACGGTGCTGTATGTGTTGGCTACATATTAACTGATTTAATCTTCACAAACTGTGAGTTGGCCAGTATTATTATTCCCGTTTTAGAAGTGAGAAAACTAAAAGAACAAAGAGACTAACTTGCCCAACATGACCCAACTAAAAATATCAGTATGAATAAAGCATGGACTTCAGTTAATTTTTTTAAAAAGTAACTGACAAATGAAAATCATATATTCTTTATAAATAAGTCGTGGGATATATATTTATTGAGTCTATTAAGGACCTTGTACAATGAGAAAAATGTAAGTGCTCTACTCTCAAAAACAGTGATTTCTCGAAAAATTTAAAAAAAAAACAAAAACTACGATACAAAAAACAGAAAACTGTACTTCCTGGGGGCAATAAGAAAGTCTTGGGGAGAGAGGAGGCTTTCAAATACCTGCGTTAATGAACAAAATTAAATAACTGCCTATACCCAGCTTTGGCGCCCTCGTCTCCAAACTCCTAGGTCTCCCGCACCTCACCTTATCTCCTCCCACGTCGTGGCCGCCTCCCGTGCGCGTGCGCATCATCGGCTCGACGATCCTTCCCATCGATGCGCCCGGGAGCAACTCCTTCAGTCTGGACACTGCTAGCGTCAGCGCTACCTGTTCTGCAGTTGCGCCGCCATTTTGAAGACGGGAAGAGTCTGGGTCTGGGACCGCTGGAGGCGGCGACGGTGACTGGTACGGATGGTTTCCGCCCGCGTTAGGCCCTGTAAATTCGCCCATCTTCGGGCTACAGCTCTCGGTGTTGCCCCTATTCCCACAGGGCCCCTGTCGCTGTTCCCACTTGTCCTGTCACTCTTGTCTTTAGGATCTTTTTCGCTTCCTTGTTCATCTCTGCCGGAACGTTTGCTTAGAGCTGTCGTCAGGCAGCGCTGACCGGTGTTAAAATAACTACTTCGAGCCTCAGGACTCCATCCCGATGGAAGACTCATTCCCCACCCGGATCTAGTCGGAGCTGTGTTCCGCGGACTCAAACCGAGCGGGCTGAGAGCTGCACGGCCTCCTCTCGGCAGCGATCTGTGCCCTGTGGGGGCGGGAGGCGAAATTTGGGGTCCGGGGAGAGCTTGGACTTTGGTCCTGTCGCGGTGGAGGGACACACAGTAGGTGATGGTGGATGTTACCCCAGTGATCTGTTGTTGAGCTTAATCCATCACCGCCTGTTTTGTTTTGTCCTTTCCCAGGAATAACTTTACAAAAGGGAAGATACTTTTCGTCTGCCCTTTCCGCCAGAAATGGCCAATGTGAGTAAATTAGTCCCTTAAGAAGAAGTATAGTAATAAAATAGTTTGGAAACTCGATGGAAATGGAGAGACGGGTTTAATTATAATGGTATTGGTGGCGTAATGTTTCTCATACTTAGTGTATCAGAAATGTCATGGGAAGCAAGGGGTGTGAAATTAGGTTGATACGCTTTGCAGGTAGTTTGAACACAAACATATTTCTCAATACTCGTCTGTTTACTTCTACAGATTTGTTTTTAGAAATAAATTCAGTGCCAGCATCTTTTCAGTGGTTTTGAAAGACGTTATTTCAGTAAATATTTAGAATTATTTTTAAGCCGTTTTCTATTTCTTTGATTAGGTAAACTGAAGGTTTTGTAGCAGTTTCAGTATAGGAAGTCACCTTCCAAATCCTACAAAATGAGAGCAAGAGATACTGTTCTCATAGACCAGAGATATTTATTCACTGTAACTGTTCAGTGATTATGCAAATGCATCCTGCTATAGGGAACACAAGACATATATTAAAACAAGTACAACACGAGTAGAAACTAATTTTAAAAGCTACACAAAGGTACAGTGCAGATTCAGAGCTTTGTGGAGAGGGAAAAGTAGGGGTTTGGATTCACTTAATCAGAGAAGCATTTGAGTTTTGAAAGATGGTTGGGATTTAGATAATCTGAGGTTGGGCAGAACAGGAGGTATGTTCAAAGATACACCCCCTTTCAAAAATCACAAAGTCATTTCTGTCTTCCTAAATGTAAGACATGTGAAAGAGATTAGTGGGAAATAAGGTTGAATTGTGGATTTGGGATCAAGTAATAGAGAGTCTTGAATGCCAAACTCAGTAATTTGGACTTTAAATTTTGGTGATTTAATTAGAACTGTGTTAGGAAGACTCATATGGCAACAGTTAGCCAGGATAGTATCCCTTAATTGAATACAATTTATTACATAATAGTCTAATGATGAGACAATAGGGCCAAGTTGTAAAAGTAAACATGTATCCCATGTTTTAAGGTGAATTTTTACCTCGCCATAATCATAGGAAGGGAATGTTGTAAAAGAAGCATGTGCTACTCTCAAAGGAAAGGTATTAGAGTAATATGCTAATATTTGACCTGGCTTTATTTTTATTTTGAATGAATAAATTAATTTATTAAGGTGAGTATTTTGAAAGATACTTTTATAAATCCTTTTATTGTTAGAAAGAAGTTTACATAAAATATTCAAATATATGTTTAAAAATTTGTGTTACTTTATATGTATTGTAAGTGCTGAATGGATGTTAGTAATGAAACATGCAGATATGTGTCTTCAACAATTTAGTTAGACATAGCATGGGTCAGAAATGTCTATGCTTCAGAGGCTAAACGGGTAAATTAAGAGGCCATGGTGGGGACTTGTGCCAGCTGACATATTCATTTCTGATATGAAGGGAGCAGCCTTATCTACAGTGATGTGTTGCCAGCTAATATCATTTGGGAATGTGAATCCAGTGCTACCAGATCTTTGGAGTTTTTAAGAACAGCTGAAAGTCTGGATCTTTTGTGTGAAGTATCACAATTGCTCGATATTGATATACAATTCAAGTTTCTTATACCACTGAGAATTACCATTTTTGTCTCTTTGAGCAGATTGGGTATAGACCCAAGGGAGGATGCTTAAATTTTCAGGTGGGCAGAATGCTCTGGAGACAGACCTTGCATTTTGGGGACATATAAAAGATGTTTATCCAGATCTTGTAGAGAAAGTTGGAATTTGTCAGGCCTAAGGGGAGAGGGAAAAGGGCATTTTAGCAGAAGAAATCTTGTGACAGTACAAAAGAAGGCAGGGAAATATGGGAAATGTTGGGTATGTGACTGAAGAGTGGAGTAAAAGAAGGGAGGATAAAATTAGTAAGAAATTATGTCAGAGAGATAGAAAGACCAGTAGGATGTATTCTTGTACTTAGCTCATGCAATTCAGAAGGAACACAGGGTTGGATTTCAGAATACTATGTGAAAGGGAAAAAGAATGATTCTAAAGTATCAAATGGCTAGACTATTTCAACATCCTGGTAACTAGTTTTCATACCACCTCTCTAGTTCCACTCCATTCTCTACACTGCCCTTAGTGGTACATTCCTTAAAACACCCTTTATTTTTATCAACTTACTCTATTCCCCTCTGCCTACAGGTTAAAATTCTGGTTTATTATCTTGATGTAACAGGCCCTTTCCTGTCTGTGTCAAATATAAAGCCTTTTATAGTTTCCCACAAGTTAACTTTCAGGCCTGTGTTTTACTGCACTACCTTATATCCACCTTCAGTGAACTTGTCACCCTTCTGAGTACATCATTTATGACTCCATACCTTTGTTTCTGAAAGTCACGCATTGAAATGCGCCTCTCCCCAGCAAATTTCTGTTTCTTCACAGCAAAGTATATCCTCCATGAAACTTTTTTCCTATGTCAAGGATCTCTTAATTGTTCAAATCTTTTAATAGCATTTCACAGATGATATGGTATTTTTTCATATGCTTTTTCCACTAATCTAAGAGTCAGGATTTACTTTTTTTAATATAAAAGGTCAGATGGCAAATATTTTAGGTTTTGTAGGCCATAGAGTCTCTGTGAAACTACTTAACTCTGCCATTATGACATGAAAGCAGCCATAGACAGTACAGACGTGAGTACGGCAGTGTTAGAATAAAACTTTATTCACCAAAGCAGACAGAAGTCTGTATTCAGCTATAGTTTGCCAACTCCTGCATTAAATTATTCTGACTCAAGTATTTTGATTAAAGTTTATGCATACAAGATGTTTACACATCTGTCCACTGTAACTGACCTTAGAGTCTAGGAAATTGAGCATAGGAAAATGTATCACAAAGGTGTGTGCTAAAATGGAGGAAAGTGGACATTGCCATAAAACCGAGAGGAAAGATGGCATGGGAGATAATTAGTACAATTTATCGCAGTAAAAGAAGAGTTAGAAAGTGAATAGGTTTTGTTTCTAGGAGAGGTTTTGAAAGTTCTTTATTTAGAGAATAGAAGAATCTTATTAGTTGTGCTACCTTTTTAGTGTTGTTGCTAAATAGGACAGTTTTTGGAGGTTGCCATTCTTTCTGTATGGCACTCTTGATTCTGGTCTTGTTGGGAAAGCCATATGTTTTTACCCAGAGTAACTTATTGCTTGTTCTTTAAATATTTGTGTTTATTTTTAAAATTATAAATATACATGTTGCTTTTCCTGTGGTAGGTGCTCAGTAATAGTAGAATAAACATTGGTTTTAAAAGATATATTGCAATGCAAGGATTTGCCAGAGGTTGTCTGTGTTAGTATAACATTTATATCCAGAATAATTTTGATTTTTGTGTCATTCTTAGGTGCTCTGTAACAGAGCCAGACTGGTTTCCTATCTCCCAGGATTTTGCTCTTTAGTTAAAAGGGTTGTCAATCCCAGAGCCTTTTCAACTGCAGGATCTTCAGGTTCTGATGAGTCTCATGTGGCCACTGCACCTCCAGATATCTGTAAGTAAAAGTTGTAATTGCTTTACTTATAATTGTTTCATAACATTTTGAGTTGTGTTTCCTGTAATATAGTAAGTCCCCTACATATGAACCTTCAAGTTGCGAACTTTCAAAGATGCAAACATGAGTTCACACATCCAGTCACATAAGTTAGTTCACTCATGTGCCTGGTGTACATTGTCATGTGCGTGCATCCTCTACAAGCGGTTGTGCTTTAGTGTACTTTACAGAATTTTATAGAGTACAGTAGTACAGTATCTTTATTTCAAGCCCACGATGTCCAGTAGCCAGCATAAAAGCAGTGGTGATGTAGCTGGTACTGCTAAGAAGCACCTAGCAATAACGATGGAAACAAAAGTGAAAATAATTGAGAGTGGAGGGAGATGAAAAGGTGGTAGATGTCACTCGTTCTTATAACATAAATCATTCAACCATTAGCATACTTCTAAAGAACAAGGACGAGATCATGCAACATGTGAAGTCTGCTGTGCTGATGATGTCGACAGTAATATGGAAGAAGCATGGAAAAGCGATGGGGGAGATGGAGAGACTTCTCAGCGTGTGGATGCAGGATCAGCATCAGCGTCGAGTCCCGCTGGACTTAATGCTGATTCAAGAGAAAGCTAAAAGCCTTTATGGAGACTTGAAGAAGAAACATGATGAAGAATCAGAGGGCACGTCTTTTAATTCCAGCCATGGCTGGTTTCATTGGTTCAAGGCTAGAACCAGCCTTCACAACGTAAAAGTAAGTGGCAAGGCAGTGAGTGAAGATAACGGTAGCTGCCTGGGAATTTCCTGAAACGCTTCGAGAAATTATTGATGAAGGCACATATTTACCCAAGCAGATTTTTGATGTGGATAAGACAGGACTGCCCTGAAAGAGGGTGCCAGACCAAAGTTACATCGGTAAGGCGGAAAAGTTGATGCCTGGCTATAAAGCAGCAAAGGATAGGCTAACTCTGTTGTTTGTGGCAGTGCTACCGGTGATAGGAAGCCAAAGCCTCTCTTAGTTTATCATTCAAAGAACTCAAGAGCCCTAAAAAACATAGCCAAGAGCTCTCTTCCTGTTGTGTGGAAGAGTAACCCCAAAGCCTGGGTTACACAGGTCATTTTCCAGGACTAGTTTTTCCACCACTTTATCCCAGACGTAGAGAAAAATAGCTTAGAGAAGGATATCCCATTCAGCATTCTTTTCTTGCTCAACAGTGCTCTGGGCCACTCCCCCATTCATGGACAACTTTCATCCCAACGTCGAAGTACTACATCTGCCACCGAATACTATGTCGCTCATCCAACCTATGGACCAGGGAGTTACAGCGACTTTCAAGAAATATTATTTACATCACAGTTTTTGTCAGGCAGTAAAGGCAAGTGACGAATCAGAAAACCTGGCGACAGTTTAGGAAGGACTATAACATCTACAAGGCCATAAAAAACATTGATTTGCTTGGCATGAGGTTATGGCCATCACCATGAATGGATTTGGAAGAACCTTTGCCTGCAGTTTGTTCACAATTTTCATGGATTTGAGAAGGTGGATGAGGAGTCCAAAGAGGTCTTCAGCAACTTAGTGACCCTCAGTGAGAAGCTGGAGCTTGATCCGCAAGAAGGTGACTTCATGGAACTCCTTGCTGTGCAGCATGAGGAACTTACTGATGAAGACCTGATGGAACTGGAGGCCCAGAGAAAGGACGAAGAGAGACAAGAGTAAGAAGTAACTGAAGAATCGAAGAGATTCACAACGCAGGAAATGGCAAGCGGATTTTCTTTATTTGAGGAGGCACTGTTAGTTTTGAGGCGCAGGACCCAAACATAGAACATGTAGTACACGAAGGTTGCTGCAGCCATTCAGAATGCAGTCCAGTACATGAGAGAAAAAGAGCTACTACCCAGACATCACTGAATCGTTTTCTCAAGGGGGTGGATAGAATTGAATCCAGCAAGGAACCAGAACCTGTGCCACAACATTAGACCTGAGTGAAATCGCAGCTTGCCCTCCATACCTGTTGCTGCCGATCCTTCAGGTTCACCATCTCCATCTCTCCCTCCTTCAGTCAGTAACTCTTCTTGCCTGTTCACTTGATGCTAGGCCCTGTATGCTGTACTATACTACTGTACTTTTCAAGGTACTATACTATAAGATTAAAAATGGTTGCTTTATTTTTTGTATTTGTTTTTTATGCATTATTTGTGTGAAAAGTATTATAAACCTATTAGAGTACAATACTATAATAGCTGATTGTGTTAGCTGGGTACCTGAGCTAACTTTGTTGGACTTGCGAACAAAAATTAGACTTAGGAACATGCTCTTGGAACAGAACTCGTTCTTACGTAAGGGACTTGACTGTATTTCTTCTTGAGGTTTTACTGATTTTTCTGAAGTTGAGTTTATCCCATTGAAAGTAAAATCAGAGCTCTGCCTAAATATTTATACCAGAAAGTTACAGTATTAAAAAAAAATGAATATTGGTTTCTAAAACTTACTTTCTTGAACTTTAGTTTTTTTCTATTGTCTTCAAACATACACAGTCCTCCCTGAAACAAATCTTCTTTTGATCCTACTAAACTATGTTACTAGTTGCAATTCTTTGCTGACTTTCTTAAATGTAGCTGTCAGTTTTTATCATAAGTGTTTATTAAATCAGTTTGCTTTTTCTTATCCATCTTGCACACCATCATATTAATCATTCTAAAATACTTTAAATCATGTCACTTCCTTCATAAGCCTCTATTACCTCCCACTGCTTTCAGTAGCAGTTCCTAAACTGTCCCCAAGCTGTAAATCATTGTTCAAGGTCTTAAAAAAAAATTTTTTTTAATTTCTGAGATTAGTTAAGATTGAGAAATGCTTTATGCCATAGTCCTATCTCAGAGGTTTATAATGCGCACTAAAATATTAACTTAGAAACTTTATCTAACGTGTTCTAAAGGGGTTGCCCACGGAATCCTTTTTTCATGCAACACACTACTTACAGTGGTGTGATGTAAGTTCACTTGGGCATGCAGAGCCTCCCCTGGTTTTCTTGCTCCCGTTTTCTAACTCCATCTCGGATTACTCCTCATCATGATCCGAAGGCTAAACATGTATCTATCATAAATGAAAAATTTGTCACTCAGAATATGTAAAGGATTTGTATTGTGAACTCTCCCTATCCATGGGTTCTGCATCCTCAGATTCAGCCAACCAAGGGATTGAAAGTATTTGTGGGAAAAAAATTCCAGAAAGTTGTGAAAAGCAAAACTTGAATTTGCCACACACCAGCAACTATCTACATATCATTTACATGTATTCAATATTGTAGGTAATCTAGAGATGATTTAAAGTATACAGGAGGATGTACATATGTATATGCTTGTACAGTTGACTCTTGAGCAACATGGTTTTGAGCTGCGCAGGTCCACTTTATACAAAGATTTTTTTCAATAGTAAATGACTACAGTACTACACAATTCTCAGTTCGTTGAATCTGAGGATGTGGAACTGATTATACAGAGAACTGACTATAAATTATACTCGGATTTTCGACTGCATGCAGAGTTTGAACAGCTAACCCCGGAGTTCAAGGGTCAACTGAACTATGCCCTTTTATATAAGGGACTTTAGCATATGCAGATTTTGGTGGGAGTCCAGGAAGCAATCCCCTGTGAATACCTAGGGACAACTATATAAAGAATTTTTGTAGATCCATAGGAAAAAAGACAACCCAGTAGAAAACCAAACAAAAAATTTCAAAAATGGATTTAAACAGGCTGTTTCTGTAAGAGAAAGCCTAAATGACCAGTAAACATTTGAAAATATGCTCAAATCCACTATTAATATGGGATATTTATTTGAAGAAACAGATGTGAATAATCTATAAAACCCAATGTTGTTCAAAATAGCTAGTAAGTTTTAGTTTGCGAGCTGACTCCAGCAATCATTAGTGGCTGTCTGGAGCCTCCTTGATGTGATCTGCAGACCAGCATGGCGTGGCGTGGCATAACATCCGTGTCACCTGGGACTTCTTAGAAATGAGGAATTTTGAGCCCCACTGCAGACCTAGTCAATCAGAATCTGCATTTGGAGCAGATCTCAGATGATTCTTAAGTAATTAAAAGTTTCAGACACACTGGGCTAGAGTGTTTGGGTTGAGAATTATGTGACAGTGTCTGAGTTCACAGGGAAAAGTTCCATGATTGATGGGTGATGTGTGGCATAGGTGTGGAAGAGGGTTATGGTATCCCATGGGACAGCCACATCGACTTGGCTGTTTTTAGTCATTCAGTTCTGGCAGAGTATTTATAAATATTTTTATTGCCAACTAAAGTGTGCAGCAGTCGTCCCTTCCTTTCTCTAAACAAAATTCCTACTCTGAGTATTTCTTCGTTTGATTTTCTAATTTATTCTTTTCTGAACCTTTTTGAATTTTTTACATTAGGATTTTTTTAAGTCTCACAGGAATAAAGTAATGTGGTTTATTCTTCTGTAGATATTTAATCCATATTAACTCATGTGGCTGGTAAACAGGGCATTATGTCACATTGTTTCATACAAGATTTTTTTCCAGTCTATTAATGTTTTGTGCCACCAAGTAACAGCAGTTGAATGCCCCTCCCCAAGGGTAGCCACTATTAAGTCTGCTGTCTTTCCTTTCAGATTTTTTTTTCTGTACTTAAAAACATAAGTATAAGGATGAAAAATAGATGTCATAGATGCTGTTCTTTGACTTAGCTTTTTCTTTTAATGTAGTATGTCCTGGACTTTGTTCACTATCAGTAAAGATTTACCATATTCTTTTTAATGACTGTCAAGAATTACATAGTATGGGAGTTCCCTAGTGGCCTGGTGGTTAGGATTCTGGGCTTTCATTGCCATGGCCCAGGTTCGGTCTCTCATCGGGGAACTGAGATCCCACAAGCCACGCAGCATGGCCCCCTCCCCCCCCCCCCAAAAAAAGAATTACATAGTATGGTTTACATATTGAGTTCTTTCCCTAATAATGGAATTACCTATGAGCTGGCAACTGGTTGCTTTGATTAGTGTTTTAGAAATAACATGAAACTAATTTATATTCACCCAGGAAAGCAAACTTCAAAACAACCATCGGTTAGGTAAAAAATACCTAACTGGAAGAAGACCGTTCTTTCAGTCTACCAATGCAGTTAACTAGTAGGGAGAAAATGATTCATTTTGTTGTTCCTTTTCAGGCTCTCGAACAGTTTGGCCTGATGAAACTATGGGACCATTTGGACCTCAAGATCAGAGATTCCAGCTTCCTGGGAACATAGGTTTTGATTGTCACCTCAGTGGGACCGCATCACAGAAGAAAAGCCAGATTCATAAAACTTTACCTGATGTCCTAGCAGAACCTTTATCAAGTGAAAGACACGAGTTTGTTATGGCACAATATGTGAATGAATTTCAGGTAAGTTGTTAATACCATTTATTCTATTTTTTCTGATTATTAATGCTATATTAATTTCTGATAACTGAGCATATTACTTTCATTGAAAAAGTAAAAAAAAAAGAAAAAATCTATTTAAATCCAGTAGCTACAGAAACAACATATATAGCTTTTGAAAGCTTGGCATTGTCCTATACATAGTGTTTGCTATATAATTTTTTTCACTTAATTTTACATTGCAGTCTCTTTTCAGTAATTAAATAATTCTTCAAAAAAATTTTTAATACATATTTATTTCAAGTATAAATAATTTTATCACTGAAAGTTTATATTCCCTGTTTTTCACTTTTGTAAATGGTAATTATAATTTATATATGGACCAAATTCCAACTAGTTTTATATTCCTCTAGCCATTTAAAAGCTTCAGAAAATTTTGAGATCTTCAGATACAGTAAACTGAAAGGAGGATTTTTTAAATAGGTTTTGTAAAAACAATTCCTGAGGGTTTTTTTATGAGTTTTTTAAACTGGTATTTCATATGAATTTTTTAAATGAGTTTTAAAACTAATATTGCATCATTGCTTGCTCACATGGAAAGTTATGTACATTTCAGAGTTTCTTTGAAACCCCTGACCCTTATCATTTTTCATATTTCTACATAGTTTCAGGTTGAGATTTTGATCAAAGCCATATTATTAAAAGCAACAACCACTCACAATTATGGGTTATATCAGATAACACTGGGACGCAGTTGACCTCCTCTGACTTTATCTTAGATAATTCCTTCTCAGTCTTCTTTGCTTCTCCTCTGTCTACCAATTAAATGATATTTCCCAAATGTCTCTGTTCTTTATTTTCTCATTTGACTTGCTCCCTGGTCACTTAAGTCCTTGACTTTCTCCACAGGCTATGTTTTCATATTTCCTAGCTTATTGTTTCTGCTTCTGACATTTCTGGTTCTGTATTACTATCTGCCTGCCAAATATCTTTATCTGGATGTCTCAGAAGTCCCAAGATTTTACATGTCTAGTACTGAATTAGTCCTTTTTTCTCTCAAAACTTGTCCTTATTGCCATGTCGTCAGTAGTATAAATGACTTAGTCATCCTCCCACTGTCCCAAAAATAAAATTATAGTGCCAACCTTGACTCCTCTTTTCATCATACCCCCCAATAAATAGTGACAGAATTACATTGCTTTTATCTCTGCAAGTAGCTCTTAAGTTATTTGTGTCCCTTTAATTCTCACTAATGCTGCCAAAGTTCAAGGCCTCCTCATCTTACCTCAGTTTTTAGAGGCATTATAGTAGGATAGACCTTGAGAAAGTTACTTCGCCTTTCTGAGCCTCTGTGTCTTACATTACATATAATGTAAAATGAGGATAATAATAATCCCTGGCCTGCAAAGTTCCTGTGAGGATTAAATGTGCAAATGTATGGAAAGTACTTATTACACTTAAGTGATCAATAAATGTTGGCTGTTACTGGTCTATCACCTGCTCCTCCTCATTACCATACATCTTCCACAGTAATACTGTCGTTAGCTTTTTATATCTGATCTTGATATTCTTCATTGCTTTTAAACTAAAGTCACAATTTCATAATGTGGCTTAAATGGCTTTACACAATTTTGATCCCTTATCTTTCTCACCTTACCTCCCACTACTTCTTACCCGCTCTGTAGTCCAATCACAGTATACTTTTTTTTTTTTTTAAATTACACCATTCTCTTTGACCATTGCTTGCCTTTGCACTGTTATTATCTCTTGCTGGACTGTTTTTTACCTCCTAAACTCTTCACCTGTATTCTGTTTATTCTTTGTCTGTCAGACACACATGTTACTTAGCATGTAACTCACATGTGATTTCAACCTTTTCCTGATTTCTCCCAGCAAAGCAAGTTTCTTTCCCCATCTATACCTCCAGAAGACTTCCTTCGTAACTCTATAGCACTTTTCAGATGGATTGCATTTATTCGTTCATGCTATTTTTTTTCTACTAACTCTTATATACCTAAGAGTAAAGACTGGATCTTTTACCGTTGCAGTAGCTGATCCTGTTATAATGTTTGATGTATAGTAGGCACCCAGTAAATTTTAGTTGAATAAAAGCCTCTAAGCTCTTTGTGTTGGAGAGGCTATATATTTAATCATGTTGCTTTGTAAGTTAGTGTTCTTCTCCCCATTTTGCAGATTACAGAACAAAAGAAAGGATAATTAGATATAAGAAAATATTAGAAGAGGTAACATTGTAAGACACAATCATGGCATTTTAGTTAGTTTTTTAGCCGACTTCTATTCATATTAAGTCTTAGAATATCAGTATACTTATATGTTCATTTATTTCAATTCAACATTTTTTTAAAATTTTCAAATATTACATTCATCATAGAGAAGAGTTTGAATATGTAAGAAAACACTATTACCCCATCACCAGCTAAATTATGATTGAAAAAAACTTTCTAGGGAAAACAGGTTTATAACAGGCAAGATATTTTATTTGAACTGCAGATTTTGTTTACTTATATTTCTTATTCCCCTTAGGGTAATGATGCACCTGCTGAGCAAGAAATTAACAGTGCGGAAACTTACTTTGAAAGTGCCAAAGTAGAGTGTGCAATCCAAACATGTCCAGAGTTGCTGCGAAGAGGTGTGTTGTACTTTATTCATTTTTATACTTGAGTGTGTTAGATAATGTCACTAATTTTTTGATGTGTTAAATAATGTACTCCATAGGCATTGTTAATGCTTTGTATTTTAACATGTAATGTTTACTATTTTAACATGTCTGACTGGTAATGATGGTTGCCTGGCCAAAATAAAGGCTTTCAAATATCCCCTGACATCTGACCTCATGCTGCCGTTAGATAGGAATAGTAGAATTTTTAATACTTTTTTCCTAAATCTTTCCCTAAGGTCATCCCCCTCCTGGGTGATTGTTACGGCTATAATTTCATGAGCTGATACGTTAATACTATTGAGAAAAATCTTAACAGTAAACTTTTTTTTAATTACAAGACCAACAACATGTAACTCAACTTACTCTTCAGAAGTGTTGGCAATATATTTTCATTCATCCAAAACGAGCAGAAGTAAACCAGAATTAAATTCATTTCATCCTTTTCAAAAATAATATGCATTTATGATTCTAACTTGGTACCATAATAATTTAACTTAATCATCATTTTTCTAAAGTATCTTATGCACTGTAATCTTTTTTAAAAAAAATTTTTTTCCTGGAGTTTTATTCTTATTTCATTTATAGATTTTGAATCACTGTTTCCAGAAGTAGCCACCAACAAACTAATGATTCTGACTGTAACACAGAAAACTAAGAATGATATGACTGTGTGGAGCGAGGAGGTAGAAAATGAAAGAGAAATGCTCCTAGAAAAGGTAATTCTTTCAAATGCTGACAATGTAATTTTATGATCTTATTTAAATACCAATGAACCAGTGTTTTTAAATGATGGCTATTTTTTCTAGCATTTATTAATTCTCTGCTAATATATTTCAGTACTAAAAAACTTTCATATTTTCTGAGAAAAAAAATGCCACAATTTTTTTTTTCTTAGTATCTTTGAAAAATTTTGATTCTGTCCAGTATTTCCTCAGTTTTTTTTAATTTATCTCTGTTTTAGGAAATTTAGAAATACAGTAAACAATAAAAATGTAAAATTAACTCTTCATACCCATCTTTCTCTCCTTCTCTCTGATCCTTTTCTCTCCCTCCATGTCTCTGTCTTTCTCTTTCTCTGTCTCCCTCAAGCATGTCAAGTAAAAAGTGAAAATTACCTCAGCCTTCTTAAAGGAGTAAACAATAACAGTGTACAGTACAATAATATAATATATACCCACATTTTTTTCCCATCCTTTGCTTTTAACTTAGAAGATATGTTTTGACACCTTTCCATCACATTACACATAGTTTATATTTCATTCTTTGTAAAATCTGCATAATATTACATTGCATGGGCAAACCATAAATTTTTTTAATTATTTAAAAAATTATTTAGTCATTTATAAGTTGAAAATCAAACTTTTCCTGTTACAGGCAGTAAATATATTTATATGTATATTTTTATGCACATACTTATATATACCTAAATAGGGAATTGCTGAATGAAGGGGTATATTCATTTTAAGTTTTGATAGATACTGCCAATTTTCCCACCAAAAAGACTGTCCTAGTATAGGTGCTGTCACCCTTACCCTGGATATTAACATTGCTTTTCATTTTTATCAACCTGAGAAATGGTAAGTGGTAACTTAAAGTCTTATAATTAAAAAGCATATAATTATTTATCTGAGAGTTTGATGGTGGGTTATTATCAATTTCTTTGTGTACAAGATAGAAAGGCATATTCTTTTCCCTGTATGACAGGTTAGGATTAGCTCAGTTGGACACCTTAGCTAACTATAGTTGAAAAAATTCTCTTTGTTAATTTACATGCAGGATAATATTTGGAATTATTTTATATTTTCTTTAGGGTTGGATGTGTGGTTCTCTTCATTCATAAAAATATTATTTACATACTCAACAGTATTTTATGGTAATGACTTCACACTTAAATGTCCCATATAGAGCTTTGCTAATAAATTCCATATGCTAGTTAACAAGTTAGGCATAAGACATTGTCTCTGATTTTTAAAAGATCTGAATTTGGAGAGTTGAAATTTCAATACATAATAACTCAGTAAACATTTATATTTATATATTAAGACAATGATTAGTAAATGTATACTTATCTTCACTATCATCTAGATGCTAGAGAGTTTGCTCTCACATGTGCATTGCATTAGTTAAGTCCTACTTTTGGATCTGTTCAAGATTCTGAGCCTCATTTGATACTGACCCCAGTACAGATGTAAGTTGGTTTTCTGTAACCAATTTCCAGGTTTTGAAATGGCAACATGCTAAAGCTTTTCTTTTTTTTTTGGCTGCATTGTGTCTTTGTTGCTGCGCAATGGCTTTCTCTAGTTATGGCAAGCGGGGGCTACTCTTCGTTGTGCTGTGCAGGGTTCTCATTGTGGTGGCTTCTCTTGTTGCAGAGCACGGGCTCTAGGCACGCACGCTTCAGTAGTTGCAGTACGAGGGCTCAATAGTTGTGGCTCTAGGACTCTAGAGCACAGGATCAGTAGTTGTGGCTCATGGGCTGTAGTAGGGCTTAGTTGCTCCGAGGCATGTGGGATGTTCCCAAACCAGGGATCAGACCCGTGTCCCCTGTGTTAGCAGGTGGATTCAAACATATTTTTCTGTTTTAGATGTTAGTGGTTATTTGAGAACCACACATAGCTTACTGTCCAAGTAGATATTTTATGTTTTGTGGTTTAAATCTGTTGTAGGTTTTTCCATCAGATGTCCATGGTTGCTTTGGTGAGCAGAAATCTTTAAGATAAATATTTAAACTGGTTCTTTTTGTGATCTTTTGGGATTCTTTTAGTTAACCTTTGCAAATGTTTAAATGCATTGTTTTGTTCACCTTGAGTTTTTGTGTATGGCACATTTTGCATTAAATACATAATTCTAATGACTTTTCTAGACCATATTCAGTTTCCCTATTTTTAAGAATTACAAGGATTAGTGAAATACAGCAATAAGTGTAAGTATTAAGTATGAAGCTAACCTAAAGAGTATAGTATTATCTAAATGTTTTTCATAGTTTATAAAAAAAGAAGTACAGGCATAGCTTGGAGATATTGCAGGTTCTGTTCCAGACCACCATAATAAAGCAAATATCACAATAAAGTGAGTCACATGGGTTTTTTTGGTTTCCAAGTGCATATAAAAGTTATGTTTATACTATACTGTAGTCTGTTAAGTGTGTAATAGCATTATGTCTAAAAAAAGTACATACTGTAATTTAAAAATCCTTTATTCTAGAAAATGCTAACCATCATCTGAGCATTATGTGAGTCATAGCAGTAAAACATCAATAAAGATCAGACTACAGATCATCATAACAAATATAGTAATAGATGAAAAAGTGTGAAATATTGAGGGAATTACCAAAATGTGACACAGAGATATGATGCTATTGGGAAAATGCTATTGGGAAAATGTTGCCAATAGACTTCCTGGACACAGGATGGCCACAAATCTTCAATTTGTAACAAACACATTATCTGCGAAGTGCAATAAAGTAAGCCCAAAAAATGAGATATGCTTGTATTTGGAGAAAATAGGTTAGTTTAAGTTGTATATCTCCATAGTAGGGATCAGCAGACTTTTCCTGTAAAGAGCCAGATGGTAAATTTCTAGGTTTTGTAGATGATAGGTTCTCAACTACTCAGTTCTTCTCCTGTATTGTTAAAGAAACAATAAATGATATATAAATGAACAGGCATGGCTATGTTCCAGCAAAACTATATTTACAAAAACAGGCAGCCAGCTAGGTTTAGCCCTCAGACTATCACTTCCTAACCCCTTATTTAGAATGTGACCTGTATGCCTAAGGCTTGGACTTTTGAGCATCTCAGCTGAATGCCAGAGGTGCTCAGTGAGGTCTCATCACTCTGGGTGGACCAGAAATTCATTTTACCCAGCACTGCATACCCCCTGATATCACCATCACCTCTCAGCCTCACAGCTGGCACTCTCTGCTAGACCTTGAGGAATCTCACCTTCTGTCTGCACAGCTCAGCCCTTGGCTACTGAACCAGGACAGGTTGTTCTGCAGACTGCTTGGAAACCCCATTTGTGCATATCCCTCTTCTCTAATACCTACCCCAGAAATTCCAGGTGCTTCAACAGTTCAGAACTTTTGGTTTCTGCCTCCTCAGCTGACTGACACTGTCACTTTGCTTGGGCTCCACTTCCTTGCCCTGCAACAAGAGAGTGTCTCCAGACAAAAGCCTGAAGCATATATGGGGATCACCTTATTTGTTTCCCTTCTCTCAGAGACTACAGTTTTTGTCTGCCTATTATTCAGTGTCTAAAAACAGTTGCCTCTTATATTTTGGTCAGTTTTATATTCTTCAGCTGGTGGCAGATTTGATAACTGTTACTTTGTTATGGCTGTAAGTAGAACTGTGCCCTTGTCTTTAAACACTTGTGGTCTGGTTTTTTGTTTTTTGTTTTTGTTTTTTTGACATTCTAATCTGATTCTAATATTTGTTGCTAGTCTTTTTCATTGCATAGACTTTTGATAAAGCTAATAAAGACATCATAGGAATTAGGATGGTAAGACCAGGATTTTGAATAGGTAATACATGCATGTGGTCTGTAATATTTACACACTATACAGAAAATAGAGGTGTATAGTGAAAAGTAAGTATGCTGTCCAGCCCTGTACCCAGTCTATCCATTTATCTTACTACTTTCATGTGCCTTTTCAGAAATATTTCATGACTATGTGAGTGGGTAGATTTGTTTTTGAAGGACACACAAATAAGTACATGTTTCTTTCATTCAAATTAATGAATGGTCCAGATTTTTTCATTATGAGTATTTTATTTTCCCTTTCTTATTTCTAATATCTCCATAATGATACAAAATAGCTACTGTAGGTTATAATCCATGACAGATTTGGGAGTTAATAGCACAGAAGTGATTAGAAATAGTTCCTAAAATAGAAAATAATTTAGAAGAAAAAATGTACCATTTAGGCTTTTAGAAGAAATTAAAGTACCATATGATCTTTTGGACTGGTGAAAATAGTCTTAGGACTTTACAGTGTTAATTTACCTTTAGTTTTAATTTTTTATTAATCTTGTATTCTCTATCTGAAGCAAAAGATTTATTTTAAAAATTTATTGAAAAATAAAACACTCTGTATTGTTGCTGTTTTGAGCATATTCTTTGTGTCTTTTTCTATGCAGTTCATCAGTGGTGCTAAGGAAATTTGCTACGCCCTTCGAGCTGAAGGCTATTGGGCTGATTTTATTGACCCATCATCTGGTTTAGCAGTGAGTAATTAAATATGTTTTGAAAGCAAGATTATATAATTTGAAGTAGGAATTATTTTTATTGTAAAATTGTTTATAATTATAACCTTGGTAAAAATAGATCATTTAAGACTTTTTAAAAATCTCACAGTTTTATGTAAAGAAGTACCAAGAGTCAGTTGAATTCACAACTTTGAGGACTGCTGTCACTCATAGTTGAGCGTCTCCATCACTTAAAAATTTTTTTTATTAAAAATAACTTTTAAATGTATTATTTTCCATCCTCACTAATAAATATTTGAGTTACATTCAATTAGTGTGTTTACGGTTCACACACTAATATGGTAAAGGAATATTTAGAAAAGTAACTTTCTGGAAATTAACATTTATAAAGCTATACTTTAAAGAAAATAACTGAACCATTTTTGTGGTCACATTTTAAATTCTGTGTATATCTTTCAGCTACAAATAGTGATAATTTTTTTTAATCTTCAGATAGGAATATATACTGTTTCTTCTCAAAGTCAAGACTTAGTGACTACTAGAAATGAAAAACTTACTCTGAGCTGTAGTTTTCTTATCTTAAAAGTTACAAAGGTGAACCATAGATGATTGCCTAAAGCTTATTTCATCTCTAAAGGTCATATAATGTTATGCATTTGGTTCTAAATAACATGCATCTGCTAGATCGTTCATTTCCCATTTCCAGAATGCACAGGTATTGAGGGCAGAGGAGTTATTAGGACAGTTAGGTGTTCCATGTGACCTTTTTATTTTTTTTTGATTTTTTTAAATATTTGGAGTATTTATATCGATCTGTGTTCGTTTGCATAAAAATTATTACTCCATTATCTTTCTTGCTAATGAAAACATGACTTCATTTTTTATTTTCTTCAGTTTTTTGGACCATATACAAACAACACTCTTTTTGAAACAGACGAACGCTATCGACATCTAGGATTCTCTGTTGATGATCTTGGCTGCTGTAAAGTGATTCGTCACAGTCTCTGGGGTACCCATGTGGTTGTAGGAAGTATCTTCACTAATGCAACACCAGACAGCCATATTATGAAGAAATTAAGTGGAAACTAGCACTAATGTCAACTTAATTTGCTCTGCTATTTGTAACATTTGGGATGATCTATAAACATTGTCAAAGGCTTCAGTTTTTAAAAATGACTTCCTTGTAGGTATTTATTTCAAAATTTATGAATTTACAATATTGGCAAGTGGTTTGGGATTTTTAAATTTCAAATGTTCATTCATAGTATCATTAAATACATCTTGAGCACATCCACATTGTACAGAATGTGGTAATTAACACGTAACCAGGGTATGATCTCATATTGTTATTTCTCCCCTGAATTGGAAAAACCTGTTTTAAATATTTTTCTCCAAAAATAAATCATACATTTGGTTATGATGATGTGTTTTTTCATTGCAGTGTTTCTAAAATATAGTTCTTAAAGATTCCTAAGAAACTACAGTATTAATCCTAAAGTTTTCTGGTTTTGTTTTTAATAAATGCAGTTAAGAAATCTGGATTCAGTGTAGATTTAACTTTTTTTAATTTTATTTTTTCTGTATTACTTGTCAGATGTCCTGGTACTAGTCTGAGTATTACTTTGAAATAATGTATGTGCAGGAAAAGAAGAATAAGGATAAAACTACAACTTTGCATATAAATGAATATGAATCTCATCTTTATACATACTAAAAAATAGTTCTTAACTCCTTTGTTGAGACGGATAAATGTAGTTTATTCTCAGACAGAGCTATACCTCAGCTGCTAAGTCAGATTAGCAATAGATAGAAACTGCAGTAGTTTACAGAAATGTCTCATGTGGGACAGTTGTTTTTACAGCATTCTAAACTCAGGAAGAATAATCTTTGATTTGTTTTTTGTCAGTTGGAATATAGATAAATCTCAGGAAAACAAGTAACTTCTACCAAATGAATGAATTGAAATGGATTTTTCTGTATTTTTTAAATTAAATGCCTGTTTTTTAAATGAGCACATGAAGATGACCAGCTTTTTAATTTAGTTTACGACTTCATTTAAAACTCTTTGCTTATTTAACATGTAGCTTGATAATGTGTTGCTTATGATACAAAGAATAAGAGCTACAGTGTTTTCATTCATTATGAAAAAGATGAAATCGTGATTCCCATAGCATTTTGAAAAAAAATGTTTTTAAGTATGTATGCTCAATAAATTTTTATCTGTGTAAAGAGCACCCAGATCAGGACAGAACATTACTGGTACCTCAGAGGCTCATCTTGCTCCCTTTCAGGCACTTCCTTCCCTTCCTTGGCCCTCCCACAAGCCACCACCATCCTGAATTCCTACCGTATAAATTGTTTTTGTGTGTTTTGATGCTTTATATATATGAAGTCATATATATTAGATTCACTCTGGCTTCTTTCACTCAGCAATGTGAGATTCACCCTTACTGTGCATAATGACAGATTGCCTGTTTGCATAGCATTTGCCTTCTCGGTGAATTGGGACAGTTTTGCTCCTCAGGAATTTGGCAATGTGCAGATATTTTTTGATTGTTACAGCTTGTGGTGGAGGAGTGCTATGGGCATCTAGTAGTTACAGGCCAGAGATGCTACTAAACATCCTACAATGCAAAGGACAGCGCCCACAAAAAAAGAATTATTTGCACCACTCGTTTCTAGCATGCATATTGCTTATTCAGGCGTTTGCTACCTTGCACCATTCTTTGAGCCATGTTCCTTGAAATTTCACCATTTGCTTTAACAATTCTGAAGTGCCATCTGCTGGTTGGAAAGGATACTTCCTCCCCATCGGTGGTCATGGCTATGTATTGTATTATGTGAGGGTTAAGGTACACAGTGATGGGGCTCCTTCTCTCATCTTACTTTCAAACAGGATTTGCAGAAACAAAAAGTATGAGAAGCAGTAACTGCCAGTTAAAATGTTTTATCCTTGAAATGTTATGGCCAGATTTAGGTTTGGGATATATAATCCAAGGGATGGATTCTTACTAATAGTAGTAGAAAATAGTTAACTATTATGTACTGCAGTAAGGAAACATTGCAGGTATCAGTTTCATCATATTCATTTGATTAGGACCCCATAAAGAAAGAATTGGTAAAATTATTTTCTTAAACATAAATTTGCTACCTTTTAAAGTAAAGCTGAGCCATTGAAATTGATTTTAGACCTAGCACTGAAAAATATATTCTTGTTGTAAAATTTGTATTTTGACAAGAACTTAGGAATTCTTGT
Source organism: Hippopotamus amphibius kiboko (assembly GCF_030028045.1). Taxonomy (NCBI): domain Eukaryota; kingdom Metazoa; phylum Chordata; class Mammalia; order Artiodactyla; family Hippopotamidae; genus Hippopotamus; species Hippopotamus amphibius. The sequence continues at coordinate 66,649,938 of NC_080193.1, read as the reverse complement.
ATAGAAGGTAAATGCTAGAAAGGATCTTTCAGATCATCTGACCCACCTCCCTCCTTTTATAATAGAGAAAAATGGGAAACAGAAACGTGCATCAGGTCACACAACTAGTTGTAAGACCTAGTGCTGGAACTTGGCTGTGATTTATATACAGAGAGAGAGAAAAAGACTCTTCATAGTCATTATCAAGAAGTTTATTAAGTAAAAAAAAAACTTTATTAAGTGATTAAAAATATCAAAGAGTTGCAGAATTTAACTTTCAGGTTAACTAATAATGCTGCCACATTTCATAGATAAACTTCTGAGTTCATTCCATTGAACTGTACATGCTCTGAATTTCTTTGAAAATTTACTGAAATGTATCTAAAAATTCAGTTATAGATCCTACACTTCTCACAGTAGTTCTCTGACTTCAAATTTAAAACATTTCTTTCTTGGGCTTCTGACACTTGTAACATCAGTATAATCCTTACATTTGAACAAAATTCTGCTTTTAGTTCCTGCTGTATTTCCTATTCTTATGACTGGTTCTCTTGTTGCTCCAAAGCAGAATTTACCTACCTCAGCACTATTGACATTTTGAACCAGATAGTTCTTTGTTCTGGGAGACGTCACGTGCATTTACAGGATGTTGAGCAGCATCCCTGGCCTCCGTCCTCTAAGTGCAGCAGCCCCTGATCATGACAAAAAAATATCTCCAAAAGTTGCTGAATTTCCCCTGGAGAGCCAAATGTTTATCTGAAAGAAATTTAACCAGGTGTCCTGTATTTTATCTGACAGTATCCTGTCCCCAGTTGAGAACCACTGATTGAATGTACCTTCTTACTCAGCAGTGCTCAACTTCAGCTGTACGTTTGAATCAAGTGGGCATGCATTTAAACATATTGATGATTTGGCTCCCACACTCACAGATTGTTTTATTAGTGTGAAGAGGCTTGGGCATCATTATTTTTTAAAAGTTTCCCAGATGATTCAGATGTACAGTCAGGATAAAAACCATTAGTCTGTTTTGAAACTCAGTAATAGAGATTAAAGGCATCTAAAGAAATAAGAGCAGGATAGGATCGTGGATTTAACACATTAAGGAGATATAAGAAACAAAAATGAAGTCTTTAATGTTCTGCATTAAGAGTGACCTAATCGGGCTCAAATAAACTCATGGGTTCTTCCTCTACGAAGCCTTTCCTAACTGCTCCATCCCTCACTGATCTTTCTTTTCCCTTCATTGTGTAGCGCTTGGTTTACATCACACCAGTTTGCACTTGCTGCTTGTACACAGTTCTTTTGTAATTTCTGTTGTCTTTGTTCCTCCTTTGCCTAGAAAGTAGTCATCCAATTCCCTGATAAGCACCACACTAAACACACAGTAATAATCTTTATTTTCATCTTATTACTCCCAGGATATTTTCAAGTTTTTCATAAGTTTTCTTTGCCCTCCCTTCTTTGTGTCACTAGGATATATGTAAGCTATAACTTCATTATCCAGAAGATTCAAATTCAAACTTTGAGGGTTCACTTTCCAGTCATATTATTGGAAGTTATAATCACTTAAAACCACGTTGCTACTATAAAGCTATAGTCATTAAGACAAAGTGGTATTGACACAAGGATACGCAAACTGACAAATGAAGGAAAAAAGTCCAAGAAACAGACCTGCACATGGGTGGTCACTTGATTTATGAAAAAGGTGACACTGCAAATGCAGTAAGAAAAGAGTAATCTTTTCAATTAATATTGCTGGATCAATTGGATATTCATACAACAGTATAATGTATCTTTGCTTTTACCTTACACCATACACAAAAATTACTTCCAAATGGTTGCACATCTAAATGTGAAAGATTAAACGAAGCTTCTAGGGGGAAAAAAGATCTTTGTCACCTTGGAGTAGGCAATGATTTTTTTAAAATGGACGCAACACTAACCACACGGGGAGAAAAATGATTAAATTATAACAGAATTAAGAACTTTTTAATTCATCAAAAGACAGCACAAAGGAAAAGGTAACGTTACCAACAGAATTTTAAAAATATATATATATATCCAACTATCCACATACATATATATATACATCCAACAAAGGACTTGTTTCCAAAATATAAAGAACTCCTAAAATCAGTATGCAAAAAACCAACAGAAAAATAAAAGACAAACATTTACAATGAAAGCTATCCAAATGACCAATAAACATGAAAAGGTGCTGTGCTTCATTAATCATCAGAAATGCAAATTAAACCCACAATACCACACCACTGCATGTCCCCAGAATGGCTAAAATTTAAATAAAAGATACCAAGTGTAGAGCAACTACAACTATTACTGATGGAAAACGTAATAGTATAAACACTTCAAAAAACTGTTTGGTGGTTCTAAAGCTTAACGTACCCTACCTAGGACCTACCAATTCCACTACGAGATATAAATCCAACAGAAATGCACACATCTGTTCAAAAGACATGCACTCATAAAAGCCTATACCAGCACTATGTATAATAGTCAGAAGTAGGACACTGCTCAAATGCCCAACAGCACTGGAATGGATATATCAATTGTGGCATATTCACACAGTGAGATGCTATACAATAATGAAAATGAATGTTTTATGACTACTTGCAACAAAGTAATGACACTAATAATGTATGAAAGAAGCCATACACCAAAGAGTACATACTGTATAATTGCACTAATGTGAAGTACAAAAGCAAAACTGCTGCTAGAAGGCCGGGTGATGCCTACCCTTGTGAGGGGAAAGGTAGTGACTGGAAGAAAGGGAAAGGGAACTTCCAAGGGTGTTAGTAATATTTTTTTTTTTTAATTTGGGTACTGACTGCATGTGTAATTTAATTGTACAAACTCGAGTTATACAGTTAAGTGCACTTTTTTGTATGCATATTATACTTTAATAAAAAGTTTTTAAAAATACAACCAACTCAACTCTTAAAATACTGGCAAAACCTATTTAAAGATAAGTGGTACCATACAAAGACCCTTAAAACTGAATCCATTTCTAAAGAAAAGAACTAAAATTTATAGTTTACCCTGAGAAATCTTGAAACGAAATTATTGTTTTTCTACTTAAACATTTAGGTCTAATTTCAACTGTACGTTAATTTCTAGATTAAACAAAGAATCAAGTTTTCAAGACTTTCATTTTTCTTACACTATTGTATTAGACATTTTATATTTTTTGTGACATGATCAACTTTGCCAAGAGCTTAAAGAATTTTCCAGGAACATCTTAATCCTTGGATAGTTAATCATTCTCTGTTAGAGTTCCTAACATTGAGTCATCCATGTAGGTTTTCTCGCTTTAATTATTAATTGATCTAACAGTTGTTTCATCATATTTGATTATTTCATGAAATGTTTAATTTCTGTCATATTTACAATTTTACTATAGTATATTTACACGAAATGCCATCATCATTAAATTTGCTTCCCTAAAATGATAACAGACTAAACAGATAAGGTTGCAGTGCTGTATTCTGCTTTGATCTTACTGTGCTGTGTAAAAAGAGAGGCGCTCATTGCTTTAATTTTGTTTTGTGTAAGATTATATTTAAGTTACAACTTCGTACACATTCTAGTCTAAAGGAGCAATATTCCTATGTTTAAATTGAATAGTAATTTAATGATACAAAAATAGGCATTAAGCTTTTTAAACACTGTTTTGTACTCATAGTCTAGGCCGTTCTGCTGTAAATTGAATTTTCAATAGTTTTTAAATAGTAAAATGCCATCCTTGTCACAAACTTTGTGAAAAAGTGCCTGCCAAAGGTCCAGTTTTATTACTGGAAGAATGCTTCAGCATAGTGTGTTGCACCCAGATGTTCACTAATAGATGTTGTAAAATAGATGCTAATTTAATGATGGTTCAGAACAGTAATCCAGATTTGATGGGGTCAAACTAGAACTTTATGTCCATCTTCATTGAAAAACCTTGCATAAAGAGATCCTCCAATTAGTTTCAGATTAATTCTATCTGTTTTACAATTTCCACACTATTGGACGTGTATTTAATGAATATACTACCCACCTCCCAAATATTGCATGGTACATGTTTATATTAAAAAGTTACTTGCTTTTTTTCTGAAATTAAAATTTACCTGAGTGTCTTCTATTTTTACCCTATGTGAATGACAACGCTGCTATCAAACAAGTTATTTTTAATGGTGAGATTGTAGAGGGACTTTAATAGAATTACAAAGTAAATTTTTTAAACATGCAGATACCTAACATTGAAAAGGGTACAAGCTTTGAGTACTCTGAAAACTCAGCACTGTCAGGGTTAAACCTCCATGACTCATCACCCTTTTTTAATTTCAGTTTTTTACCTTTGAATATTCATGATACTGTTCATTGATTGCTACCTATTCCTGCTGTTCATTTTAAACCTGTGACTAAGATAGATCCTTAGCATTAGAATCAACAGTATTTTTTAGAAGAATTTGATTCTCCACACTCCTGTGTGATAACAGAAGGATTGAAGTCCATTTGTAATTTGCTTACAAAGCATGTGACTTCATTTACCCTTAATTAAAGTTATTTTAAATAATACGAATTCCATCTCTAACGTCACACAGTCTTAATTGTAAATTACTGGATTTAGAACAGTTCAAACTGAGTTATATCACCGATAAGGTCTAAAGGAAGAATTAGTTCTGGTACTGGGTAAACAAGTTGGGAAAGAGAAAGGGAAGCTATGTTTATTGCAGTGTAACTAAGTTATAGTAATAAGATTTGTCCTGTATTAAGCTGTGTGCATTAAAATACCTTTGCAGAGTCAGGTGGTCACTCATGGGAAATAAATTAACTCGCCTGGGACACTGGGATATGAATTAGTGACCTGGAAGAGGCAATTAATCTCAAATGGATGGGCACTTGGCTTTTAGATTGCTCTTTATTTATAGTTCCCTTAGAATCAAATGTAGATCAACACACAGTGTACTTTTATGCAAATAACCCCAAAGCTCCACATTGATTCAGGACAATTACGTCTCCGGGTGGCAAAAAACGTTTTAGCATATGAAAAAACCTGAGATCTAGTCAAGGAATCTGCAGTGGAGATAGAACTAATATTAAAACTGAGACTATGGAAAGCTTTATGGATTTTGTTTTGGAAGTTTTGTTTATAACAGTTAACACAAGTTCCTCCAAACAAATTAGACTGTGGCAATAAAATATTGGGTTGGCCAAAAAGTTCTTTCGGGGTTTTCCATAACGAAAAAGATGTGATCTACTATTACAACTCCTGCCCAGCTTCTCAGATAAATCCTGTTTTTCATTTTAAAGTGAGATTTATTTTCACTAGCAAGTTAAAGACTATAGAAGCTTAATATAGCCACTTTTCTGACATTATGATTATTATGCATAACTGAAAAGTACTGAGTTAGTAAATTTCACAAGTTACATGTAAAAATCTCTCATTAGTTTACCGTCATTTCTGATAGTAGGTCTCTGTTGTTGGTACCGGACGGTTTGGTCACAGCCAGAAGAAGGAGCTGTTGGACGTCCAGGATTGCCTTTAGCTGTTGGCCTTTCCACTGTGCCCTCCACTTGATAGTGCAGAGTAAACTAATGTTATCATGAGTGTCCTTTTACATACATACATGCACACACACACAACTTGTGAACAAAAGAACTTCTAAGAGCAAAACAGCTATATATGTGAGGTACGTTTATCTAATTTAAAATATTGCTTTAAGATATATCCACACTGTGAATATCTCCAATGGATAATAACCGGTAATTTTGTCACTGAGACGTCACCAATTTTATTCAAACCTCTGCTGGTAGATGTCTAAAATGATATGCTTGCAGTAATATGTTTGGCCAATAGGTGTCACCATCTAATCATCTAGAACTCAAATTTGGGACTTCTAGTTTTGCAAAGAATTTGGGGCTTCTGATGTTGTAAACAAGAATATCCTACCTTATCAATTCTATCAGTTTGAAATTTAAACTTTTCTGTTTAGGAAGATATGTTCCTGTATATTGCTAATCACTTCATTTCTTGGTCTTTTTAAATTTTTCCTAATCCTGTTACCCACGTGCCATTATTTGGTCTGTGAAACTAACTTTAAACAGAAATTATTTGGTCTGTGAAACTAACTTTAAAACAGAAATTGAATCTCCACTGCAGTGAGTCAAATTGTTCAATAGTTATAAACATTTTTTTTTTCATTTTTTAAGTTGTGAGTTCCTATGAAAAAGTATGTTTGTCACAGTGCAATCTAGTGGCTTGAATCATAAAAGGAAGCTGGGGAGAAGGACTCCAAACTACTGATACTTAAAGAAAAGGGCAGCAGTGGGACCTGGTATGAGGTGGTCAAATTTATCTTCACCATCAAGGCAAACAAGAAATCCTGCAGTAGTCAGGGAATACTGGGTTCAGCCAAAATATCTGATGTGGTCTCAGATTTCTAACTAATTTCCATTTGCTAAGCAATTATTTGATGCCACCTGTCTCCAATAAAAAGGACTGAAATGTTATGAAAGCAAAAAGCTAAAAAGGGTAAACTACTAGGCTTTGGAAGTATAGTAATATGTTTTTAGAGTCATTAAAAATATAAAATACTGTGAAATACAGGGGAAAAAAGTGAAAAAGATGAACCTATTGAATTTTTTAAGGTTATTATGCAGTATTTGGAACAGGGCATTCAAAATCCAACATGCCTTTTGAATCGTAAAAGAAAACAAATTTATAGTCATTTTAATATTAAGAATTTATATTCAAGTTCTTTTGAAAAGAAAGATATATGGGAATAGATATATTCATTGAACTTTAAGGTCACAGGAAGTAACAGAATCTTACATAAATAATTTATAGCCTTATAGGGAAGAAAAGAGGCATAGAAATATTGATGTGTTTTGGGTATTTGAAACCATCTATCTTACCTTTTATTTTTTAGATGAGCAAACAAATCTTTAGAGTCTTAAGTGACTTGCCCAAGGTCACATTAGAATCCAAATTTTCCTGGGTCTTTAGTGTTTGGAACTACTTCTCCTGTGATTGGCAATTTCTGATAGTTCAGCCAGGTAGTTTTGAAATTAGTATTTTCTTTTCTATCAAAAAAAAAAAATTCAAGTACACCATGGGCTTTTATAACATCAATTTGCATTGCATGATTACCTATTTGTAATACGATCTTAATTAGGAGCCTGCCCCATTCTCTATGCTATAAGTTGCTCAAGGTACTCGGGCTTTATCTGAGCAGCTCTGCTTCATTTATCCTATCAGAGATGCTAGCAATGGTAAGAAGTTCTGGCTATCAGTGGTCTAGAAGAAGTTGGGAAAAGCCAATACCTTTGATAATAAAATACTGGATTTGCTCAGTAATGTTTACGGTTTAGAACCATACATCTATGGCTGTAAGAAAGCATTTTTATTGTTGCAGTTCCTAATTCAACAATGTTATGAATCTGAAACTCCTGTTTTTTTTCCATTGACTTCTTTTTTTTTCAAGCATGCAGGATTTCTTAGGAGTGTAACTCACATTGTAGCAGAATGAACAAGGAAGATGGAGAGGGCTGTTAATTTAATCTTGAGCAGTGATTTTAAGCATTCAATTATAGACATGATCTATTTATTAAAATAGGTTACAGCAAGCCCTTTGCTAGTTACTTTAGTCATTGCTTGTATCACTATATAAATATGAAAATAATTGAATAGTTTTAAAATTTTATAATTCAAATTTAGAATTTGAATATTTCTAAAACCCCCTACCTCTTCTTTGCTTTTTACTTAATCATCCCCATATATGCGCACTCTGAATTAGTAAAATTTGACTTTTTATTCTGATACCCTTTATGTCTGCTTCAAGTCGTAGAGATTATGGCATGTCTAGAGTCTTTGGAGGAGACAATGAGCTGACCCTAGAGTGCAGGTAGGATTTGAATAGTGAGAGAAGGATATTCAGGCCCTAGGAATGTTGTATGAAGAAGAGCACATAGCACCAAGTGGACTGGTTGCCTAGAGCTTCCTTGACATGCAAGGGAGAGAGATGAGGCTAGAAAAATAGATTGGGGCTGGACTGAAGGGAATTTCTGTCCCAGAATGAGGAATTTGCACTATATGCTATAGCATTCAACATTAAAAGTTTTTGAGTAGGAGAATAATTCTGTTAAATCAACATTTAAAAAGATGTTTCTTCTGGTGGTATAGGGCATAAATTGTAGGAGAGAAGTACCTGGCAATAAGGAGACTACTATTGTGATGGAGAAGACCTAAATTAAGATGGTGGCTGTTGAAAATGAGATAAATATTCCAAAAGAAGAACCAAAAGGAGTTTGTGACTAACTGCTCCCTTGTCTTTGCTCCGACATCCTTCCCACGTCTAGCAATCCAAACAAAAGACTGTCGTTTTCAGCCTGGTTGATGGAGAATAAGAAGAGTAATAACCACCAACATTTCCATGGTGCTTACTGTGTGCCCAGTACTTGTCTAAGTGCTTTACACATAATAATTCATTTAATCTTCATAACAACCCAGTGAAATAAGTATTATTATTTCCATTGCACAGATGGGAAACTTGAAACAAAGAGAGCTTAGATGATGTATTGAGTCACCCAGATAATAAATGACAGCCAGGACTGGAATACAAAAGATTGGGCCCCAGAGTCTAATGCTGTCCTGATGATCTCAATAAGTACTGGTTTATAGCTGGCCCTCAAATGTAGGTACATTGAAGCTGAAATGGTGGTGAATATCCAATAGGAATATCTAGCAGGTACTTGGTGGTAGGAATCTAGAATTCAGAGAAGAGTCAGTATTGAATGTTATGTGTACCTCACTCAACTAACTTGAGTATTCAAAATACTGCATCACTGAATTCGAGATTAGAATTTAACCCAGTGACTTTCCACAGTCCAGGGGAGGGGATGCAGCTGGATGTGGAATCAAGACAAAGATCTTCAGCCTCATTGGAAATAATGCTGACAGACTTCCTCACCAGAGCTCTCATGAGTGACATTCTGCTTATGATTTATTCTGTCATGTTTTCTAAAAATGTGGATATTCAATCACGTATTTTATTCATTTCCATTTGTTTCCAGGAAATCAAGCGGCTTAGAATATTTTCATGTTCATTTTTAAAATTCCAGCTTTTTGGGGGGCGTCTGAAATTCCCAGAGTTACAACATGCCATGAAATATCATTGAGTTCAGATATCCAGACACTCATTAGAAAATCAAAGAGCTTTATCGCATCATGGCTATTAAATAACAGACTTTGGAAGACAGTTGGATTTGGATCTTAGTTCTGCCACTTACAAGTTTTCCAACCTTGAACAAGTTACTTTCTGTCTCTGATAACATGTGTCTAATGGGAAGATTGTGTGGTTTAGGGGAAATGATATACACAAGTCATTTGTTACCATTTACTATGGAAAAGGTCAATAAATTTTAGCTGCTGTTATTATGTGATCTCTCTGTACAAATTTTGTGAACATTTAAATAATAAAAATTACCCCAAAAATGAATTTCCCTAAAAATATAAAACCACTTTAAAAGGAGGTGTGCTTGGCAGAACACTTTAGTACTTAAGCTAACCACAACTCTGGAGAAGGAAAAATAATACCATCACAAACGATTCATAACATCCAAAGCAAATAAAAGGAATACTCCCACTGGCTGTTAACACACAGATAGTGTGTTAACGTAGGTAATCATGGAATTCACTGCTTTAGATTTAATCAGTCATTACATGCCCAGAGACATCAGTCAGAAACTTTTTATTGGCACTTTAAATAGTTTTCCTTTAGTTGGGTGGGCAGTACCTCAAAACCCAACACACAAACACTAGATCCACAGAATTCCATCTCAAAAATTTAGAAAGATACATAAATACATGCACACACTGTGAGAAAAAAATAGAGATGTTTAAAGTATCAACATTTATAGTGACAGATGCTGTGTGTTTTCAGAGTCAAGTTTTATAAAGTTCTACCCTGGCTCAAAAATTTTCCTATGCAGAGATTTTGCTAAGTCATTGTAAGGGACTAACTGTTCACATCTATTGTGATAACTCTATTTTTAAGTCAGCAAGGCATTAGAATTAACAATTTTTTTTTTTTGCACAGACATTAATCTGTTGAAATTTACATAAGTATCTTATTTAATATTCACAAAAACAGTATGGGGTAAGTGATGGTATCTCCAATTCATGAGGAGGAAATTGAAACTCAGAAAAAAAATAAGAAATATTTAAGGTCATAAAGCTTTTAAGTAATGGGCTAGGAATCCAAACTCAAGTCTTTTTCATGAGAAAGTCCCAATTTTTCAAACTGCATTATCTTGTGAAAATCATTGGTCAAGCTTCTCACTTTTAGAAATAGCTATTGAATAGTTTATTGGAAGCAAGGGCTCTTAATTATAAGGAAGTGGTTTAAATATGATTTAAAGTGATTTTGAAAAATGGTTGTTTTTAGATACTTAGAAGTTATAAGTGGAAAGACTTGATGGTACAAGATTAGATGGCAGGTGGTTCAGATTATGTTCTACTGCCTTTGGAAACTAAAAGTTCAAGAAGCCTCTGAGTTCTGGTTTTAGAAAAAGAGCACTATTTTTAGACTGACTAATAAAATTTAGATGAAATTAAAATTCTTAATATTGCAATCCCCAGCATGACTCGAATAAAGTGGAATATCTTTATTGATATATAATTCATATATTATTCAATATAAGCAACTGCTTACATGGTTTAGTGAAGATTAAGAATTTTGTAAATACCTTCACAAGAATTTTGCTATTTATAAAATGATCACAGGATGAATTAGAAAAAAATATAAGTAATCTAATCGGTCTAAATGGCTCTGGTTGCCCTCGATTAAAAAGATTATAGACCTTTACACGCGTATATCCACACAAAGGCAAATGTGCACAGGTTTGTTTTATTCCTGATATTAGTTTATTACATTATTTAATAATATTCTGATGCTTAAGATTACTATGAGATTTTTTCTTAACTGTTATAATTCTGTCCATATTTTTAAATTGTGTCTTAGCTAGTATTCAAACTAGAAATACAAAACTTGGAAGCAGCATCCCTGTTGTTTTAAATTAGATATTCATTGCTACGTTGGAGATACATATTTCAGGGATTCTTACCCTTTTTTCACGTCATGGGTCCCTTTCCAGCATAATGTTTTTAAATGCATCAAATACATATATTATTAAAAATCGATTGGGAGTTTGCTGGTGGTCCAGTGTTTAGAACTCAGTGCTTTCACTGCCGTGGCCGGGAAGGAGGTCGGGCTGGGGGGGGGGACTAAGATCCCACAAGCCACGCAGCATGGCCAAAGGAAAAAAATTGATTATTTTGAAATATACTTATCAAAATATCTTTTAACTTGTGATAGAATACATGTGCTTTTTATTAATGCTTTAAATTACAAGATCCAGCAGCAGATCTAATAGCTACTATAATTTTGAATTCGTGATAACTATAGATAGTATTACGAGATATTTGCAACAACTATAAAGCGCTGGAAAAGATCTGTGTTTTCTATTGGTGCCAAGTCAAGGGAGCTGCTAATGACACAATTTGTTGCCTATATTCGCAATGAAAAAGATGCGAAATATCAGTTGAATGTTAGTGAAAATTAAAATATATATATTTTCCAACCAAATTTATTCTACACATGGACCCCTTTGAGGTCCATGGACCCCACATTAAGAAAACCTGTAACTAATCTGTTTTCTGAAGGTTTGTATCAGTAATTATTATTTACTGTTATTTCATGCTTTGGGGCCTCTAGAATAATCCCTGTAGTATTTAAAGTAGACTAAACTGCTATAACAAATTGAGCTGATATACCTTTTAAGGTGTAACGCGATGGACGTCTTATTTCTCAGTCATACAACACTAAGGCAGGTGGCTCTCCTCCCCGAGGTAATTCAGGGACACAGATTCCCTCCCTCTGTGGCTGCCTTAGCCCCTGGGCCTTGCCATTGTCTAAATTCTGCTGATGGAAGGGGAAGAAAGTGTGAAGGACGCCTGCCAGCTTCTTAAACAGCTTTGGCCCAGAGGTGGCACGCATCACACCACCCGCATTCCTTTGGCAAGAACTAGTCACATGGCTAGTTCTGGACACCATTTCCTAGTAACAGAGCTCTACAGCGGAATGGAACACACAACATCTGGGTGCACGGTTAGCTGAATCTGCCACAATCATGTTTTTTCTTAAAGCTTGTATACAATGTTTTGGGGGCAGTTTTCCTATCATTATATCACTCTTCATATTCCTGAGATGAATCCTCCTTGGTTTTGGTAGGTGGTTGTGTCTCTAAATTGTTGAGCAGGGTGAGAGGAAAAGCAAACAAACAAACCCACAGCTCTTGCTCTGTGAAAGGAAGCACCTAAGCTGCAAACCTAGGAGTCATCTCTGAAGCGGCCTTCTCTTTCCTCCTAGTTACTGCTTCACTAGTTACTGCTTCATATTTATTTTACATCCTAAATACCATTTAAATCAGGACTGTCCCAGCCGCTGCCTCGCTTCAGCTCCCCCTCAGTTCTCTCCTGGGCTGCTTCTGCGGTAGCCTCCAGACTGAACCTTCTGCCTTCAGTTTTGTCTCTCTCCCAAAGCCATTTTGTATACCAATATTCTCAAACTTTTAAGACATCACACCACTATGAGTGAAAAAATTGAGCACACACCTCAATACACGCACAGTGACATTTATAAGATGTGTAATTATTCTTTCACCGTTGTGGATGATGTAGAAAGATTCCAACGAATATAAATAGAAGCTCTAGAATGACCTTCCCCATGCAATGGATTATTTGGTACACAGGAATAATCACACATCAGTCTGGGTCTGTCAGGATAAGGGACGCTACAACAGTTACAGGACTAAGGGTTTAACATGAGACTTTGACTTACCCAAAGAAGGGAGTTGCTGGGTAGTGAAGGTCGCTCTGCAAGGGCCGGTGGTCGGGGAATTGGACTCACCGCTTCAAAGTGAAGCGAAAAAGCTGGAGTTTGCAAAAGTCTGAGAAGCAGCGGGTCTGATCACAAAAGTGAACAGGAAAACGGGAGCTCCCGTGAGCTCCCAGGAAACTCTGTGGGACCAGCCCCGTGACTCTCACAGCTGTGGAGTATAACGGCTTGTGCTTCACCTTTGCCTGTTAAAGCTCCACAGGTTCCTGTCATCAGGAGCTAATGCATAGCTACTGAGAAGGCAATTAAAGGGAAATCCATTTCACCGCCTTGGCAGAGAGCAGACGTTTGGTGCCAGTTGACAATAGTCAAGGCAGCTTGGAGGCTAACACTCTAGCCTGGACTCCGAACGATTTTTCTAAAATGCACCTGGTGTTGTCTTACTCAAAATCCTCCTATAGCTTCCTTTTGCCTCCAGCTTGTAATCACTTTAGCCTTGCGATCTTTTCTTTGTATGCTTACATAGGAGCATAAACAGAAAAAAATGTCTTATATTAAGCCTTGGTTGAGCAGTGGGAGGATGTTGAAGCCTCTTCCATCCCCTCATAACCCTGCAAAGAGTCCCCTTAGCAGAGGAACTTCCCAGCTCCACAGACCCTGTTTAGAAACCACTGCCCTAAATGATGACATCCATCCCATCTTCCAGAAATATAATAAATTTGTATTGTTTTAAGCCACCAGGTTTGTGGTAATTTGTTACAACAGCAATAGGAAAATAATACACCTACCTCCCAACAACAACAACAAATGTGAAATGAAAGAAAAAACTTTAAACTTTTTCCCGTAAAGAAATATGTCAAGAAAATAAATCAACACAGCATGTGTGAACCAGCAGCAGTCACGTTAGGGACTGTCCGAAATCCTCATTTATTAAGAAAAAAGCAAAATAATTCAGACACTTATATACTTTATGAAGCACTCACTTTCATCTTCCTGGTCTCAGGAGATGTATTTGAGCATAATAGATTGTTACAACATACGACTGTATTACAACATTACCAACATGTATTTTTTGTTACTGTTTAGCAGTATTAAAAATGATTCCTAGTAATAACTATCCTGGCTGTAGAGACAAGTGACTTCAGGAACTCTGAAGATAATGAAATTAAAGGGACCACTTACGAGCATTTAGTCTACTCCCTTCATTTTAGAGATAGGTCATGGAATCCCAGAAGTCAAGTGATAGGTTCCGAGTTGCACAGTTTTTAGCAGAACGGGAAGTAAAGTACAACTCCCACCTGGTATTCCAGGCCAATGTCACTGGCAGATGGAGCAGGGGAGAGATGCGGAGCACGTGGGACCCTGGAGAGGATCCGGCCCAGCCTAAGGATCCTACCCAAGCATAGGACTATGGATTTAATCAAAGCTCAAGAGGAAGCCATAAATCAGATTATATTCTTAAATGCTTAAATTTAACATAAAGGTCATAATATGAACATATAAATTCAGGCTTGTAGAGACACAAGTGTGAAAGTAAAGAGACCAGTTGCAAGGTTATTGCAGGAATTGAGGAAAGAGATGATGGCAACTTGGACAAGGGTGATAGCCAAGGTGCTAAAGAAAGATGAAGGAGTTCAGGCTCTTCTCTGGAGTCATAATCAATAGAACTTGCTGATAATCTGATGTGTGGGTAACAAAAGGAGAGGAATCAAAAGCTATTCCAGATTTTGGTTTAATGGTACCATAAGCTGAAATGGGAAAATTCAAAGTGGAAAAAGCAGGAGTTCTATCGTGTCCTCTTAAGTTCAACCAATCAATTAAAATTCATAAGTTTTTTTTCCTGATTCAGTCCTTAAATATCCACTTATGTGTAAAACATTGAGCTAGGAACAACATGGGTTTGAACTGCACCAGCCCACTTTATGTGGACTTTTTTTTAACAGTGTATACTACAGTGCTACATCACCCCTGGTTGGCTGACTCCGTGGAGGCGGAAACCCAGGCACAAAGGAACCATATACATGGAGAACCGATTATAAGCTATACTTGGATTTTCAGTTTCACCCCCCTCCCCATTGTTCAAGGGTCAACTGTGTATTGCCTCTTCTTACGTACGTTATTACTGAGGGAAGGGCTGGTTGGGAGAGGAGTTGGATAAAGACGTGTGGGAGGAAAGGCAGGTTAGGATTTTCCATGAAAGGGTTACTAATAAAGTGCTGTAAGTGTAAGTGAGATTATTTCTCACTGGACTAAGAGAGGAAAAGAGGTGTAATAGGTGAAGTATTATTTGACATGAGTCTTTTAGGAGAGAGAGAGATGATGTTCCAGACAGAAGATACTGTGCTCTCCAAGACAAAGCAGTGGGGAAATTCAAAGCATGTCCAAATACTGAGGAATAGTAATTTGGTTTTGATTGAGTGATTGATTCAGTCATTCAACAATTATTTACTGAAAACAGTATAGGCCAAGTAGCATGTTACCAGCTGAAGATTCAAAGATGTTTGAAATATAGTCCTTTCCCTCCTGCGGTTTACTGCCTGATAGATGGTGTTGAATAAGTTAAATGACCACATGGGGAAGACACATGAAAACAAATGTTCATACATAGTACTTGCTTTATTCATTCAATACACATTTCTTGAGTACCTACAATGTGCATTGTTCTGGCACTTGCACGTTGTTCTGGGACTTTTTTTAAATTCGTTTTTATTGGAGTACAGTTGCTTTACCATGTTGTGTTAGCTTCTTGCTGTACAGCATAGTGAATCAGTCAAACATGTACATATATCCACTCTTTTTTAGATTTACTTCCCATTTAGGTCACCACAGAGCACTGAGTAGTGTTCCCTGTGCTAGGCAGTAGGTTCTCATTAGTTATCTATTTTATACCTAGTAGTGTATAGATGTCAGTCCCAATCTCCCAACTCATCCCACCCCTCGCTTCCCCCCTTGCTTGTTCTGGAACTTATATGCAAGTACAAATGGATGGCTAATGGAAGTCCTAAGAAAGGATTCGTAGAGTCCATATGATTTTAACTGGGGTGTGGTGGGGATTGTTCAGGAAAGACTTTCCAAGTAAGTCCACTTTTACAGTAGGGTAGTTGGAATTCAGACCAAAATTTTAGGCAAGGACCACACTACGGAGGGCTTTGGGAAGTCACTGAGGGATTTTTGACCACTGAAGTGACAGAATTGGAGCTTTATTTTGGCTATTAATCTTATTAATTTGATGCAGGCAGAACTAAAAGAAGGAGAAACGGGGTAAGGAGACGTTTTGAAAGACCCAGCAATTCCACTCTTAGGAATATAATCAAAAGAATTAGAAAACAATGTCCACACAAAAATCTCTACAGGAATGTTTACAGCAGTATCATTCATTACAGCCTACAGTGGAAACAATTCAAATATCCATCACCTGATGAATGCATAAAGAAATATGCTATATCTGTATAATGGAATATCAATCAACTGTAAAAAGAAATGAAGCACTAATTCATGCTACGACATGAATGAACCCTGAAAACATTATGCTAAATGAAAGAAGCCAGGCAAAAAGCTACATATTGTACGATTCTATCTATTTGAAGTGTCTAGAATAGATAATTCCATAGAGACAGAAAAGTCAGTTAATGATTTCCAGGGCCTGGGTGAGGGAAGGGTGAGGAGTGTCTATTAATGGTTTAGGGTTTCTTTGGGGGATGATAAAATTGTTGTAAAATTAGATAAAAGTGAAGATTGCCCAACTCTGTGAATATACTAAAAACCACTGAATTACATGCTTTAAAAGGGTAGCTTTTATGGTATGGGAATTATATCTCAATAAAGATGTTATTTTAAAAATTGAGTGACTTTGGGACTTCCCTGGTGGCACTGTGGTTAAGAATCTGTCTGCCAATGCAGGGTATACGGGTTCAAGCCCTGGTCTGGGAAGATCCCACATGCCACGGAGCAACGAAGCCCGTGCACCACAACCTGCATGCCTAGGGCCCACACTCCGCAACAAGAGAAGCCACCACAATGAGAAGCCTGCGCACCACAACAAAGAGTAGCCCCCGCTCTCGGCAATTAGAGAAAGCCCACGCTCAGCAACAATGACCCAAAGCAGCCATAAATAAAGAAGTAAATAAATTTATTTTTTTAAAAAATTGAGTGACTTTAAGACCTGTAATATCATTACCAGGATATAGAGGACATGAAAGGGAGCAGATCTGGGGAGAAGATGAGTTTGGGACATGGTGAAGTTAAAACATTTATGAAGCATTTAGGTGTAAATATCCATTATTGTAAATGCTCATTCACAGCTTTAAAAGAGATGTACTGTATTTGGGTATTGTCTACACAGAAATGACTACTGGAACCCTAGGAGTGGTTAAATGCCCTGAGTAAGAAAGTGAAGAGAAGCAATCAAGTCCAAGATAAAATCTTAAGAAATGTTGTGGGAAATCAGCAAGGGAGAGAACAGAATTTCAGAAAGCGAAACTATTTGGAAAGAGGCCTGAAGAAAGAAGGAGCCTGAAACAATGTGAAGAGCTGAAACAGAAGGCCAGTGTGGCAAAGCCCGGAGGTAAACGACAGGAAAGACGAGACTGGCAGCGTCATCAGAGGTGAGTGTGTATAAACCTTGTAGCTAAAGAACAATATGAAATTCTTAAGCTGCAAAAGTCAGGATTAGATTTGCATTTTTAAAAGATCACTCTAGCTGTAGTGTGAGGAATGATTTGGAGAGGATTCAATCAAAATAATCCTGGTGGGAGATGAAAACTTGGACTAGGATGGTGACCATGTAGGTGGAGAGACTTGAGAGAGAGTTCAGAGATGAAATGATAAGTGGGTGATGACTGAATATGGCTGGTGAGGGAGAGGCAGGTGTCAAGGAATATGCCTTATTTTATGTCTTGCTTTTATTGGATGGTGGTTCCTTTGAATGGGATAGAAGAGAAATCCACTGTGAGGGGAGAAATGGTGTTTGCCAAAGTTCAAGCAGAGCTACTGAGGAGAAAGTTGTATGTACAAGGCTGCTGCCCAATAGGTAGCTCTGAGCTGAACATAATAACCTGGGAGTCATTATTATATAGATGGTCATTGAACGCAAGGAGTGAGTGAAGTTGATTAGGGAGAGAATAGAGTAAGAAGCCAACAGAACCAGTCTGAGACTACAAACTGATGACCATGAGAACTTGAAGAACATCAATATTTCATGCTCAGGTTGAGGACACTGAGCCACTGTAAGAGAAGGAGAGAGAAGGTCTGGTCAGAAAAACAGAAGGAACACCAGGATAACCCTCTTATCATGAAAACTAAGGAAAGAGACTGTTTCAAAGAGAAAGGGGTAATCAGCAAGGATGGATGGTTTAGATGCTGCTAAAAGATCCATACGGACAAAGACTGGAAAATCTCAGTTGTGAAAATTTGATAGTAATTCCACAGTGAAAACGTACCATAAATAGATGACATTACAAAACCCAAATCTGGACACAACCTTTGAGTGAGGAGGTGTGACCAGTGCTGACTGTTGTGGAACATGGCTTGTGACTGTTCAAGGGAGTTCCTGATGGTGATTAGGGAACTGAGACTTGGTGGCCTTCCAAGTAGCTTTAGTAATAAGACATGACTCAACCACCTGGAGGGTGTTCGAAAGGTGTAGTTTCCAAACTCACAGTTCCCTAGTCCTCCATCTCCAGAACTTTCACCCAAAGAAGGCCAGGAATGTGGAAAGAAGTGAGAGAATGCCCCATCATTTCTGGTAGTTCCTGAAATCAGAGAGGGAAAACATATTTGACTAATGAAATCTTTCAGTAATACAAAACCATACATATTTCTTAAATAATACGTTTCTTCCCCTCTTTCATACATCCCACTCTCATCTCCAGCAGCCTAAGAACTCATGGTCTAACTCTTGTTTGCTGAAGATACAACTGGTCCGTTTAGGGTGGGTGACGATGGGTGGTCATCCAATGAGTTGTGCAACAATACCAGCAGTGTAAATTACAGCGTTGTCCAACTGTTTTTGTAAAATTTTCATAATCCAATAATAACTTCAGTGTCGATGGTTATCAGTGAGGTAGGATGGTAATTTTTTTCTGTTATTTAAGGTAATTCCATCCAAGCAGAACATAAACATTATAAAAATTCATACTTTCAACTAGATCTATTTTACATGCATTTGAAAGCTAGCTGTATTTAATCACTTTTTATTACATAAGCTAATGACGTGGATAATGTTGTTGACTTTTTATTCATCTCTTAATGGGTAGTTTCAGAGCTAAACCACATGAGTGTCCTCCTACAGTGCTGCTAAGTGACATGATCAAAATCCTATAGGCAAATGACAAATCATTCATCAAGAACCACAACCCTAAGTAACAGGGAAGATAAAATGGAGCTGAAAGGTGTTTATAGGATCTCTTGCAATTGCCCAAGAAATAGTATATTTCTGTTGGACAGCATATAGCTTACAAATATACTGTGGGCAAAATCTAAGCTGTCTCATGAAACTTCTTTTTCCAAGTAAACCCAACAAAGTTTGACTTTTAGGTTGTGTGTGCTTTTCAAATTAATGGCAGTCAGACCTTACTTCTTCAGAGACTATAGCTTTGGGTTATCATATTTTTGGATTGAATAGGGCCTCTGCTTCTCTTCATCTTTTACTCCTCTCCTTTTGTTGTTGTTGTTGTTGCCTATTTTCAAGATATGTCATCCCTTGTTAGTGTTTCCACTTGGCAAGGGAGCAGAGAAGGGAGCTGACACGTAATTCCATTCATTTTACCTCTTTGCTAGCAGCAGCAATGGTAGAAGATTTATTACAGGAAGAGGTTGAAAGTATTGGCTGAAATGAAGTTCAGGGAATATGGTATATTTCAATTACTTGTGCTCTCACTCTATTCTTTAGACAAACAAGCCAGTCCTGGGCATGCAGTCAGCTGTTCAAGTCTAATTATCTCAAGTGCGAGTGTCCATACATCCTGCTTCCCCCCTCTTTGCCTGCTGTACCTAACCCAACTTCGTCAGCAGATCCAGGAGTCACTAACTCCACTGAAGAGAGACAGCAGAAGGAAAGCCTAGCTGCCCACTGCATTCACATCACTCTAACAAGAGTAAGAAATTGCAGCACTGGAAGCATAGTCCTGAGGGAGGGCTTAGAATCACAGGGGGATCGTGTTAAAATGCAGATACGGACCTAGTAGATCTGGCTTGGAGTCTGCGGTGCTGCATATCTAACAAGCTCCTATGCAATCCTGTCGCTACGATATAGGAACCCACACATTTTGAGTAGAAAAAGCTTAGAAAACCTGTGGTAAATCTTGATAAGCAATAAATAAGAACTCATTCTACTTTACAGGTAATAAAGTTAAGACCCTGCAGGATGTAGTTTTGTTTAAATACAGAAGGAGGTATATTTTGCTGCAAATCAGTGGGTTTTAAACGTTTTCTTTTTTTAAAAAAATGTATGCTGACAGGATCACTTAACATGAGATCTACCTCTTAACAAACATTTGTGTATAATCCAGTATTGCTAACTATAGGTATGATGTTGTACAGCTAATCTAACTATACGTATGATGTTGTACAGCTAATCTCCAGAATTTTTCCATCTAACTGTACATTAATTGGTAACTCCCCACTTCTCCCTCCCCCAGCCCCTAGCAACCACCATTCACTCTTTGATTCTGAGTTTGACTCTTTTAGCTCCCTCATGTAAGTGGAATCATGCAGTATATTTCTTTTGTGACTGGCTTATTTCATTGAGCATCATGTCCTCAAGCTTCATCCATGTTGTCACAGATTGCAGAATGGCCTTCTTTTTCCAAAAAAAGGCTGAATAGTACTCTATTGTGTGTTTATATTACTGTCAGCTTCACCTGGGGGAAGGAAGTGTTGGTACAGGCATGTAGCAGCCCAGCTTTTCCAAGGTCCCCAGAGGACCGGCTTCTGCCTGCCACTACTGGAGCTCTGATGGGTGCAGCACGGTCTAGCCACCTGGAGAAAAGAGAGATGGCAGCTTGAGCTAGTAGGTGACATAGATCCCCCTCGCTTGGTCCAGATGAAAAATCTCAGTTCTCAGCTTCCTGCTGGGAGGTAAGAGCGGAATCAAACATGTTTTCTTAAAAGCAGAACTCCTTGTGACCTACATGAGAAGGAAATCCAAAAAAGAGGGGATGTAGGCATACGTATAGATGATTCACTTTGCTGTACAGTAGAAATTAACACATTGTAAAGCAACTATACGTCAACAAAAATTTTTTTTAAAAAGCAGTAGAACTCCTTTCTCAAAATAAATATTTTATAAAACTTCACTACATAAAACAGAAAAGAGGCTGCACGAAAGGCAGATCTCCTAAACTCTGCCCACTTAGCTGCCCTTTCAGCTTCCCTCAGCCAGAAACATCTTGGTGGGAACCCTAGTTTCCAAAGGACACACACACAAAACCATTGCTTTAGGCTGTAGTTTATATCTCCTGGCCAGTGCCACATGGTAGTATTCATTCATTCATTCATTCAGCACTTATTTACTGAATACCTACTGTGTGCTAACCACATGGTGGGGCTTTACATTCTAATGGGAAAGACCAACAATAAACAGTAAACAAAATGAGTAAATAAATTACGCAATACATTAGGAGGAGATAAAAGCTACAGAAGAAAGTGGAGAGCAGGGTTAGAGGAATTAGGATCCTGGTGTGGGGTGGGGCAGGTACACCTGTAAACAGGCAACCAGAGGGGACCTCATGGAGAGAGTGATATTTAAGCAAGACTTGAAGATGACCCAATGCAACAATGACAGTGCATGAACTCATGGTAAAAGGTTGCTGCTGAGACCCACCCTATGCGAGGCTGACCTGGAGGCTGTCTGAAGGCAATCCACAATGGGTAGTTGATCCTGCAGGTCGCTTGGCCCAGCCAGCATCTCTCAGATCATAAGGAGGCACAACGCCACACACTGGATTTTACATCCTGCCATCCTGGGGACATCAGTCAAGATTTTGGAGTCAGTATCAATTATCCATTTATTCACTTCTCAGACATGTGTTAATCATCCACCATATTAGGCACCCCTACCAGGGGCCCAGGATACAGATGCCTGCAATCTAACCAGAGGGGCACATGCTTGAAATGGCGATCCCCAAACAATGTGCTAAGTGCAGGATAAAGTTAAGGACCTGGGAAATGAGAACTTGAGGGCATCAACCCAGGCCTGGGGTCACAGAAGGCTACCTGACATAAAGGATGAGCAGATTTTCAGTGAAGGCCGCCCACCTCCCTCTCAACAAACCCACTGGCTACATGATTGCCCTCCACAAAGTCTGAACCCCTTTATAAATATCAGGTTTTGACTCATGGCTTTTTTTTTTTTTTTTTTGAATCATTGCTAATTGAAGTAAATTGTTACCTTCAGATATTCCTGGACTCTGCATTACTGGGACATTTTTCTTCATTTATAGAGTAATTTATTTTGCTATACATTCATTGTTCATGACACTTCATCATGCTGAAATGCATTTTCTTGATTGTCTGTGGAGTTACCCAGGGGTAATAAATGTATCGCTACATTTTGCAGACTGAAAAATGTCCTGCGTGAATGAGCAATAGAGAGAGGGCAGACAGGGGAGCGGAAGGGAAAAAGAGACACAGGTGCACAAAGAGAAAGGCAGAGAACAAACAGAAATAAGCCCCAGAGCAGGGAGAGGAAAAGCACATTTGTCCACACAATATAACATCCAAGCAATGCTTCTGTCCAAGTGATCCAGCTTCACTCATGCCAGGAAGACCCAGGGGCTGGCCTGCTGGTGGTCACTGCTGACACCTTTGTTCTGAGACAAGGTGCTCTAAAGAGGAACTTGGATGCATCACACAGCATCCCAGCACTGGGGATTTGTGCATTGTGGGGACCAGACTTTTCAACTGAGAGATCAAAGAGGAAATCTCAGAACGGAAACCAGATTTGAAAGGATGCTGCCAGAGCTGTGCAGATAGGCAGGTTGATACCTTTATCCTCACAGTCCTGCCTCTGCCCTTCCAGGATGCCATGCAGACCTCCTCTGGCTGTGATCCTTTGGCATCTGTCGGGTGTGTGGGCTCCGGGGTTGGGGGTGGGGGGGTGGCCGTGTGCATTTTTCTGCCGGTGGGAAACAATCACACTTTGTGCAGAGGGACCAGCTCTCCAGCACAAAAGCTTGGTGTGCTTTTGTGGGGGTTCCTGGTGCCTGCTGCTCCCCTTTGCTCCACCTCCTGCTTCCTCCCCGCCTCAGCCCTCTCCTCTAGAAAGACACAGCAACCAAAAATAGCTAGTGCGCTTACTCTCCATCTTCTGAACGTTAATTAATCACCATCCCCCACCCCCACCCCCCAGGCTGGAGAAGTTCCATCATGATTATTCCGGGGACTGTCTTGTGACACAGATGGGCACACAGACAATTCCTGACTGGCCCCACCCCTCCATTATCATAGATGTCTTTTTAGCTTGGAGGTCATCAATCATAGGACCCTCCTCAGCATCTCTGAGCAGGCAGCCCAACCCAGGAATGCTGAGAGAAGCAATTGCTTGTTTTTGAGCCCAGTTTTACTTTAAATACTTGTTTTTATAAAGGAACAGCACAGTAGACACATGGGCCACTCATCCTCTCATCCTCTTTCTGATGGCAACTTTGAGGGACAATTTGCAGAAAGGCACAGCTTGGAGAATCTTCCCCAGCTTAATTACATTTTAGCAGCAGTCTCAAAAGATAACCCTCCAACACCCCTTGCTTCCCTTAATAACCATTAGTGCTTTATTATCCACGGATTTATTTATACCCAGTCCCACTAATTTTTTCATGTTCTGTCTCTTAAGGAAAGAGGTTTACTATTGTGTAAAGTACTTCTTCCTTTTTTGTGAGTGTGCTAAATTTATCTCTTTAATCCCTACTTCCGGACTTCCCTGGTGGAGCAGTAGTTAAGAATCCGCCTGCCGATGCAGGGGACACGGTTCGATCCCTGGGCTGGGAAGATCCCACATGCTGGGGAGCAACTAAGCCCGTGCACCACAACTACCGAGCTGCACTCTAGAGCCCACAAGCCACAACTATTGAGCCCGTGTGCTACAACTACTGAAGCCCATGCACCTAGAGCCCGTGCTCTGCAACAAGAGAAGCCACCGCAGTGAGAAACCTGTGCACCACAACAAAGAGTAGCCCCTGCTCGCCACAACTAGAGAAAGCCCCCTTGCAGCAACAAAGACCCAATGCAGCCAATAAATTAATTAATTAATTAATTAGAAAAAATCCCTACTTCCAGGATTTTGTTAATAAATCTGTGTTCTATACTCTATAGGACTTGATTCATGCATGCGTTTATTTAATAAATATTTATTGAGCACGTTCTCTTAATGACTAAAAAGTTCTCCTTTGCTGTTTACCTTTCCATATACACTCTAGATGCTTCTCTCCTTGCTTACCTACTAGCCCTTCACGATGCCTCCCAAGTCGCACTGTCTTTCTCAGTGATTGGCAGCCAGCCCCTCCCACTGGTGTAGACTTCTGTATTTTGAGGCAAAGATAAGGTAATATTCTATGTGTTGTTTCCACCCTTCATGCTAATGATGGCCTGCATTTTGTTGGTCTTCTGTTGCAACTCTGCCTGTTTACTTTATACTGTCACTACACTTGTTGTTAGAATGGTTCCAAATTAATGCCTGTGTGTTTAGGTCTATCTGTATCGTTCCTTTGGATACTTTTCCCCAGTACCGCTACCTTCCCCTTGCTCAAAGTGAAATGCATTTGATGTTTTAGAAAACCTTGTGCAAAGCCTAAAAGGATCTCACTGATTAACATCTTACTGTCTGGAAGATTTCATCCTATTCAGCCATCTAACTTCAGATCAACTCAAAAACAGCTAAACCTAATAGTTCTTTATTGGCCTATTAAGTGTTGCATCAAATAAAAATTTAACCTTACCAATAATTTTCAACCCCATCAGTGATCTATGACCACAGAGAACAGAACGAGCTATGTCATCATCAAGCCCATAAATAATTCATCAGCCTCATCGAAGGCGGTAAGTATCAAAACTTCTCTGACAGCTTTTCACCTTCTTTGCCTCTATCCTTTATCTTTCTATCAAAAGCACTGATAAAAAGAGTAGAGATGTGAATAGCTACCCAGATTTAAGCCAAATCCTTGATAAGCAAAGCAACTTTGAAGGTATCATTTTTTATTTTGGATGGTTTCAGAGCGTGAACGAAAACGCTAGCTGGCCACCAAAATCCACTCCCCCCCCCCTTTTCCTGGGGGGAACACACCTTGACTTTATTTTACAGCATCCCTTCTGGTTCAGAGGGGCCACCCGGATGAGCTCTAGCTAACCTCTACTGTAGTAAGCCACTGAATATTGTTCTATTTCTTCCCTCAACTTAGTCTAACCTGACATGTAAGGGGAATCATCTCCCTTAGAGTCAGGTCTCTCTCAGCCAAGAGGGATGATTTCCCTAATCTAATAAGTGGATGTCCAGGATGCCAAGTCACGTGGTAGAATTCTTGGAGAGAAAAGGACATGGCTGCTTCCTATTGCCAGCCCTCAGAGCCAGAGATTGTAAGAGATGGGAAGGAGTTTGATATGGATGCTGGTGGCAGAGTCTCTTGGTGGATATTTCCCTGTAACTAATTCATTGATTTTTCTCCCCACTAGGCTGTTTCTCTCATGTTCCTATGATGTATACAGCTTCTGCTGAAGGAGAAACATCTGGAAAGTCAAGGCAACAATTCTGTGAGTTTTGATAAATGAACAGAGTCATGTTAGCCATCATCACAATGTTCAAGATACAGAGCATTTCTTTCTCTCCAAAAATATCCCCCAAAGTCTTTGTAGCCAGCCTTTCCCTGCACCCTCAGCCCCTTACAGCCATGGATCTGTTTTCTCTAGAATCTCATATAAATGTAAACATAGAGCACATACATAAACTTTTGGATGTGGTTTTTTCCATTAAGTTAGAGCATGTAAAGTCCACTCACCTTGTTGTGTGTATCAGCAATCTATTTTTTTATTGCTGAATCATATCCTATTATATTGGTATATCACAATTTGCTTATTCATTCCCAGTTGAGGAACATTTGGGTTGTTTCCAGTTTTTGGCTACTGTGAATAAAGCCACTCTAAATATTCATGTACAGAATTTTATGTGAACATAAGGTTCATTTCCCTTGGGTAAATAAGGAGTGGGATTGCTGGGTTGTCTGGGAAGAAACTGTCGAAATATTTTACAAAGTGTTCCATTTTGCACTCCCATCAGAGTTCTAGCTTTTTAAATAATTTATTCATTCTAATAGTGCCATAAATTATTTTTACCTGTTCTAGAACAGACTTTGAAGATATTGCAGGTTTGGTTCTAGACCACTGCAGTAAAGTGAATATTGCAATAAAACGTTACACTAATTTTTTGGCTTCCCATTACATACAAAAGTTACGTTAAATTTATACTATAGTCTTTTAAGTGTGCAATATCATTATGTCTAAAAAAATGTATATTCCTTAGTTAAAAAATACTTTATTGCTAAAAAATGTTAACCATCATCTGAGCCTTTAGCAAGTGATAGTACTAACATCAAAGCTCACTGTCACCATAACAAATATAATAATAAAAAAAGTTTGAAATATTGTAAGAATTACCAAAATGTCACAGAGACAAGAAGTGAGCAAATGCTGTTGGAAAAATGGCACCGATAGACTTGCTTGACACAGAGTTGCCACAAACCTTCAATCTGTAAAAGATGCAATGTCTGCAAAGCATAATAAAGCAAAGTGGATAAAACGAGGTATGCTTGCAAAATGGAATCATCTGGCTTCTTTTGTTTAGCAGAATGTATGCAAATTCATCCGCGTTATTGCATGTACTGGTAGTTAATTCATTTTTACTGCTGAGTAGTATTCCACTGTATGACTAGATCTCTTGTTCATGCATTCACCTGTCCATGGACATTTGGGTTGTTTCCAGTTTGAATCTATTATGAGGAAAGCTGTTATGAATATTCTTGTACCAGTCTTTTTATGGACATATGGTAACCTTCTCTTGAGTATATACCTAGGAATGAAATTGCTACATTACAGAGTAGATGTCTTTAACTTTATTAGAAACTCTTGCACCCAATTTTGTATTCTTTTCCTTACAAAAAAAAAATCCTTGAAATGGCATAAGCTTCAGATACAGTAAAGCTGAGTCTGTCCTGCAGACAAGATTTCAATCAAGAGGCCAAAGTCACAGACAAATCCCCTTCCAGTGAGTTAAGTCAGGATGCATGTGGCAATTTTAAGAGTCATGGGTCCTTTTCTTTCCTGGAGTACAGCATCCCGCTGGCAGCTGCAGCCAGCTCTCTAACCAGCACCACAGGCCAGACCTGGGTGTGCAGCTTAGGATATGGGCCCTGGAGTCCGCGTGTTCAGATGTCCTGAAGGAAGGGACAATTGCCCAGGTAACTAGGATCTTGATCCCTCTAGGCTAACGCTCAGTTAATTGGATATTACAATAAATAGACCTTTGGCGCTACAAAGGTTTTGGATGATGATATCGGTTCTTCTACTTGATGGGTATTAATAGACGCCCGACAAGTCATTAAGATGTTAATTGTGACCCAAGTTCACCCAACTGCCAGGAAATCCAGGGCCCTCCTGTTTGTCTGTGGCGGCACAAGGTGCGCTAAGCAAGGAGCAGGGCTGAAAGGCCCGCCTGTGCTGGCAAGCCTGTCCCCCCACCTCAGCTAGAGGCTCCTGGGACCCTTCCCTGCAGTGCTGCCATGCTTACACCAGGACAAACCTCTCCCTGAGCAACAAAATACCAAGAAACTATAAAAACAACAAGCAGTTGCAGTTGGGACAAATTTTGGACAAAAGATACAAAGAGACCAAAAAACCCAACTGCCATTTCCAAAGAGCCCGGAGCGAACACAGGATATTGGGAGCAAAGGCAGGGTGTTGAGCACGCCCCCTGCACTCAACACCGCCTAAGGGGTGGGCAAAACACCTAAGCCCTCCCTCTGGCTTGACCCCTGGACACACCCCTACCCTCACCTCATGCAATGAACAACCTCATGTGTGCGTGTGTCCCCCGCCCCTCCCCGTCCCCCCGCTCCGGCGCCTCCCCGCCAGGGAACGAGCAAGGGAATCTGCTGTTTGTTCTCACTGCCCCCTGCAGAAGCAGGGGCCCCAGTAAAGCGTTGCCTGAATTTCTTGTCTGGCCCCTGATTAATTTCTATTGATGGGGAAGGCCAAGAACTCTGGTCGGTATCACTGCCAGACACGCGACACTTCCTCGTCCCCTGCCATGGTCGAACCCATGGCTCAGCTTGTTTCCCAGCTTTCCTGGATCACTTTGCACGTGGTTTATTTCAGAAAATGACCCCGCGATGAAAGACGTGGAGTTCACCTCTGGTTATTCTACCCCCTCCGCACAAAGAGAACGCTCCCCCACGGTGCTCTCCAAAGAGTATGGCTCTCAGGCCTGTGGACCTGATTATAATGGTCTGATTAACCCAACCGGGGGATCACACGGGTTTTAGTCAGTGCAGATTTACCTGGGCACTAGTCTTTCAGCTAATCCTATCAAAGTCTGTAAGCCAGGGAGTCGGATGAGATTACAAATCCAAACATATTTACACAGATGTCTTGTTTAGCCCTGCACACAGCCAGGACTGCATTTGCATCTTGTAACAAAATCACAATGATTACAGGCCAACTTTGTTAGAAACCTAAGACCAGGATATTGAGGGAGAGAGAAAATGGGAGAGAAAGAAAATGGGTGGAGATTAAGTTAAAAAAAAAAACAAAACTCTTGGGGAAGCGGCTTCCGGCAGCAATCAGCTGAGAATAGCACGTTTGTGTTCAGCCTATGTGGTTATTTTCTGATTAGGCGGGGTTGTCTGTCTAATCAAATTTTCTGCTTCCCTGTTATCCATCTTATTAGGCTCTTTCTGCATGTGCAGCTTCGGGTTCCCTAGCAGTCACGAGATGATTCAAAGTAACGACCAGCAAAGCCACTTTCTGTGGGATGGGATTTATTAGGCTGATTCCAAGTCAGGCCTCTCTGACTCCACATAAGTAAGAAGATGAATTTTCTTTCTCTCACATTTAAGTCTCACGAGGAGTCTAGTTTTCATACAAATCTAATAATGAAAATAGTTTCTTGATTAATCAGAAAAGCTCCTCTGGGTAGAACCTGATCTATTAGGATTCCCTCAACATAAATCAATTTTACTCAAGGCCTACTAAGTTCCGAGCACCAGGCCAGGCAGTGGGTACAGAGTGATGCGCAGAATACTCAGTCTGCAACTATTAGTGTTCATAGTCTGGGACACAGAGGAGAAAATTACTTTCTTTCACTGAAAAGAGCATGGATGGAAGAGAGATGCGGTAATTTTTTGTACTGTCCTCGCTCTCCCAGAGGCGAAGTGACATTAGGAACAAATGTTTTTTTCCCTAACAGCTGAGCAGTTACAGTGATCCTTGCCTGCCCGGCACATAGAACAGAATACCCTCGTGAAGTATTTATGTAAACAGCTCTTGAAAATTAAAATGACAAAAGGTCTTCCTACAATCTTTCTGTACTTTTAAACTTGACAATTTGAGGCCATAGGAATGATGGGAACAATCTGTACAAATAGCATTTTAAAGAAAATGTATTGAAGTCTCAGATAACTACATTACAGGTCGTACACAATGTAATCTTATTTCAGATTCTATGACGAGCAAAAATGGCTATTTAGCAGACAAGTCAAGTGCTGCCCTATGGCTAAGAAGAATTGAACTCCACGTCAAATGGGAGAAGAAAATCCAAATTCTCTTTAAATGCCATCTGCTGATGGCTTCTAGCATACCTTCAGCTATTTTGCAGTCACATACCGCACGAGGAATTTTGAAGATCACATGTGTGTTAAAGTGTTTAGAGACGCTTCTGAGATGGATAGTATATAAATATCTCCTACTTGCTACTACAGCCAGCTGTTATTAACATAGAATTTCTCACGATTTGAAAAAATATATGTTCCTGTTTACTTGTAAGTTCTTGTTTCGGAATCTATGCTCAGGCACAGAAATTTGCCTTAGATCCCGCATTTATGATGGTGGAGACCATGTCTGTTTGAAGTCGAATGGGAAAGGGGCTGGTGAAGATGGCCAGATGGGAGTCACTCTTTCAGAACAGCAAGTTACTACCACAGAGCAGGTGCGAATCCTGCAAGAGAAGGAAGGGAGGTCCCTGAAGTCAGCTTTCTGCTCCATAATTCACACAGAACAAGGGTTCAGAGCACTGTGCAAACTGATACAAAGTGAGCCCCACCGTCCTGGTGTATGGAGCGGCAGGGGAGGGGGGGAAGGAGTTGGGGAGAAAGGAGGAGGTGAGTCCTAGGGGCATCCCTGTTAACTGAGTCCTGCTCTCAACACTCATCTTCTTGCCTACATGGTGCTCAAACTGGCCTTCCAGCCCCTGCTTTCTTTTCTTTCTTTTCTTTTTATTTTAGGAATTATTTTTTGTTTTTTGTTTTTAAAATTGTGGTGAAATGTACGTAACATCGTGTCCAGTTCAGTGGCACTGAGTACATTCACATTGTTCTGCAACCATCACCACCATTCAGTTCTAGAACCCTTTGCATCTTGCAAAACTAAATCTTCGTACCCATTAAACAATAGTTCCTCATTCCTGCTTTAGAATTATAACTTTTTAAAAAATTGAAGTATAGTTGATTTACAATGTTGTGTTAGTTTCAGGTGTACAGCAAAATGATTACATATATTAAGATATATATATTCTTTATCCAATTCTTTTCCCTTATAAGTTATTACAAAATATTGAGTATAGTTCCCTGTGCTATACAGTAGGTCGTCGGTTATCTGTTTTATATATAGTAATGTGTACATGTTAACCCCAACCTCCTAGTTTATCCCTCCCTAATCTGTCCCCTTTGGTAACCATAGTTTGTTTTCGATGTCTGTGGTCAGCCCCTGCTTTCTTCATTCTCATTCTTTCTGATTTCTGCCTCAGGTCCTCCACCTGCTCCAGAACCTTCAAACTTTCCACAGCACCCACACCACAGACTCCCCCCAGCTTCCCTCAGCTACTGACCGTATCTCCCTTCTGTTGTAAACAGTCTCCTGTGGGATCAAACTTTTCCACATGTATACCTTCTATTAAAATCCGACTTTCCCTTTTTCCTCCATAAACAGTGGGGAGTGTCTCTACGTCTCCATTTCTCTCATCTCCAGTCCAGGAGCCAGGCTCAGCCAATTCCTTACACCCACCTCCAGATTATCATCCCACTGCCTTTCATCCTCAGCTGTCTCCTTTGACGGCGCCGCATCTAATGAGGAGATTCTTGCACCAGTCTCTCCTCTGAGCCCCTAGATTCCCACCAGGCTCAGTGAGGTCAGGTTAGGAATTAAAATTACCAAACTCAAACTACCTGTCAGTTGCTTGAACCCCTAGCCCAAGTCCCCGAAGAGTGATCAGCCCGTACTTGAGCAACTGACAGTAGGAAACACTGCAGGAGGAGCCATGCTTTCCATTTTTAAATAACTCCAGCTATGTGAACATTTTTTCAATACACTGAAGTCCATATTCCTATCATTGATGTTACTGGTCCTAGTTTTACCTTTTGAAGTTTTACAAAAGAAGTTAAATTGCTTTTCCATATGACAGGTCATGGACCGTTTAGAAACATTTATCATCTTCTTGCTAAGTCATCTCTACTCCAGGCTAACCTGCTCCAGGGCCTTTACATTTTCTGAACATAACACATTTTGGGGTTTCTTCTCCTATTTCATGGCCCTCCTCCTGAACATTCTTCAGGCTGTGCATGGGGCACACCAGGCTGTACACATTGCTCTAGGTGTGATGGGATTGGTAAAACTACCCCCCCCACCCCCACCCCCAAGACACAGTCTTTCCATGAGTGCAGGCTAAGACCTCATTAAGCTGTTGTTGTAATGACGGTGATGTGGACAGTGGTGGTGGTGGTTGAGGTAGTGGTAGTAGTGGTGGTGGTGGTGGTGGTGGCAGCTGAGGTAGTGGTGGTGATGGTGGTGGTGGTGGTGGTTGCAGTAGTGGTGGTGATGGTGGTGGTGGTGGTGGTTGAGGTAGCAGCAGGAGTGGTGGTGGTGGTGGTGGTGATGGTAGTGATGGTTTCAGGGATCATGTAACACTGTTGACTCATCACAGTCAACTAATTAAAACTAGAAGCTGGTTTTTTGCTGCTAAGTCACATCTCTACAATCTTTCTCACGTGCTGTTAACTTTTTGGATCAAGATCAAAACTATAGAGCTTTATCTTATTATATCTGAGCCATCCTTTCAACCTAATGAAGATCTTTTCAGATCTTGATTTTGTCAATGTTTGTTTGCCATTCTTGCCAGCTCCAGTTGGTCTGCAGATTAATGAATGTCTTCTATATCTTTATCCAAGTTTCTTATTAAATATGAATCAAACAGTCTCTAATCAAACAGTTAGAGACCTATGAAAGGACACTAAGGAGTGTCCTTCAGGGTAAGATCTATCTATTAATCAGCATCCTTTGACTACAATTGTTCAATTCATCAATTTAAATGTACCTCATTTTTCTTCTGTTTTGTCCGTAGGGCTATGAAATTCAGCTGCTCTACATGTATCACATTTCTCACTTGTACCAATTTAATAACCATGACACCCTGAATAAAAAGATTCATTTGACATGACCTCTTCAATGATATTTAGAAATCACCAGATTCCTCCTGTGTATAAGCTCTCCCTACCAACCTGTTAATAAGTGATCCTGGAATCTTACTTAGAATCATGAAATTTCCATGAAACTGTAGTGAGGAAGATGCCTCATCTTCATTTTGAGAAACAGAATCACACTTGCCCATCTCCAATCTTTCAACAACTCTCCTCCTCTCCATAATTTCCACATTGGAGAAACAATCCGTTCCTGCTGGGAATCTCAGAATTCATTAAAATAAATCTTAGCTTCCCTTATGTTAGGGTTATTTGTATAGACATCGTATTCCCTCCACCCCAACCCCAAGATACTCACACTTGACTATGAACTCCTAAGCAACAAGGGATGGTGCTTATTTTTCTTGTTGTCCCTTGCAGTACCTCGCACTGTATATTTGAAGGTCTGAGTTGTATCTGAATTACACAAAGAAAGAAAATCAATTTGATCTATGCAGTCGCAAAATCATTTTTTTTTGGTCAAATTGGATTCTTTTCATCTATCTTAATATCTAATTTGTGCGTAGTTGAATTAGTCTTGCAGTTAATCTGGTGTGGTTTTACATCTACTGAAGACAGTAAATTCATTTTCCTGATCTGGTGATTTTTAATCATATAGTCACAGCCACTCACACAGAAAAATAAAACAGCAGATTAAATAACAAACTAATAGCAGAATGGTGAATGGACACAAAGGCTTTTACAGGTAATCTATAGTTTCTGCCAAATCATTCATTCAGTTTTGAGCCAACACTCTTTTGTTGAGTGATAATAATAGTCATAAATTACTGAGTGCTTCCTACGGGTGAAGCCGTTAACCAAGACAGAGCAACATGGTGGCTGAGGATGTGGGGCTTGACTTGTGTCCTGGCTCTACCAGTAACTGTTTGCATGAACTTAAGCCAATTACTTCAACTGTAAAACAAGGTATAATCAATATTAACTATGCCATCATTATTTAAATGTATTATCTCATTTAACCCTCACAACAACCCTGTGAGCCACTATTATTTTCTCCTACTTTACAAATTTGCAAGGTACTAGGTGTTGGACATTGTAGGATTCATAGAAATGGCCGTGTCAGAATCAGACATGGTCTTGCCCCCAAGGACTTTCATAATCAGGTAAAGAGGACTGAACGGTAAATAATTACTATAATCAAAAAGCAGAATCAAATATTTGCCATAGCAACATGAACGCAAAATTCATGAAAGCCCAGAGGGTTTAACAGCTAACTTTATATAAAAGGGATTCTACCCTTGGTGGTCTCTCCTGCCCCCTTTTACCCCTCCCACCCTTCCAAACTTCTGCCACCTTGGTGTTCTGTCAGTTCCTTGAACAAATCCTGCTCTTTCCTGTGGCAGGGCCTTTGAATGTACTCTTCCCTCCATCTGGATGCTCATCCCCTTTCCTCACCTGACAATCCTCACAGGACTATCTCATTTGCATCCTTTGAATCTCACCTTAAATGTCCATGTCCATGGAAGACATTTTCTCCCCTCATTCATAGTCTCTTTCTCAGCCCCTCACTGGATTCCTTCATATACTTATATACTTATACTTCATATACTTATCAGATATTTTGTTTCTGTACTTGTTTTTATCAGTCTCTGCCTTTGATAAAGACAAGCTCCGTGGGAATCATGTTTTTCCTCTACACCATTGCATCCCCAGTACCTAAAACACAGTAAATACTCTTTAAATATGCGTTGAGTGAATTAATAACTATAATGCTTGATGGGTAGGATTTTCAAAAGATAAATTTCATTTCTACTCACTCCCCAAAAGAAAATTTAAAGCTATACGGAAAGACTTGGATTTCATTGCAATAGGCAATCAAGCCTGACCATAATAGACTCTATCTTCCAACATCAAAATTGATTGTATATGTTGAACTGAATAACCAGGTCATTGTATCCTTTTCCTGTATTACTCTCATGTTATCTTAGTGGCCACATTTACTCGTGTCTACAAAGTTGGTTTTGCTTTTTCCGTTCTTTCCATCCCTATTTTTCAGGTGTCTCATCCCAGAGTTTTTAGGATGTTTGGTAAATTCCCACATGCAGACGACAGCATCATCTTCCAAGAATCAAGGAATGGTCTTCGTATGGATTTAGTGAGCCACAGAGCTGGCTTTGATGGTGGGGCAGGAAACCCTCTTCTGACAGTTACATGCCCGCTCCGCCCCTTCAACAGTTCAGTACCATTGGGGAGGAGAGAGAAAGGCAGACAGAAAGCGGCTGAAAGCTCCCAGCTTGTTTCTGCCAGAACACATCAGTTCCAGGTCATGTTCCTGCAGCGCACGTGTCATGGAGTGAGCAAAAGCTGTCAGCATGGAGAACAGAGAAGCTCCTTTGACAGATCTCACATCTACATTCCAAACCCATTACAGCAGGAGAACTTGTTCCCCTCGAATGAGCTGCCCCCACCCTCAGCTGGATTCCGCCGCTGCAGAAATGCACCCATGGCTGGAGAAAACCTCAGACTCCAGCCCTGGAAGAGCTGCGCCTCTGCTTGTCACATATATTTACAAGACATAGCTGCTAGGGGTATTGACAGCTAGGGGTAGAGGTGGGGAAGGACAAACAGGCAGAAACACAGCCTGTCTCCCCAGAAGGGGCTGCCTGTCATTTCACATTCTCACCAAGTGTGTTCAGTTCAAATCTAGAATCATAAAAAAGTGAGCTTCAGAATTAACTTCCTTTCAGTGTAAACATCATACTTCCAAAAGTAGCTTTCAAGAAATGAGTAAACAAACACGTTAATGAAAATTATAAACTCTGCCTAATGAATCATTATCTTTGCATTCTAGTTTCCAGATCTGAGAGGGCTGGGGAAAAAGGCAAAAAAAATATTCATTGACTGGGGATATGCATTTTAAAATAGAGAGGAAGTGCCATTTGACAACAGAGTGTGGTTTGAGGACACTTCCAATGCAATTCTCTCCCAACTTTCCACTAAAATCTCAGAAAACCCAGAAATGGATGTAAACTGGCCAGAGCTAGTACTGATAGTCAAGCTATTGCCAGAATCTAGGAGGAATTTCCGTGAACAAGATGGATGGTGGAATTGGATTGAGAAATACATTTTGTGGTCTTCTAATTCCCCACTTCTAGAAACAGAGCAAATTTGGCAACCCTTTTACCACCCTCCCTGTTGTCCCTGGCCCAACAAGTAAAAGCTGAATCAGCCAGAGATACAGGGAACTGTCTCTGTACCACAAAGGTGGTGGGAGGGGGAAGGGGCTGGTATTGAAGGATGGTGATGATGGCAGGATATGAATGGATGAGGACAATAAGAGCTTGCGTGCTGGGAAGGGTAGGTTTTCAAGTATTCTGGATGTTCAGAATGTCAGAACACCTTGCCGCAGTCCAGCCAAGCCACACTGGATAGAAATGTAAGGGGTATGAGGAACTGCTCTTGGAGCTATGCATAAAACCCTTTCAAGGGCTAAATCATTCACACACTCAGCCAATGTTTACTGAGCCAATAGTGTCTGGCAATGTTTACTACCAGCCACTAGTCCCATCACTGGGTAAACAACCGGCCCTCAAGGAATTTGCTTGCAAAGTGGGAAATAAAACAAATAATAAACAAGTGTTGCTACCTGACATCAAGTGCTATGAGGAAAATTAAATCTGAATTAGGAAGTGGAGATGGGATCTAGGAAGGCATGAGGAGGTGACATCCTCCTGAGGAAAGAGTTGAAAATGAGATAGGAAGCCAATGTGAAGTTTAGGGGAAAGTTTTATTGAGATCAACAAAATTAAAAATGCAGTTTCCTTTTCACCATGCCGATTCTCACTGCATTTTAACTCAGAGGAGAAATTAGGACAAGTTTCATAGTAGGAAGAGCATTTGTTAAGATGGGTGGTATTACAGCACCATCATTGATTGCTGAGGGGATAACCTTCAGTCGAGCTGGAGAATGTACTGATCTTATAGGACAGGAATGGACAAGATATTGTTGCCAGCCCGATTGGACTTCTGCCCACCTTTATAAAGTTTCATTGGGACACATTGACAAATATCATTAGGTCCATAAAGCCTAAAGTACTTACTATCTGGCCCTTTATAGGAAAAGTGTGCTCACTTTTGCTATAAAAGATAAGAAGAAAATTGGAAGAACAATGGACCCAAAGACATGACAAGAGCTGGAATCTTGGTTCCAAGTGGAGGCACCAGCCTGAAGGAAGAGCAGGGACATTTTCCCTGTGTGATTGGAGTAAAGGCAGGTGGAATATACAAACAGTGGGACATTAGTAAATCTGGAGATGGTTTACCAGGTTGTCGTCTTCTGATTATTTCTATTTTCTCTGCAAAAAAGAAGTGCAGTCATCCAAATGGAGTGTGGAGAGGAGACAGTGTAGGATCTGCAGATGCGAGGAATGAATTCAAGAAAACCAGAGGGAAGGGCGTGAGGAGGGACATATCCAAACATTTAACAGAGTATATCTGCATAGACCTTCCCTCATTTTAGAATTTGCAAATTAAATAGAATTTGCAAATTAAATTAAATTAACATGGGACTTTAAAGAGTCACTGAGGATCAAGAGAAAATATCCTCACTAAGACTTTGAGAAGAAAATAACTAGAAACTGATAATTTATTGTAAAGATATTAATGTCTAGTAAAATTGAAAACATATGTTTTCAATGACCCAGCAACTGCATTTCCAGGTAATACCTTAGTGAAATGTGTAAACATGAATAAATAGATAAATAAACCTCATACAAAGGCTTTTACTGCAGTCTTCCTAGTAAGAGCAAAAAATCAAAGCCAACCTATATGTTCGTAGCAGTGTTACAGCCAAATTAATTTTGGTATATTTACATGATGGACTTCATTTGTACAGAAGTAATCTTGCAAATATAATGTTGAGAAACATTCAGGTTGCAGAAGATTATTTATAGTCCAATAAATCACTTACATAAAATTTACATACACATAAAACAATCTATGTATGTTGTTTATTAATCTATATTTAGAAACACATAACAACGAGGACTAGGATCACAAAATTCATGATAGCAGTTCACTCTGAAGAGAGGAATAAAGAGAAATGTGACCAAGAAAAGGTTTATAGGAGACTCCAACTTTATTGAAAATAATTTACTTCTTAAAAGATCAGGTAAAATGTGACAATATTGATATTTGTTAACTCTGGGTGGTAGCTGCATGGGTATCTTATCTTTTAAAAAAAACAAAAAAAAATTATTTATTTTTGGCTGCATTGGGTCTTTGTTGCTGCACGCAGGCTTTCTCTAGTTGCCACAAGCAGGGGCTACTCTTTGTTGTCCTATGGGAACGTCTCAGTGCAGTGGATTCTTTTGTTGTGAACAGGCTCTAGGCACGCAGGCTCAGTAGTTGTGGTGCCCGGGCTTAGTTGCTCCGTGGCATGTGGGATCTTCCGGGAGCAAGGAGCGAACCCGTGTTCCCTGTATTGGCAGGCGGGTTCTTAACCACTGTGCCACCAGGGAAGTTCCCCCCACCAAAAAACAAAACAAAAAACAAAAAACAAAACAAAACAAAACAAACCCCAAAACAGCACAAGTTTTTGGTTAAATTATTTTTTCAAAATAAAAATAAATTATGAAAGTTTACAAGTATTTTCTAAAAAACACTAAAACTGGAGCTTCTTTAAAAAACTGGCGTTTTTTAAAGACTGTAACAGGGCGGCAGTCACCACTATATAAAGCTCAGCACAGGGACTTCCCTGGCAGTCCAGTGGTTAGGTCTCCACGCTTCCACTTCTGGTGGCCGGTGTTCGATCCCAGGTTGGGGAACTGAGATCCCACAAGCAGCACAAAAGCTCAGCACAGGTGTGCGCTGGGCAGGGTCGTGGCAGTGAGTGAAGTAAGGGCCCTTTACCACTTCATTCCGCCTGCGGCCTGAGCCCCAGAATGAACTTCCACTCCCCCATCCCCATCACCTGGCTGTCTCCGCCTCATCCCTCACTTTTCAGCGTACACACCCTGCTCTCAGGAACGCTTTTCGTATGTTGCACGAGTGAGTTATAGTCCCCTCCTTCGCACTTGACGAGCTGTCTGTGTGTTCCCACCTCGCGCGGTTAGCACTCCAGGATAACTCCCCGTTTACTTGTTTGTTTCCCCCTGACATCGCGGGCGCCTTAGGGAGCGGCTGTGTGGAACCGTCAAGGAAGCTCTGGCTGGCACAGTTCCTGGCCCTGAGTACACGCTTCCTACATATTTTTTGAATTCTGTAGATTCCGGGTCCAGACAACGTACTGTAGTGGGCTCTCTGCTGGCAGAGGGCAGAATGAGGGTACTGACGCCTGAAGATGCCAGCAGGAAATAGTCAAGGCAAACCATCTACTGACAATCTTTTGCCTGGAGCTGACTTGCATTTCAGAATCATTAATGTCTGAAGCTGATCTTCACACAAAAAAAAAAAAAAAAAAAAAAAAAGTGGACTCAAATTTTTAAAAAGCAGCTGATCTTCAGGCTTGCCTTTCTCTTTGTTTTACCTAAACACACAAGTAGGGAAAGTTGGCTCAGAAATCATTCAAAATTGGATTTTTCTTTTATAGTTTCCACTCAAAATCCCCCATGTAACAGTTTTCCACATAAAAAAGCCAAGCCTCAGCACTACAGAAAACATCCTATAGACATTTCCCTGCCATCTTGTCCAATTTTGGAAAATGTAGGAACCACGTCAGACCCACTCATTGTTAGTAATAGGGGAAAGATGGGTGGGGAAAACCACACCCTCACACTCCTGGCCAGCTTGACGTCAACCCATTTCTAGTTTTAAAATTATAACCTGTTTATGCCCTTGGCTTGAGAGCTAGTGGTCAGAACATTTTTAAAATTTTGTTTGTTTATTTTTGGCTGCGTTGGGTGTTCGTTGCTGCACACCGGCTTTCTCTGGTTGTGGCAAGCAGGGGCTACTCTTCATTGTGGTGCACAGCTTCTCATTGCCGTGGCTTCTCTTGTTGTGGAGCACAGGCTCTAGGTGTGTGAGCTTCAGTAGTTGTGGCACGTGGGCTCCGTAGCTGTGGCTCTCAGACTCTAGAGCACAGGCTCAGCAGTTGTGGTACCCGGGCTTCGTTGCTCCATGGCATATGGGATCCTCCCGGACCAGGGCTCGAATCAGTGTCCCCTGCATTGGCAGGCGGATTCTTAACCACTATGCCACCAGGGAAGTTCCTCCACTCTGATTTTTGAGGAACACAATGTCTCCAGGACCCAGAAAAACAGTTGAGTCTGAGACCGTGTAGTAGGTTGTGCAGTCCTTCCTGAGTGTTCACCATGCCTGCCCACGCTCAGCCTGACCCTGTCCAGTGACTCAGAGTCCCGTGGAGGAGTGCACTGCCCTCCCCTATGGGCAGCCGCTTGGCCGGGGATGTGCTTTGGCCAATGAAATGTGAGTGGAGGTAAACAGGTGCCAGTCCCAGAAGAAAGCTCTAAGAGGCATTAATTAGTCTTTCCTCCAGCCGGCTTGCTCACCTTTCCTGCTACCAAGAGAACAACATGTTGCGGAAAGAGGCTGCCTTTCAGCCTGAATTCCAGAATAAAGAAGATGCATGGAACCAACATGCAGCTGATATATAGTGTGAGCAAGGAGAAAAACAAAGTGAAAACAAAAACCACATGTGTTTGAAGCCATTAAGATTTTAGGGTGGTTGGCTACTATGTTATAACGTACTAAAGGATCATCAATGGTGAATTTAAAAATTAAAATAAATTAAAAATATGTCCCCGTGCAGCAGGCACCAGGTCAGAGTCCTCTCTGCTACCAACAGCAAGTCCTCTGTAGAAGGTGAGAGGGAATTTTGCTATAGGTTGGCCTCTTTTCTTCTGCAAGGCAGTTGTAGCAAATATTCTCTTTCTGCTACACAAGTTGACAAGAAGCCTCTTTGTTTTGTTAGGAACCAAACAAAAACCAAATTTTCTGAGTCCGGAACCAGCTCCAGTGTTCCCCCTAACTTCCTAGGCAGATCTTCAACACATTTCTAGCCTGGCTATACATCACCACTGCTGTTTGAACTGAGAAGGTTATTTCTGTCTTTTCTGTATCACTGGTTGGAGAAACTAGAATTTCCCAAATTAGAGTAATTTTTTCCCTATTGATTTTGCCATCAGTGATCCGCAGTGGTCTCTCCAGCAAAATAGGAAGCCTTTCATTAAATATTTCTTGAATGTGGGTATAGCCCAGAGCCTGCCTGTGGCCATCCTATTGTATAGGAGCAAGACAGGAGTTTCACAGTTACAGAGATAGAGAGAAGAAAAAAAGCCGAGCTTCATAGAAACATAGTGCGTGGCAGGGGTGATATTTCTGGAGAAAACAGAAACTGACTAGGGTTGATAATACAAGTGCTCTATAAACACTGGAAATGTGAGATGAGCAGCATGCATTTAATTTTAGTAGAATCAGTACATCCTTTTACTCAGCGCACATAGGCACATTCTGTATATCAAAATAACCTTCTCAATGTATATGCTGCTGAGAATTCAACACGCCATCCCTATTTCCTATTATCTTAGGTATACATTTTAAACAAAAAACAGAAATACATGACTACAATGGTTGCTTTTAATTTTTAGAATATTAGTTAATATTATTAGAATATCAGTAACAAGCAGCATCTTAGAAATTAAGGTAGGATGTGCTCTTTTGCAGTAAATCATATGCCTTCGGTATAAACTCTCTCTTTTCTGTTTCCCCCACCTGAGTCCTTTATGTCCTTTCTTACTCCTTTCTTCTTTCCTTCTCTCCTGTCCCCCACCCTTTGTTCTAAACGGCTGCACTCTTTTTTGCCTGGCATCCATTTCCACCTCCACCGTCCACCAGATTACCTTAACCCTGAGATGGGCTAGGTTGTGGCAGGCGGAGGTACCGAGCTTAGAGTCAAGGGAGTTAGGGGTGAGTCCTAGTGCTGCCACCAACATACTGTGGGACTTGGGGTAAGTCACATAATTTCTCTGTGTAGCCATGACCTTATCCATAAAATGAACTGAGGAACTGATTCAACGTGGAGGGAGTAGTTGAAATGCTGACAGGATGCTGAGAAGTTAGGGGATAAAAGGATTGAGACGTGACACCACTTGACTGGCTTGTCCTTCATTAGTGGACTCAGTGGATTCACTGTGGGCTCAGAAGACAGATGGGAGTGTGGTGAGGAATGAGTGGGTGGTGAGGAAATGAAGACAAATGAGCATCGCCATCTTTCAAGAAGATTGGCTTGTGGGGCATAGTGAAGAGAGAGGGGGTGGCTGGAGGGGGAAGTAGGGTTCAAGTTGATTCTTCTTTCTTTTGCTTTTATGATATTGAATGTGGATGGGAGAGATACAGTACAGTGAGGGAAGCTAAAGATGGGGGGTGGGGAGTGAGGTCCTTGAGGATCCTATACACAGAAGGCGGGATTAACCCCGTCCATGTCACATCATGGGAGGGACAGAGAGCATTAATGTGGATGGAATGAGGTGCATGGTTTGGTGGCAGTAAGTTTTGCTTATTTTTCTGTTCTGTATAAAATAGGAGAGCCACCTGTGGAGGATGAGCGATACGTTGGAGGCTTGAAG
This sequence comes from Hippopotamus amphibius kiboko, assembly GCF_030028045.1. Lineage (NCBI taxonomy): Eukaryota > Metazoa > Chordata > Mammalia > Artiodactyla > Hippopotamidae > Hippopotamus > Hippopotamus amphibius. The sequence continues at coordinate 66,607,815 of NC_080193.1, read as the reverse complement.
AGAGTAAATATTAATACTTTGTAAAGTTCTCCAGCCCAGAGTGCCTGCAAGTTCCAAGTTCCAAGCCACGGATAAAACACAGTGTTGGAGGAAGCTGAGGGCTGAGGGTGGCTCTACAGGCTGGTTCTGGTAAGGCAAGGACCTCTAGGTCAAGATCTTTGCAACAGGGGGAAATAAACATCTCTCATCCTCCTGCCCTGCTTCTTAGATCTGTTGCCCAATAACTCAGTGTAAATGAATTACTTCTTCCTTCTGAGCTGGGTTGGTGTCACTGGACAGGATCAGCTAGTGGAATTTAACCCTCCAACTCCTATGCATACGCTTGGCCAAGATCAGGCTTCTTTGGAGGCATAGCATCCACAGCGAATACTCTATAGGCAAGGTCCTGTTGTATCAGTTTGATCTGGTAAATTAATATGTCTCTTCTGTGTCCTGTGTGTACCAGATACTTGGAGAAGAGCAGAGAATAAAAAGGAGATAGTACCCATTTCCATGGAGTTTACAGTGTAGTGGGGACTCATAATAGTAACTAATTAAATAATTACAAGTGAGAAAAGTGTCGTAAGGGAGAAGTTTAGGTCTATAGCAGTCAGTAGCAAGAGGGCTCCACTTTCTATCAGAGGTGAGACAAGACTCCCCAGGGACGCATTTAATCTAAGACATGAAAAATGAGCAGGTGTTTGGTGAGTGAAAAGAGCTGCTAGGGTGGGGTGAGCATCCAAGGACACAGAATTTTCAGAAAGGTGTGAGGTCAACCTTAGGAGAAGTTGGTACTTAGCCGTGAATGACTCTGACCTGAAAAGTTTTGGGTGCCAATGGACCAGTCACGATTTATTCTTCTGGACTGGTCTTCACTAATGCCGCTTCCGTGATTATCACTGATCATCCCTGACGGATGTTTAGCCATTCATGTCTGTTGGCTAATGGCCGGCCCATTAGGGTCACCTGGGGCAGAAGGACCCCAGCCCAACTCCACATGGAGCTTGGTCATTATTGGTTTTAGAAAGCTTCCAGGTGATTCTAATGTGTCGTTGGCATCGAGACCCACCACTATAGGGCCCTGGGAGATGTGGGTGCACTGGGGTTTGGCCTCAGGATATCAAACCTCAGGTCTGAGAATTAGGGCAGGAGCATTTGCTTCCCCCAGCTCCACTCTCTTCCTTCAAGTACTGCCAGGAATGCCTGCTTCCGCCAGGTCTAAGAGATCTAATTCTTACATACATTTGAGTTTCAACAGGCTCTTGTTCTTTCCTTTTGTGAGATTTGCAGGATCTCAGTAATTTGGGCCTTACATCCTTGCCTAGTTCATTTACAGGAACTTCAACCGCCCGCCCACCCTTACTTGCCCTGCCGAGGCCTTTGTGGCTGTTCTGGCTGGGGGGTGGGGGTGGGGTGGGCGGTGTGTCCTCAGCTGCTCTCTCACTGCCAGTCTTCCCACTGCTCCCGACATTGGAAGAGTTTTGTTATCTGCAGCAATGTTCCATCTTTCACGCAACCTGCACTCTTGAGCCTTCCAGACTTTGCCCTATTCTTCCTACTGAATCATTCCCTTTAGGTAAGTACCAAGAACAAAGTGCCCCAAGTACCAGGCTGAAAATATTAAAGTACAGGTGTCCATGCTCACGCTCAAAAGAAGCATTTCCCAGTAAGCTGAATGTTCACCTCTGGGTACCAAAGGGTGAGTCTATCTTCTGAGAATTTGAGGCAGTATTTGTCTACCCGATGTGTTCAGTGAGTAGGACCTCTGAACAGGGGACCTGGGGACCCTCGGGCAAATCAGATTCTTAGTAGTCTGCCTGGGTGGCTTGGAGCTCCTGAGGTGGGTGCATAGAGAGGAACTTACTGTCTCCTTCCTAGAAGATGTAGGTGGTGATGGGCTAGCTAGTTGGACTAGAACTCATGTTGGCTGATCTCAACACGCTCAATCCCAGCCAGGCCTAAACACACCAGCTGTGCTTTTCTCCCAGACTTTTAGTAGTTCAAATAGACTTTTCAGTTCTTTAGGTTACCTGACGTTGAAGACAGAGAGTTCCTGGGAGGTCTGATTGCATATTTCATGTTGATCTCAGCTGTCTTGCATGGAGGAGGGTGTGTCTCTACACAGTACACTTGGTATGTAGGTCACTGGCAAAGCACACACAGGGTCATTAGTTAATTAAATATAATAGTAAAGTCAGGGATGGGCCCAATCCTTTGAGCATTTAGAAAGACTTTAGAGGTAGGGATACACCCAGTTCTGACAGGTGCCCGGGCCAAGCCAGGCTGTGTGAGTCACGAGTGAGCCCAGATGTGTTCTCTCTGCATCTTTTCACCCAGACACCTCAATGCAAAGCACCTCAAGCACGGCCCCTTGTTGCTCACTCAGTCCTGTTTTATTGCTGGGAGAGGCTGGGGTCGAGGCAAAGCCAAGCCGGTGGACAGCTGGGAAGCTGGACCAGTAGCCACGGCCCTGTGAACACCAGGGAGAAGGCAGACGGGATGTGGGGAAGGCTGAGGGTCTGGGTGCAGACTCCCCGTGACCCAGTCACACTCCTCTGTAGAGAAAAGAGGGGTCAGGCAGTAAGTCGATTTTGAATTCTTCTCAGAGATGAATGGACATGTTGAGAGTATGACTTATTTTAAGCCCTTCCTTTTGCATCATGGCTATTTCTGATGATATTTTTTTTTCATTTTGCCTATCCTAGACAGAGCTGCTTTTCACACACACGTCCCCACTTTGATGAAATGGTCCAGTCACCTCCACAGGGGGACTTCAGTGGAAGCCTGAATTCCAGGTCTGAATGTGGCTTTTGAGGCTGGTTTTTGATACTGGATAGGCCGTAAACCCCGGGAAAAACCATTTCTGAATAACTGATTATCTCTAATTTAGACAAATAATCCTGCTTTTTTAGGCCATGATTCTGAAAATGATTATTTCCACTGAACATATTTCTTCTCTGTTAGAATGAACAACCTATGTTTCCATTAGGCTAGCTTGTTTTTTGGCTAAAGTTTGCCCTCTCCAAATTTATTCTCTGCCCTTCCCTGGGCTGGTGGTCCTTGTGGTACTGCCCATCCCACAGTTGAGTGAAGGAAGAAGAGACCTCTAAAAACTGTTTTCTACTACCCATGTCTTAATTACTTTAAGCATCAAAAAAGGGACATTTCAATGAGTTTTAGCTTTTCTTTTTTTTAATTAATTAATTAGCTGCATTGGGTCTTCGTTGCTGTGCATGGGCTTTCTCTAATGGTGGTGAGTGGGGCCTACTCTTCATTGCAATGCACGGGCTTCTCATTGTGGTGGCCTCTCTCGTTGTGGCTTCTAGGTGTGCAGGCTTCAGTAGTTGTGGCACATGGGCTCAGTAGTTGTGGTGCATGGGCTTAGTTGCTCCATGGCATGTGGGATCTTCCCGGACTAGGGCTTGAACCCATGTCCCCTGCATTGGCAGGCAGATTCTTAACCACTGCACCACCAGGGAAGTCTCTGTCTTTTCTTTAACACAAGCAATGTGGCTTTCTCAGAGACAAATTGTCTGGGTTCTTAGGGGTTATTTTTCCCTCCAGTATAAAATAAAGGGGGTGGACTAGATGTTTTCTAAGTTCCCAGTCACCTCTAACTTTGTGACCTGAGAGATGGCTTTTTAGTAAAAGTACCAGAGAAAGGTAGGGATGTCACGCATGTCATCCTGGTGACAAGTGTGTGTGGAACAGAGTCCTGGACCAGGAATCAAAGTCCTTGTGGTATAAACTACCAACGAGACCTCCCTGAACTACTCCAAAGCTTTATCAGTGGAAGCTGTAAGTGGGGTCATGTTGACCAATTGAAGCAACTGTTTGTTGAAAGTGCTTTTATGATAAACTAAAATATAAGAATCAGGAGTTATTAAGAGAATAGCAAAGAGGCTCCCTCAGAAATCATTTCTCAGCTTCTGGATTTTAGGTCTCTAGTCAGCTTAAAATATGGCTACATAGAGATTCCCTTCCACCCCCACCCGCTGTGCCCCATCCAATTTCAACAACTGCAATGGATTAAAATTTGCCAAAGGAAATAGCAATACAATAGGAATTTGCTAATGGGAAAAGCCACGATTCTAAAGTGAGCGTGACTGCTGAAAATGAAGGCTTGATTTGAAAGACACTTTGGCAATCTGCATAGGTTTTGTAATGCCAAATTATGTTAGAACTGTTTATGTTCAAAAAATTTAGAGACCTGTTTTCCAGCAGATTCTAGCGGAGCACACGGAGAACAGGCCAGGCTAAAGTCATGCTGCCTTGTATTCATGTTTTAGTCCTGCTCCCATGTTGCTACACAAGCTTAGAAAATTGGCTGAATCTCTTAAGGTCAAGCTCTCCCAATTATGATGTGGACTGATAACAGATACTCCGAGTTTTCACATATTTCACTTCTAGTATGTAAGTTAAAGGTAATTTAATTAAAATCATTTGTGAAAGCACTTTTAGTACTTCAGATAAAAGTTACCATAATGCAGCAAAGGTACCACCTCTGGCTTTACATACCTGATATGCCCTAAATGTTGTTTGTAAATAAAATCTTATAAATGTGTTAGGAAAGGAATATAAAATGCCTTTATAAGGCAAAGGATCCTTTTTGAACCCCCAAGTTGGGTTATCACGTAAATCTATGTTTTCAAAATCAGATTTCCTATGAACGCACAGTAGACCTGCACTAAGCACACAGCTATTCGCAGAGGTCAGTGATGAGCCATCTTCATGTACGTAGGACACTCTAATGAGCACCAACGACATCACCAATCCAGAGCCTCATAGAAAACCTCTAACTTTGGGGACAACGTGTATTTCCCTGGAAATTTCAAAACAAAGAATAACCAGGAATCATAAATGAGCTGGAGTTTTTCAAGGTCATTTTCAATGACTATCATTTTACTAAGAAAAATTCAACAAATTCATGGCATAGATGAAAATGACACTCATGCTCTTCAAGTATTTGTTCCCTGTTGCAGAAGAAACCATCAAGGAAAATGTTTTCTATTGTATCATCACTAATATAATTGACCCCAAGAATGGAATAAAATTTGAAAATACAGAGCTAATGGGATAGTATTTAAATATATAGATCACACACACATACACACACACACACACCCCTTTTTATATTCCCTGATTTAACAAAGAAAATGTTCTAGGGAAACTGCAGATCTGATTGAAAGGTCTGGTAATCTTTCTTTCTTTGGTTTTCTATAGCACTTACTGTCTGTATGAATCATTTGGCATGGGTGAATTGTCTTGTGTCTTTTCATGCACGTATTTCTTGTCTACACAACTAAAAAGTGAGCTCCTGGAAGGAAGTTCCCTTTGACACTAAGCCCAGTCAGTGCCTTGTACGTAACCTGGATGCCTTAATGGTTGATTGGCACATGCATTTGCAGGGAGGAGCCTGGTGAGATACACTTAAAACCTTTATTCATTGATTTACAAAATGTACAATATTTACAAAATTGAGTCATTAATCCCATATTGACACGAATGCTGTGGGGAGTCTAAAAATAAATAAATGGCACATAGGTTAATATATACATCACGGCTCTTTGCACTTCAAGCCGTCACCAACCGTAGGATTTAATGGAAGGTTTAATGTGGTAAAAAAGTCAGATGGATGACCAGTCCTGGGCCTTCCACATGAATGGTCCTTCCTTGGCTCCTTGGGGCTGGGGATGGCAAGCAAACCAACTTCTTTGAAGAGAATGAAACACCAGCCATTCTGATAGGCACATGGGGTGCGCATAGCCACATCTGTGTGGAGTTTGCAGTCACCCCCCCGGGTGGTAGATGAGTCCGCACCATTGTGGATCCGGTCCGGTCCCCGCACACCAGCCAGGGAGGCTTTGGAGTGGCACCTTCTCATTAAGAACCAAGATTTGGACTCTATCTCTTATTCTAATCACATGCAGTACTTGGAAAGTGTCAGTGGAGAGTGACCCATGCACAAAAAATGTATTTGTAGGTATATACATCAAATTGTCATTGTCTTATGGCATCTTCAGATGTAAGATCAACCTGCCTCCTCTTTGATAGCAAAAGGAATGAATGAGGAAGCTATACTCCCACCCCTTAAAGAAAAAACACTGGGGACACACACTAATGGCATCCTGTAGAAGTGGGACTAGACAAACTCCACATGATAAGATGGACAGATTCCTATGAGGTCGGGCCTGGAAGTTTTCCTAGAGGTGGCAATTCCACCTTCCCTTCCTCTTCCGTCCCACATCATCCCGTATAACCTAAACTGGAAGCAAAGGCTTCACATTATTGAGCTTCTTAGAGCCTCAGTACCTTCATCTGTAAAGTGTAAATACTAGTAACATCCTTACAGGGTTCCTGCAGGGACTATATGACCTGACTCACATAAAGTGCTTAGCGTAGCGTCCGGCACCTTAGAGGTGCTTAGGAAATGTCTTGCTTTCTCTCCCTCTACCTCTCCCGCCCCAACTGCAAGCAACATATTGATAAACAAACTCTGAATTAAGGCCATTTGATGCAATTTAGATTATTTTGTATCAGAGTTTCTGCTGTCAGTTCACATTTGGTCCCTGAGGGGGGCTCATTTTATGAGCCCGAGACCTTTTCCTCTGCAGGGCAGATGGGCTCTGACAACAGTGTCCTCCTGTTCAGCAACGACTCCACCAAAGTTCATGCAAATATGTCCCCTAACCCTGCAGAGAAACTCATACCAGTGATAGTCACCACCCGAATACGCTGGGACAACATCACTGAGGAAACCATGGTGAAAACCTTGAGGCCAACACACTGCTCTTGCTCACAACATAAGTTTTTTCAACACTGGTGCAAGTATTATAACTTTCAACAAACATATATTACAAGCTCTACCACTGTTGAAAAATATGTATTCTAATTTGACCATTTTGCTTAGAATAAAGAATCTTTTACAATATATTTTAGTTTCTAGTTATGCCATACAAAAATAAATATTGTATAAGTGATTTATAAGGAAGAAGACAAAATTGTAACTTGGGGTGCCAAAAGTATAGGAAGGATGGTGAAAGTTTTACCATTTACTTCAAAAGCAATCATCTGAAAGAAATAAAAACTTCTTGCTGGAAAAAAAAAAAAAAAACTTCTCGCTGGGTCTCTTTACCAGACTCCCCATCACCCCATCGGTCCACCTACTTCTCATCCTATCAATTACATCTCCTTTTCCTATCAATCTTGAGACAACTTAATGCACGACCTTCTCCCTGAAGTCACTGGGGATTTGGAAGAAGAAGAACAAAGAGGGCTCTTGGGCAGTGTAAACTGCAGGTGAAAGATTTGGTGGAGACACTTACTGGGTCCTCACAAGGAACTAGAATCAACTCCACATGTCTTCCTTTCATTTTGAAATCCTCTGTCTCGATTAGCTATGCCTAATAGAACCTCGTGGCTGGAGGAAATAACCTCATCCTGCTGTCAGCCTCTTTGGATACCTGTTGGTCCAGGTAGAATCCAGGATTTCATGGTGCACCATTAAGTGCCAAGTCAAGGCCAATTTCACTAAGTATATGAAGGGATGAACAGCCACCTTATGGCTGTTGGTTCCATTAAGTTGGGAAAAATCCTTCTCCAGCCACCTCTCCTCCCATACAAAAAAACAAAAACAAAAACAAAAACCCACTATAAGTCCCACCATTGGGAGAAGAATTAAATTAAACAATTAAATTGGACAAACTGCTTACTACTTTTCTAGGGACTTCGTCAGAATCTCCAAGGGAATCCTTGGAGACCATTCAGAAATGAATCCAAGGGAGTCCATTCATCTGGGAATCAATGTTTTAAAACTGTAAAGCTATAAATGAATTCATGACTGGACCACCTAAACTAGGGGTCGTTGACCTTTCTGCTGAAGAACACTGATCTACACGTGTCTGTATAACATATGCCTAACGTCTCAGAGGCTCCCAGGACCTCCCGTGGCTGGTGCATGTTTTCCAAATTAAAAGCCCCAAATCTCAGTAAATGCAGAACTATTTTTTGGAGGGAAAACAAAGGTTCATGGTATAGAACTCAGGGACTGTTTTGGGGGCAGGCTGCTTTGATGAGGTCTTCAACTTGAAATGACAACTTTGAAGCAATGCTCACTCTTCACGGTAAATGTAAGTGCTTGGCCGTGAAGACATCGGCGAGTGCTGTGGTTTCACGTGTGTGACTATTGTCAGGCCAACGCCTCATGCATGACTACGGACCCTCGAGGTCCCCCAGGATCGCTACTACACATGGTGCGTGCGAGCTGCTATAATGTGAGTCCCAGCCACACCCACAAGCAGGACACTATCACTGACATGCAGTGTTGGTGCCCGTTTGTCTGATTTATGGGTGACGTTGTGGCAAATGTGGCGTCGGTCTCATTTCGGGGGAGTGGCAAGTTACAGATATTTCCTTCACAACAGGAAGTGCAGACCTGAAAGAAAGGAAGAGAAAAAGAAGGGGGATGAGAAGCTGCCGGGTCTGGGAAGGGAGCGGAGATTTTTGAAGGAATTGTCTCCCTCATAGCAAGACTCAAATGAAAATTACCTTTTCTACAAAGGAGACACCAACCCTGCCATCAAGGGGATGGGATGAAATTTCACCTGTAAGCAATGTGATCAAAATAAAACCCCCGCCTGGACTAAACTTCTAGGGATGTGCGTTCTGTTTTTGACATCCTATCAGATGGTTATTATACAGTTTTACAACCCTCTTAGGTCTCAGCTATTCCATCCATGAAATGGGAATTGTAATACTCACCTTTCTCAGAGAGGCTCTTAAGGTAAACATTCATTTGCCAAGTTTTCAAGTGAAAGTGAAGTGGCTACAACCCAGTTAATTTAAACTTAAATATTTACTTTCATTAGAACTGTCTGCATAATTATCTTCATTCCCATGGGTGAGTTAACCTTTGAAGGGTTTTCATTTATGCAATTACTCCTGCTTTATACTCCTTTCCTCGTGCATCATAAGAAAAAATAAATAAACCTAAAGGATTACTGACAGAAATTATTTAAGGCCATGGCCACACAAAGTACCGTAGCCTCAGCATCAACTGGGAAGTTACTAGAAATACAGAATCTCAAACTCTGCCCCAAATTTAGCAATTTAGAATCTGCATTTGAACAAGACCCCCAAGTATTCACATGCACGGTATGTCTGAAAACTATGATGCTTAATATCCTATACAGTCATTATCTTGCAGAGGTCTGAGTTTGGTCACAGGTGACATGGGCTAGGAAGACATTATAATGTTGAGGAGAGAAACTAGAGCTCAGAAGTGAGTTTGGATTCTCTCTGTCACTAGCTGTATCACCTGAGCACATGACATCACTTCTCTGATCTATAGCTTCCTCTTTGGTAAAGTAGCCACTATAACCTGAGAGCCAAGCTTAGCTTGGGGGAGGGGGCGAGTGAAGTAAAACCCTTAGGTTTACCTGTCATATTTCAATTATTACATACGGCAATTATTTCTCAATAAAACTGGAAAAAGATAATTCTTAGTGTTTTTGACAAGTCACTTGAAAACTGGGTGTTTTCTTAAGAGAAAGGAGCCCCTGCTAACAGAGAGGGGGAGTTGCCCCAACCACTGGGAAGGTGGCCTGATGGGGAGAAGTGGGCAGCCTCCAAATAAAGGTCAAGGGCTGATATACAAGATCACGTGGGCTTCCTAGGTGGCGCAGTGGTTAAGAATCTGCCTGCCAATGCAGGGGACACAGGTTTGATCCCTGTTCCAGGAAGATCCCACATGCCACGGAGCAACTAAGCCCGTGTGCCAAAAAAAAAAAAAAAAAAAGATCACGTGTACAGCCAGCTCGGAACAACTGGGGAGAGAGTCAGGAGCATCCCTCACTCCAGCCATAAGTCGGGCTGCCTTTCTGAGTCTTTATATTCTCCTTCAAGGCTGCCTTTGAAATTTGTTTTACACTGAGTCCTTCTGTCCAGGCACCAGAGGGAGTGTAAGGAAAGTAAACCCACAAACAGATGGTCCCACCTCTTCTCACCTGCTCAAATGACTCAGGAGCCAATAGATACCTTCCAAATCGGCATCCCAGCAAAGACACGAGCCCCACTTTACAGAAAGCTATCAAAGCTTGCCAGTTGCCTTGGGCATCCTCCGCTGAAGGAACTGCTTGTGTGTCTGCAATGCTCTACCATAAGGGCATAACTGGCCCCTTGCTCCTCTTCCTTTAGGTAACTTTATTTGTTTCTTCTGAGTGAAGAAAGGGCTTATGATAATTTTCAATACCTTCTTGGTGTTCTACATAATTTATACTAATTATCCTACACCCTGATATAAATTTTTATTCTTTTAGCACCAACAGAAAAGGAAGCATCCTTCAATAATGGTATAAAGACAGTCAAAAGCCAGCCTACGTGGGGGGTAAGAATTTGCTCATGAACCCTGGCAGGCATCTGGAGAGGAGGAAGGCTGACTATGCTGTCCCGTCACTTGTTTGTTGCCAGACCTTGTGGCCTTCATGCTCGGAGTCTCTGCAGCCAGTGGACAAGCAGTCTTCCAGTGGAACACAGCGCTTGGTGACAGAGATGCTGTTTCCTGTGACTTCCATGGTGTGCTGAGTGTAGCAGTATCTAGTCTCTGTCAACAGGGAAAATATGTTTTAATTGAGATGGGAAACGTTAGCCCAACCTGCCTGAAAGGGAAACAACTGGAGTGTGGACACTAGGATCTAACAGCACCCAGAACATACACTGTGTTAAGTTGATATCCAATCCCAAAGATCTCCTTGGAGAGATCCACTTCGAGGTGGTAGAAAGGAGGCCTTCCGAAGAATACTGATCTCTCTGACCATAAATCCCCGTAAACCAAGACCCAGTGGTATCACTCTTTGCCTTCTAACAAATTTTGCCACTGTGTTGATTTTTATTTTTAGGGGAGGAGGGGTACGGAGCGATGATTTAGGATATGAGGGTCATAGTAATTTTCAGGAAGATGAAGGGGTGAAAAAGTTCAAAGAACACCCAACTAAAAGAAAAAAAGTGAGGCAGGTAATAAAGATCTTCAAAGAGAGAAAGGACTATAGCAGAGACTGGTGTGTGTGTCCAAGTGTGTGTGTGCACTGACATGCAAGACTGGGAAACAGCTATTCCCAAGTAAGACGGAATGATTAAAATACATATACTGCATCTGGAGAAAATGACTTTATTCAAAAGAAAATGACTTTATCCAAAAGAAAGACCTTCTTGTCTACGAGCATAGCTGGATTCTACAATTCATGGAAGGAATAAACTAACCCAACAATAAAAGTGGTCCAGACTGAGATTATCTCTCCCTAGCATGACTTCAGTATCTTTCCAAAAAGGCAGATGCAGACCATGAAGTGAACGTCTAGAGTCCCTCTAAGCTGAGGAGTCTGAAAACTTGAGATTTCTTCCAAAATTCCATGGAGAATTTTTTAAATTGCAACTTAAAGACCAAGAAAAAATGGCTTTGTCAATGTAATTCTTTAAGGCCTGCAGGCAGTGTTCAGCTTCCTAAGTCTGGGATTTAGGAGAATGCCCCTGCTTCACTTTCAGACTGAAAAAAAAAAAAAAAAAAAAGAAGAATTCTTAAGAAATGTCACTGGGTTTTTTCAGCCATATCTTGGACCCAACTTTGCATGATTTATACATTTTGGATATTTAGTGGTTAATATGGAATTATGACCTTCTATGATAATTATTAGGCAATAAAAGTTCCCCTCACCAAAGTACTAACATCAAGAGAAGAAAGCTCAGGAATTTTAGGCCCGGAGAATAAGCTAACACACACCACATGACATATCTTGGAAGTCATGAAAATCAGCGGTTTTAATATTCTTCCTAGACATTCTCATCTGACAGAACCTGAGTGGCCTAATTGAGTCCTGCTAAGGGCGAAGACCTGCCCAACACTGGTGTGTGTACCTGGACTGAGTCTGTGCCAATGCCCTTCCCCAAATGCTGTCCCCATACTGCATCCTGACCAGAATTTTGTCATTTGGGATGAGGTCAGGGCGGTCCCTAACTTGCTCTGGCTGGGGGGGGGGGGGGGGGCAGGGGAGGGAGGGGACAGCGGGGGGGGGGGGGGTAGTCTTTGGAATGCGGTAAGAGTAAGGCCACCCTATGAGCTCACAAGAAAACCTGAAAGTTTTGCACCTGGCAATGATTCTCCCAAAGCTCTTAAATATTTTAAAATTGGAGTGGGTGTTTTTCTGATGAAGAGGAGGTGGCATGATTTTTTATTTATTTTTTAAGCCTTTAGTGGGGTTTAACAAACGGAAGCCAGTGCCCTGAGAGGTTTAGGACATCTTCCAAAGAGGACTGGTTTACTTCTTTAGTATCAGACTGGTGTGAATGGCCATGCTAAGGAAGCCTTTCTCAGCCCCACCCCAACTTCAGACGTTCAAGAAGGCAATAAAAACAGGAATGTTCTTATCTCCTGTCTCCTCTTCCCACAGACAACCAGGAGCAGCTGCCAGAGGTTTTACTGCTCCAAATGTAAACCTGAGCAGACAAGATCATACATTGATGGAATAAGTAAATCATTACACGGTTTCAGTTTTGGAAATTATGTTTGTCCCTCAAGTATTGAATTATCTTGTTTTAAGTATAAGCCTTAAAATAACAATTGGTAAACTTAATATAGCTACTTTTTGTTCATACTTTTATGTCTATAACAAACTCTCTTTTAATTTAACTGGAAGCTTATTCCATTAAATGAAAGCAGAGACAACAATTGACGAACCTGTTTTTTTTTTTTTCAGGACAATATGCAAAAGCCCAATACCTAATAAGCCAATAGTTGCCGTTGGCGGGGGGAGGCGAGTGGGAATGGTGATCAGTGATGAGACTGGATAAGAATTTTTTCTTACACTTCACCAAGTCCAACCCATAAAATAAAGATATATTGAGAATACCCCATTACTTGCAGCAGTAGAGACCTCAGATCTAAAGCATCAGTCCCTTAAATATATCCATTCTTATCTCACAAAACCCCGAGGTGAGTTGTGGAATGTTAATGTGGAAAAGGGTTCTGTGGTTAAATAAGTTTTGGAAATGCTTAAAGTTGACCAGCTTTCTTTAGTGGATAACTTATGAGAGCCTTGAATTTGTATTGTGACCTCCCAGCAGGGGTGGAGTTGGCAGGGGCAAACAGGCAGAATTTCCCAAGCAGAACTAGGTGGACCACATGTGGCTTATCACTGGACGGTAGAATTGTTAAAAACTGAGTTTCAGCCCCAGAAACCTGCTCTCCATGCATTTTGAATAATCCTTGGGTTAGTAATGAGGTTATATGAGAATCAAGCCTGCTGATAACTTCACACTAAAAGGATTTCAAAGACTTTCATCTAAAAGATAAAAGATGGATTTGAATTTCTACCAGGTTAGTTTCAGCCTCTAAAATCTCACATTCCGCAACTGCACGGAATTCCCAGAGGTTGTGAAACAAAAGTCTTTTACTGTGAGACTCATGGGCATTCAACTAAAATCAGAACTGGGTAAGAGAGCTTAGTCAACTATTGGAAAACACAAAACATAATTTTTATGAAATTCACACACACACACACACACACATTCTTGCAGATAGCATATAGATGGGTCATGTGTTTTAGTATACTCTGCCAAATCATTTCTTTAAATTTTACATGTAATGTAATTTTTATATAGTAGCACTTAATTCTGCCATTTTAATTTTCTGTTTGTTCTATTTTTTTTTTTGTCTGTTTTCTTTTTCCTGCGCTCCTGTGGGTTAGTTGAACATCTTCTAGAATTCCATTTTTATTTATCTATAGTGTTTTTGGGTGTATCTCTTTGCGTAGTTTTTTTTTTAAGTGGTTGCTCAGGTATTAAATTATATGCATAACTTACCACAGTCTGCTGGCATCATTTTATCAGTTTGAGTGAAGAATAGCAATTTTACATCTGTTCATATCTTATTACCCTCTCTTGTTTGTAACCTAATTGTCTTCAATAATCCCCTACATTACATTTAAATTTATCTATTTATCTATCTATCTATTTATTTATTTATTTTTGGTTGTGTTGGGTCTTCGTTGCTGCGCACAGGCTTCCTCTAGTTGCGATAAGCAGGGGCTACTCTTCGTTGTGGTGCATGGGCTTCTCATTGTGGTGGCCTTTCTTGTTGCGAAGCATGGGCTCTAGGCGTGTGGGCTTCAGTAGTTATGGCATATGGGCTCAGTAGTTGTGGTTCGCAGGTTCCAGAGCACAGGCTGTCTTTCCAAACATCCTTGGCACTTCTGACATCTTGAGCTGGCTAGTTCTGTTTCGGAGGACTGACCTGTACAACGCAGGGTATGTAGCAGCATCTGCGGCCTCTTCTCATTAGAGGCCAGTGGCACCCCCAACAGTGACAACCAAAAATGTTTCCATATATTAGTAAATGTCCCCTGAGGGGCAAAATCACTCCCAGTTAAGATCTACTGTTCAACATTATAATCTTGGGAATAAGGTCCATTCTTGTTCACGTCTGATTCCCTGCCCCACCCCCCACCCCGATATATGGCACAGGACCTTGAGCAATACTGCAGGTGCTTAACGTATCAAGAACAGAGAGAGAGGGGTGGGAAGCACACAGGTATCTGGTCTCTCCAAGTCAAGGCTGAACCCAATCAAAACAGGTTAACTTAGTACTATGATATCTATAACACCTCTTCCGTTTCTGTAGTTTGAGTGATCTCTTCAAATGTGAAAGTGAAATAATACTATATTTCAATCAGAAGTGCAACCTTCACACAGTATAACTGCTTTGGAAAATCTTTTGCCAGGATCTACTAAATCTAAACCTATGCATATTCTAGGAATCAGCAATTCCACCCTTAGATATATATCCAACAAAAAAGGTAAGTACTAGAATGTCCATAGAAGAATTATTTATTGAAAAAACAAAAAAACCCAGGAAACTGCAAAAATGCCCAATGGTAGAATGCATAGATAAGTTATGGCATATACTCACACAGCAATGAGAATGAATGGCTTAAAAATAGATCTAACAAAATGGATGAATCTCCCATAATACTGATTGAAAGAAGTCAGATACAAGATAGTATATACTGTATGATTCCATTTCTATAAAAGGACCCGATAAGAGATGAAACTAATCTATGCTATTGGAAATCAGGAGGATAACTGTATGAGTTTGCTAGGGCTGCCATAACAAAGTAGCATAGACTGGGGAGCTTAAACCACAGAAACTGATTTTCTCACAGTTCCAGAGGCTGGAAGTCCAACGTCAAGATGTCAGCAGAGTTGATTTCTTCTGAGGCCTCTCCCGACTTGGCTTGTAGATGGCCATCTTCTCCCTATATCTTTACATGGTCTTTCCTCTGCATGTCTGTGTCCTAATCTCTTCTCACAAGGACACCAGTCACATTGGGTTAGAGCCTACCCCCAATGACATCTTCAAATACAGTTACATTTGGGGGTATTGGAATGAATTTGGGGGAGGGCACAATTCAGCCCATAACAGGGCCCTTGGTGGTAGGGATAGTGCCTGAAAACAGACATGCTAGAAGCTTCTGGGCTGCTGAACACAATCAATTTCTTCATCTGGGTGCTGTTTCATGGTGAGCTCAAGTTTGTGAAAATTCATCGTGCTGTTCACTATTTCTGTATGTATATCTCAATTTTAAATTCAGTTAAATGAAAGTGAAAGAAAAAAACAATCCAAGATGAAAGAAAATAGACTTACAAGAAGGATGAACTACAAATGGGTTGCAGATAAGCTGAATTATTTAAAGTGTACCCTAATTAGGAATGATCACATGCTCTGGTATCCAGGCATCAGATTAATCTCTTGGCTTTCAAAGTCCTATCAATTGCTATTCACAGGGAGGTAAAAAAATACTTTTTTCTTTTCTTTTCCCAAGTAAGAAATTTCTCAAGGCAGAAATTAAAAATAAATACTTATCAACCAGATTGAGTCATAACTGTTCCCCTTTACCCTGAAGTCAGCATCTCTTGAAGAAACGACCAAACAGATACTTCTCTTTAAAAAAAAAAAAGAAAACACCATCCAGGGACTTCCCTGGTGGTGCAGTGGTTAAGAATCCGCCTGCCAATGTAGGAGACACAGGTTCGAGCCCTGGTCTAGGAAGATCCCACATGCCACGGAGCAACTAAGCCCATGCGCCACAACCACTGAGCCTGTGCTCTAGAGCCCACGAGCCACAACTACTGAGCCCACAAGCCACAACTGCTGAAGCCATGCGCCTATAGCCCATGCTCTGCAACGAGAAGCCCCCACAATAAGAAGCAGCACACGCACTGTGACAAAGGGTAGCCCCCACTCACCACAACTAGAGAAAGCCTGCGCACAGCAACGAAGACCCAACACAGCCAAAAATAAAATAAACAAATTTAAAAAACAAAAACAAAAACAAAAAACCACCACCCACAGCTCTTAAGGATAGGTGACACACTCACTTGAGGAATTTCTCTTTTAAAGCAAATCACTGAAACTCAGAAAGCAATGTTTTCACTTCCAGACAGAGGCCAAGAAGGTGGCTGGAAGAGGATGCACGCTAGTGAGGATAAACAGGACTTCCCGGCGGACAGCAGTGACAGCGACAGGCAGAAGGATCCAATGGACGCTTCCTGTCTGAGGAAACGGTGTTCATGGAAAATACTCAGGCAACACACTGAATTGGAGTAGATCAGATGCTCTCAGGGTACAAAAAAAAAAAAAAAAAAAACCTTGCTTAGGCTGATAGTAGAACTTTTGGTTAAAAAGTTGCTAGAAAAGTTCTAATTGAAGAGTGATTCTGAGGGTTCCAGTGCCACCTGAGAAGAACCAAGAAATGGCAGGATGAAATTAAAATAGCTGGATGAAATTAAAATAGCAACAAAAATCTTGTGAAAGCATAGGCGAGCTGCCAAGGCAGATAGGATTTGGAGAGCAAGATACCAGCAAAACCGACGACACGGTAAACTGAGCCCGACACCCTACACCTGTTCTGCCCTCGGGGCACTTGCTGATTCACGTGTTGCACAGGTGAGGAGGCTGAGAAGCCAGGCAGAGAGCCCTGCTGAGGGGCGGAGAAGCTAAGCAGAGGCTTTGTCAATCTCGAGGAGCAAACAGGAATGCGGGGCAAGTGGTGCAGCCAGGAGGCAAGGAAGTGCGAGGAGGAGGCAGGCGGAAAGTCTCAGTATAGAATTCTGGGTTGGCAGTTATATATTGACACCTTCAGTGCTTTAAAAATGTCATTCCATACACTTCTAGCTTCTATTGTTTCTGTCCATACTAAGTTGGCAAGGTTGAACAGCAACTGGCACTCTCAGGCACTGCTGGGGAGACTGCAGATTGCTACAGTGACTCTGGAAACTGTTAGGCAAAATCCAGTAAAGCCAAAGCACGAGTACTGCATGCCCGCCAACCCCGCCTCCTGGGATAGACCTGGCAGAAGTGCATATATACGTGCACCAAGAGACATATCCAAGAATGCTGTGCATGGAAGCAATCCAAATGCCCATCAACAGTGGAATGGATGGATTTTAGTACATTCACATAATGCTCTGCTATACTTCTGTGAGAGAGAATGGTTGCTGCTCCCAGAAACATGGATGAATTTCACATATAGAACGTGGGAAAGAAAGGAGGGCATTCTGTGTGGTTCCATTTATGTAAAGCTGCATAACAGTCACACTTTCATTACCTTTGGGAGGTGCAGTGTAATGACTGGGGGACCCTGGTAGGCTTCGGGGGTTCTCCAATTTAATATGAGCGGCAGACACACTGCATGTTCACGCTGGGAAAATTCAACAAGCTGTGCACTTATGACCTATGGACTTTCCAGAATGTATGTTAAACTTCAATTTAAAATTTTTTGCTTTATAAAAAAGGAAGACGTTTAAGACTCCCATTTAGTAAAATGACAAGATAGATCATCTGAATTCTACCTCATTACATAGCAGGCATGAGGGTTGGATAACATATAACTAATACCTTTTGTAAATGTACAAATGAACTCTCCAGAAAGTAAGAGAAATCCCAGGGGCCAACACTGAGGAAGGTACTGAATTCTCTACCCCAGTCAGAGAGGAGAGGGTTAATAGATAAACGATAAGAAGATGCAAGGCCTTGGGTCCTCTTCAGATGTACAGGTAGAAACCCCTGTATCATGGCAAAAGCCTTGAAGGGCTATGTCGTATGTGTCAGATTGCCCAAAAGAGAAACAAAATCCACCCTTAGGTAAAGTAAACAAAAAGTTTGTCTGTCTCAGCCTGGGCTCAGTCTGGAAAAAAATCGACAATAAAGAAGACTTTCCTGAAAATCTGTAACCATGGGGCTTGTCTTCAGTTGAGCTGGGGGTCACATTTATATTCCCTGCTTATACCAGATAACAGATACAGAAAGAACTGTCAAGGCACAGGCCCAGATTTTTCTTTACTTTCAGAGAAAAAACAGTGAGCAGCATAGAAGCTGGAACCAAAAGGATACATGTCTCTCTATCTCAAGACTTCTCTTGGTCTGACTTTATATCAGCAATACGTTCCAGTGAAGATTTTGCCTTCGAGGGAGGCGTCTGCACTTCATAATTAAGAAGGAACATAAAATCCTTGGCGGCTTAGGTATCCTCCACAGAACAAGCCTTTTAAAAAAACTGCAATGTTTTTGACTTGACATTTAATTCTACAGACTCTTAATAAACACTTAGACAGTCCCTGTCTCAAGGAGTTTTTAATCTCTCAACACAGAAAAGTCACAGGCAAAACCACGTAGATCTGAACAGGGGACATTCAATGCTTGTTTGCCTTCACCAGTTCTTTCAACTGGTCCCACGTAGAATGTGATTTCCCATTCTGGCTCACAGAGGCAAGAAAATTGCACAGATTTATAACAAGCAGTTGATGAAATTAAGGTTATTGCAAAGGAAGTGCTCAGGGACCAAAGACTAAGTGGAAGCTGAGGAAGTGAACAACGGCACTCCATTATGGAGGGCATCTTAAATTCTCACTTCTGGGAGGGGGTATGGTCCCATGAATCTGTAAGCACCAAAGTCAATAACAATGTTTTGGAGGCGGAAGTACTTACATAACACACATTTCAAAAGTCAGAGTGACCGGGAACTTGAAATTCAATCTCCTAAGCAATTTGGGATGTAAGCATATTCCACAGAGATAAAATTCAATATTTACATGATGTGGTTTTTTTTTCACTCTCAACCAGTTATTTTCACACCATGTGATAATTAAAGCCTAGTTAAATAGATCACAAAATAAACCAACAAAAAACAAGGAACATCCCAGAAAGTCAGGATGTCTTTCCATAGCTGTTACTGCGCTGCCCTTACCAAGCCTGTTGGTAGTCCTATAGCTGCTTCAAACAAACTAATAATAAACAGGAAAAAAATGTAGGCTTAGTCAGTAGTTTTCAGTAGACACATTTTCTATTTTAATCTAATAACGACGGCATTATTTTCATTGTTAGAAAAATCTGGAGAGAACCCAGAGGAGAGGTCGATGGTTCATAGCAAATGTGGCTAGACAAGAAGGAATTCTCTCTTCTTAGGTTACAGTGCTAGTCCTCACTCCTTACCTGATGTCAAGGCCCCCGCAAAATAGCCTGGCTCCCCTGTTCTGTTCCTAAGATTCCCCAGGATATTCTGCTACACCCAGGTCTCCCAGCCACTGAACTGGCGCAGGCGCACTCCATGCCTCTGCTCTGAGCGACTTCCTGGAAGATAAGCCCCCTTCACTCTCCCATCCCTGCTGCCCACCTGTCGGGCTGCTGCCATCTCCCCAGCCCGTGATACTGTCACTGGCCACCTCAGCCCCCGCACTGCAGTTCTTCCCTTAAACTCCCACAGCATTTAATGCCATGTTTCCTTTGGCACTTGCCTTTGTCCTGCTATTTTCGACATTTGATATGTTCAGATCGTATCTCCCTGGCTAAACTGCCGGCTCCTTGAAAGAAGAAACTTGATTCCCATCTTTCACCAGATAATCCCCCAAAGGGTTTGGCCTGGTGGTTCTATGTCATGAACCTCAGGGCATCACTTTCCATTTATTCCTATAAATTCCAGGACAAAAAGATAAAAATGGGAGGAAAAAAAAGGGGAGAAGGAAAATTGTGTAAAGACCTGTGATACTTCCAGGTATCTCTACTTTAGAAGGGTAGATTTTGACCTCGAAAGAAAGCATCAATGTGGAACTTCCTTGTTTCTGGAGAATTCAAGCAGAGTGTTAAGAGTCCCTGTTTTCCCTTTGTGACAGGGATAGACTTGTACACCTTCAGACTTGGACTGGGCCTCTGTGAAATACAGCCCCAAACACAAGAGAGCACCTGTTTACAAATTCTCCTCTTCCTCTGCATCGTCTCTGCCAGGGCAATACTGAGAGAAGCACTGTCACCTTTCCTGTACAGCAGCTCTGACCAGTGGCAACAGTTTCAAAAGTTCATCTGCTGGCTTCGTCCCAGCAGGAACCAGCCCAAAGGTTATTGGCTACACGAGCAAATCACCCTGTTTTTGTCCAGAGTCACTGTTTACCGCGGTTCTCAAATTTTGCTGCATATTTGAACCAGCCGGGGAGCTTTCACAAATTCATATGCCCGGCTGCACCCACAGCATTTAAACATGAATCTCTGGGAATGGACCCAGGCATCGGTGGTTCCCCCAGTGATTTCAATGTGCCGCCAAGTTTGAGAAGCAGTGGTTTAAGCAGGTCCATCAGCAACCCACCCAAACGTTCATTCGGTGGTAATGCTGGCAAACCGGCTGATTCCAGAATGAGCGTGTGACTGTAGAAGGCAATGCGGACGGGACTTCTCTTTGATAATTACCTGAATGGACACCTAGCTTGTGATTAAGCCGATCTTCAGTGTTTCCATGTTTTTCTCTCCCCTGTGATCTTTTGGGACCCCAATAGCACCTCTACCTCAAAGTAAACAAGAAGAACCTAGAAATGACATAACCCCACATTTCACTCTCTATGAGTGGGGAGAGGAGCTCCCAGTGGTTCTCATCCCTGACTGTGAATTAGAATCACCTGGGATGTTTAAACACACTGATGTGGGGCCCTAACCTCAGAGATGCTGGCTCAACTGATCTAGAGCTGTGGTTCTTAATGTCTGGTCTCCAGACCGGCAGCATCTACATCAGGGTAGAATACTTTAGAAATGCAAATTCTCAGGCCCCATGTCAGACCTACTGAGTCAGAAACTAGGAAGGAGGGGGGAAGCAGAGGTAGGGGCAGAAATCTGTATTTTAATAAGCCCTCCAGGGAATGATGGTCATGCTGAAGTTTGAGAACCACTGGTCTAGGCAGGACACAGGTCCTGGTGATTCTGAAAAGACCCACAGGCATTTCTCCTGGGCAGTCTGGGTGGAGACTCCTGGGTTAAATAGATAGC
This sequence comes from Hippopotamus amphibius kiboko, assembly GCF_030028045.1. Taxonomy (NCBI): domain Eukaryota; kingdom Metazoa; phylum Chordata; class Mammalia; order Artiodactyla; family Hippopotamidae; genus Hippopotamus; species Hippopotamus amphibius. The sequence continues at coordinate 66,586,484 of NC_080193.1, read as the reverse complement.
ACTGGCTCAGAGAGCTGACACCTGTCCTTCACTGCAGTTTCCATGCTCTTTTGATGTCCAGTCCTCCAGGGGAAACAGGGAGCCTTCCACTGGGGTGACTGTAAGAGCTCTTGCATTACACTGAAAAATAACAGATTTGGTGTTGGGGTGTTCAGTCATCTTAACAACTGAATTACATCAGCAGCGAAGCCCATCTAACCACCTGCTCAAAACGTTTGTCAATGAAATATCCCATCCTTATCATCGCCCCATCAAGTGAATCAACTTTCTGTCAAACATAAAAGAGCCAATGAACAGTGACTCCATATCCAAATACAACCATTTTTTTATTCAATAGGATAAAAGAGATCTAAATATGAATATGAAGCATCTACTTCATTTTGAAACTGGCCTTCGGGTCAAAATTTCATGCTTCAATTGGGCATCCAACTCATCCCTCAAAGAGAACTTACTCCTTTAAAAAGCTCAGGGTTTTTATTTGTGTGATGATGACATTTAGAATTCTAGCTTTCATGGGGTCTCAGGATAGAAGCCTCTGGCAAGTATGTAATAAATGGGATCTTTATATGAACAGTAATTCATATTTTTACTTAAAGGAAGTTACTATGCAATGACTAATGCTTCAAAGAGTGGATTACAGGCTGGTTGTTCTCTTCTTGTCCGGCATTTGGCGGGCCTGGGGGTGAGAAGCATCCCTCACCTCTTTTGGAGCTCCAAGGATGCTTCCTAAGAAAGGGGGTGAGCCTAAGGATCGGTTTATGTCTCTGACAGTGTTTGATGGCAAGTTACTGATGTGGCATAAAAGAGCTACTAATAGCCTCAGACAAGAGAAGTGGTTGAGATTGCAAGCATGCCTCTCTCCACACATGCATCATGGTCAACAGGCCATTCACTCGCGGACGGCTCTGGGCAGCCCGATGTGTCTACTGAGAGTTTACCTCGAGGGCAGTAGATATCTGGAGCCCATCGGTTGCACTCATAATTGTCTGCTGCCTTTTCACAGGTGAAACACTTAAATCCACCAGGATATGGTGTGGCTACGAAAAAAAATCAAGAGAAAAGATTAATGTTTTTTAGACTGAGCACAGAATCCTGCATGGTGAAGAGAGATGTTTTTATTTTTTAAAAAGGATTCTCAAGATAGCGTGGCAGTTTCTTAAAAAAACTAAGCATGCAACTATCATATGACTCAGCAACTGCATTCCGGGGCATTTATCCCTGAGAAATGAAAACCTACATTCACACAAAAATCTGTACTCAAATATTCACAGCAAGCTGTATTTGTTACATCCCCAAACTGGAAACAACCCAGATGTCCTTCAATGGGTGGAGGTTAAACAAACCATGGTACATCCATACCATGGAACACTATAGTGTCAACAATAAAAATGAATTATTAATGCATTCAACAACCTGGATGTTTCCAGGAAATTATCCTCAGTGAAAAAAGTCAATCCCAAAAGGTTATATACTGTATGATTCCATTTATGTAACATTTTTTGAATGAGAAAATTTTAGACATGGGGGAAGTATTAGTGGTTGCCAGGGATTGGGGATGACAGTGGTAGGAGGGAAAGTCAGAGGCACATGAGTATGAAGACAACAGGAGGAATCCTTGTACTATTGAAACCGTTTAATGTCTACACTTGGGGGTGGATACACAACCTACATGTGATAAAATTATGTAGAATACACACACACACAAATGAACACAATTAAAATGGGAAATCTGAATAAGATCGGTAGACAAACACAACAGCGTCAATAACCTGGCTGTGACATTATTCCACAGTTTTAAAAAATGTTACCATTGGGGAAACTGGCTAAAGTACATACGGAATCTTTGTATAGTATTTCTTACAACCGCTAATGAATCTACAATAATCTCAATATAAATGTCAGTTAAAAAAAGGCACTCTGGATTTTCTATGATTTATTTTTATGTGTCAACTTCTGTAGACATATCATTGTGTAAATAAATATAAATATTAGGTTCAGTCATTAAAAATTTCTTGATGCTTGATCATTTCTTACCTACAAAATTTCTTTGGTTCAATCTGATATTTTTATCTGGTTGGATCTGACATGGTTAAGAATCCCAGGGGAGGGACTTCCCTGGTGGCGCAGTGGTTAAGAATCCGCCTGCCAATGCAGGGACCACTGGTTGCACCCCTGGTCCAGGAAGATCCCACATGCTGTGGAGCTACTAAGCCACAACTACTGAGCCCATGCGCTCTAGGGCCTGCATGCCACAACTGAGCCCACGTGCTGCAACTCCTGAAGCCTGTGCGCCCACAGTCCATGCTCTGCAACAAGAGAAGCTACCACACTGAAAAGCCCGTGCACCACAATGAAGAGTAGCCCCCACTCGCCACAACTAGAGAAAGCCTGCGCGAAGCAATGAAGACCCAACAGAGCCAGTGGGGGTTGGGGGTGGGGAAGAAAGAGTCTTCGTTGCTAAAATACATGCTGCCTGTGCAGAGGTGACCCTCCTAAGGGGCCCCAGGGGCCCGTGGCCAATGTCACAGGGCAGCATGCTGAGGGCATGTGGGGATGTGGATGCTCTATGTTCCAGGAATCTCCTCCTGCGTATCCCTTTCCCCCCCACTCCGCCCCCAATTCCCCACCCCTGAGCTGCCTCTTTGTGCCTTCTGAAGGGACTGTCCTCCAGGTACTTGTATTCTTTGCCTTGCATTTCTGTTCAGGCAGGATGCATCCATGAGAGTCAGGCTCTGGAGAGAGCCCAGCATACCAGGGTCTCCTTGGCATTTAAGGACCAGGATCCACAAGGAATGTCAGGCCAGGTCATCTCTGCCCTTTTCCCTGATGTGCTTTGTTGCTTAGAGTTTTGCCTTTCACAAAGAGAACGTGTGTGTGTGTGTGTGTGTGTGTGTGTTTTAATTTGTAAAACTACCTGCCCTCTTTGAAAGCTGCAAACACTTCATCTGCAGGAGCCAACAGTCCTCCCTCGCAGATGGCTGAGCCTGCACGTCCCACTGGCGGAAATAATCATCTCAGGGTAAATTGCTTTGCCCACATGGAACCAATTAAGTATGTTATCAAAAATAAATGAAGGAGGAGGCAGCAGCTTAAGGCCAGAATTATGGGCCAGATATAACTTTGATTTTCACCTTGCCTAGAATAGCTGCCCATCCTCGCACTTGCTTGTAATATTTCATACAGCTGACTCTAACAATATCCAATAACCTAACATGATCAGAAGTCATAAACTGTCTAAAGAAGACAGGTAACTAGAACTTTTAATGGGCCCATTTGAGAGTTCTATGTTCTTCCTAGTGCCTGGTGACTCGAGTTCATAAGCAGAATGACGCTGAGAGCAAGGATCATCTTAAACATGAAGGATGGAAAGCAGCCTAGGCTTAGCCATCCAATCACTGCATTCCCAACGAGGAAATTTCACTCTGGTTAAACATGCTCTCCCTATCATGTAATTATAATAAAACAGAAGTCAACTATTTTGTAAAACTACATGTACAAAATTTTTATATCTTCATATCCCACCACCGCGATTGGTGGGTTACGCTTGAGTTAAAAGATTCTAATTTAGGTAAGTAGATATCTGAAGAATTTAAAATAAATAGGTTCTTGGACTTCCCTGGCGGTCCAATGGTTAAGACTCCACACTTCACTGCAGGGGGCACAGGTTCGATCTCTGGTAGGGAAACCAAGATCCCACATGCCACATGGCACAGCCAAATAAACAAATAAATAAAAATAGGTTCTCATATTCCAAAGGCATTCAATACTCTTACTGACATTTCAACTGGATTACTTTTTATAAATACCATTATTAAAAACTATACAAAAACTATACAAAATATTTTAGGAAATTATCCTGTTTGGCTACATTGAAAATAGTTTCACTATCCACTTTAAACTATTCAATATATAAATAAGTGTAAAAGATAGAAGTTTAAAATAGTTTGTAAGATTTGAAGCAGAATTATTAAAGCAGGAGTTCTGAAAAAATGATGTAAATGATTTGTCAAAGAACAGCATTTCTCAAAAAATGATCATATTCACCAAGGTTTATGACGGTGGGCTCACCATAATACTTCAGCCTGTGTGATTAATTCACTGAAGTATCCAATTTTATCTGTCTGTCACTGCAGCCAGTAAAACTTTTAGCTGCAATGTTGGATTAGTTATTCCTGGAAACTTTCCCATCAAAGAGATAAATTAAGAACTTTGAATGAAGATTGACAATCCAGCTGCTCAAAGAATAAACTTATTGAGAACATAGCACTAATAAGTTGTAGTGTTCCCAAACGTGGATTAATAGACTCTTCAAAATTACCTTTCACAAGACCAGTGACATATTAAATTAAATACCTCCATTTCTCATACAAGTAGGCCCGGACTCTGGAATTAACTCAAAGTTTGTCAAAATTTAAACAGGAATATGAGCGAAAACTATGGTAGCAAAAAGAAGCTCTGTTTAAAATCATTTATCTCTGGATGTGTTTATCAGCACTATCATCAACAATTAACCAAATGATCTCCTTTTCGGGGAGTTTTATTTTTAAATCCACAACTTCATATCTGTGTGCATTCTCAACAATGACAGTCTAATATCTGCTTATAGGAACCTATATTTACACTTTGGCAGGTAATACTGATCGGTGAATATTCAAACCCTTTTCAGTGACAAATCTCTGAAAACAGACTCAGCTTTCAGTTGATAATTACAGCACGATACCAAGTAATGGTTAAATTCCCCTCTCGGGAAATATTTAGCCAAAAAACAAGGTCTACAGATGAACAACTATCTCCAGTAACTTGCTAACGGATACTGCATCTGATAAAGAAGTTTTTTTTAAAAAAGGACAGAAAGAGGTTCCTAAGAGATGTGCTGTTTTCTTCTTTGTTACTTCAAAGCATTACAGTGCAAGTAGGGTTTCACATCGTGTGGCCCCAGCTGTGAGTGAATCTAATTTGGCTCCTGATCACAGAGTTAATAAGCTTAGTCCTCTGCATTTCAGGGCATACGTCCTTGGTCCCTCAAGAGAAGGTGATTGTAAGGAAAAAAAGAAAAGCCAAAGTGCCCAGTTACTTCCTGTAATATAATCTGTCCATTAACTCTCCTGGTCAGCCGTAGTTCAACCGACCATAATTCATTTGTAAGCACTGGAAAAGATTTCGTCTTCGTTTCCATCTCTTGGAACTTTTGCCTGGACAAAGGCCTTCAGTTACCAAAACTGTGATAAGAAGAGGATCTTGTTTTGAACTGTATGCTGATGTGTAATGCATCCAAACTTGGGGTTTTTTTCATTCTTGCCAAATTAATTTCCATTGTTTTTGGAAACTGGATGCGAATACAAAATTTCTAGAAATCTAATAAATTGATCTTCTCAGCCCACTAGGCAACAACATATTGTCAGTATAATTTTAATATCATGAACATATTTCTAATAGAAATGCATTTCTTGGTACCTTTCTAGAAAGTCCCCTCAATCCCTAAGGCTTACATAGTATAGAATTATGAGAAAATTTCGTTGACTCACTATCTGGGCATAAACAAGCCCCCTGTAGAGAGATAACTTTTCGGTCCACACGGTTAAGGAAAGACTCAGAATATGCAACCAGAGGAAAACTGGATTTCATAGGAAAGGTTTCCATTACAATGAAAGGAATGGAGGCCAGGAACGGGTTGAAGCCACTTGGGATGTTAAATTCTGCTATCTTGTATGAGATCTAACAACCAAATAAGCAGCTCCGTGTCTCTTAATACAAACTCCTGCTTCTAAGTTTTTATTAGGATTTGGTACTTTAATCATGGGCTAGGAAGAAATTCATCCTTTTTCACATGAAAAAGAAAAAAAAATCCATACACATGATAGAAAAGAATGTTATTGAGGACAGTGCCTCAAGTTTGAAAGCCATAAAGTTTATTTCTTTTAAAGGCTTAGAAACTTGAAAGATTAGGGAACCAGAGAGCAAAGGAGATTAGTCACGGGAGGCTAAACTTTCCCAACCCAGGTTCCAATCTCTGCCGACTTGCTATCTCAGGGCTGTTCAGGGCCCAGGAGAAATGAGTTTCTGTGTTTGTCTGGTGTGGAAAACTTGTGTGTCTTCTCACATCTCCAGCATCACTGCATTTCTCCTTGGGCAGGTTCCGAGCAGTCTCCAACATTAATGGAAACTGGCTCACTCGCTGAACCCAAGAAAGCTGTTTGTGTCTCCATCTACAAAGTGAGGCGATCACATTAATAATTCAAAATCAAAATAATCCCATGTTTCCCTCATATATTTTTTATGGTCTATGTTCTACAGAAACCTGCTTGTTTGTGGAGAGATCGCTTCATCTAACTATCATCTACCGGGTGCTGCTCAAGGGTAGACGACCGGGACCGTTTGAAAAAACAGAAGTGTAGAGACAAGCAAACACACATCAAAAACCGCTGAAATGGGAGAGAAATGGGACATTGACTCTGCTTTAAAGTGGGCAGAATAAACACAATTCTGGCCAAGCAGAAACCATGGACAGGAACTTGAATCCAGCTAGAACTTATATTCCTCATGGAGACTCTGAAAGAGAACTCAGCCCGGACCTCCTGGTGAGTCATCTACATGCAGTGTAGCTTAGGAACAACTTCTTCTACCCTTCTCCATATTCCAACATCACATCAGAAAACTCCATCAGTTCTTACCTAGAGACTGTCATACAGAGTGAAGTGAGTCAGAAAGAGAAAAACAAATATCGTATATTAACGCATATATGCGGAATCTAGAAAAATGGTACAGATCAACCGGTTTGCAAGGCAGAAATAGAGACACAGATGTAGAGAACAAACATATGGACACCAAGTGGGGAAAGTGGGGGGTGGGGGGGTGGGATGAATTGGGAGATTGGGAATGCCATGTATACATTACTAATAAGAAAAAAAATCAAATGGTATACTTTAAATATATGCAGTTTATTGTACACCAATTATATCTCAAAGTCCTGTAAAGAAAAGAAAAGAAAAGAAAAGAAAACTCCATCAATTCTTTCTTTACAGTGAGCTCTTTTTAATTAACATAGGTCACACGAGTGGAACTTCTGCATCAGTTTCTAAAGAGCACAGGTGGTTGCCCCTCTGGCCTGGCAGAGCTCATCCCTCAAAGATCCCATTCTGAAACGGATGTTCCAAATAGAGGCCCGCTCAGCGCCAGCACTGGCCCACCGTACCACTGAGGCAGAGGCAGTGTGTGTGTTTGTTTTGTTCTTGATCACTTAAACCCACCCCCCTTAATTTTCCTTCCCTCCCTGTGTGTACAATCACAGCCTCAGAGAAGGCCAGGTGTAGGTCTGTTTTGAGGCCCTGTGACTTCTGAGTCTGTCACCCAAGCAGACAAAGAAGCTGAAAGTCCTGGCAATCGAACCCAAGAGGCTGAAACCTAGGTTTTTGTTCATCAACTCTTACTAAAGAAGCATGGCTGTTTGGAGAAAAGAATACAATGCAATCCTAGAAAGCAGAGAAACTATCAAAGCACCTTCTTTTCATGAATGTTACTAAACTGCTCTGTAAAAACAAGCAGCCAGATAGGCTTTCCATACAATTAACCAGTAGGCACCAGCCTACATTGGTGACAATGTACAAAGCAATAAGTCTAAAGAAACTATTGTCTGCCTGTCAAAAGTATATCTGGATTTAAAAAATTAATGAGGTATTTTCAGCATCCTCGGTTTACTGTCTGAGCCAATTAGCATATCATAAATAGCAAGCATCTGATTGCCTGTTATGTATGTGCCTAGCATTTTACAGATATTATTTCTTGTCCACAAAACAATGCTATAAGGTATGTATCATTTTAACCATGCCAGAAATGTAGAAATCAACACTTTAAAAGATTCCCCTAACATTTACTGAGCATTTCCAGTGCTAAGTGCTTTGTATGTGTTCTTTTATTTACTCTTCACAAAGTTAAGGAACTTATTTCAAGTCAGAAAACTATAAGGCAGCTGAGCAAGGTGCTGATCCAAGGTCAGGTGGACTCCAGGCCACTGTGCACTCCTTGGACCACCTCTCATTTGACCAGAACATGGAGACGTTAAATATTCTAACCACGCGGCATTGAAGGAGTCCAGGTGACTGCCTCCACCTTGTAGATTGCAAGATTCTCAAAACCAAGGACTACGGTTGATTTGCCTTTACATTTTTCATGCCTATCACAATGCTTGACACACCGTAGAGGCTCAAAAAAGTTTGTCAAACAGAAAAAGTTTCTCTTTCAAAAGAGAAATGCACCTAGGAGCAAATGCTAAAGGTCAGCCCACGCATTACATACCCAGCTCAGGGGCAATCCAGCAGAAAGTTAAGAAAAGGTAAGGGAGATGAGATAAATACAGAGATGGTGACCAACAGAGGAAGTAAAGCTGCTGTGTTTCCTAAAGTGTGATCCTTAGAACATCAGCCACAGCAGAAGCACCTGAAATTCTTGCTGGAAGCAAAACTCAATGGGGACCGCCCAGACAGATGCAGTCAGACACTCTGCGGAAGAGACCTGGGACACACATTATTATACACTCCCAAGATAATTCTTAAACACAGGAAACTGTAAGGGATAGGGAATAGGAAGTGGTGGGAGGCAATTATGCTGAAACTGAGAATTAGATGCAGAGACAGGAAGGCCAGCTATTATCTTGCTTATATAAAGGCCTGATCTTCAACAAACACCTTCCTCCTGGGACACGGTGTTTGACTTTGATAACTGACGGAGGGTTGGCAGAGTCAGAGGGAAGGGTGTTCAGAATCAGAGCGACTGAGGGTGCAGGGAACAGAGAAAACAAGCCTGATAATTTACCTTAAAATAAAAACAAACACCCTGTAAAAAAGGGGAGGGTAAAACACAGCGTATGTTGGTAGCACGCACACCCCCCCACAAGTAAATCACTAGGTTTCCCCTGCGTGGAAAGCTGCCTCCTCCTGGCCATTTTTCAACTTTCAAATCTTATTGGAAGTCAAGTGACGTTTCTGCAGCGAAGAGAACGGAGTCTTACTTGAAGGGTGGAGGTAGACAATGTCTTTCACGGTGAAGTCTCGGGACTGCGCGGCTTTCAGACAATCAGCCAGCAGACTCAGGAGCAGGAGCCAGGCCAGGGCAGGGCCGGCTTCCATGGCAGACCGAGGCGTCACTCATCCAGGGGGCCCGGGAGCGGGGACGTGGGACGACGAAAGAAGACTCGCACCTGAAATATGAAGCCAGAGTCATCTCGGTGTCCAACTCGGGAAAGCCAGGGAGACTCGGCCCAGCTCCACAAGGTGCACGAGGAAGTGGGCAGACAGGGAGAGAAACTTTACAGATTGTAATTTTAGAGCACTTAGAAAATTTCAACCCAAATCCATGCTTAATTAGGTTGCTAAAGCTCCACTGCCAGCAGTCCCCTCTAATATCCAGCAGAGATGGTATCAAGAGAGATTGAATTTTAATGAAACCCAGCTATTTTTGCCAGGAGGCCAGGGGATGGCTGCCAGAATGCGACAATAAACAAGTCAGGTGCAGAAGCTCACAAGCATTTCCTTGATAACAGCGAACGCCAGGTATGAGAGAGCAGCCTTTACTGGCTCATGCTGCCCCTGCACACCGGTACAGGCTAGACTTTCAGATTTGAGGAAAAAGAAAAGACGTAGGTAAATTGGTCTCTCCTGAGCCAAAATGTGTTGTTATAGCTCAAAATCCTCTTAACGTAACTAACATTGGCTGTGTACTGTTGAAGTCCTTTACATATATATATATATATATATATTAGCTGATATATATATGTATATATCAACTAATTCTCCTCATAACCCTATGAGGTAGGCACTGGTATCACCCCACTGTGAGTAAACTGAAGTCCAGCAAGTATGTGGAGTGGATTTAAACCCAGGCAGTCTGGCCACCGAGTCCACATTTAATGGTGGATGCTATGTTCTTCCAAAGGCTGATTCAAGGTGTATAAAGAAAACCTGAAGAAATGAGATCAAGGTGTCACCGCAACACGAAGCGCCATCATTCTATCCTTTAGTCGGACTCTGTCCTTTTCAATTAAAATGAGAGCGAGAAAATCTTTTACTCGGGTTGAATTGTTCAGCCCACTTAGAATGTAGATACGTATCTTAATTCATACACGGTGTTCACTTGCCATCTTACTGCTCTTCTACAGAGTCTGTTCCTCATGGTCTACTATTTTCTGAATATCATCATTCTAGCACCTGTGCAAGGGGTCAAGTTAGATATTTTAAACTGGCTAAAAAAAACATAATGTGGACATTTTGTTTACAAAATTTTAATACAAATATTCAATGACATTTTAAAAATAGCATAATAAAATAATCCTAAAGTTATGCTGTCAAAACAAATAGACCAAGAGTATATATATATTACAAATCAAAATCAATAGAGAAAATCAATATGGACTAATCAGATATTAGAACACAGTGCAGAGTAATATTAATCAAAAAGGAATGATAGAAAGCATAAAAAGGAATTCAGAATATGGAACACTCTAAGGAGCTCAGACATAGAACAATTTCATGATACAAGCAATTTTTCAAAATTACAGAACAGAAAATATTAAATAATAGTATGGTAACTTTATTAAAAATTGTGAAAAAAGATTAACTGACACCAAACAATGCACGATACACTCAAATTCAGTCCAGATGGATTGGTGTGTTCATTATTTTTTTTAAATAGACGAATTGTTAGAAAATAGAGTAGAATTCTTATCAGCCTGTAACAGCTTGATGAGGCCAGCCTTGCCAATTTCACACTCACTACACCCTCTTCTGTCTACAATTTGGTTCCCCCAAGCAGGTTTGCAGTCAGAAAGGGAAGGAGCTGCTCATTCACTTCATAACTGTGACTGGCAGGCACTGTGCTAGGCACTTGGTTAAATAATGTGATGAGAAAACAAACATCAAGGATCTCTTTCCCTCTGTGAGTGACAGGCACAAACATTATCTCAGCTTAAATGCAATAGTTCTTCTGTGAACATCCATGTGGTCGGGTGAGGCTACACTCGAGGGACAGATTTGCACAGTGCCCCCCGGGTCCCTGAATGAACTGCACCAACATCCGTCTCCTCACAATCTGGGCTCAGTTCGAGAGGGATGAGGAGGAAAGCTTTCTGGTTTTATTTTGAGTAATTTAACATTAAACATCAACTAGTTGCCAACCTAAGTTCTTTTTAATGTGAAACTTGATATCAACACATACCAAACATTGCAAGTGGCTCATTTTCATTAAGGCATTTCTTGACCACAGTATTCCTTCCAGTTATTGATTCAAAAGTCTCCCTCTGCACAGTTTTTGCATAAGCATTATACATTATTTAATGTCATCTGAAATTAACCTTACTGCAACCTCTGCGGCATGGCTACCCAGCCAAGAGCCTTCACTTCACAGCTTGTGTTGACTATATGTGAGTAACATACAGAGGGGAAGAGCTAGATATCTGGATTTGTAACCTTACTCCAGTACTCTCTTGCTGTGCAATCTTAAGCCAGTTAATTAGCCACTCTGTGCCCCAGTTCCCTCATCTGCAAAATGAGAATCATATTATTTACCTTAAAAATGTACTATGAGTTGGACATAGAGAACATACTTGTGTTTGCCAAGGGGGAGGGGGTTGGGGGAGGGATGGAGTGGGGGGTTGGGGTTAGCAGATGTAAGCTATCATATACAGAATGGATAAACAACAAGGTCCTACTATATAGCACAGAGAACCATATTCAATAGCCTATGTTAAACCATAATGGAAAAGAATATTTTTTAAATGAACGTTAAATGTATAAGTGAATCACTGCTGTACAGCAGAAATTAAGACAACATGGTGTACCAGCTATATTCCAATAAAAAATACAGTTTTAAAAAATGTACTATGAGAATTAAATAAATTAACATATGTAAAACCCTAAGCACAGTGTCTGTAACACAGTAAGTGCCACGTAATATTTCCCAATATTTTGACTACTACTGTTGTGTTCAAAATCAGTCAGTATAGTTTTCTAAGTGAAAGTAAACATGGTGCAATTAACTTTGGTTCAGCACACAGCTCACTTTTCTTAAATCAGAAAAATGTGACAATTACCCAAACTACTAAGTGTGACAAACCACAGTGTATATGTCTCCTCCACCCCAACTTTGGTCCCATGGCCAGCCAGGCAGGGACAAAGCCAGTGGGGGAGGCCGAAATGCCACCAGCATTTGAATATGCTTCAGCTCACACAGACCCAGGGGACTTCCTGCCATCCTTGTCAATGAAGCAAACACGTGGCTGCTGGTCTTCTACACCCTCCCCATATGTACAAGGCCTATGTTCTACCCCCACGATTCCTACACAGATTTTAGTTAGATTTTACTTGTGTAAAAGATGTGGAAGGAGCACAGGTCACGAGCACGTCACCTTGAACGCCTGCCAAGCCTCATATCTCCATGTGTGCTCACACACCCTGCACATAGCGAAGATCATGGATGAAGTTGAACAACCATTGCATTCATTAACAGAGATTCAGCTCTACTTGGCGAGCTTGATTCTTTAGGCCTGATTTGTTTAGAGCAAGTTTACGAACTTGGAGGGTTCGACTACTTTTTAACCATGAATTTTATGTGTTTAATGGAGAATTTCCAAATTCTTAAAGTAGTTGACACCTTATTATCCCAACACATTTTACTTATGAAAGTGTTCCTTCTTTAGCAAAAAATATATGTATTTCTAGGTTTATTTATGATCAGAAAAAGAATTGAAAGGACAAAGATCAAAATAATATGGGATTTCAGGTAATTTTTATGTTCTTCTTTGTGCTCAATTTGCAAGCTCAAAAATTTTTGATGAGGATGTATTACTTTTACAACGAGGAGAACAGTCTTTTGAAAAATGGTGCCTTTCAAAGAGTGACTTGACAGAGTAATTTCACTTTTTATGCACAAAGTCAGCTTTTCACTCAAAGCCAATGAATATAACCTTAAAAATGTCCATGTCTCTTCTAAAATAATAGAGTCCGTATTTGATAGAAAGCTCCTTCTTTCCCTCTTTTGCCACACCTTTCGCTGAGTGCCATAGGCCAGGTGCTCTTCACAGCAGAATCCGTGCAAGGACTAAAGGTGCCAAGACTTTATTTGGGAAGAGCAAGTGCAAGACAATAAGGTAAAGGAAAAAGAAAAGAAAAGGGAGAGGGAGAGAGAGAAGGAGGGAGGGACAGACAGAGAGAGGTAAAATGAAGCTAGAAAATATAAAGCAATGTGATCCTAGGTTACTAAGCTGCTAACCACTTCACAACAAGCCACAGAGAGACAGAGGATTCCAAGGAACACCTGCACATAGTGTGGTCCACGGAGGGAGAAAGGAGGGAAAATTTATCTGCCTGGTGCCTTCCTGTCTTGTCTCCCATTGACCAAAGTCCTCTCCAGAAAGAACTCACTCCCCGACATTTCAGCAGCCAGAGCGGAGGGTCAACCCCGCGTGGATGGACCTCTGACCAAGAAAAAGAAGGCACGGGTCACAGGAATCTGAGATAACACTCGAGGTTTGCCTCTAGTGCGTGTGCTATTAATCTTGGTAGATACCACACTGTTTTTGTTTTAGGGTTTGTCATTTTTATTTCATTTAAAAAATTTCTATTGAGATAAAATTCACATAACATAAAATTCATCACTTAAAAATAATAGAATTCAGTGGGGGCTTTTTGTATGTCCATAAGATTGCACAACCATCACCTAGTCTAGAACATTTCCATCACCCCAAAAAGAAATTTTGCACCCAAGAGCAGTCATTCCCAATTCCCTCCTCTCCCCAGTCCCCAGCAACCACTAAGCTACTTTCCATCGCTATGGATTTGCCTATTGGGAGCATTTCGTGTAAATGGAATCCTATGACATATAGTCTTTAGTGTCTGGCTTCCTTCACTTAGTATAATGTTTTCAAGGTTCATCTATGTTGTAGCATGAATCCGTGCATCGTTCCTTTTTACGGCTGAATAATATTTCACTGTATTATACCACTCATCGGTTGATAGACATTTGGGTGTTTTCCACTTTTTGGCTATCGTGAATAATGCTGCTATTAACATTCATATACATTTTTCGTACGGACATACGTTTTTATCTTTCTTGGGTATAAACCTAAGAGTGGAATTGCTGGGTCTTATGTTTAACCTTTTGAGGAACTGCCAAATGGTTTTCCACTGCGGCTGTATCATTTTACATTCCCATCAGCAAAATTTCTCCACATCTTCACCAACATTTACTTTCACTAAAAAAAAATTTTGTTATAGCCATTCTAGTGAGTGTGAAGTGCACTGTGGTTTTGATTTCCATTTCCCAAGTGACTAATGATGTTGAACATCTTTTCATGTGCTTGCTGGTCATTTGTATATTGTCTTTGGAGTAATATCTGTTCAAATACTTTGCTTATTTTTTAAATAGAATTATCGTCTTTTAATGTTGAGTTGTAAGAGTTCTTTCTACATACTGGACTCTGGACCCTTTTCAGATATATGATTTGCAACTGTTTTCTCCCTTTTTCTGTGTTGACTTTTCACTTTCTTGATGATGTATTTTGATACACAAAAGTTTTTAATTTTGATGAAGGCCACATATTGCTGTTTATAAATGTGGATTTTGTTCCCTTATATAAGTCAAGCCCAACGCAGCACACACACACACAAAAAGATCTTCACACAATGCACAGTAAAAGAACTTGTGTACTTTATAGTAGCCAGAGCTATTTTTCCACCTCTCTTTTTCCATGAGAAAACAGGATGGGCAGGACTGTTTATTAATATCACCAACTGCTTACATTCCTGCAGTAAATCATGAAGCACCACGCACTCTGTTAGTATTTTCTAGGAACTGAAAAGTGAAAGATGAGTGACATGCATTCACAATTAGTCTAACTGCTCCTGAAATATGGGCTCTGCTGAGAGGGATGTATCTTTTCTATACAGATTCTCAGTGGTTGGCGGAGCTTTAATCCCTAAACCCCACAAATATGTTGCTGGACATGCTCAGTATATAAAGGGTCTTTCCTAGGACTTTGATGCTTTTCTCTGGAGTCCACTGTGTCTTTGAAATCTTCTAAACATTTAGAAAAGATGTTCCGTTTCCATTTTGTGCACTGCTATTTGAATATGCACTGAGGATTCATCCCTGACTACAGCTCTCTTATGAAGAAGTACACTCTCATTTTCACAGCTCTGTGACCTTTCATTTGTTATTTATGAGCTTTTGCAAATCTAATACCACTCTGACAGATTTAATTTGTGCTCTAAATTACCTTTGCATGAGTTACTCAACTGCTGGTTTTATTCTAATAGATTACTTGCTACATTCTGAAACAGAAAAAAAAAAAATTAGTTGAAGATCTATTAGACGTCCTCCACTTGGGAGAAAGTTGAAAAGAGTTGCATTCTGATTTTAACTCCATGGTACTAGATAGTATGAAGGAGGATTTCTAACTCTAGTCAGAGAAGCAAAGTGATAGAACCATAACACAAGTCAAGTTTTACAAATCTACATCCTAATTGCTATTTCATATAGAATACATAAAAGAAGATTACTCCCAAATCTTTAAACTGGTCACTGGATGACAAAGAAGCACTTCTGGAAGCGACGTTGATCAAGATGCCAAGCACTAAATAATAATGCCTCAATATTAAGTCAATATATAAGCAACTGTGAAGCAGAGACCTAATCCAAGTCTAAATATTTTTCAATGCTACTCACATTAAAATTGGAAATGCCTTAATACAAGAATAAAATGGAATTCTAAAACCTCAAGGATCATCACACATCTTGATTTAATTTTCAATATATTTAGACTAGGCTTAGTGCCTTAATGACCTTAAAAAGTTAATTCAGCCCCCCAAAGTATACGCTAAAGGCATGATGACACAAAACTAAGTCTACTGAAATATATCATTTTGACCACAGTACCCTTCTCACAATTTGGGGATTGCTCATAATATGGGGTGGTTTTAAAACATGTCTGCAAATTCATTGACACGTCACCATTAAGAGGTCGGGGCTACATCTTCTCCCCTTGATTCTGGGCCTGTCTTACTGTCCAGTTGACCATCCTGTGGTGCAAATGACACAGTGTGACTTTCAGAGCTGGGTCACAGAAGGTGATTTACACCCAGGGCTCTGGAACACTCACGCAGAAGCCACGTGAGCAGTCTGAGTGCGCTGAGTGCCATGTTGTGAGGAAGCTCAAGCAGTTCAACAGAGCTACTGAGAGTCATGAGGAGAGAGGGCTGCCCTGCTGGCCCCCAGCTGCTCCAGCCCCCCTCCTCCCCTCTACCCCGTCTCCAGCCACTGTCTGGTTGCCACCGCATGGAGACTCCCATGAGAACTGTCTAGCCAAGCCCTTCCCATGTCCCTGACCCACAGAAACCATGAGATAAATGCAATGATGGTTACTGCTTTATGCCACTAGATTCTGCAGTGGCTTGTCATGCAGGAATAGACGTCTGGAACATAAGGAACTGGAGCAAGAGATCTAATTAGGAACTACAGTTCTATACTGCTCATGAAGCTAATTCTACTTCTCACATTGCTTGGAAGGTACAGAAATCCAATTCGAACAAGCTATAACCAGAACTGAGGGCAAGGGGATTAGGGGGAAGAATTTTACTGTCTCACTTGATTGTCCAGCTTAGACAGCTGGACTTTAACCCTCTTATCGGGAATCTCCACCTCGCAACTCTGCCTTGTCCCCTCTTTTGCCTTTGTTCTCATTCACGTCTTCTCAAACTGCGGCCACCAGTAGCTTCAGAAGCTTTCCCAAGGAGACCCTTTCCCAACTGTTCCGGGGAGAGCATTAAAAAGGAGGGAGGTTCATCCTTGGACCATAGCTGGCCAGGGAAATGTGGCATTCCAATGGGCCAGGCCTGGGTCACTAGCATGTCACTGAGACAAGTACACAGTGTTGACTTCATGGAAATCACATGGTTCGAGAATACAGAAGGTACTGATTTCTCAAAGGAAAATCTAGGTATTGTCACCTGAAGGAGAAAAACTGGATGCTGGGCTAGCAGAATCACACAGATGTCCACTAGCACAAACAACACAGACTTCTAAGTAACCTCATTAGCCTGGAAGTACAAAATGAAGCTAATGGTAGCTCACAGGAACACTTCTGCAAATGCCAGAAGGTGGGGAGGTTACCTACTGACATGATTTGCTTCTGTAAAAATGGAATATCACTCCATTACAACTTTCAAACCAAAACTTAAGGTCTAAACAATGAACACATATTTCAAGTGGGCATATGGAATCAGCCTTTTCCTATACTTTCCCCTTCTTGTGGGAATGGCTCTTCTATTGACACACATCATGTGTTGCTATTGGGAAGTGCCATGTTCTCATATGGTCCATCCTACAGGCCACTGTCATTTGGGCCAGGGTTGGACATCTGATCTAAACCAAGCCCATTGGAGTTCTTCCTGGTATTTTTCAAGCCAGAATTGGAAAAAGACAATCAGCCCTCTTTGAAACAGAAGCTCCCAAGAAGTAAAACCCAGGAACATGTGTATGTCCTGTTCCTCCCCATGTGGAGGGAGAAGAGAATGAAGCTTGCTGGACAAGAGAGACAGGAGACATGGAGAGAAAAGCCCAAGCTATGTGCAACCACTGCCCTTCTGGCCAATTTTTAACTCTTCCCTTAGAAGCTTCAGTCTCAATCCAATAAATATTCCCTTTGCCCAAGCTCTTTTGAAGTGGCTTTCTGTCCCTTGAAATCAGGAGCTCTGACTAATTCAAGAGTCTTCCAAAAGGTTCCAGACACCAGGTTATATTTTCCTTTGAAACAAATATGTGCTTTATAATAATACATCTTTAAGGCTTATCAACTAAATGATTAGAGTTGGTTTTTTAAATGTCAATAATAGAGAACTAGGCAGAGATTCTCTCTTTTAGATTCTATAGACACTGATGTTTCACTTCCATAACCTACAGGGTGATAGATGTTCACATATTCCCAATTTAAATTGAGGATCTATTTGCATGAAGATTAGTGCCTTAAAAAATGTGTATTTCTTTTGCAGGAACCCCTTGGCAAGGGCTTGAGTTATAGGGGAAACCTGCCTTTCTGTTTTGCCCCAATCTGATTTAAAAGGTTAATTGCATTAAAAATGCTTCAATTCCTGAAGGATAAATGATGCCGACCGAGTATGCCTAGCAGTAAGTTCACATTTCTAAAAGATGTTGTATTAACTCTCTTCTGCTTGTTGGCTGTACGCTTGTTTGCTTCCTCTATCAATTTGCAGGTTTTAAAGAACTGATGAGAAGGCATTTTGAAGTGCAAACAGCCATAAGGGGATAAACTCAAAGAACTCTCCAGGCAGGAATGGGACAGCGGGCACATTTCAGCTACAGCCCGCCATTTTTTATTTACTCGGAAGGGAGTAGCCGTTTGGAGAAATTTTTGCTTTTGTGTCTTTTATTAAATGTTTTTCTATGTTTAAAAACGTCGTGTTTTCATTTTATTTTTTTCTAGGAATTTTCATCTCAGAAACCTTGCAAAAATGTGGAAGTTCAAAATGTACTCAGAAACAATATGATAGTTATAAGTGGATTAAATTGCAAACACATCTGCTCTTGGGTTCAAAATAACCCAGTTCCAAATCCAACATTTAGATTACTGAGCATATGGCTTCCACCTCTTGATCAAAGAAGAGTTATCTTGGTACCGTACAGAGGCAGTCTTCTCTGTATTCAGAGTGGTGTATTCGTTTTTCCTCTGCTAATTTAGAGTGTTTCCAAAACTTCAGTCATAATCAGTTACAAAGCGGACCCTGCCTGTGTGAATCCATGGGGACGTTCTGCAGTATCTGAGCCAAGTTTTACTGGCAGGCATCATTGCATGGTGTTTGGGACCACACTGTTTTGGTTTTAGAGACCTGACCTGATGGGAAGACTCTTTTTGAGACCTGGAGGCCTATTCATTCTTCACGTCACCCCTCCCAGTTGCCTTTGGCTACTGCCATGCTCACCCCACATCAAGTGCTCTTTGCCTCTCCTGTCTCCTCCCACCACTTCTCTGAAAACCAGATGTAAACAAATGACCCCACATCTCTAACCTCTTCATGAAGCATTCCTTCCATTACTTTATGTATGGACTAAAGCCTGCCTCACAGAGAAAATACCACTTCCTCTTGGACTTCTGTGGGGCAGGGTGCTCATCCTCCCAAGCCCCATGGATCCGGGGACAGGATCCCCCCGGATCGCCAAAAATCCTCTTCCTCCCACTACAGTCTACAAAACATTGCTCTTCCTTTTCTTTCTTTCTTTCTTTTTATTTATTTATTTTTATTTATTGGCTGCATTGGGTCTTCGTTGCTGTGAGTGGGCTTTCTCTAGTTGTGCCAAGCAGGGGCTTCTCATTGCGGTGGCTTCTCTTATTGTGGAGCGCTGGCTCTAGGCACATGGGCTTCAGTAGTTGCGGCAAATGGGCTCGGTAGTTGTGGCTCATGGGCTCTAGAGCGCAGGCTGAATAGTTGTGGCGCACAGGCTTAGTTGCTCTGCAGCATGTGGGATCTTCCCGGACCAAGGCTCAAACCCGTATTCCCTGCATTGGCAGGTGGATTCTTAACCACTGTGCCACCAGGGAAGCCCTGCTCTTCCTTTTCAATTGATTTTCCTCCTCATCTCAAAGGCTAAACCTGCTGTCCTTGTGGCTGTCATGAAGTGGCTGGAGAACATTAAAGACATGGCCCACCATCAACCGTTGACAATCACTCAGCCAAATCTTGATTCTCGCACAAGATTCAGAAGAATCAACCCATGTAAAATCTTACTTACTGTCTTGCATGTTATAGGGTTTTGCCCAGGGTTCCAAGAATCCTAATCAAGTTTTTGTCCAAAAAAAAAAGCCTTCACAATTGTTTCCATTTAGCCATGGATAACTCAAGTTCAAGAAGACTGTGTAACTGCTACTTTGATAGGTGTGGAGAGCCCTTTCAGGATTTCTTACAGGATAGGAAAGCCAGACTGTGCTCTTTCTTCTTGGGGGGATAATGAAAAAAAGGAAAAAAAAAAAATCAAATACTCAACCTCAAAACAATCACTTATGTAAAAACCCTATAGCTATATTCTTTCAAATCACTGGGTTCTTTATAGCTAAGTATAGACAGTCCTCAGTTTACAGTGGTTCAACAAGGATTTTTCGACTTTACGATGGTGCAAAAGCAGTAAACACTCAGTAGAGACCCCTTCTGAATTTTGATCTTTTCTCAGGCTGGTGACTGATCGGGCTGGTGATACCCGGTGCAAACCTCCTTCCTGATGCTGGGTGGCCGCAGCCGCAGCTCCCGTCAGCCAGGCCGTCACGAGGGTAAACAACCGATATCCTTACAGCCATTCCGTATCCATACAACCATTCTGTTTTCCACTTTCAGTACAGTATTCCAAAAGTTACACGAAGTATTCAACACTTTATTACCAAACGGGCTTTGTGTTAGATGATTTTGCCCAGCTGTAGGCTAATGCAAGTGTTCTGTTTAAGGTAGGCTGGGCTCAGCTATCATGTTCCATAAGGTGTATTAAATCCATTTCTGACTTAGGATATTTCAACTTATGATAGGTTTTATAGGACCTAACCCCATAGTAAGTCAAGGAAGACATGTACTAAATCTTAGCCAATGTTTCTCATTTAATAAGTAATATGTTATTAGAAACAAATCTATCCACACATTCATCCTCCAAGTTGCTGATCAACCACTACCTTGAGCTGCACACAGTATGTCTCTTTCTTGATTGCTCAAAGATCATCAGTTTCATTTCTGTGAAGAGGTATTGGGGTCTGTTAAAACTCACAGTCTAAACCATATCTTGACTTTTCAAGAACACAACAAATTAGCAGTCATTTTGAAGAAGGAAGGATTTCCTCACTCTGGGTTTGAAGGCAAAGGAATGCATCAAATAACCCCCTAACTCTATATTACTGAGGTAGGCATTCTTCCTTTGTAACCCACTATCTTCATTTATAACTCTCCATAAATAATAGTTATTAAAGAAGTCTACTATTGTAGCAAAACAGACTCTAATAAGATATTACATAGTATTCATTCAGGCAGAAAAAGATGTAGGAGTTATTAATAAAAGAAAATTGTCCTTGATAATAGAAACTTTTTGTTTTTGCATCTAAATAAATTCCCTTCTTACTGAAAAAAATTACTGAGTAGCTTCTTGTGGATAAGGAAATGTAGGGATCTCGACAGACTCTGCTCCCTGGCTGCTGACCACGTGAGAGTGAAATTCCTCTCCCCTCTTCCTTATTACTGAGTTTTTCTATTTCTCTTCCTCAATTGTGCTCCTTGTTTTCTATTTCACTTGTTAATTCATTCATTCATTCATCATCCTCCATCTAGGTGGGTGTAGATAACGTTTTCTGTTACACTTGTTAATAGCTCCAGCTTAATACACAGATTCTTCCACTCTATTAGTAAAATCATTAATGCAATTCTTTAAAATCTCTTTAAAAAGAGAAATGATGCATCTTTGAGTCATTTAGTCAAGAGTGATCATGGTGTGATATTGACCTTCTGTCCTTACAACCAAGACCACATGTTTGTAAGATACCAAGAAGAGGGGCCAGGTAAAACAATGACTGCACCAACTCTATACAGGCCCTCTGGGGAGATCACAAGACATTATCAATGAAACACAATAAGAGATCCGTATTCCTTCCTACCAACAGGGCAGCTTAACTGGAAAAAGGAAGAAAGGAAGAAATGGAGACAGGGATGACTCATTTCACTTAATAAAGATCCCGTTAACCTCTAGGTTCATACAAACAATCATATGAGTATACTAGTAGTGATAGGACACTGGAAATAAGAGGGACTGGAGAAAAAAAAAAGATGTTAAAATTCCCAAGTGTCATAGCCAGAGGTGAATTTATCATGCGGTGAAGGGTAAGCCTCAGGATCCCTGATTGCATGGGACCCTGCCAAGACCTTTTCCTAATTTTAGAATTCTAATTCATATATTCTTTTCCTTAAGGAGAGCTCCTCCCTAAAAACTCTGGATAAGCCATCCCTGGCCATAGTAATGCAAAAAAACAACTTTCACTACTCCTAATACTACTCCTAATAATATTCTTGCTTTTTTCTTGCAAGGAGTTAGGTTAATCAATAAAAATATATGCTGTCATTCTACTCTCACAGAAAGGAAAAAAAGAAAAAGAGGGAAATCCAGCACATTCACAAAGGCGGGCCTTCTCAAAATTGGGGAAGTGGTATTAGAGTTGGAGAAACCAATCAATCAACCAAGTAACCCCAACCCTCTTGGCCAGTCCTCCAGCTCTACCTGTGGGCAAATCTCCTAGGACCACTCAATGGGGAAAGAAGGCTAGGGCACCCCAGGGCAGAGGGGCAATTAAAGTCAAGGGAATTAACATGTGCTTTTTAACTATTTTAAGAAGGGTCATTGAAGCATCTTCTCACCCAAAGGAGGGGCAGAGGCACTGGGACTGGAAAGGACGCTACTCTAAGGGGAGCAACACGGCCACAGCCAGCAGTAGAGCAGTAGAGCAGAGAGGGTGCTGAGGGTGTTAATTGCCAGCTCCAGAGCCAGGAAAACCCCAGACCCCTTTACCTACCAAGATTGTTTTGAGGACAAACAGATAATGCCGGGACAGACTGTGGAGCAGCTGCTAAGGGCACAGGGCCTGGAGCTGGCCCAGGTTAGAATTCTGATTCTGCTCCTCATAGCTGACTGATGGTGGGCAGGTTTCTCAACCTCTCTGTACCTCAGTTTCCTCATCTGCAAAATGGGGGAAATCATAATGCCTATGTTACAGGGCTCTCACGAGGACTAAAGGAGATAATACACATAAAGCACTTTGAACCATACCTAGCACATGCCTGCTGGCTAATAAAATTCTCCAAATCAGCGCCCAGTGGCCAAGCAAGGCATCTGGTTACTCATTTGGGTCAAGATGCTGGTTCAGAATTGTCTGTCTGCTCTCCAGTCTGGAAAGGAGGTGTGAAAGGTCTTGAAAAAGGCACCTATGCAATGTCGTGTTCTATCAGGAGAAATCAAACGCCCAGGTTGCTTGTCAGATTTTCTAGCTGATTCCAAACTAAGAACAGCACCCTGCTGTGAGGGTAAAACACAGGGCAGGTGAATTAAACGAGGCAGACGGGGCAGGTCCAGGGCAAGGCTTCTCAAATTTGAAAACTGCTTTCTCCTTTTTTTTTAAGATTTACTTATTTATTTGTTTGTTTATTTTTGGCTGCACTGGGTCTTCGCAGCTCTGCATGGGCTTTCTCTAGCTGTGGCGAGCAGGGGGCTACACTTCCTTGGCTTTGTCAGCGTGCAGGCTTCTCAGTGCAGTGGCTCCTCTTGTGGAACACGGTCACTAGGTGCTCGGGCTTCGGTAGTTGTGGTATACGGGCTCAGCAGCTGTGGCCCACAGGCTTCGTTGCTCAGCAGCATGTGGGATCTTCCCAGACCAGGGCTTGAAGCCATGTCCCCTGCACTGGCAGGCGGATTCTAAACCGCTGTGCCACCAGGGAAGTCCTGCTTTCTCCTTTAAAGAGAAAAAAGGCTCACAGGCAGAACCTCTCCTACCCCCACTGTCAACTACTTAATCCTTGTTATAATAATTATACTGCTACTCACATCTACACAGAAAACTAGGATTAAGTTCCTTTAAAGCCCATGTCATAGCTTTAAAGCTAAACAAAAATTACCAAATATAAATAAAATCACATTTAAGTTAAACACAACAATTAAATAAAAGGGAAAATAACATTTACTGAGCACTTACTACAGGGTTCAACATTCTGAAATTGCCACTATTTGATCATTTTGCCCTACAAAGATGGCAATTTCAGACGGTTCACCCAACACATGCAAGGCACTAAGTGCTTTCTGCAGTCCCTACAACACTATGAAGGAGGCATTATTATTGCCCCGTTTTCCAGATGAGAACACTGGAGCACCAAGAAATGAGGACACACATTTTTAAATCTTCAGAACTGGCAGGTGCCTGAGACGCCTAGGGACGACCGCTTTGGGAAGCCTTGACCTAGGAGGCATATAGCACACCAGGGATAGGGTGACGGAGGAAGAGCCAGGCCCAGAAAAGGGTTTGTTCGGGCAAACTTCAGTGAGCACTAGAAGGACACCAAGTCAGGGACAGCATCTCCTGCTGGAGGGGAGGGGCCCCCAAAGACCACGATGACTTGGTGTCCTTTTCTCTTTGTTCTGTGTAGGGCAGAGGGCTTGGCTGGTCCAAGAAGGATGCGCTGGCCTTCCTTGGGGATCAATAGTTAAGATGAATACATGGAGACAGGGAGAGCAGGAGAAAGGATAAAGAGATAAAAGGAGAGAGGGTACGTAAGAGAGAGAAGGGGGCAGTCAAAAAATATTTCCAAATTCGCCACACTTTAAAATCACCTGGGATCCTTACAAACTAGTGATGCTGGCTCCCACCCCCTAGGATGTCACTGGTATGGGCTGCGAATTTGATACTGAGATTTTTAAAACCCTCCAGGTGACTCTAATTTGCAGCAAAGTTTGAGAAACTTTATCACGTTCCTGCAAGTTGCTGGTGGAAGGAAACAGCCTCGAAACATGCTCCATTCATCTACGAGCACCAGCAAACCATGCTGCCAAGTTCTCCGCAGCACTTGATTACGGAACTATTACGCAGTCCAACATAATCAGTGTAATTTATTCCGCTAGGTCCCCTCTTCTCATTCCTTCCTGGGCTCCTTAGAGGACTGGGGAAGGGAAGTGGGCAGGACGTGACTTGCAAAATCACCACGGCCTCCCGGCTGGTTTCTTCACTGCTCTGGCTCCAAGCCTGACAGGCTTCTCTTGGCTTCTCAGGTAATCACGTTCCGAAAGTGGTTTTCATGCTCTTGATGAAGTGACTGTCCCACGTCGCCCTTGAAATGTTCCAGCATGAAGTGTGCGCCACCTTCCCAACTTGGCACACTGAGTTTTTACGACAACAGAACAGAAAATGTCTCAAGGCCTCTCCTGAGACAAACATACTCTCACAACCATTCCTCCAAAGGCAGCCGGAAAGGTGGGTGAGATTTTGAGAAAGGAAATAAATAGGCCAACATTTTCAGAGGCGGCATGGAGTGATGGAGAGACAATGGCTTTTGCACATTGCAGACTTGAGCTCCGACTCTGGCTCTGCTGCAAAGAGCCATGTCAACTTGAGCAAGAAAGCTGCCCTGCGGTTCAGGCTCACATCCGCACTGACACACCAACATTTCCGCAGCGAGTCACTGTGACTGAGGCGAAGGCTGAATTAGGAAGCGGCCCCATCTCTTTGGTGGTGGCACATTTTCCATCTTCTCTGATTTTCTAGTCACTTGTTCTGATGTGATTCATAGAAAGAAAGCAGGGCTGAGAATAAGGCCAAAGGGAACACTTACAACTACCATAGTTGGGAATAAAGAGGAAGGGTAGTAAAATCAATGCATTCATCCTAATTTCACTCTGTAAAGGGAGGACAACATAGTTCCCACATCAAAACCACACAATCTATGCAGTTGCATTGTACCCTGCCAGGTCTCTCATATGGGTGTAAAAACAAAACCTAGCATATATTGTGGAGAATTATTCTACAAGAAACAAAGGAACTGGATCAAAGATTTTAAGAGGATTGGGATTTGAGATAAATGACAGGTTACTCCAACTCCTGTTTTCATGATTATAGGGATCTGAGGTTTTCAGCCAGTCTGTTTGTGTAAAGGATTCTAATAAGTAGTGATGGTAAATGCTACAAAGATTCTCTGTGCACAAGCAAAACTGAGTGTCTAAGTCACACTGTCCAATATGACTTCCTACAACGACGGGAATGTTCTACATTGGGGCTGGCCCAGTTGGGGAGCCATTAGCCACGTGTCCCCATGGAGCAACTGAAATATGTCACTGAGGAAGTGAATTTCATTTTATTTTATTGTTATTTAAACTAACTAGCAGGACTTCCCTGGTGGCGCAATGGTTATGAATCCGCCTGCCAATGCAGGGGACACAGGTTCGAGCCCTGGTCTGGGAAGATCCCACATGCTGCAGAGCAACTAAGCCCGTGTGCCACAACTACTGAGCCTGCGCTCTAGGGCCTGCAAGCCACAACTACTGAGCCCGAGTGCCACAACTACTGAAGCCCATGCACCTAGAGTCTGTGCTCCACAACAAGAGAAGCCACCGCAATGAGAAGCCCGTGCACCGCAACAAAGAGTAGCCCCCGCACGCCACAACTAGAGAAAGCACGTGTGCAGCAACAAAGACCCAACGCAGCCAATAGAAAATAAAGAAAGACAAAAAATAAGTAGTGACATGTGGACAAGGGCTACAGTGTTAGATAGTGGAGTTCTAAATTAGTGATAAATAAATGAAAACCAGCCATCTAAGGTTGTGACCTCAGAACCAATTAGGGCTGGGGTGAAGCAGGACGATGATCACCCAGCTAGGTACGGACACAACAGTGTTAATTACGTCAAGTCAAAAAACATAGCACAGCTGCTTCTGTGGAGGCACTTTTGGCCTTATCATTGGTGCAGGGGACAAAGGGGATAAAAAGGAAATGACATAGACCTAAGGGTCATATAGAGTGGTTCTTTGTGGAAGAATCACTCTACTTTCTCCTGCTTTTCATTTTTAGTTGATGGCTGAAAATGTTAGCTTATTACGTGACAAGATGTCAATTACTTTACGGGGTATTTTTTTAATCCCAATTTTTATAGATGAGGAAACTTAGCAAGATAAGTCAATTGTTCCGGGGTCACCTGGGTAGAAAGTATGGGAGTGGACATGGGAATTCATGTAGCCCAGCTTCACACACTATGCTTCGAAGACCCATCGGTAATTTAGAAGTTAATGTGAATAAAAGAGCTGCCTTTGAGAGGAGGCTGGCTTGCTCCATGTATCCTGGACGTCCTAAGACTGTGTCATTTTAGAAAAAAGGTGGTCATTTCAGCTTTAAGAAAGATAAAGGAAACCTGGGAACAATGGACACAGAACGAGGAGGGTGAAGAGACAGAAGCGAACATGGAAACCAGGGGCTCCGGGAGACTTACTCTGCCATTTTCCCCGAGCCACCTCTGAATCTACTGATTTCTTTCTAAGTTACTAACATCGATGGCAAGGGTGTGGATGGTGATGTGAAAAACAGCGCAAGTCCTGGAGAATTAGAAGAAAGAAGTGTTTCTGGGATACGCTGATAGTTGGTCTCTAACTCAGTTTGCTTCAAGTGCAAAATCATAGCCTCTTGGATCAAAATGTAGGTAAATGTAAAGAGCTACGTCCTCCTCGTTCAATCCTCCATTATTACCCATTTTAGAGGCTTCCAAATTTTTTATTCTAAATAATGTCGAGTAGCATCCTTGCTACCACATCACATGGCCTATTCCCCATTATTTTCTTAGAATAAACTCTTAGACGTAGAGAATAAAGGAAATGAAAGGGCCTTGGCTTGCACTGCGTGGACCAGGAAGAACGCCGATGCTTTCCCTTCCCTGGAGTTGTCTCACAAAGTCATGAGCTAAGTGCTTCCCAGGGACCTTTGTTTTCCTCTGCCTGTGTGGGGCGTTTCATAGCCCCACGCTCCTGCAGGCTGTATTAACCTCACTGAAGAGGCAACTAATTCAGTGTTTTGTTCAAAAAATACTTACTGAGGACCTAGCATGGGTCAAGCCCTGTGCTAAGTACGGAGGTTCAGATTCGAAGGAGTCAGACCTTATCCTCAAGAAAATCATAATTAAGTAGGTAGGACAGAAATGCAAAAATACAATGGTATATTATTGGAGGATAAGTAGATTTTATGAACACATTTATTTCCTATGAAAGGTGAACATCTTGATTTCTCAAAGAAAACTGACATCCTTGAAACAAAAATAAAAAGAAAAAATTTTTCAAAAAATACCTTAAACCATAACCTGGCTGTTGGAAAGATTGTA
This sequence comes from Hippopotamus amphibius kiboko, assembly GCF_030028045.1. Taxonomy (NCBI): domain Eukaryota; kingdom Metazoa; phylum Chordata; class Mammalia; order Artiodactyla; family Hippopotamidae; genus Hippopotamus; species Hippopotamus amphibius. The sequence goes on along the minus strand of NC_080193.1, from coordinate 66,558,570 downwards.
ATGGATGAGAAATCTTTTCACTATAAAATTGTAGAAAGTAAGTGTGGATTTAGGAAATATGGATAGTGAGTATTTTTAAAATATTAATACATACTTAGTAAGAGCTTTAATAAAAATCACATCAAAATTGTTACCTCATTCCCACACTCAGATTTCTTTTTTTGAAAGTGGCCAAAAACACAAATTAATTTGGGAGAAGAAAACAAAAGTATAATGCAATTTCCTTAACTGAACATCTACTCCATCAAAGTCTCACTGCTTATGAAGTCCTATTGCTAGTGATGTAAATTGGTAAAGATACACAAATACAACACCAGCTTTTTCTAGGGAAATTTGGCCATAGAGTCTCTGGTTGCTGAAGGCCCATCTATACATTATAAGCAACTGGCCCTCGCTTGGCTTTGTCCCTAGCTCATGCACATTTGGACTAAGCTGGTGTGAAGTGTGTTCTCACTGTGCTGTAAGGTGTGGTGGGTGGATGGGGCCCAGAATTAGCATGGACTTGGCAGTTGTTCCAAACCTCTTTTCTTCTTCCCTCTCAAGCCCACGTTCACGTTGCAAATCAGTTACCTGGTACCATTCCAGTCCCAGAAAGCAGGTGTGTGAACTTCACTTTCCTAACGACCCTGGCCAACACTTTACACACACAAATTGAAACTGTTCCATGCCAGTGAGTATTGGGAGAATTTTAACAACTGGATTAAAAGGCCAATCAATTGGTAAACTCCCAGGGGAAGCCCTAATGCCAGCGAACAGATTAACTGGTAACTGATTTCAAGAACAAATGGAAAGTACAAATCTCAGAGAGATGAGAAAGGAGAATAAAATAAGCAGGATAAGAACCACCAAAAGAATTTGCACCATAGAAACTGTGACTTGGTAAATCTTTAACAATGCAAAAAGATATTATTTTTTTTCTAATTCCTTTTTTTTTTCCCAACCAAGTTTCATCTTTCTTTACACATGATAAAATTTGGACTGGTTTTTCTCTTCATCTGTTTTCCTCCATAATGTTGTGATAAATGAGAAGGTAGAAAATGTATCCAGAAACTCACAGACTTGACCTCCTCTTTCCCCTACTTCAGTCTTGCCAGGGCAAGAAAAGGCTATGCGGCGAGGATGTCAGGTTCAGGATTACTGAGTGCTGGGGGATAACTGGAGGACCCAGCTGGGCAGTCCTAAATATCCTCATTTTGCCTTGTGTTAGGATAAAAACTGTTGGACGATGCCTAACATGTCAATCCTTTACAAACTCAGGGAGAAGGGAAAGGAAGCCATAGGAGAGAGTTTCTAAGATGAGTGTGACATTGTCAAAAACAACAGAAACGCAGGGAAAATTAAAAATAACAGAAATCTAGCAAAATACTGTTACTGTGATTGGTCTTAAAGTTCAGCTCTGGGCTTCCTGGGTCAAACAGAGGTATGGGGAGGAGGATGCACTCATGATTTTGAAAGAAGCACATTTCACTTGTGCATAATTCACAAACAGACATTCTCCTGAAATGTTTATTCTCTATCTTCCATTTTCATTCCCACCACAAAAGACAGTTTGGATCCTAATATGAGATGACTTTTTACATACAAGTTTTCTTAAAGAAAGGAAGAAGCTGACCAAGTATTTTGGCTGCCAACTATAACGGTGAATAAACAAATGAAAAATGGAATACTTCCTGTTAAATGGAAAAGAGAGCAGAGACACTGCCTGTGTGCGAGGCCTCTCCTGGACTGTGTTCACACAGTATACTAATAGAAAAAAGTATACTACTTCAGAAACAGACTCAGGGAGTCTAAGGGAGAATCAGAAAATTCGTATTTAAAAAAACAAATCCAGGTATGGAAACTCTAGGATTAGATCATGAAAAACATGGATAAACATCATCCCTAAACAGCAGTCCACAAAAAAAAGAAATACAACTAGAGAATAAATCCTTTTTAGAATGACTGATCTTATCAGAGTTAACAAAGGTGAGTCTAAACAATGATTCAAAGACATATAATTTGTTCACTATAAAACTGGCAAAAACATGTGTTTGATAATACCCTATGTTAATGAGTGGGTGTGGAAAAAGAGACAATCTCATTTGAGCAGTAAATCAGTTTCCCTTTTTTGGAAGGTAATTAAGCAGTATCTATCAAGTTTTTAAATGTACATATTCTTCAATCCCCAAATTCCATTTCCCACAATCCACCGTGTGCCAACATACTGCAGGTGAAAATGTTCATGATAACCTCAATATCTAGAATAGGAGGTAGGTTTATAAAGTGCAACCTTACAAAAGAATATTGTGTAGCTTTTAAAAAGAGAGAGGATCCAACCTTACAAAAGAATATTGTGTAGCTTTTAAAAAGAGAGAGGATCCATATGACATATTATGAAGAAAAAAAATCAAAATGCTGATGAGAATATACACTAAGGTCCTTGTGATACTGTGATTTATAATAAGAAATATATATTCGTTCTTCATCCCCCATTTCTGCACAGAGCTCCTTAAACCCTTGTAACTTCCTAAGTGAAGCAGTGATTAAAAGAAGTGTCTTTTGTTATGCTAATAAGGTAGGCTGTCACATCTAAGGATGGAGGCTGGTTGCCAAGAGAACTAACCATGTGATTGGAGAGTTGGGACTCCCTGGGACTGCTGGGGAGGGTAAAAGGGCTAAAGGTTGAACCACTTGCAATGGCCAATGAATCAATCAATCATGCCTAAGCAATGTAGCCTCCAGAAAAACTTAAAAGGATGAGCTCAAAGAGCTTCAAGGTTGGTGCTGGGAGAGTGGTGGGCCTGGAGGTGGCATGGAAGCTCCGTGCCCTTTCCCCATTCCCTGACCTAGGCATCTCTTCCATCTTGCTGTTCCTGAGTGATAAACTTATAATAAACCAGTATTCTGGTAAGATGTTTCTTTGACTTCTGTGAGCCGTGCTAGCAAATTAGTCAAACCCAGAGAGGGAATGGTTGGAACCTTCAATCTGTAGCAGCACAAAGCATAGGTAACAACAACCTGGACTTGAGATTGGTGTCTGAAGTGTTTGTTAGATGAGGGACAGTCTTAGCAGGGCTAAGCCCTTAACTGGTGAGATCTGATGCTATCTACAGGTACACAGTGTCAGAATTGAGTTGAATCTTAGGACACCACACTGCTGTCAGAGCAATGCTTGTTGCCGTGGGGAAACACCTTGCCTCCACACACACATTATAACTGGTGACCAGAACTTTTAGTGCTTTTTGTGTTTCTTAAAAAGAAAATGCATAAATACATATACATACATATGTGGGCAACTTTATTTTCTAAAAAAGTAAACTTTTATTTTCTAAAAAGATACCCAAGAGATTGTAATGATTATCTTTGAAGCGATAGCCTTCACTGGGGGAATCAGGGAAGTTTTTACTTTTGCCAACTAAAAATTGTCTCTTTTCATCTGATTCTACAAAAATGAAATCACCAGCCACTGCAGTCACTGACCTTCAACACACCCTGAAAGGAGTTCAGGGCAGAGATCAGGAATGAGACTCTCTGTGCTCTGGGAAAAACTGACAGAACAGGCCTTCAGATAGATATTTTCAGGAGGAGATTTTATGAGGCCAATTCCTTGCATCTTTTCATACCTGGAAAAGCACTAAAATCATTAACCCAGACATCTGCTCCTCATGACTAGCAGCAACTTTCTGCCAAAACATGTGCTTGATTTCACATGTACCCTCTTCACTAAAATCATATATATACTGACCTCTCCCTCTATCTCTTCGGAGCAGTTCCTCAGAGCTATCTGAGAGGCTGTCTCCCAGGCTATGATCCTCATTTGGCCCCCAAAATAACTTAACTCACAACTCTCACGTTGTGCGTTTTTTTTCAGCCGACACTTTCATTTTATATCTTTCTATACTGTTCACATTTTCTTACCATGTATAAGTCAGTATTCAAGGGCATGCATGGTGCTTTCTGCAAGATATGTTTAATTCCACGCTAGCTTTCCTTCCTATCTAGTACATTTCTTAGTCAAATACCTCTACTGTCAATCACTGAGTGAGTCAATTTATTTCAAATTATATCCTACCCACACTGGTAACCCACTTACTAGCAAAATGGATTTGGGAAGGCTTATCATAACAGGCTCATAGAAAGACACTTAAATAAAAGAAGCAAATAAAATTCATGGAAAGGAAAAGGAAATAAAAGGCCCAGACAAATGTATTGATTAGGATTGAGCAAGTAGCACAGTTCCAAGTTTCCTGAAGGAGAAAGCGAAACTGGAGACACAGTGGGTGGTATCATTCTCCTGCTCCGGGAGATTTCCTGCCTGTACATTAAGGGAGACATTTTTACCTGCTGCCGAATTCCAAAAGACATGATGCAAGACACTTTGAAAACATCTTGATTTTATGGCCTTCAGCTCTCAAATTTCACCCTGCATCAGAATCACCCAGATGGCTTTTCAAGCACAGATTGCCGGGCCCCACTCTCAGAGTTTCAGATTAAGTCCAGGGTGGGACCTGAGACTCAGCATTTCTTACTGGGTCTAGGTGATGCTGATGCTGCTGTTTGGGGATCACAATTTGTAACACTGGGATCTTAGACCCACCATTGGTAGTTCCACTGATGATCTGGAGATACCCTTTACGTGAGCATTTCAGGAAAACTTTGAAATGTAACCCAGTGAAAGCATTTTTAAAGCTACGGAGGCCCACATAGATGGTTTCTTATGACCTACTCAGAAAACAAAGATGGAACTTGAGAGTAGCCACAGATGTAAATGTATGACACACGCCTTGGCCCTTCTTAATACACATGTAATCTACATCACCTGACTCTGATAGGACGGATCGGACAGGAGCTGACAACGCACATTCATGAAATACTGGCTCACATTAACAATAGCTTCATTTCACCCACGCAGGACGCTGGTCTCCTGCCAATATCCAAAATATGTTATATATAATTCGATTCCAAAATCAAGAATCAATGACCTTTAGACAATCTGTGCTTTTTTTTTTTTTTCCTTACTGACATGGGGAATGGAAGATTAACTGTACTAGGAATTAACATAGGACTTTTCTCCTGAAGAGGTAAGAGTTCAAAATACTTTTCAGATAAACAGCCTCGTTTTCTTCCATCCCTGTGGGGTGAGCTGCACCTTTTTTACAGCACTGCAGTCCTGTCTGAGACCAGCATCTCTAACCCCTACTTAGTTCATGGATGTCAAAGCACTTGGTGTCATAGGAGGTAACTGGTGTATTTAACAGCTGCACTCAGACACAGACCTCACACACACACACACACGCACACACGCATGCTGGCACCAGCAACCAGTATGTTTAACAAGATTAAAAGCATCTAAAAACATATCCAAAAGATGCATTTGTGTTATACTTCAAAAAGAGGAAAAAAATTTTCTTAAAAGCTAAGAGATCCCTGAATTTCAGTAAGTTTAACTTGTTGTCAAAAGTTCCGTTCAAGAAACTTTAACTAAGCACCTACTGTGTGCCAAGCACTGTTTTAGGAGCTGGGAGTAAAAGCTGGACACAAAACTTACTCTGATGTGTGACGAGGAGGCACTCATATGAAACTAGTTCCAGACAATATTGGGTAAGTTAGGTGTTACCGTAACTGAATGGCTAAAGGGTACCATCAACACTCAAAGAATGGCCACCTCACCCCTCCTGGGGCTCCCATGGGGGCTTCCTGGAGGAGAAGACACAGACAGAGCCCCGCAGATGAGCAGGAAACAGCTGGAATGAACACAGAGGGGGACGGTGAAGGATCCTGGGCTAGGCTGCTTAGGTGCATATCCAAACTCCAATCACTCCTCTGTGTTACAAATAGAAATTCAGTTTTGTTCAGGGTGCCATGGCATCCAGCATGATTCGAAATACACTTCCTAGAATTCCTTACAGCTAGGGTGACCATGAGATATATTCCTGCCTAATGAGATATAAGTGGAAGCCACAGTAGGGCTTCTAGGAAAGCCACTGACTCATATTTGGCTTTTGCTTTTCCTTCGTTGCCAGTCACTCTTCTTGCTGCCTGAAACACAGACGGGAAGCCCAGAGGTGGGGCCGTCATCCTGGGGAGCAGGAGGAGTGGGTAAATGGAACAAGCCTGGTCTCCTGGAGCTGCCACCTCTGCCCTGGACTGCCTGTTTGCAGTCTCCTTGGTATTGAGAAAAGTAAATCCCAGTTGAGTTAAGGTCCTGGAGTGAGAAAGCATCCAGCTGTTTGGAAATAGAAACCCATCTCATACACGTCAAGAGTGCTGCTATGCATTACTGTTTACTTATTTTGTTTGTGTATTCTGGGGAAGACTCCAAATCTTAGAGCAAACACTAACATCCAAAAGCAAACTCCGAATCCTTCACTTTTATCAAAACGTGAAATGAAGGCTGCCCTGACACTTTTGAAAAATTCCGTTATAATTAAGTGGCAAACACTATTAACAACTGTGTAACCAGAAAGTTTAAATATGATATTTAATCCAGAGCTAATAAAATAACAAGATTATAATGGCCAGTAACATATGTAATTTCCTCTAAAAAAATTCACATGAATACATAATCCCAGGGTTTAAACAAGACTTGTTCTTCCCATTCTCCAGAAAGAGAAGTATGAACTATCTCTCACACACACACACACACACACACACACACACACACACACACAGCCACCTTCTGCCATCCCCATTGTATCATAAAATAAAGGACAATCTTCCAAAATAGGAAAATTAGAATCTAATAATAAAAAGGCAGATCTTCCTAAGAAAAGGCAGTTGGCATAGTATAGTCATACAAATAACAAGAATATTCAGAGATAAAAGAGCAGATGGGAGAGAGGCAAAAATTAAGAAATAATAGAGAAAATTTTCTCTATTTTGCAAATAGACTTCAGTTGGCAGATTGAAATAGCTTGTCCAGTTCCAAGTTAAGAATAATTATAAAAGACATAGCAATGCAAACTATGGTACTTGCTAGAAAGCTATTGCTTTTGTTTATTTTATAATAATTGATCATATTCCGGTCTTCATTCTAGGGTTTTTTTTTCTTAATACAGTCTCCTGGGTTTTCTAAAAATAATTATCAGCTCAAAGAGGAAAATTTCTTTTCTTCTTCAATATTTACTCCTTTCTTTTCTTGTCTTACATTATCTAGAACCCCCAAAAGTCTGTTAAAAATTGGTAACAGTTTTCTTATTTCTGATTTTAGTGAAAAATTTTGACATCGTCTAGACAAAAACAAGTTACCTATAAAAGAAAAGAACTAGAGTGGCATCAGACGTCGTCTGCACACTGTTGAGAAAAAAAGAATCACATTCCCAGAATTTTGTACCCACAGAAGATATTCAAGTCTAACAGTAAAAGGAAATATTGAAGGTAATTTAACAACGACAAGTATAGTATGAATTCCCTCCCTCCCTCTCCATTCAAGCTACTCCTCCAACTCAATGTGGAGTCTAGCCTCCCATCGCATAGAATCTGGTAGAAGTGTCACTGTACCATTTCTAAGCCAAAACATTATGAAGACTGTCAGCTTTATGCCTTTTGGAGCCCTGAGTTCCCACGTAAGGAATCCAGGCTTCTCTGATAGGGAGAGAGGTTATACGAGGGAAACTGAGATATGAGTGCAAAAGCCGCCTTGGATATCCAGCCTGGCTGAACCTTCAGATGATTCCAGCCCCTGCTGCCATCTGAGTCCAACTACATGAAAGCGCCCAGATAAGAACTGCCCGGCTAAGCCCAACCAACCCAGAGAACACGAGAGATACCAACAAACTGTTGTTTACGTTGCTGTTTGGGGTAGTTCATTACACAGCGACAATCAGGATGTTTATCCCAACTCATGTCATCTCACAACATTCATACGAAGTAACTATTATTAGTATCCTCATTTCACAGATAAGGAGATTGAGGCCCAGAGAAATTAAATAACTTTCCCAAGGTTATACAGCAAGCAAGAAAATCCTTGAAGAAACGCAACGATTCAAAAATAAACAAACCTCAGGGAACTTTATTCAGTATCCTGTAATAAACCACAATGGAAAAGAATATGAAAAAAAATACGAATATATATATATATACACACACATACATATAACTGAATCACTTGGCTGTACACCAGAAACTAACACAACATTGTAAATCAACTATACTTCAATAAATACATAAATAAATAAACTGCATTCTGCATATGTATAAAATATTGAGAAAGACTCTAAGGCAACAAAAAAATGAATTAGAGACCTCAAGATAGAGGAAATGGGAAGGGAGAAAAAACAGTGGTGAAAAGTGCATCTTGAGACTATATTGTAAAATCTGAGATACTATGGATACCATGACTAAGAGCATGTAAATTAGATGTTGAAGATTTCCAAAATAAGAGAGAAACTACTAGGGTATAGTAATTGTCAAGAATGAAAGAAAATGTAGGAGCTGGGAAGGAGCAAGGCTGGAGGCAGGAGGAAGAGAGAGAAGTCAACGCATTCTAAAGTTCTTGGTATGAATTTCTGCAAGATATAAATTAACAAAACTGACTCACGTAGAAAATCAGATAGACCAATTACCGTTGGAGAGATTGGGAAAGTGGTTGAATAAATCCTACTATTAAAAAAGAGAGCAGACACAGATGATTTTAAAGTGAGTTCCATATAACTTATAAAGAATAGAAATGTTAAATTATTCATGACTATAGAAACATAAAGTTCCTAAATCCATTTTGTAAAACTGGTTTAGCTTTAAAACCAAAACTGATCAAAGCAGTACAATAAAAGAAAACTACAGAGCAATTCCACCTATAAATATCTGCAAAAATTCTAAATAAAATATTAGCAAGTAAATGCAAAAGTAGGTGAAGTGAATATTGCCAATGATCAAGTTTCCACACCAGCAAATTCAGTAAGCTCATGCACGATAGCAACAAATGCATGGAGGAAAAGTGATGAGTTACATCAATAGGTTCTAAAAAACATTCAGCAAAATTCAACCACCGTTTTTAATAAATCTTCAAGTAAAATACAAATTGAAAGAAACCTCTTGAATGTGAAAATACCTACTTATCGAAAATCACTTGCAAACATCACTCCAAACAATCAAATGCCAAGAATAAGACAGGATACCTGCTATTATTACAATTTGACAGTGAATTGAGGAGAAGAAAATAGTTACTATAAATAGAGCATATGGGGATATAAAATTTTCTCTTTTTGCTAATGATATATTTATATACCTAGAAATTCCAACTCCAGTTTTAAAACGAAAACTACTAGAATCAACGAAGGAGTTTGTTCAGTTGCCTGGAAAAGTTCAGAGCTTTTCTCCATAATTGCAATGGAAAAATTTTAAAACATAATAGCATTAAAATGAAAAGAAAATTTAGAGATAAGCATATAAATTCAAAGTTCATACATACATTTAACACAATGCCAATTAGAACCCCTGGCTTTTAAAGTGGATATAATCAATGTTTTGGCAAAATTAAATGTCCAAAACTTTGCAAGAAATTTGTGAAAAAGAATAGTGAGGGGAGGGCCATACCAGACTTAATCCATTAGAATCAAAACATGGCATGGGAGTAAACACCAGAACAGACTGAAGAGTCTAGAAATGAATCCCAGTATCAATTCTGGAGTAAACCCCACTTGGTCATTGGCAATATTCATGGAACGGAAGCTTCTAGGTAACAAAGTGAATACTGTGATCCATCGTGGAGAGAACAGCTCATTGATAAAAACGGCATATGTACAGCATATGTACAGCTGACAATACATATGGGGAAAAAGAAATGTGTGGGGCAGCCACGTTTCATTATGAAGACAGTGAAGAGAGCGAGTTAGCTGTGTGCCATCCCAAGAAGGCACACAGTGTGCCTGAAGTACTGCTCAGCAAGAAAAGAACATTCAGAGAACATATGTTTTAATAATGCCCCGTTTTTGGAACGTCTTGCCCACCATTTAGAACTGTGGATCATGGATCCTGGACACCGGACCAGTACTGCTTTGGAGGACACCTCTTTGAACAGAACAAAACATAAGTATATAAATATTCGCAGATGGTTATATAATACATGGAGAGAAATGGAGAGATATACAAACTAGGTTGTTCAGCCCTGCTTGACGGTGGAGGAGTCGGGGAGTCCTGGATATGAAGGGAGGCAAGGAACAAACAATGGAATTTTGAGAAGGTTTCCACAATAGATACGATCTAATTTGTGAAGAATTATTAGCACACACACATACGCACACCAGTGGGTTTGGGGGGAGAGAGAGAGAGAGAGAGAGAGGAAAGGATGGGACCTAAAATGTTATTTGAGGTCATCACAGAGGCATGAATTTCAGATGATTTTTTTTACTTTATATAATTAGGAAAAAAATTAATTTCATTATCAAAAAAGCGTTCAAAATTATGAACTACAAAGTATGGATATAAATTTAGTTTTAAAATACTGTATTTTATTTTATATATTTATTTATTTATTTATTTATTTATTTATTGGCTGTGTTGGGTCTTCGTTGCTGCACGCGGGCTTTCTCTGGTTGCAGTGAGCAGGGGCCACTCGCCATTGCGGTGCCCTGGCTTCTCACTGTGCTGGTTTCTCTTGTTGCAGAGCACAGGCTCTAAGCATGCGAGCTTCAGTAGTTGTGGCACATGGGCTCAGTAGTTGCGGCTTGCAGGCTCTAAAGTGCAGGCTCAGTAGTTCTGGCGCATGGGCTTCGTTGCTCCGCGGCATGTGGGATCTTCTGGGACCAGGGATCGAACCTGTGTCCCCTGCATTGGCAGACGGATTCTTAACCACGGTGCCACCAGGGAAGCCCTAAAATACTATATTTGAAATGGTCAGAGGGTCTTCATATTCTTTTTTGTGAAGTTTAAATATGGTGGAGAGTGAATGAACACCTATAGCACAAGCCTGACACCTAGAATAATGATCCACTACTTCCAGGAGTTTAGAGGTCTAGTTGTAGCAAAAGTATAACCTCAGGGACCCAGGATGAAGGGAAGCTCATAGAATCACTAATGGCTCTAAAACCATCTTTATGAAGAGGAAAAGGAGTATCAGCTCATTTCCTCAACACAACTGTATGCTGAGAAGAGATGACATCATTGTGATTTAAGAGTTGAAGCAAAAACATTGCCTTCTGACTTTCCAAACAGAAGGTCTTAAGTACTCTTGTCATCTTGATGGAAATGTGCCGTTGTAAGCTGATTACGGCACTTTTTATTTGAGACCGCCAAGCCACCTGATTTGTAAGCAGGCTTTGTGTAATAACTCCCTACCTCCATCATCAGCTCTGGAGAAGCCTTTCCAGTCTCATTTGGCACTTTGGTACTCACACCCCACCACAAAGGAGAGCAAATCACCCTGCTACTGCCATATCTCTAGCAGTCCGTGCTTCAAAGCCCCAGGAGCTAATAGATGGTAACAGATTCCAGGAGAACTTAGAAATCCCTGTGGTTAAAATACTCTTTAAAATGTAACCAGTCTTTCTAGCTGGGGAAAGCTAACCTCATCTTCTCTCACGGTACACTGCAACCCAGATCCCTTAATCTTCCTCAGATGTGTGCATAATACCCTCTGATGTTCAAGTAATGCTGTGTCCAAAAAGGCAGCTGCCTAACACAGCCCTGGGTCGGCAGCCTGCCAGCTGCCCGCACAGTGGGAGCGAGCGGGACACTTGTCTCAACCCTGACCTGGCTGCCCTGCCCATCCTCCATCCCCTATGCCGGCTAACTTCATGGGCCGTAGTTCTTCATCCCCTGGTTATTCGGCACCTTCCAATATCCTGAAAGAGCAAGTCTGAGATTATTTATTTTGAAAATGTATGTTTCTGTAGTTGTGAGGAGGAAATAACACTATCTTCACACAGTGAAGACCTCTGAATTCATCCACTCACCACAGGCATTTATGACCAGACAGACTTATTTTGCTGCTGAAAATGCTAGGAAAAAGAATGGGTTTGAAGTGGAAACTCTCCAAGCTAAACTGGCCCTCAAAATACTTCTGATGGCATCTATTTAAGTGCAAAACTGAAAAGCTATAGATGCATAAAGGTATTCAGAACTCTGATTATAATTACCATAAAAAGAGGCTTTTATAGTTATCACTGAATCATCCTAACTTTGAAAGTAAGAAAAGACCTATGCAAAGCTCTACCTGAATCAGGTGGGTATATTGACCCAAGACCATACACTTTTCATCACACACCCTGAGCCGACATGCAAGGACTATTTTTCTAGTGGTGTCCCACATAAAGCAATTGACAGGAAACTTTCCCAGGGGGTGAGATCTGGACCTACAGGACTTCAAAAGGATACATACTCAAGACCTTTGTATTGTCAAAAAAAAATGACATCATGCCTCTCTATGGCAGATCCTGCTTATATAAATGGGAATAACACTCACTCCTATGCAATCACAGCTTCCCTTTACCTCGGGGGTGGGGAAGGGGGGAGGATTGATAATCCCTGCATCACTGCAGGAATCTGCGAGATGCTGAAAGGCTGGAGAATGCCTAGGAGTCACCAATTCCACTCTCCTCTTACTTTCAGTCCAGACGACCATGGAGAAACTGTTTTCTACAACCACGGTGACTATGCCTCTTATGCCCACATGCATATACCATGCTCTGACTGGCCTAGAGTGAGCTCTTCCTCTATAAGTTCTGCGTCTCTGCCATCACACACACTGCTATGGACTGAACAGCATTCCCCAAATTCATATGTTGAAGCCCACCCCACCCCCAGGTGATGATGTGTGGAGATGGGGCCTTGGGAGGTGATTAGGTTGCGATGAAGTCATGAGGGTGGAGCCCTCTGATGGGATTAGTGTCCTTAGAAGAGACACTACAGAGCTTGCCATCCTCTCCCTCCCATGCGAGGACACAGGAAGAAGGTGGCCACCTACAAGCTAGGAAAAGGGTCCTCACCAGGAACCGTATCAGCTGGCCTCTTGATTGTGGACTTTCCAGTCTCAAGAACTTTGAGAAATAAACACCTGCTGTTTAAGCCACCCAGTGTGTTACGGCAGCCAGAGCTGACACCCTCCTTCTATGGTTTCCCTCTGCTCAGTTCTTTGATTCCAGGTATCCTGCTAAAGGCACATCCCTGCTTCTCAACTTCCCCACAAACAAGTTAGGATATTTATAACATTTCTTTCTATTCAATATACCTTCTCTTCTTTCAGAAAGCTTCCTTTACCAGCAACACCTCTTCTTCCCACTGAAAAGGTAGCGTGTCACGGACAGAAAAAATAGGGTCACATCCAGCCCATCATATACACTTGAGTAGCCTCTGAGAGTCATGTCTGTGAAACAAGAATCAAATATCTGCCCTTATAAGAATCAAATAAAATAATGTACCTGGAGCTTAGCTTCTCTTGTGAAATATGACTTGAACGCAAAAAGCCAGTAACAGCTCCAATAAATAAATTATTAAAAAAAAAAAAGCCCCATATAAACATACCAAGATCTATAATAGTCTATACCATCCCATAAGTCAAGTAACTTTAGGGCAAGCACTTTTCTCCATAACCATTTAAAAAAAAAAAAAAGGTTTGAAATAAGAGAAAGCTCAAAGATGGTTTTAAGAACTTTCTATACTAGACTCCAGACACTAATTCAGTGACATTGAACAAGAAGTTCCTCCACTAGATCGTGAGATTCTCAGGGGCAAGTGCCGAGTTTTATTCACCTTTAAAACTCCAAAGTCCATTTCAGTGCCTGGCACACAGCAAGAAAGAATCAACCAATCACGCATTCAATGAACAAATATGGTGCCACATTCAAGAGAATGCTCAAAAGTATTTTCTCCTGCTGAGAGTGGGTTACTAATGATCACTCCAGGATTCTTCTTTGCATATACATAGCAGCCTAGCATAATGGAAAGTTTTGGCTCTGAAGTCAGACACACTTGCACAATGACACTGATTCTGCCACTCACTTGGGCAAGTGCCTCAATTCTTTCATCTGTAAAATGGGGATACGGATGCTCACCACACAGGCTTATTGTGAATATTAGAGGAAATACACATAAAGCAGCTCGAGCATTGTCCAACACAGTGTATGTACTCAACAAAGAAAGGCTGTTATTATTGATGAGTATCTCCAAACAAGAGTCCACGTTTAAATCCAATTATATGCACTACATCATGTCACAACCTATTCATCATCTGAAAACTACATCTAGCAATATTTCCATTCAATTACTGTCTACTGACTTAATGGACTGTGGTACTTCGTGCTGGACATGAATGATGCACAGTATTTAGAACACAGAATCGGCTATCATAAGACCTCTCATCCTGAGATTTAAAACATAAACTAGGATATGTACCCTGAGGTCTGGGGTCGAGCAGTAGGGACAGGGCCTGCATGGCTGAGGGGGGTAGGCACGGCTGCAACAATTCCAAGTAGCAATGTCCCAAAGAATTTCCCAGAAAGTCAAAAAAGTGGGCTGTCTCTAAACAGGGCAGGGAGCCACTTAAAAGTAATGTAAGAATGAGCCAACAGGAAAACCTGCAATGAAATGGAACCACCGGAAGTGCTGGATAAGCAGAGGATAGGAGCAGAGGACAAGCGAGGCCTCCCTAAATTTCCTAAACAGGTCAGAAGCAGCCAGCACATAGCTTCACATCTACCACATGTGTGCAGGTCCCCTCTGAGGACAAGGCTGTCCCCACCTCCCCAACGAATAGACAAGAGATTATTCGAAGTAGAGATGAAGTAAGAAGGTGCTAAGAGGAAGAGGCCAGAAAGCAGACTACACAGTAGAGCCGCAAGGCTAAAGATTTTCAAAATTGGCAATAGCTTCTTTCAGATTTTCAACATAGAATATTTTGAAAATTACTCAAGGTCCAAAATATGAGTGAACTACCTCAATGGCATATCTTCTGACAAGGAATTCAAAGCAAAATAATTATTATAATCAATTGCATTTAATTAATAAGAAGCTTATAATGCTTTTCAGAGTGTTTACACATATGTTATTCCATTTGGGAATAATGCTAGGAGGTTTAATGCTAACCAGTCAAGAGCCAGGGATGGGCAGGGGGTCTGCTAGCGTGATCCCAAGAGACGGACCAAGCAACCACCGTGCCGGCCGTGCAAATACCCCAGTTCAGCAGGGGGCTGCACCCCCTTGCACCGTAGCCTCAAAGAGAGGAACTGGTGCTCCTGTGCTAACAGGACAGAGGCAGTCAGGAGCAGGAAGAGGGACTAACTGGAAACACGAAGCTGGTCCACCTCCACTCCAGGCCTGGTGCAGGGGGAGATCAACTTTGCATTGAACAAAAGACTTTATAGACCAAAAATAAAGACACCAAACCGAAACCCCTTTGCAGTGACAGGTCAAAATCCTTAATCTGGGTGACCTTCGCTGCTATTCAAATGCAGCCATTGTGATGAAACTGTGCCTGGATTCAGTTTGTAAGCCAAGAAGCAGACAGGCCCAGATGTTCCCTCAGGCCATTCATTAATGCACGGGGCCATTTTGGCTTCTCTGTTTCTAATTTTCATCTTTCTTTAATTTGGTTCTCATCCTCTTACTCGGTCATTCTCCCTGAAGCTAGGACTATGCCTAGCTGTGGCTGTAACATTTTTATGTCTTAAAATTTTAACTTTCTCAGGTGTCTTGATTTCCATAAACCCAGGAAAACATTAGCAAGGCAATTCAAAGAGACAGGGGTACCCTCTTTGTCCCCCACCCCATACAACTGGGCCCATCTCTCTTAGGCATATGCAGGCCAGTGTTTCTGTCATGAAAGAGCCTCCTAGGAAAAGATTAGGGAGACTGCTATCAGAATGGAAATTAAGAAAAGTGATCAATCAGATGTCACAAAGCAACAACAATTTCATACGTCTTTAAAAGCCAAGGCTTAGGGTAAGTTTTACCTCCTAGCCACTCTCCACTCCCTCTAAAATTATGGTATAGTTGACCTTTAAGTCTTACGCTGTAACTTGATCTGACAACATCCACTGTGAAGGGTAATAAAGCGTGTAGAATGGTACTAACCCATTCTGTTGGGCAAGGAACTTTCTGGAACTTTCCCAGTCCTTCCAGGAAAGAAGGATAATGTGCATACCATTAGGAAGGGTTAAGTTCACCAAGCTGTTGAGAATTTTTAATCTTCCTTTTAATGTAAGTCATAGTACCATTAACTTGAATGTTACTGAAAACAGGTTTAGTTGAGTGGCTCATAAAGTAACAACACAGAGCAGGAGAAAATGTATTTGACTTCAGTGAAGCTAAAACTACAGTCAGCATTCTGCATCCCCAGGTTCTGCCTCTATGGATACAGAGGGCTGACCACACTACAGCACTTCATTAAAGGGACTTGAGAATCCGCAGATTTGGGTATCTGGAGGGGTCCTGGAACCAATATCCCTGTGGATACCAAGGGACGACTGTATATGAAGAAGAGATTTCAAATGTAGCTAATCAGCTTATAAAAGAAATCCAAACATTTGAATAAGAATCACATGACTCTCCCTCTCTCCTCCCTCCCATCATACCCCTGATCACCCCAAATCCCGACCTTCCCGCCCCTGCGTTGTGAATATTCCAGCAGCATTAACCAATTCCCAACCAATTCCCAGACAGGTTCTCATGACACAGCATTTCTGCATGAGGACTTCATGGTGTGTGAATTTCCTTGATGCAGGAAGATGAAGCCCAGTACTTCTCAAACTTCTCCTCTTAACTACCCCCAACTGTAGAGTAGAGCAAATGCCCTTCCAGGGCAGTGTGAAAGCCAGCTTAAAGTAGAAAGTAGAAATCTACTTGATACCTCACATTTTACTTTTTTAAGCGTCAATTACATTCTACTCCATAAAGCAATGTGTTTTCTGAATTCATGTGAAATGAACACTTCAGGAAGCTGTACCAGGTTAATCCCATAGCTTTGTGTATCATGGTTCATTATAAGTATGGATTCACCCTGTCCTCTATTTCACAGAAATTCACTCAAACTTTTAATCCCATTTGTCTTTGCATACCAGCGTTAGAAAAAAATAAGGTGAGAGAGAGGTAGTTCAACATATTTATTTAAATAAAATTGAAGTCATTATTTAGGAACATTTAGAAGAAATAGAGCATTTCAATTTTACTCTTTTCCCTATTTTCCCCTCCATCCTTTCTCTATACTATAGTGGAATGTGGTAGAGAGAATTTTTTCTACATTCCCATTGCCTTTTTTGTGGCTAACAGGACCCTGTGTCAAGTGGAAAGGCCATCCCAAGTAGTTTAGGGAATTTTAATTCTCCCAACACCTGTAAAAGGGGTGGCATCTGACCCAGACCTAAATAAAATACACATCCCCTTAGCTACAAAGACTGGTTCAGGAACAGGCATGCAGTCAACCAAAGCCAACCAGAGAACTCCCAGCCAACCAGCACTTCCACCCCAAAGCTGCTCCTCCTATATTGCTTCAGGATATATATATCTGAAGAATTCAGCGGCCATCTTTGTTAACATGTAAAGAAAGTCTCCTAAGAATCAAACCAGGGACTTCCTAGCTGGCACAGCGGTTAAGAATCTGCCTGCCAATGCAGGGGACATGGGTTCAATCCCTGCTCCAGGAAGATCCCTCATGCCGCAGAGCAACTAAGCCCCTGCGCCACAACTACTGAGCCTGCGCTCTGGAGGCCGTGAGCCACAACTGTTGAGCCTGTGTGCCACAACCACTGAAGCCCGTGCACCTAGAGCCTGTGCTCCTCAACAAGAGAAGCCACCACAATGAGGAGCCCATGCACCACAACGAAGAGCAGCTCCCACTCACTACAACTAGAGAAAGCCCACGTGCAGCAGCAAAGACCCAATGCAGCCAATAAATAAATAAATAAATTTATAAAATAATAAACAAATAAAAGAATCAAGCCAATTCGTATAAAAGAGGTGCTAAAAGAGAATCAAGAGGGAGAAGGACACAGAGAACTGCAGAAAGGACAGAGAGACAGAGAGTGCCCTGATGATACCACTTTAACCCTAGATTCTACTGTACCTGAAGCCAGTACACCCCTCACACCTCCCACTTACATTTTTTTAAAAATCCTCTTTTGGCATACATACTTTAAGTTAAGTTCAGCTATTTATAACTGAACACTTTCCAAGACGAAAATATGGACGTGTGATTTCCAACCTCAAATCCTTCAATGCTCCCTATCAAATACTCAGAAGGAATTCAAACTCCTTAGCCTAGCACCAGGGCCATCTGCACTCTAGGCCCCACCTTCCATTCGTCAAGTGTGGCTGACGAATGAGGCTTGATTTTGTGCACTACACGCAAAGATGACCCAGAAGATCCTCCAAGTCTTGATAAAAGGCATCTTCCCATTTTCTCAACTTATTCCATTATTTATATTCATGGCTCCCTCTACCTTCTCTCAGCTACCTCCTACTGCCTGTCCTGTTCTCCCTGCTGACAGTGACTCACCCTCATTATCTGCCCAGTGCATGTTCGTCCTTCTGTCTCAGCCCAAGAAGGTGCCCCCTTGAGAACTCTTCCCATCTTTCCCTGCTGAGTTGATCACTTCTCCCCAGCTTCCTTAACACCACTCTCAGAGCGTTCAGCACTGTAGCCACTGTCCGCAAGCCTGCCTCCACACCCACCAGCAGCCCCTCCAGCCTGCAACCTCTCCTGTCTACCTTTGCATCACCAGCATCTGACACAGTGCCTCCCACGTAGTAAATCTTATGTGAACATTTATTACATCCATGAAAGAACCAGTCAGTGAAATGAACTTACAATGGTTAGTACTATTTGAATAAGGGGCAAGGTGTGAAAGGGAATGGAATTAGATGCCAGTGTGCTTCCTTCCACCTGCAATCCAACCAAGGACCTCGATTACTCAGTATGATTTGGCCTGAGGGAGAAGCATGAGGAGGAGTGAATTTATAGAATTAGAAGTATTAAAACATTTCCTACCCTCTCCTCATATCCACACTCAATCTCAGTATCTGCCCTTGATTCTATTCATTTCGAAGAAACGTTTTGTTCAGATGTTCATATAGGAACTGAGAATTAATACAATAGTCTCAAACTAAAGAAGCAGGTGGCTTTCCGGAAGAGCACCGCCATGTGGCTGGAGGGGCAGTGTTGCTGTCAAGCTGGGTGCGCCAAGGCTTTTCCATCTGTTCTCATGCATTACCATGCAGTCCCTAGCCTTTCCAGAAACACGGTCCTGCGGTTATGATGGGGTTGGGGGCAGGGCGCTATGTCTTCATAACTGGGAAGCAGGACGGCTGGTGGACAAGCCTTGATTTTGTGCACTTCATTCAGAAGTGACCGGAAGACACTCGGAATCGTGAATAAGACACATCTTCCTACGTTCTCAATTTATTTCACTGTTTGTACTCAACAGGTAGCTAATGTCATGAGGACTGCACGCAGCCACCAGCTGCTTGGCGGCAAGATGCCATACAGAGCGGGGGCGTTAGTTTGGGTCTAGCAGAACACCCCTCTCGGTGCTGACTAGAGGGCAGCTTACATCCTTCCCCTCCCTTTTCAGAAATTCCATGAGTCTTCAGATTTGTTATAAAATGTCTACTTTCTGAGTCGTAGCTCTTTGCCAAAAGAGAAGGCGTGGTTCTTGGCTGCTGGTATCCTCCTGCACTAACTGCCTCCTTCCTGTCAGCAGGTTGCAATATGTCTGTAAGCAAGACCCGTTAGTTTCCACCTGGGAAGCAGGCATCTGGGTCCCACCTCTGAGTCTGATAATAAAGGACCCGTTTCCACACTCATTGCCGAAGGCTATGTGTTGCAATCCAGCTTCTTTTGGAGAAGAGTTTCTTGCAGCTGAAGGCACAAGGATGAGATCAATGCGAAGCAGAAAATCTGGACCCTCCATGTCAATAAGCATTATTAAAACTTAAAGCGCAGGGTAGATGAGAAATCTGAAAATCACCTTACAAAGAGGGGGAAATTCCTAAGCAGCCGTAATGGAAACAAAGACACTCTAAATCTCAGTGCAACAGGAAGCACAACCTCCTACCCTGCCATTACTGTTCTGAAGACTTGCCTTTCCTTATAATTATAACTAAGTTCAGGTTTGTCTTCATTCTTCAAGAAGGGGCAACTTCCCCTACATGCTATTTATCTTTTTATGAAAGATTCAAAAGGTTAAAATAGATGGCCTAGGTTTTAAGGACATATTTCATTTTGGAAAATATAGGCAATTATAATGGTTAATGACAGGTTTAGGGGAAAATTCTTGATCTTTTGCCAAGACGTATTCATTGAGCCACACCGGGGGAACAGTGGTTTGGGGAACAGTGGCAACGTTCTAGACCCAAGTGCTGCCTTAATTGTCCCGCCCCACTCTTCAAAGCAGGTGGTTCTCCTGTTCTCTCTCTCTCCCTCTCCCCTCGCCCCCTCTGTATATTTGTGTACTTTTTTTAAGTGCCAGAGAAAAATCAATCCTTTTTCCCCTCCCCTTTCCCAAAGCGCTTCTGTTCTGGAAACGCAAAGACAAACAAGGTTTGATTTCTCTGTCTGATAATCATGGGAAAGGAAAAATTCTAGTATCTGTAAAGAACCAGTCTAATTGTTTTCACTGAATTCACTGGTCATTTCAGTCCAAGAAAATAAGTCTCCCCAACTGTCTGGCTGAGAAGACCAGTTAAATCCCTAAATGCTTAACCAAAAGGTCACCAAGGTAGCCCTACAGAGACAGGACGGATATTAGGACTCTCTTGCTAGTTATCCAAATGGCCCATTCCTTCTGCACAACAGTGCTTATCTCTGACTAATACTGTTAACCTCAGATAAATCCAATATGTCCTTGCTGGGTTTGTCCTCTTGGGGGCTTAGTGAAAGCAACGTGCCTTTCAGATGCTTCTGCTTTGAGTGTTGCCCGCAGGGCCTGTGAGATTGGGGGGCTGAGTTTGTGCGCAGTGAACGAAACAAAGCACTTATGGATACTCATCCTCACTTACTCACACTCGTCCACCTAGAACTTCAGGAGCTGGCCTTTGGGCAAAAGAGGGCTCAAAAGAGAAGCAAAGGAGAGAGAGAGAAATGAGAGGATGGGTCCCAGGAAGCCACGGGAAGGTGGAGGGATGCCGTATTCGCACCTGGACAGAGCCTTGTCAGGAGTGAGGGAAGCCCCATTGCCTAGTCACAGAGAGCCACAGTGACACCTCAAAACAGGCTGTTCGGTTTGTGCTGCAATTTCCTCTCCGGTGCCAGTTGCAAGGCCAACATCGACGCCCAACTGTGGCGAGAACCATGGCACGTGGAATGTTTCCCTGACAGTGCCCGTGACTGGGACCAGTGCTGGGCTTTTACACAGGAACAAAGCAGATGGTGGAGATTTCATGCTCGGCCATAGAGGACCTGGAGGAGATACGTCCGCGGCTAGTGCTTTCTCAATTCTCATGACAGCAAACACAGCCATCCCAAATTTCCTATAGAGGATGCCATTGTGAATTTTCTATGGTCATGGGCAAATGTCCAGGAGTTTGTGATCGGGATCTTCTGTCTTCAGTTTATGTCATAATCTTATGTCAACACATAAAATTGGATCCTATATATTTTTTGCCAAATGCCTTAGTAAATAAAATATAAACATCTTATAACTGAGGCACTGTCAATAATGAAAACTCCAGCGTGGATGCTTAGGTTGATTAGTTCACACATTCAGTCAGTCGACAAATATTTAATGGGTTTCCACCGTGTGCTAGGAACTGCGGAGGGAATACAAGTAGGAATAAGACATAGTCCTCACCCCTGAGAAGCTCACAGGGTAGAGGAAAGGAGAATCTAATGTGATGTTTGCTCCCACATGGATTTTTCGCAGAGTACTATTAGACCATAAAGAAGATTCAGTGACTGTCTATGGAAGTTGGGGAAGGATTCACAAAAGAAATGGCACTTAATTTGGATCCTTTAAGGATGAATACCTGCTTTATAAGTGGAGAAAGAAGTGTGGGTCATACTAAGCACAACTCAGTTTTATCATCTACTGGCCTATGTCATCAGTTTCTAGAAAATCATCACCCCTGTTATCTAAAAGCAAATGCATCCGTGGTTTAATTTGAAAAGTTGTACATTTGCTCAAAGCAGACTGAGTTCATTGTAATGTACCAGGCTGATTCCTTTCTATGGTATTTACACAGTTCGTGGAAGGCTTTGACCCATAATGACTGAGTAAGAATACTGTTTCTCTCCTTCAGGTTTCCATGTACTGTTTCTTTTGGTCATCTGTTATTTGGGGTCTCTTTAAACTGAACTGACTTTAATCTCTGGACTGTACATGTGGCAACACACATGATCGTCAAATCTCTTTGATGTTAAACTAACAGATGTCGAGTTTAATTTCGTGGTACTTTGATAAAAGGATTAACGGGAGGCTCATGAAAGCAATCAGCTTACCTGAAAAGCTGAATTTTAACAACACTCAACGAGGCCAAAGATGTGGTTAAGCTCAGCCTAGTAAGAAATGAGCATATTACAAAATGAGCACTCATGCTGGATAGGTTTTGACCCAAAACATATTGACTGACCTATTAAAACTTGAGGCATCATTCAAGGTGAGTCTGCTGGTCCAGAAAACATTTAATATTTTCACATATTTAAAAAACACTTACTGGGCTTGGGATAACAAAAAAGTTCTGGTAGTAGAATAGTAGTGATGGCTGCATGATGCTGTGGATATAATTAATGCCACTGAAATGTACACACTTTGAAATGGTCAGTGTTGTGTATTTTCACCACAATAAAGAACACCCCCAAAAGCACGTACTGGGAAATTTTCTTTATAAACTAGATACTGACATTCAAAGTCTTTTATTCTTGCCATCTTCCTTGGAGAATATTTTAAGAGATCATCAAAAGACTCTCTTGCTAATAGACTCATTTTAACTAAAAGCCTATTGCCTTGTATCCAGGCAAAACCAATATGTAAAGTACTAACAAAATAAGAAAACCTAGTCTATCTGAAAGAATTCCAGAGGAGGTCAGTCCACAATATTCTCATAACTTTCTCTTAAAGTAATGAAGTAACAGCATTATAACAGGTTATCAATTTGAATCTTTGCTACTCTTCTATAGACATTCTGAAATTATTTCAAGTCAATACATAGTTTTTATGTCTGACTAATATTTGTGCATAGTTAACTTGTTCTGCCACTAACTAAATCTTACACAACATTGAATCACGCTGTTGAAAGATTTAGAAACTCCAGTCACTTGTGGTATAGTCAGTAACACTGAACTGAGATGCTGACTGATGTCAATGTGAGTTTCACAAATACGATTTGGTGCCGCAGACCCAGGTCTAAAAGACGGCAAAAAGAAGGTGGAGCGAACATTCAGAAGGTGGAGGATGCCGAAGAGTTTGTTTTAAAGAGGCAGCATCTTGAGGAGGAGATGTACGACAGATGTCGAAATTGATTAAACCACTTCTAATACAACAGGAAGATAATCCATTCTACCTTAGAAATTCTAATCATACCGAAGGGAAAAGGAGAGATCTTTTACCCTAGTATTACTTAGGCATACGGCACAATTAGCATCATATGAGATATGACTGCAGAGTAAGAAGAATAATTTCATATTTCATCCCTATTTATAACAATACTTTGCACTTAAGGAAATTATAATTTCCTGTGTTAACAAAAGTATTTCTAAAAATGTATTTATGATCTGGAAAGCAACCAGAATTTCCATTAACAAGGCTATGTTTTTCCTATTATATGGCTAAGTACATTTCATTTTTAAGTTCTGCAAGGATTTTCTCACCATTAAACTTGCTATATTTGGACAATGGCTGAAGATGATGAAACTCGGCCTTTAATAGGAATGGACGAAAACTAATTTAATCTTTTCTCTCTAGGACTATTCAGAGCAATAAGACAAAGGAGGATAAATACAGATCCTGTGAAGTAGTTTCATACCTGGAAATCACTAATTAACACTCATTAAAAAAGAGAAGCTTAATAGAGGAAAAGAATTCTAAACTGCAATTCAGGAGATGTGGATTGAGTCCCACACTTTGGCTTTAAGCTGTGTGATTTTAGCACACGCAACTCTCTCTGCCACCCACAGGGTCGCTGGAATGATCAGCATGTGAGAACACCTGGTAAATGGAGCAGCACTGACAAATGTGCATTGATACTGATAACAAAAACGACCACCAGCATTAGAAATCAACCCGCAGTATTAGACCTTAGTCCACTGCTGCTCTTATTCTTCTGGATGACAACGTTATACTTTCCTTCTCTTTCTCTTCAAACATCTACCATTCTCTACCCTGGCGTCACTCTCTGTTGATGGCCTGGTTTCTCACCTCACTGAGAAATCTGAAGGAATCAGAAAAGAGCTTCCCCACGCCCTCACCACCACCTCCATCCACTGCCAGAATCTGTGCCCCAACACGTAGCCTCCTGTTACAGGGATGAAATGTCCCTCTTCCGAAAACAGGGCACCCTCTCCAGCAGGTGCTATCTCTTCCCATCCGCTCAGCATCAACATTTTAGCAGTTCTCCCCTCTACATCATTCATTGTTTATTCTCCACCAGATCAGTACTAGAAGCAAACTAACCTTCTGCTGTTTTATGCCTCAAAAACCAAAGACAGGGGGAAGGAGAGGGATGGACTGGGAGTTTTGGGTTGGTAGATGCAAACGATTACATTTAGAATGGATAAACAACAAGATTCTATTGTACAGCACAGGAAACTATATTCAATATTCTGTGATAAACCATAATGGAAAAGAATATAAGTAAAGAATGTATATACGTGTATAACTGAGTCACTTTGCTGTACAGCAGAGATTGGCAAAACATTGTAAATCAACTATACTTCAATTTAAAAAAAGGTAAAACCAATAGCAAACAAAACACAACAAAACAGAGCCCTCTAGACTCCA
The DNA here is from genome assembly GCF_030028045.1 of Hippopotamus amphibius kiboko. Lineage (NCBI taxonomy): Eukaryota > Metazoa > Chordata > Mammalia > Artiodactyla > Hippopotamidae > Hippopotamus > Hippopotamus amphibius. The sequence continues at coordinate 66,533,731 of NC_080193.1, read as the reverse complement.
GTTTCGCTGTGAACTACCAACCTATTATTTTCTTTCTTTTGCAGCAAAACTCTTCAAGAGTCATTCATTTATCCTTGTCTCCAGTTCCTTTCCTTCCATTATGTTTTCAACTCCAACCAAAGAAGCATTTGCCCCATTGTTCCACTGACACAGTTCCCATCAGGGCCACCAGTGATCTCCAGGGTGCTGAATCCAATGGTCAGTTTTCAGTTGGCATCTTACTTGACCAATTCTCAGCATTTGACACAACACATCACATCTTCCTCATAACCCTTCTTTACTGGGCTGCTGGGACACCTCTTTGTCCTGGTTTTCTTTCTTTCTTTTTTACTGGTTGCTCACTTTCCTTTGCTGTTTCCTCCTCATGTCCCAGTCTCAGGATACTGAGTGTCCCAAAGGTCAGCCATTAAACCTCTTCTCTTTTCTAATACTCTTTTATCCCTTGGTGATCTCTTCCAGACAGATGGCTTTAAATACCATCTATAGGCTCAGGACTTAAAACTAGACATTTTCAGCCAAGATCTCTCCACTGAGCTGCATACCTCTGTATTCAGCTACCTACTTAACATTTCCTGCCGGAAGTCTAATGTACATAGAAAACTTAAAATGTCTAACACGGAACTACTGATCTGTCTTCAGGCCTTTGCTATACTCTCAGGGTGCCCAACACCTGCTAATGACAACTCCATCTATCCAGTCATTCAGGCAAAAACGCATACACAATCCTGCACTCCGCTCTTGGTCCCACCCTCACACCTTATCCATCTTCAAAATATACCTAGAGTCTGACCTCTTCTCAGCCCTCCCCTGACACCATCACCTCGTATCTGGAATGTAGCAACAGCCTCCCACCTGGTCTCCCTGCTTTCACCCTTGGCCCCTCCACAGTCTCTTCTCAGCAGAGCAGGCAGTGAGGCTTTTAAAAGACACAACAGTTAACGTCCCCCCTCTGCTTACAACCCTCCTATGACTCTCATTCAGAGCAAACTGCGGAGCTATTACAAACGCCTTTGAGACACAGTGTCGCCCAGGCCCCACTGCCTTTCTGATCTTCCTCCTACCACTCTCACTTCATTACTCCACCACTTACTATTTTTCCTACTTGCTAACAAGCTTCTGCCTCGGGGCATTTGCTCTTGCTGCTAAAGTGACCGCTTAAAAACAAGGGAACTAAAATGAAACGCCAGGACAAGTACTATTATTAAAAGTTTGCTCGAATATGCTCCCTTGATTCTTACTGTGAATTAGACACAGCTAGGACAGCCATTCCCAAGAATGAGTACAACTAGGCATCACCAGCTTTAGAAAGTGCCTAGAAAGAAGAAGAGAGAAAATGTAGATACGAACTGTGTCTTACTGGACCCCCAAGGCCTGGTGCCTGGGGACACTTAGTGCGTGTGTGATGAGTGAATGCAGAGGCCGAGGGAGGCTCCAGGGCAAAAATAACGACAAAGCCAGCAAACAAAGACTGATGAGGCGAAGACTGGACAGACCAGAGGGACCCTAACATAGTTTCCCCTGCTTTGCTGCTCTACTCTCATATTGCTGGGCCTGTGAGAGCCACTCTGCCTTCAAAAGGTTACAGCCCACATCTGGGAGAAGTGCTCTTGCCTCATGCAGCATCCCTTAAAGTCTGATAAAGCAGCTCCTGTGCACAGTGCCCACTGCAACCCAGGATTTGTTCAGCAATTGTGGTTTTCTCAGGTCATTAAGCAAAGCAGGCAGATTCCTGCATGGTCTCCTTGCACCCAGACCCAAGGGATCACATGATTCAGCACATTTTCCAAAAAAGGAAGAAAGAAAAGAAAGTAAATAAGTCATCTACTTTGCTACAGAAAAATCACTTGCCTAATTCAAAGTAGAACAGACTTCATCTTTCTTGTTAGACAAAGTTCTAAACCAGGGGCCATCAATTTTCTCAGCAGCAGTGGTCTGAAACCCAGTTAAGACAGTGGAATCCTGCAGTGGATGGCTCATATATGCGTAACCATGTCCAGTAGAAATCTGATTTAATGCCATCTCCTGACACCGTGTGACAAAGTTGATAGGAAGGCACGGTGTCTGGATACTGCGCCGTGGACATTTTAAATAAAACCAAGAGAGAAGAACGCACAAGCTTTGGACTGTGCTATGTTTAATTAGACACATTTAGTCACTGCTGCACCTATCAAGTCAGATTCCAAATGAGGGGACAGTAGCAGCGGTTATACGGGGGCTCTGCTATCAGTTCTAAGGATTTCAAATCTCAGTTCTGCTCCTTATGAGCTATGTGGTTTTGGATGAATCTGCTTATCCCAAATGAGATATTGCATACAAAGCTGGCAGGAGCAAGGGTAAACACCTAGTAACATATTATAATTAGACCTTTTACACATGCAGGCATCTAATGATAATACATCCTTACATTACATTTAAACAATACAATTAAATGCAATTAATTAGTAAATTAAATTAATTTTCATAACATCCCTGCCACGGAGTCATTATGGTAGCTTTTTACAGATAGGGGTTCAGGTCCACCTGACTCAAGTCCTGATCCTTTAAACATTCCTCCATGGGTTTTCCAGATTAGAAGGGCCCGACCTGGACAGAGGCCATGAAGAAAAAAGTACTAGGATCGGTGCGTTGGTGAGGGGTGGGGGTGGGGCGGGCGGTGACGGCCCACCATCTCTATGTATATTGATGGTATTCAGGTGAAATTGGGAGCAAACAAAGAGACTGCATACTGCGAGTTAGCAGCCAGGAAGCTCTTCAATATTGCCAAGTTAGAGCTGTTTCTTTTGTACCGGTTTTGGACTGCAAATCTGGACAATTTATCTGTAGGGCTGTTTTCCCAAGGCCTTCAAAACAGAGCCAGGGCAAACCACACAGCCCAGACAGACTTCAACCTCAGCTTCTGTTGTTTCAGCCCCGAGGTGCTTTCCATGCCAGCAGGCAGCCCTTTTCTGTTTTGGCAGCTCCATCCCGGGCCACGTTTGTTTAGGTGTGTTCACGATCTCCAGTTCAGCTGCCTCCTCTCTCTCGGGCTACGATAACACTTGGCTTATGTACTAAGCAAATGCTGCAATTGTAATTTTGCAGTGGTAGCGTTTTTGGAACCAGATGCTCAATTCTGTATGCTTTGCCTATTTATGGCATTGTTCTCATTAGTAATATCCTGCATAATTCTCTCACATCTCAGCCCCAGGACTTCCCTGCATTCAGCCACTTTCTCTTGTTGGAATCCCCCCTTCTACCTGTCAAACCCAAATCCTCTCCTCTGCAATAATAATAATAGTAATAATAACAATAACAATAGCAATAATGGTAACAAAATGATCCCCTGTGGCACTCGGGAAGGACTTTCAAATGTCTTGGTATCAATTGTAGCAAAGGGTCAGCAAGAAAGCATGGTGGAAGAGGAGGAAAATAAGACTACACCAAGAGCAGACAGCAGCAGGCCCCCGCTTTCCTGACTCTAAGTAGAAAAGGTACGGCCTAAATCTCCTTTGAGACTGGTGAGACCCCAGGGTCACAGAACACGCATACATTTTCTGGGCTTTATTTTCATCATGCCAAGACGGAGAGCAGGGTCACGTCTTTAGCATGTGATCAAAAACCAGTAGGCATCATTCTCGTCATCAACAAGCCTTCAGAGGACAAGAAACCACTCACTCAAGTTTCTCCCCACTCATACCCACAGCTACCTCCAACAGCCCCATGACTCAGCCTCACCAAGTCTCAGAACACTTTAGTCTGAAACCACCTGTATGCCAACAAATCACAGTGCCATATACCTGAGAACTTACTTACAAGGTTCTTTCACGCTAATGAGAAATCCTCAAGAAATCAAGGCAAATCCTGTTTTGGCCACCTGCAAAATAAATTCACACACACTCCGCCACCATCTAAGAAAGATGTGCTAAAGATGCTAATCTAAAGTAAACCCTGAGATCTGCGAACCAGCTCTTCCGATGTGTTATAGACACACCCCCAAGTCTCCCTAGATTCTTTTTTTTGTTTTTAACTTTTTTTGTGGTTGTTTGGTTGTTTGGTTTTGTTTGTTTGTTTGTTTGTATGTATTTAATTGGCTGTGTTGCGTCTTTTTTTTGCTGTGCACCGGCCCTCTTTGGTTGCGCTGAGTGGAGGCTGCTCTTTGTTGTGGTGCATGGGCTCCTCATTGCCGTGACTTCTCTTGTTGCAGAGCACGGGCTCTAGGCGCGTGGGCTTCGGTAGTTGCAGCACATGGGCTCAACAGTTGTGGCTCACAGGCTCTAAAGCGCAGGCTCAATAGTTGTGGCGCACGGGCTTTGTTGCTCCGTGGCATGTGGGATCTTCCTGGAGCAGGGATCGAACCTGTGTCCCCTGCATTGGCAGGCAGATTCTTAACCACTGAGCCACGTAGGAAGCCCCCTCTCTAGATTCTTGAAGACTCACGTTCACCTGGACCAAGCTGGACATCCAACCTCCCCTGAAACCCTGGCAAAGTTCCAGAACCAATTAAGCTCCTTAGTACCTTCTCTCCTTGGTCATCCCAGCACATGTGAAAAAGAAAAAACAAATATACATAATTTTTATATAATATAATATATAATGTTATATATTGCATAAAATATTATTATATATTAGATAATATAAAATTAAAATATTAAAATATATAATAAAATTACATAACATATAATTATATATGTAATTTTTCTTTTTTAATTAGTAGAATCTTTTTTATTCAGAAAAACAAAAACCCACAAAGAAACAAAAAAGTTTTCCAACCACACACAGGATAGGGGAAGGTGTCTGTCCATTCAGCTCAGCCCTCAGCCCATGTGGTTTTGGCAGCAACAAGGGATGTGGAAAGAGTAATGGACCCCAAAATAAAAATGGTATATATGTGTATATGGAAAGGAGACGGGTAAAAAAATAGTGGGGAGTGGAGGGAGGGATATATATATATATAAAATATTTTATAAATATGACTATGCTGTAAAATCAAATTTCATCCTAAAAGCATAAACCACTTATAGTTAAAGTCTAATATGTGCCACCTTCCCATTAAGCAGGATGTCAAGGCTCTCCCCCTTGATATAAGTATATAAAGAACCTCACTATACTTTTGACCTTGCAATTCTCAGCAGAACCTCCTAAGTAGAATAAGAATATGAAATTTAATACAGATCATTTCTCTTAAGAACCTGAAACTCAGAAAGAAAGTAAGAAAGGAGATTGCAGGGGCAGGTTTTCTATTCAGAGTAATATTATTCAACATTTAATATCCCTTGGGCAACCACAACTTTCTGGGCTCTAGGTAGTACTCAAATCGTTGCCTTCATTCCCAGAATTGTGGAACACTCAGGTCCAAGGCCTGTGTCACCACAACCCTCCAGGATGGAAGAGTCACACTTCTCCTCTGTACTTTTCAAAGTTATTGACCAAAGCAATACGATGCATCATATTCACAAAATTCTTCCTACACTGAAGAACCGGGCATAATTTTGAGATCTCCTCTCCTCTCCTCTCCTCTCCTCTCCTCTCCCTCTCTTCCTTCCTTCCTTCCTTCCTTCCTTCCTTTCTTTCCTTCCTTCCTTCTTTCCTTCCTTCTTTCTTTCTTATGTACTTCAGTCACCAAAACAGTATGTTTTGACTTTTGAAATAATGTGGCACGAGTACTGACTGGTTTCTTTCCTTTATCAGGATTTCTGTATTAAGTTTAAGAAAAGATGCTGGTCATTTTCGCCTAGAGGGATACTTAGCCTCAACATCAGCTGGAGAAATTCTAAATGTCCCAAGAAAACTCACTCAAGACTGTCCTTTAAAGCAACACGACTCAAGTATCATGCAGTTCATTTCTGTGCGGGGGCCAGGAATGGACTGTGAAAATAATCTCTTCAAAAATCCTGAGTGGACTCCAAAATAATTACCCACAGCATTTTCTAAATTCAATTTCTTTAACGAAAACCACTAATAAATTGGGACCCAATTAATCCCTTTACATTGTGCTCTAGAATTAAACTTTAAATGTCATAACACAATTAAATATTATATAAAGGATGGATATTTTGAATACACAGCTAAAGCAGTAAACGTCCTGCAGGGAAAAAACAGATCTGTCTTTGCGGTGGCCTCTGTCACCACCCTTCCACATAAGCCATTCTTGGTGATGTGAGCATGGCCTCCATGCTGCCAAAGCCAACTGAGGATTTCAATCCTCCACTCACCTGGCTTGCAACAGCATCCACCACAGCTGACCATGCCCTGCTTCTAGGAGCACTGTTCCCTCACTAGGGCATCGCGCAGTCTCCTTGCTGTCCTTCTGCCTGTCTTTTTAGCTTTGGTTTCTGACTCCTCCCCTACCTGACCTCTAAATGCAGCAGTTGCCCAGGGCGGAGTCTCAGAATCTCCTTTCTTCAACTCTATGCATTTGCCCAAAGTGATCTCATGCATTCCCATTGCTTTAAATACCACACAAGCAACTCATGAATTTATAACTTCAGCCCAGACCTATTTACTGGCTCCAGACTCATTTACTTAATTACCTACTTGTCATCTCTAAGGCTGGCTCACAGGCATCTGAGACTTAACCTGTCTCCAGCTGAATTCTTGAACTCTAGGCAACGGCCCCTCCACCTACACTATCATCCTGGACTCTTGGGAGACATCCTCAATACCTCCCCACCCATCCCCCACCCCCTTCCCTCCCCACCACGTCTGATCCAAGTGTCCACTGTCTCCTGCTGGACCATTGCCCCAGCCTCCCAAGCCATTGTCGCTGCTTTCACTCTTTCACCCCCTCCTTTCTCCAGCAACAACCAGAGAGAGTTCTTCAAAGTACAAATCTCATCACATTACTCCCAACGCAATCTCAAAACCTTCCAAAGGCTGTGAGAATCTTTAACAAAGTCTATGAGCTTGGAGATTGACGGCATACACTCTTAGATGGGAATATTTTTTCTTTTTCACTGACGTACAGCTCCGTGAATTTGTATATATGTATGTCCCTGTGTAACTCCCACCAGAGCAAGATAGAGACCATTTCCCATATTGCAGAAAGCTCATCCTCTGCTCTGTCCCCACTCTTTCCAGAGGTAACCACTATTCTGGCCTTTACTACAATAGATTCTTTTTGCTTATTCTTGAACATCATATAAATTGACTTATAGAGATGAATTTTTTCTAAACTGTATCATACTCTTCACATACTCCTGCACATTAATGATTAGACCAGCTTTAAGACAATAACATCCTGGAGTCACCTGAAGTCAGGTGTTCAGATCCAGTGTCTCAAGTGCCCAAAAGAGCTTGTTAATTAACAAGTGAGAATGAAATCCACAAAGCACTCCAGATTAAGCTGTCCCCATGAATTGTCCCTAGGTATTTAAGACAACACATGGATTAATACCTCTAGTCACGGGCTTTGCGCCAATCTGGATAACTCATCTGCTAGGCAAATGCACTCAGAGTACTCTTTTGATTCAAACAGAGACTTCAAACTGACAAAAATGTGACAGCATGAGCAAAGTGTACAGTTACAATCTTAACAGAGGAGTGGGACTTTAACAGGCTTAAGGTCTTACCAGGAGAGCTGTGTTACAAGTATTAGGAATTAACGAGGATGAGTTGCGGTGGGGCAGCTTAAAGCTGGATAAGGCCTCCCCGTGCCCATTCCCCATTATAACTTTACCCTGGAGGAAGGCTATTACATCTCTATTTTCAAGGCATAATCCCTGATTTGTCCACTGTCCAGAATAAGGGCCAATTCCAATAAAGAGCCCAAGGAAGTCAAGCCCCTGGAATGCATCAGCCTCTCCTGAGACCTGAAATCCAAAGAGACACCTCCCTAGGATTTGTTATTTCTAAAGCCATTTTTGGGGAAGCAGAGTCCCAGGGACGTGCTTTTGCTCTCTCAATGGTCCAATAACCCTCCCCAGGATCAAGAAGAGAAATCCCAAACCTAAATTAGGATTGACTAGGAGTATTCTGAAGACTTACCAAAGTCTGGAAGAATTGACAAAACAAGTCTTATCAAGCATCTCTGCTACTAGAGTCTTGCACCTCTGTACCTTTTGGCACCTCAGTTAAACATGTGCTAAGTTGGTGAGGCCTGCTGAGGCTGGCTAAGTGGCAGGCATGGGTTTTGATGGCATGATTCCTGACGTATGCAAGGCATACAAAAAATGCTGGTGACTAATACCATGAAGGAATGACCAGCGAACACAGATTTGCTTCCTAAACACGAAAAAGAACTGCTCATTCTTCAGTTTGAAGTGTTGGGAGAGAAGGGGCAAGCAGAGGATAAGAAAGTCATGTGGACAAAATCACCATCATCCCATTTTCCTTTGAGGAACTAAACCAGAACATTCTTACAGAAGGGGAAAAAAAAAAAAATATATATATATATATATATATATATAAAATATATATCTTTAGAATTTGTAATGACATATAAGTCTGCTTTCTCTACATAAATCTCCCTTGAACCACTATGCGAGTAAATTTCAGTTAGCCTGGCTTAAGATACATGGAAAAACCTTCCAGATCCTCTGGTAAATGAAGCCATGGATGGGAGAGAAAGTCCCAGGCAGGGCCAGACATCCTTGGCTGTGTTCTTTAGCAGTGACTGCTGTGGAAATTCAGAGTAAACCCACCTAAGCCAGGATGTCAACCCCTTTCTTGTCCCCTCTGGCCTCAGTCCTGTACTAACTGAAAGCCAATCAACCAGAGTCAGATGCCTGAGATTGCTGCTATCGATAACGTCGTTAACAGACCAAAATTGCTGTTGTCGATATCATCCTTAGCGTACAAACTCAGGTTATTTCTCCACGGCAAGATGAGCCTACAGACCCCTGAGCCATGGACCACCTGGCCAGAGAATCATAAACCAGAGACATCCTGACTCGCGAAACCGCATTAAGAATTGTCACAGAAATGTCACAAGATGCGACTAATCCCAGTTTCTTTGTTCTTTCCTTTTAAAATACCCCTAACTCAGAGACCAAGCTGGAGTGGATCGGAGGCTTGTCTCTCACTTGCTTGGCGCCCTGCATATAAACCCTTACTGTGCCACAAATATCCATTGTCAGAGTTTGGCTACACCCTGCGAGTACACGAGCCCATTGCTCAGTATCATAACTGAAAATGAAATTCCCTCTAAAAACAAGCTCTAGTGTTCTAAACGCTGAGGCTGAAGAAGCCACACAAGGCATTGTGTAAAATGAAGAGGGGAAAAGAAAAGGGAAACCAGGTTAGAACTTGCAAAGGGGCTCTGGAGAAAACTGCAGGTTCCATTGGTTTATTTAACTTTTAAATCTTATTAAATTTGTTAGATGCATGTTAGCATTCATGGTTCATTTACTTTTATTCTGACTTCTATAAATAGGCACTCTATGAACCCTGATAAATGACTTAAAATCTTGTTTGACTTCAATAGAGAAATTAGCATGTTAATCTTAAAAATTCTACCCATAGAAATGAATGAAAGCTCATTTTGCGCCAAGCTCTACTCCCTGCAAGTACACCTTCCCAGTGCCTGGCCCCTCCCTGCCACCCTTGTTCTTTTCTTTGGCTCTGTGTTTATAAAACCTGGCATCTTCTCAAACCCCTTAGATCTGGCTCTCTTGCAAAAACAAACAGAAGCCACCTGGGGCCCCTGATTCCCTCTTACATTCTCTCCCTGCCAAGGGTCAGAGGAGGTCAGAGCTGGTGGCAGCCAGGCAAGCCCAGCATGGGATGGCCCTTATCTACCAATGCACTGCTTTCCTGCCTCTGAACATGCCAGCATTTATTTCTCTGGAATTATAAATGGAAACGTATGTAATTGCCACAAATTAATAAATTTAAAAGTTGAGCCCAGAGCTGGGGCAACAGGTAGACAAGAGCCCATACGAAGCTCATAAAAAAAGTAGGCAGTGGGTGGAGAGGGAAGACATACTCTATATGACCTACACAGCATCTGGAAAACCAAGACAAGTTTGATATTCCAGGTGGTTTGATCACATGGAATGCGTATTTAAATAATTAGCAATTCACATTAAAGCACTGCTGCCTTTTAAGTAATTGGTTAGCTTGTAGTTTTCTAAACTGCCTTAGGTAAAGAGTAATGTCAGTTTCATATGTGCCCCACTTAACTACACATATATGCCAGTTACATCTGTAAGTCCTACAGTCCACCTCTCTGCCTTGACAGCCACAGTTAAGGTCATCTAAATTAGTTTGTCCATCAACAGAATTTTTGAGCCCCCAAGATGAAAACTGGTTGTTAGGAAGCAAAAAAGTATCTTACATATAACAATAGGTGGTGGCCCTCGAAAGCTCAACCCTACTTGACAAGATCTTATTCCTTAGCATTTAATTTCTCTCATTAGAAAGAATTTAAATTAAATTAGTTTCCCCCCTTGGGGAGGGAAAAATAATAAAAAAAAGAAGTTGAGAAACACTACTCTGGACGCTTAGAATTGTGGATGAGCATATAGGGAAGAAAATGAGCAAAGGAAAGCACAGTAAAACCTGCAGACACTAAATAAAGTAACCTAAAATAATCTAATACCCGGATCCTGTAATAAAACATGGAAACCCAACGGCAGGTTATGACACAGCATTAGAAACTCTGAGCTTGAAGTCAGAAGACCTGTGTTGACTCAGCTCCTAACACATGGTTACTATTTGTGTGACCTCAGAAAACTTAGTTATTAATTGTGGTCTTTCCTCTTTTCTGTAAAAGGAATGAAAACACCAGACTCACGAAGTAACTGCAACAGTTAAATCAGATCATACTAGGGAAGCACTCGGCAAACAAGAACATGCTGTTCAGCTGAAAGGTAACACCACGCCACTGAACTATTTGAACATTGGAAACTGCTGTGCGGGCAGAGGATTACGTTACTAAGCCCATAGTCGACACTACTGTGAATTATTACTTCAAGATGGTGTTAGACTGAATGTGAAGGGGCTGCTCGTAGGAAAGGTGTGTCCTATGTAAATAAAACAAAACAAAACAAAACAAGAATGATCTAATGAAACTGATCTATTTTAAGGGGATAGCGAGAGACACTCAGACCACAGAGAAGTGATGAAAGAAAATCTCCTTTCTTAGCTTTCTTCCATCAACCAAACCAGCAGTTCTCAGCTAGCTACACTTAGAATCACCTGGGGCACTTTTGAAAACTTTTCAAAAATGTCTGAGCCTGGAAGACTGTGAGAACTCTAGAAATGGGTATTGAATAAGTAAGCGTTAGCAACCCTGCAGTGAGCTAAGCATTCTCATCCACCACTAGTGGGAGTGTAAATTAATACAATCTTTAAAGAAAGCAATCTGTTAACATGTACCAATATACTTTTTTCATTTTGTTCGGTTTTAAGTTTGCTTTTGTTTTAAAGTTCATCCCCTTGTTTGACTAAATCTATGTCTAGGAGCCCATCCCAAGGAAATAATCAAATAGAGGAACAAAAATGTATACATAAGGATGCCTATCACAGTATCATTTTATGTGTGGATATTACCCCATTCAGGATAGCTGGACTGGCCTTGAACATGCATCAAACACGTGCTCTGCAGACTCTATGTTATGGCTGGGTAAACAAAAGAAACAATAAATCATAACAAGGTGCTGCTTTTTAGCAAGCTGTCATCTCAACCCAAACCAGCTACCCTTGCAGCCCATCGATATCTCAAAGGGTTGAAGACCTGACAATCAGTTCAAGTCTGGTCAGGTCACGTCTTAGCCTTCCGTCTCGTTCTGTGAACTCAACTAATCTCAAAATCATGGCATACAATGAGCAACTGAAGCATCATAAAGAAAAGTAACCTTGCAGGCGAAGGCAGGACAGGGAGAAAGAATCACATTCACCTCACTGGCTTTCTTTTAAATCAGTCTTCTTGAGTCAGGACTCCCCAGGATTTTCAGCTCATCCTCAGCCTAGGTTCTCCACCACAAATGCAAGCATCCTCAAGGGAACCCCACCGAAGAACTGCTGAAATCACTGCAAGCCTTCCATCAGCCCTACCTTCATGCAGGCTACACAATACAAATATTCCCTCAGAAGTGCAAGGAGAAGAATTCATTTTAAAAAGAAAAAAAATGAAGTTCAATGCTGGAGACTAAATTGTGAGCTCTCAGGTGTTTGGTACCAATGATCCAAAATATAACAATGATAACGCAGGGGGCAAAAGGGCATTTTTTTCTTTTTTTGATGTGGACCATTTTTAAAGCCTTTATTGAATTTGCTACAATGATGCTTCTGTTTTATGTTTTGTGTTTTTTTTGGCCCTGAGGCATGTGGGATCTTAGCTCCCCGACCAGGGATGGAACCCGCACCCCCTGCATCAGAAGCGGGGGTCTTAATCACCAGATCGCCAGTGAAGTCCCTAAAAGGACATTTTTATCAAAAGCGTTTATTGAGTAGGTTAAGCACCTACTTACCTGAGTCAGACATCATAGCTCATCAGCCATGTAACTCTGGTTCATGGCAACATGGACAGTATACAAGCAACCAAATATATAATGATAAACAGCATACATGTGGGGCTTGATACGTCTCAAAGCACTTTTACACATGACTTATCATTCAATCCTCACATTAACCCCATAAGGCAAGCAGAAAAAGAAAGATGTGGCAAAGATAAGCACACAGATCTAGGATAGCTGACTTGCCCAATTTACAGAGTCAATTGATTCGGGGAAGCATCAATATTCAAACAGAGCTCCAGCAGCTTTCCTTACAACATATCACACCAGGAAGCACACATAAATTTGATATATGTGCTGTGAGGAAGTGGTTGGACAAGAGAGAGAGGTGCGATCAAGACCCAGGAGCCAGACTGCTCACTTCAAGTCCCAGTGCCATCACCTGTGGTAGCATGATTTGGGACAAGTTATCAAAACCTGCTGTGCATTAGTTTCCTCATCTGTCAAGTGGGGATAATAAGGGCATGTAGGCTTAGAGTAATTATGAGGATCATGTATAAAGGGCTGAGCACAGTTCCTGGCACACAACAAAAGGTTCAGTAAATATCAGCTACCATAGTTATGAGGATCAGAAAAATTCTCTGCTTAATCAAGATAAGATGCAAATATACTGAGTTCTTCTGCATATCAGGTGTGTGTTAGGTGCTGTATTGGTTTCCTATTGCTGCTGTAACAAATAACAAATGACCACATGCTTAGTTATTTTAAATGACACAGATTTATTATCTCTTCATTCTGGAGGTCCAAAGTCTGAAATGGGTCTTACTGGGCTAAAATCAAGTGTCAGCAGAGCTGCATTCTTTCTGGAGGCTCTAAGAGAGAATCCATTTCCTTGCATTTTCTAGTTTCTAGGGGCCACCTACATTCCTTGGCTGGTAGCCTCTTCCTCTATCTTCAAAGCACATCATTCCAACCTCTGCTTCTATTCATTATCTCCTCTCTACTGCTCTTCCCTCATCACATCACATTCTCTGCCCTGATCTCTTAAAAGGACCCTGCAATTACAGCGGGCCCACTAGGACAATCAGGATAATCACCTCATCTCAGGATCCTTAGGTTAATCACACCTACAAAATCCCTCTTGACCTCCCTGATGGCTCAGTGGTTAAGAATCCACCTGCCAATGCAGGGGACACGTGTTTGAGCCCTGGTCCGGGAAGATCCCACATGCCACAAAGCCACAAAGCCCGTGTGCCACAATTACTGAGCCTGCTCTCTAGAGTCCGCGAGCCGCAACTATTGAGCCCTTGAGCCACAACTACTGAAGCCCACAAGCCTAGAGCCCGTGCTCCACAAGAAGTGAAGCCTCTGCAATGAGAAACCTGTACACAGCAATGAAGAGTAGCTCCAACTTGCCGCAATTAGAGAAAGCTCCCGTGAAGCAACAAAGATCCAATGAAGCCAATAAATAAACAAATAAATACAAAATCCCTTTTGCCATGTAAGGTAACACTCACAGGTTCCATGGGATTAGGACGTGGATATTTTGGAGGGATCACTACTCAGCCTACCCCAGGTGCCAGGGATATAAGAATGAATCTGATACAACTACTGAGCTCAAGGTGTTCACAGACTATTGAATAAAACAGACCTATTTTTAAGAAAGAGAACGGATTCTAGTGCACATCAGACAACACCACTCAGGGCTACTGGAGAAGTATAAACAAAGTGCTCTGGGGTAACAGAGGATGGATCCGTCTATCTCAACCAGGAAAGGAAAAGTGGGCCTCAGGAAGAGACAGAATTGGGCATCAATACGTGCTTAAACTTGTGTTCAAGGGCACCCTGGAAAAGCGCATGAAAAAGCTGGGAATATTGAACAGTCTGGTGTGATGAAAGGAGGAGAAAACAACAGAAGAAAATGTTGAAGAGGGATATTAAGGCCATATCATAAAGGGCCAGCGAAGGAGAGGGACTTTACAGAATAAAAAGGCATTGAAAGCTGTTGAACCCATCATTCAGATGTGTGTTTTACAAAGAACACTCTGCAGGCAGTGAGGAGAGTGAATTGCAGAAGGCAGACACAACTTACAAGCTACTTCAATTGTCCAGAGAATAAAGAAAGAAAGGCTCAATCAAGGAAGGAATATAGGAAATGAAAGCAAAGATGGATTTGAGACACATGTCCAAAATGACATCAACACGACCAAGTGACCAAGTGAATACAAGAGGGAGACAAAAGTGATGCTGAAATGACTAGCTCAGGCAGCTGGTGGATGTTGATGTCACTAAATGGCCAAACAAACAAACAAAAAAAAAGAAAAACGGGGTCGTTGATGGGGTATATGTTTCAGATACGCTGATTAGAACCTTTATGGAGACTAACTCTGATTGTTTAGCGAAAAGGGAAAACATGCAGAAATGACATCGACATATCTGAGAGACTGGAAAAGTCTGATATTTGGAGTCAGAGGACCTGGGCTCTGGTCCCTTCCCCATATTTATCAGCTTTGTGACTTTAGATAAGTTGCTCAAGTTCTCAGGACCTTGGTTTCCCCATCAGCGAAGTGAGAGAAAATCATTAAATTCCCTTTTCATTCTAAGTTATACAGATCTAACACCTGGGTCACTTTCTTCTCCGTTTAAACCACTTCTCCCAGTCACTCTTGACATTAGCCACTAAAACAGACTCTGACGGGACCTGATTTTCAAAAAAAGGGCTAGAGCTTGAAAGGGGAGGACGAGGGCACTAACAACCACTGCATGCCTACTATGCACCCGGCACTGGGCCTGCCAGCCTCTCCTCCCACTGCTCCTCCCACTTGGCCTGGACACTCCCAGAAATGACCTGCATCAGGAAAATCAAAGATGGGTCAGCTATAAAAAGGAATGAGATGGAGCTATACGTAATGAGGTGGATAAACCTAGAGTCTGTCAGACAGGGTGAAGTAAGCCAGAAAAAGAAAAACAAATATTGTATGCTAACTCATATATACGGAATCTAAAAAAAAAAAAAAAAATGGTACTGATGAACTCAGTGACAAGACAAGAATAAGGATGCAGATGCTGAGAATGGACTGGAGGACACGAGGTTGAGGGGGGCGGGGGGTGAAGGGGAAGCTGGGACAAAGTGAGAGAGTAGCATAGACATATATATACTACCAACTGTAAAATAGCCAGTGGGAAGTTGCTGTATAACAAAGGGAGATCAACTCGATGATGGATGATGCCTTAGAGGGCTGGGACAGAGAGGGTCGGGGGGCGTTGAGGGAGGGAGGGAATATGGGGATATGTGTATAAATAAAGCTGGTTGACTTCGGTGTACCTCAAAAAAAAAAAAAAGATGGGAAGCTACAAATAATAGCTCCTATTTTCTGTCCCAACTTCATTTTTATATTCTGTCCCCCAAATAGTCCTTTCCTATCAGTCTTTAAAATGTGTTTGTGCCAAGAGGGCAACAAATGAATTCTCTTATTGGATATTGAAAAATTACATAGGGGATCATGAGTGCCTAGAGATGGAGGAGGCCAGTAACTAATTTTTCAAGTATTTTATTTAAAGAACAGTAAATGGAGCTCGTACTCTAATCAGGTCACTGATATTAAAAGACAATATAAGCCCCTGCTTAAAACTATTCAGTGGCTTCCATTGAGTTTAGCTGTAATTCTCAGTGGAGTGGACATAGGGACTTAGCACAGTTATCTTGTGGGTTTTTCAAATTATGAATCCACCCCTTTCCTCTACCCCACAAGATTCTTATACTTCCCCAGGTAGAATGACAGAAGTATTCATACTCCTCTTAAGTTTAGGAACAGATAACAAAAAGACTGAAAAATACTAATATCTAAAATAAAATCAATATTCCATGATTGGATACACACGTATGTTCCTACATATGCATATATTACATGCATATATGTGTATATATGTATACACGTGTCCAACTAAGATACATATATTATATATATATATAAAACACCTCCCTGGTTAGGCCTCTACCCTACCTTTTTTGTGCCCCACTTCTAGCTACACATGCCCTTCATCCTAATCTTATTCAAACACATGCCCTCCTTCAGCTGAGCACGTCGCTTTATGCCTGTGTCTTGGTTCACAGTCTTCCTTCTTCCTTCTTGTCCTCCCCAGGGCAGATGGCCCCCTTCAGCTGTCATCTTCCAGTTAAGCCTTCCCTGATCTCAACTGACTGCTCCCTCCTTTGTGTCCCATTGCACCTTCTATTATGATGTCTATAACTCTTTATTGGAAGTTTGTTATATGTCCATATCTCCCTAGTTTTAAGTTTCCAGAGGTAGAACAGGCAGGTACCCAATTGATATTTGTTGACTGAATGAATGAACATGGTAATAGAAGAAGAAGAAACATCAAGTTCATTTCTTGGTCTCTGTAAGACAAAGATATATTCCTTTCCTCAAAATCCATTTATAGGCCCAGAGAACAATTTTTTGTTTATTTACTGTCAAATAAGGTAAAAACGTCCAAAGGTCATGCTGTTTTTGAAATATAAAATATTCCATGACTTGAGGGGCGAAGAATGAACCATGCACACAATATGGTCAGCAAAACTTATTCGATTAAAATTTTTTAATTCTATTTATTCTGCCATTATGTCAAAAAAGAGTAGAAATTAAACTATCACCACCTTAAATTTCATGCCTCAGTAGGATTATAATTTGTAATACTAAAACAGTGGAACATTTATTTTTGTTCCACCTGTGCTGAAACAGCTACAGCTTTACCCTTCAGGGATATATTTATGGCCATATTAGTCAACAAGCCCTGAGAAACAGCTCTCAGGGAATGTGATCACCACTGATGGCAGAAATAAAGTAAGCATGTTAACATGTGCTGGGTGAGATTGTTATTAATGTGTTCACCTACAGAGCCACCCCGAAGCACACTCAATTGAACCCTGAAAAAGAGTGTCAGGGAACTGTGTCTAAATCCTCCCTCAGTCTTAGGAGACAAGACCTTTTCCAGCAAAAAGTGCTTACTCAGTGTCAATTATAATGCAAACATCAGACTGTGATATAGGCACTTGAAGTTAAAGCTCATAAAGCTCTCTTTAGTAGGAGAAAAATCTAATTCAATGGTTAAATGCCAATCAGGGTGGGATAACTAGGCAGCAGCTGAAAACACAAGATTTAGAAATCAACAGCAACTCCTTTGGGGATGCATTACTGCCGAATGGCTGTCAGAAGCAGAACGTAAGTGAGTTAGCACTATTAACTTGGGGGAACAAAAGAATGACTTCTATTTAAGTGAACACACAGAGGATTCCAGTAAATTTTGAAGAGTTACATGTTAAGTGGGTTTGGAAAACTTTCTTAGCCTAAAAAATACGTGCAAATGGATTTGGATAATGAAAACAAATTAGGAAATAAGTCAAAACCCAAAGTACATTCTCTCCAACTATTATACATGTATTATACACACATAAAGAGTCAAATATCTCCTAAGGTAGTCATGAAATTTTGGACTCATGACTGATCTATTCAACCTGAGAAAACATTTAGCCTTTAGAAAAGGGCATTATCTCCTGGGCCAAAAGCAGACTGCAAGCTTCATCATTTGACCTTTTCATCTGCCTTCTCCCGAGCTGCCACTTCTCTCTGCATTCTAAAAAAGAAGAGGAGCATCACTGGAGCTCAAGGGAAAAGACCAGAAGAGACCTGCTCTAAATCACTGACCCAGGAACTTTCCTTCTGCCCACTCTATGTCTTGTCCCAGATTCTCCACCAAACCATGAAAAGCAATGGCATGCAAAGTAGAAGAGATGGGAAAAAGTAGGCATCTGGAAGAGGCTAGTAGTCATGGTTGGTAAGAAAAAGGTGATATGCCCACATAGGAGCAAGGAAAACGTCTGGTATTTCAAGCTTCACTGATTCTCCTTTTACCCACACAGAGAAAAGGAGCCACCAATGACAAGTACTGTACAATATGGCCCTGCCCACAGCCACAGCTGATTGGTCCAAGTTGACATCTGTCCCAGGCTGGGCCAATCAGCTCTCTTCTTCAGGACTACTGAGTCTGGGAACAGAGAGAACACGAGTGGGTCCCACATAGTGGCATGAAATATGAGATGTGTACATCTCAGGAGCATTTGAGGTCACTTTCTCTACACCTGGGCTGCAGGAAGAAGGAATGAAACCAACGAGGTGAGAAAAATCAAGAGATGGGGAGAGAATACTGGATACATTCAAGTTCCTGCTGGCAAGAAGTAGCTATAGCCCTGGTCTACCAGCAGTTTCACCGTCTGACTCTTCCTTCAATTATTCTCCATTTATTCATGTAAGGGAGGGGTGGCAGAGTTCAACATGGTAAAAATGTACTCTTACTTAAGCACACAGACCCAGAATGTGAAGGAGAATCCTTATAGAGTTCAAAAAGAGTAAGTTAGGGGTAAGAAAAAGATCCATTCTGCTCCACACATGAGATAATCCTTGAAAAATAAATTTTCCCAAAATAATCTGAGTTGGGTTTTTGCTGCTTATAAACAAGAATCTAAATACCTGATAAAAATAATAAGATTTTATGCCTGAGTACCTTTGAGTAGCTTGAGACGCAAAGACCTCTACAATTCCACAGCCATCTGGGCCTGCACAAGTCCTTTGTCTTGCTGATCATGGGGTTCTCGGGGAACTGATCACTCATGTGTATGTATATATGTACATATATATGCATGGAGGTTTATGCCTATCAAGTCGTAGCACCAGAAGTTAAAGCCAACATCTGCTCTCCCTGATTCAATGCAATCTCAAGATAATGTGAAATTACTGTGGGGGAGTAACAAGAACAATTTTGCAGCCCTCAGAGAAATTTCCAAAGTTTATAATTTTCTAAAACTATATGCAAGACTTTGAGAAAGCATATAAAATGCTAATGCGCTAAGCATAGGTGAAAGCATATAACATGTTGATGTGATAAGACTGATGAGAAGACCAGGTCTCATGCAAGCATTTAGAATTGACACTTGAAGGCAGATTTCACTCCTATCATATCAATGTAAACTATGTACCTTAGCAAAAGGTGATGTGACCAAAAAATGCATAAGGATAATAACAAGTTTTGATATTTGGAGTTAGAACACTGAGACTTATGCTAGTTTTCTTGGTCACATCTGGGAAGCCTATTCTACCAGCCTGAAATATTAAAAACACTCTGATTTAACATTCAGTATAACTTTGAAAAGATGAAGCCATTTACCAGGAATGAGTTTTGTCCCACAGGAAAAAATATAATTAACTTAGGCAACTTTTAATTAAACAAATTCTAGTTCTCTTCAGAACAGTGTCTCAACGGCTACTTCAAAACACACAAATACCCTACACCTAACTGTCTATGGGTCCTCAAATCTCCCAAATCTGTCAGTTCTCAGGGCTCAAGTGCTCCCGAGGCAAACAAATCTTCACTTCCTGAGTGAGTGAGCTGAAGAGACAGTTTTCAGCGGACTCTACCATTATAAAAGCCAGTACTGTCCAGGAGAGCTTCTTCTTCAGAACCTGCAGATTATTAATACTTCTGAACATCTATTTAAACTTGAAATAGACTTTTTCATACAGTAAAGACCCCTTACACCACAAAGTGAAGAGAAAGGGTGAGCACAGGTGGTTGAGGGACTCACTTCACAGTTTTCTACCAACATAGATGCATTCCTTAACACACAGGGGACAAAGGGGCCAGAGACAGCCAGCTGTGGCCCCATCTAGTCTCTTGTTCTCCCAGATGCTGATGCTCTGCGCCTCTATTTTAAAAGGCTTTGCCTTTGTCTCTTAAAATGCCGTAGGGAAGAAGTGACCTAAATGGCCTGAGCATCAGGAGCAACCTCCACCGCCCCCCCTTACCTGCCTCAAGCACCAGTGTGATCCATCCACAGAAATGGGGCACAAAGCATATGCGGAGGACAGGGGACCAGGAGGAAAGAAGCACAGGATCTTCTGTTTGCATCTTTCTGACACCAGTCTCCATCTACTTATACCTTTTCGTGCCAGACTTCAGGATAGAACTCCCTTTAAAAATAGCAAAACACATGGCTAAAGTCACATTTGGTTTCCTGCGTGACGTTTCAGTCCCCTGCACAGAGGGCAAAACCACCGTGTCCGGTTCCTCATTAAGCAACAATCTTTATCACCAGCCCCACTGATTCTACCATCATCTGACTGGTGCCAGAAGTTTTGATTTACAAGCTGGAGAGTCAGTGAAAAGAGCCTTTAAAAGGTTTCAAGGAGCAGATCTTTTTTTTAATGAGCATATTTAGGTTGTTATGAGTCAAGTTCAAAATTCGAGTCACATATGAACAATTTTTATAGGGGGAGGAGTAACCTGATGTTCAAATTCATTTGCCTCCCATTTGAAGTAATTCATCTTTAAAATTTCTGTGAAAATTCTACAGAGTTGCCCAGAAAACGGCACCAACCATCTGTAAGTAAAAACAAAAGCTCTCTATAGTATATATCACAGGTTCAAAGCACTTTGGCATCGGCAGATTGAACACGTTATTAAAAGAATTTAACTGCAAGAAGAGCTACCATAATTACACAGCAGCTGGTCTAATGTTGACAAAACAACTTTTAAAGGCTTCCAGAAGCCTTAAAGGCTAATCAATTAAAAAGGCATGAATAGTAATGTGCATCCTATCCGTAACACTGGGAGCTGCATCTCTTGCCAATACAGTGAGGTTTTCATTTTGGAACAACCATTTCTTACATCCTATGATTCAGCCAAACATGTGAGTAAATTCTAAGTTGTGTCTTGGTGAGACTATTATACTTAAAATAAAATAACTTCATAAAACTTGATTATAAACATTGAACTTAATGAGCATTTCCATACCAGCAAAGTTCTTATCAAAATGCCAACAGCTCATGCCAGAATTTGTGCTTACTTTACCAACAGCAGGCAAAGAAATGGTTTAGATTACTGTCTACACCGGCCAACAACGTGCTGGAGGCAAAAGGAATGAATGAATGAATGAACAAATGAATGGATGCATGGATGGATGTTGGAATGAGTCTCCTGGCAACATCCCAGGTACACTGACTTACTCCCTTGAGATCTGCCCAGGTGGTCACAGGGAATGGCCTTCTCTGCCAGGACTGGCAAGAATTTCCTTCGAGGTCCATCTCTCACAGGAACGCTTCTCCATACTTCCCATAGGCTTGTTTCTTATCTGAATCCCTTACATTTGGAGAATTAGAAAGGATTTTACATATCACTGCATCCAATGCTCTTTAGGGTCCTCAAACTTTTTCTATACGGGGGCAGACAGTAAATACTTAAGGTTTTGTGGGTCATGTGGTCTCATCACGGCTCCTCAACACTACCGTTACAGCGCGAAAGCAGCCTCGCACACTTAAACCTGCATGGCTGGGTTCTGATAAAACTTTATTTATAAAAAGAGGCAGGGAGAGGATTTGGCCCAAGGTCGGTAATTTGCTGACCCCTGCTCCACCAGCACGAATGCCCTCTTTTCCATTCAATGTCCAGGAAGTCTCTCTCCGGGGACACCTCCAGCGAAGGGGGCTAATCCCCTCACAGCCTTGTCTTCCGTTTCCTGAAGCTCTCTCTTCTCTCGACTGAGATGAATCTCCCCACCACCGGCAGCCACTGTCACATCTTCCTCTTCTGCACAGCCTTCCTGTCCTAAACATTCTCCCTCACCAGAGGACGCTGCACAAACAGGCCTTCAAAACCCACTTATTTCATTAGAAAATAACCACCAGTTTTGCCTTCTGGAGCCCCAGAGGGGACGTGAAGTACCTCTTCCACCCGACGGCCCCTTACGCGGTACGCCCTTGAGGACCAGCGTGGGGGGTGCCCGCTCACCGTCTGACCACGTGCTGGGGAGTCCCCTCACAGCGTGTTCCTGTCAGTTGCCTTCATCCGTGTAACACCTGTGTTTCTTGCTCATTTAGAGGGCAAGTGAAGCACAGTCCCTGGCACGTAGGCTCCACGAGGGAGCGTGTCAGAATGACCACAGA
The DNA here is from genome assembly GCF_030028045.1 of Hippopotamus amphibius kiboko. Lineage (NCBI taxonomy): Eukaryota > Metazoa > Chordata > Mammalia > Artiodactyla > Hippopotamidae > Hippopotamus > Hippopotamus amphibius. Next base: position 66,511,362 of record NC_080193.1, on the reverse strand, counting down.
AATATTAACCAACAAATCTTTTTTAAAACCCTTTCTCTGCAAATTCAACGGGGACAGCGCCTCACCACACTGCGGTAAGACTGTTAGTATGTGGAATCTTCTGAGGTGAAAACTGATCGTTAAGAGGCAAAAATGCCTTCCTTCCTCTCTCACGTCTGCCGCCCACTGGGACCCAGGAGTATAATTTTAATGCGACACATTTCATAACACCAACATCCCAACTGAGAGCTCTGAGGCTGGGACAACCGGGGTCCTGGTCACACACTCAACCCTTCTTCTTGCCCTACAGCAGCCCTACCTTAGTTATTTGAACCTCCTGTGCTCTGTGTCCCTCTCCTTAATAATCCCCACCCAGAGCAATACACACAGCGTTGGTATTTATCAACGGCATTGATACCAACGGTATTACTCGAGTGGATTATTGAAGCCCTGCTATGTGTTTTCACATGAATACCAGCGATGTGTGTATTGTTCTATATGGAATCTAAAAAATGAAATGGTACAAATGAACTCATTTACAAAACAGAAACAGAGTTACAGATGTAGAAAACAAACTTATGGTTACCAGGGGGAAAGGGGATTGGGAAACTGGGATTGACATATACACACTACTATATATAAAACAGATAACGAATAAGGACCTACTGTATAGCATAGGGAACTCTACTCAGTACTCTGTAATGACCTATATGGGAACAGATTCTAAAAAAGAGTGGATATATGTATATGTGTAACTGATTCACTTTGCTGTACAGTAGGAACGAACACAACATTTTAAATCAACTATATTCCAATAAAAATTTTTAAAAAAGAAATAAGTTAAAAATATACATATTCATAAGTCCTATTCACATACGTATAATATTGATAAAGGAGGAATTATTTAAATGATTTCCTAAACAGAAGGAAAAAAAAAGGAAAGAAACCTTAAAAGCACTCTTTATACACAAGCAACCCTCCTCAGGGAAAGAGAGTGGGTCCCTCACAGAATCCCTACTTTCAAAACACCAGTGAGATGATTATCTCACAATGTCACCTCTAAGATCTACTCCTCAGGATAATTCTCTTTCATAATCAGTTACAAAATATTCAATGCTTTCAATAGGCTATTCTTAACATCAAAAGACTGTAGGGCCATAACAATGACCTCATCTCTTCCAACATCACTCTGCCTTTTTATGTTCCTTCTCCCCACTCCTGTGAAGGAGAGGGAGGAGGTATTTCACAAAGTCCTATCCTGTCTCCAGTCACTAGAAGTTACCATGGGGGCTGTGTCTGGATGAGAAAGATCTGCTTGTGGACACTCACCAAGCTGGTGGAGAGGCCTCAGCAAGGACAGGGAGGGTATCTGTCCACTCCAGGCTCCAGGAAGCCCAAGACCGGCTGCCAGCCTGGCTGTGCTGTCCAGTTCAGCAGACACTAGCCACACGTGGCCACGTAAATGTAAGTAAATTAAAATTAAATACAATTTAAAGTTTAGTTTCTCAGCTGCACCAACCGCATTTCAGTAACACGGCTAATGCTTCCATATTGGCCAGTGCAGACACAGAACATTTCTGTCATCACAGGAGAGACTGGAACATTCTCCGGAACAGTGCGTGAGGGTCCACTAGGCTGCTCACTGATTGCTGCTCTCCAGCCAACACCTAGAGGGCTTCATAAACTGCCACAGCCTGCTGGAGCTGTGCTCTGTACCTCCCTGCAACCCAAAGAAAAAGTGGAGATATGGAAATGCCACACCTGGGTATGCCAACCACGAACATCAAATTGCTTTAAAGGCATTCTTTACCTAAAATGAACAAAGAAATACATAACCTGCTCTTACTTCAGGGAGTTCTGCCAAAGTCCTCGGCTTTCCCAACTCCATGAGAAACTTTTACCTAGAATAAAAATGAGACTTGATCTTCATCTAGATTCTAGTAAAAAGCAGAGGAAGAGGAAACAAGAGGCAAACTTTTTCTAACCATTTGTCCTGAAGTCATCATCCTTTGTATTATTTTATGAAGTTCATTTTTGTCTTAATTGTCACTTTGCATCAGAAAAGAAGGCAGAGAGTTTTTTTTTCTTTTATAAAATATGACTCCAAAGTTCCAATGAAAGTGTTAAAATTCATGCCTTAGATTTATCACCAGGCAAGTAAAGTTGTTCAATAATCTGCCTCTAGGGAAAAGCACACCATTTTTTTCAGGTTTACTGAAATTGCCATCTCTCTGAGATCCAAGAACAAGAGAAAGTTGCTAATAAATTTAAAATTTCCCACACAGTGACTTTGGAGAACATAAAATTATGAGAGGAAGTAAATTCAAATTCCATGAGGTTTTCTGAAAGATGAGCTGACCTCCCGGTAGTCTATAAAGTCTGTGAAACATCTGTTTTGATAACACATGTACTTAAAATTCCCCACATGTCAGTTTCAAGTTACTACAAAATATAAGGCGGCACCAGCTGCAAGGATAAGGGAGAGAAGCTGTTGCTAAAGTGTCGGGAAACATTCAAGATTTTAATGGGACTCAAGACTCTATTATTCGCACATGGTGATCCTGGGAAATAGACCGAAAAGAGACCGAAAGTCCCACCCCTCCCACGAGTGAGAAAATTCTACCGTGGTCTTAGTATGTTTTCTCCTACTTCCTTCCTGCTAAGGGACTGTGGTGTGTTTAATTCTCGCACCTGTTAACCAAATGCCCTCCCCTCATTATTTCTACCCCTCCGAATATCATCCATCTGCAAGGATCAGTTCCATTCTCACACTTTCCGTGAAGGTTGTTCCATCTCTTCTGGCCCACACATTCCTAACTCCTCTCTGAAGCTGTACCAAGAAATAAGGGACCTTACAACTGCTACTGAATTGTCTTCACTCTGCTCTGACAGGCCATTCTGGTCTCCTCATGCTTATGGATCAGCTCCCGTTTCGTGGCTTTTACAGAGATAGTGAAGTCTCCCAATTATAATCTTCAGCCCAGATCTCTGCCCTGAACTCACAGTCATATACGCAACCACTGACTCCCTATCTCCATGTGGAAGCCTGATAGGCATCTCAGATGTAAGGTGTCCCAAGCCGACTGGATCCTCTTGCAAATATGCTCCTCCTCAGCCTTCCCATCTCAGTACATGACAACTCCACCCTTTATCTGATCCCAAACCTTGGAACCATCTTTGACTCTGCTTTCTCATTCAGGCCCCACATCCTACCCTTAAGTAAATCCTATCTCCTCCACACTTTCCAAACAGACAAAAAATGTCCCTTTTCACCACCTCCACTGCAACCACCTGGATCTAAGCCAACATGATTTGGATTATTTCAATAGCCTCTTCAGCCTTGCTCCTTCCCTCCTATTATTTATTCTTACAGTAGCCAGTGATCTTTTAAATCATACATTTAATCAGGTTATTCCTTGGTGCAAATTCTTCCATTGGCTCCTCAACTCACGCAGTCCCAAGGAAGGAAAGAAGGAAGGAAAGAAGGAAGGAAGACCTTTTACTACTCTTCCCCTGGCTCACTCCACTCCCGCCACTGGTCTCCTTGCTGTTTTGAGAGCCAGTGACTTCCAGTGATGCCACTGTAGCACCTTTGCATTTCTGCCTGGAAGGCTCTTCCTGCAGAGGTCCCCAAGGCTCTCTCCCTTACCTGGTCCAGGTGCTCACGTGACACTTTCAGAGCGGGGTCTCCATGACCACCACATTTACAGTTGCCGGCGGCCGCCCTGCCACTTCTGACATTCCCTCTCCCTCTTCCCCACTTTAGCTTCTCCATGGCACTTATCACCATCTGGCATGCTGCATATTTTCTTATTTACGTCCTTATCTTCTGCCCCTACCCCTCTAGAATGTAAGCTCTATGAGGACAGGGATTTTTGTGAGTCTTATTTACTGCTTTAGCCCCAGAGACTTTTGCTTATTTCATTCACTATTGTGTTTCCCCCTTGACCTGTGATTGGCATGAGTTGGTTCTCAAATATTTAAAGACAGACACAGAGAGAAGCCATTCCAAGTTCCATCAGGACAGCTGCCATGTTTTACCATTTCTTTTTATATCTTTGGGTAGGGCCCAGAAAAGAAGTACTTGTTGCCTGATTATTGCCATGTTTGCATTGGCAAGTATAAAATATTTGATCATTCAAATTTTTGGACATTAAACATAGACAGTGTTGATGCAATATTAAAAGATGTTACTATTTTTTTAAAGATTTCAAAGCTGTTTAAACTTAAGCTCATAATCTATTCAAGTATGAACAATTCTCAAAGTCACCAATAAGAGACAGTTTCTTAAGTGCTGCCAAAAAAAAAATGACACAAACACCTGCCCAAAAAAGACGGGAAAGGAAACTGTCATTTGTTGGGTACGTTACAGCAAATAAAATCAACTTCAATGCCAAGCCCTAAAACAAGTCATTTGAGTTCTTTTGTCATTAGCTTGATTATTAAAATAAACAGGCGCTTTTAATGAGTCAACTCCACTTTGCCAGGTGATGATGTTAGTGAGGCCCGAGACAGATGGGTAGGGAATTGCGGGTACTGAAGGAATGCCGCGGAGAGAAGAGGGGCCTTTCCCCTCCTGTTTTGGAAGAGAAGAGTATATACCTTACAATCTTTTTTTTAATTGACAAATAGCTGATGTACAATATTGTATGTTACAGGTGTACAACACAGTGATTTGCAGTTTTTAAAGGTTATACCACATTTATAGTTATTATAAAATATTGGCCATATCCCCTGTGTTGAACAACATAACCTTGTAACTTACTTATTTTGTACATGATAGTTTGTACTTCTTAATTCCCTACCCCCGTCTTGCCCCTCCCCCACTACCCCCCCCCCCCCCCCCCCCCCCCCCCCCGCCCCGCAACCACTAGGTTGTTCTCTATATCTGTAAGTCTGTTTCCTTTTTCAACAACTAATCTTTAACAAGGAGACTTACTAGTCAAGAAGTCTGAAAAATGGCTAGGAAGACTGACTCCTTCTACACATCCACAGCACAGCGTATAAAACATCAACGATCAAGTACAGACGAAATGCAGATGATTCTTTTCCACAGAAAACAACTTGAAGTTTATGCTGAAAGCTTTATGGAAATCAGCATCCCTAAACTGAGCATTCCAAAGGGGAAATGCTGTAACACGCCAAAACAAAGCCTACCTAGTGTTCTTAAGGCACTTGGGTTCAGTCCCGCAGACAGCATCTCATTGCTATTTGAGAAGACTCAGGCCTCCTCCAAAGTTCATTGAGCTGCTGCAGTACAGAACCAACTACATCTGTTTGGTTTTGTGAAATCTGTACAAAACTTTTTAAGTAGAATTCTTTTATCTGTGTATCTTTAGAAACAGGAAAATGAATATTAAACACTAATCAGCATCATGTTGGTGGGTTATAAAAAATTTACTTTTTTTTTTTTTTTTTAATTTACTTTTAATTGTTAGGAAAATCAGCCTTGTCTGGTAGGTAATGGTTACATTACTGGCATGACAGTGGTGACAATTACAGGAAGCACTGCTCGTTTAATAATCTGTTCATTTATTCAGCAAACACTGATGGAGTAGGGAGAGTCTCTGCTCATCAGATATCTGTTGAGCACCTAGTCTGTGCCAGGGCTTGCAATGTACAATGAACTAACACACTGTTCATATGTTTAAGGGAAGAGAAAAGGCACCCTCTAAAAATGAGAAAGCTGACTTCAAACGTCTAGACACAGCACAGCTTGGAATGCTCATCGAGAAAACTCAACGAGGTGAGGAAACACGAGTCTTATGAATCAAGCCAATATCATAATATGTATACCATTCCTTGGGAAAAAATAGTTACAAATTGTTCACCAAATTTCAAAACTCAGTTTAGAGTTTAAAAAATATAATTAAATGCGTACAACTAATTCCAACTTCTTTAACAAGATAAGAAAAACTATATAGGAATATTGATGTTCCATCAGAGATAAGCTTGAATTCAAATAACAGAACATTTGACAAAGATTCTTAAAAGTTTTAAATAAGGGTAGAAGACAGACAACCAAACATGAGACATAGTGCAACATGTAAATTTAATTTAATTGTAAAAGGGAAATCATTATCATATTGTGGCTTTTGTATCCTAACATTATCTAGTAAATTATCTCTTTAAAAAACATACAAAGAAAATTAAACTCATAGCCCACTGAAAGTTGTCTGCTGTAGGTTACCTGTAGGTTACCTGTAGAGATTTAGATTATTCTAATTCCAGAGAATTCACAAAGTACAATGATGACCATAGGAAACATAGCTATTGTGAATCCTTACTCTCTCTTTCTAACACAGAACTATGTCCTGTTTCCCCTTCACCCCCAACAACCTCTGAAAGGGAAGCTATTTCAGCAGGAGAAGGTACAGTCCAGATCCAGCCTTGCTGTGCCCTGGACTCCTGTGGCCACTCTCTCTCCCCAGAACACCCCCACTTTTACCAGCTCCTCATCCAGCAATGGGTGAATCTGGCAGGAGCCAAATAGAAAATCCAAGATTGTTGTTGGTGAGGTGAGGTGTGATAAACATCTTCTGTAATCCTGAAGATGAAGGGAAGAACAGTGCACATTTTGTATACCTTCAGTATTCATCTTTTCATCTTTATGCTACAGCTCTGTGATTAATTGCACTGCTTTGCTCAGAAATGCCTCTGTCAGAATGAAATCTGGGTCTTTTATAAATTGTTCCTTTATGAAATATTATCCCCTCTCTATTAATAAATGTTTCAATATTTTCATTACAGGGCGCATGTTTGTGTGTGTGTGTGTGTGTGTGTGTGTATGTTTGTGTGTGTGTATTTGGGGAATTCCTTATTTGTGTTTTGCCTCTCTGTGACTTCATGTAGTCTAAAATGCAAAAGTTAAGGGAAAGTGCACAGCTTGAAGGAATGTGCTATTTCAATGTGCTCTTAAAGTAGATGCAGGGATGTTCTAACAGAGCACATTTTTGATCAAAAGATTTATATAACAAAAACTCTTCAAGATAAGAGGCAAGGGGCTAGCTAGAAAAGAAACAGGAAGAGAGACATACTATGTAATTGTAGATTCACAAAACCCAGAAGGACCTCAGACGTCAGCCAGTCCAACATGTGGTGTTGCACAGAACACTCACCCAAAAGGTGCACCTTCAAAATGGTTTCCATTGTCAAACAGGTTTGGGATTCACCGAAGGGTATACCACCTTTCAGGTATGTAGAATGATCATTCATTTACAAAGTTCTGAAAAGTCTTGTCATTGAAAAGCATTTAACCCGTTGTTTCCCAAACATTTTTGGCCATTGTACTTTTTTTTCCCCCTCAACCTCCCAAGAAATCAGTATCTCTTCTTACAGATCCAGCTAGAAGCGCTGATCCTATACAATCATTTTACAAATGAGGAAACAGACATTCAAAGAAGTTACCTGGCTTGGCCAAAATCCGATAAGGAACTGGTGGTTGATAAATCAGCAAATAGCCTGGTGAGAGTTTAAATTAAAAGTGGGAAAGAAGCAAAAATCCCAATATCTTCCGTTTCCACCCATACCTCACTACAAAATCGTTGCCCCTTATGTGTCTCTGTTTCAATCCCCTTGGACTCAGATTCCCTCAACTTTTACTTGCCTACTTGACCAATATGCAGCTGTTAACCAATATGCAGCTGTTAACCAGCTTATATTCATTCATTGGCCAGCATGTGCTTCCCCTCAGGGAAGTCTTTTAACAGCGATCTTTTAGACTCCGGAGTTGAGAACTGTGACTCAGCACCAGAGTAGCCCTAATGGAGGCTGCGGCAGGAACACAGTCGATAACTTAAAGCAGATAGAGCTTTGTGGCTCTCCTTAAATTTATTTGTTTATTTTAGGGCTTCCCCACTAAGATCAGAATCAGATAGGACTGGAAAGTTTTCTTCAATCGATTACAAAGTAGGTGATCCTTCCCTTATTGTAAGTCCTCCAGCTCCTTCTTTTCTGGACTCTTTTTCTTCTTTCCATTTCCCATGTTCAACCTTATTCAGGACACCATTCCAGGAGAGATCGGAAACCCTCCTGCAACGTCAAAACCTCCCAGAAAGCTGTAGGAAATGAGTTTACCCGCTTGCCTGCAATGTCTTCTAGGTGCTACAGCATTCAACATTTCTTGAATTTGCTTGGCCTAGCTGAAAACTACCCCTTCTAGCAAAGGTCTCTCTGATATAGTTCCCAAGCTGAGAAGAAAGTACCATTACAAACAGTATCTCTCTTTATTTTTTTATTTTTATTTTTTAAAGCTCTTCATTGGAATATAATTGCTTTACACTGTTGTGCCAGTTTTTGAGGTACACCAAAGTGAATCAGCTTTATTTATACACATATCCCCATATCCCCTCTCTCCCACGACTCCCTCCCACCCTCCCTATCCTGGCCTTCTAAGTCATCACCCATCATCGAGTTGATCTCCCTATGTTATGCAGCAACTTCCCACTAGCTATCTATTTTACAGTTGGTAGTGTGTGTATGTCTATGCTACTCTCTCACTTCGTCCCAGCTTCTCCTTTGCGCACCCCCCCCCACCCCCCTGTGTCCTCAAGTTCATTCTCTGCATCTGCATCTTTATTCTTGTCCTGGCACTGGGTTCATCAGTACCATTTTTTTAGATTCCATATATATGAGTTAGCATATGGTATTTGTTTTTCTCTTTCTGGCTTACTTCACTCTGTATAACAGACTCTAGGTCTCTCCACCTCACTACAAATAACTCAGTTTCATTCTTTTTTATGGCTAATATTCCATTGTATATATGTACCACATCTTCTTTATCCATTCATCTGTTGATGGGCATTGAGGTTGCTTCCATGTCCTGGCTATTGTAAATAGTGCTGCAATGAACATTATGCTACATGTTTCTTTGGGGATTATAGTTTTCTCTGGTATATGCCCAGGAGTGGGATTGCTGGGTCATATGGTAGTTCCATTTTTAGTTTTTTAAGGAATCTCCAAACTGTTTTCCATAGTGGCTGTACCAACTTACATTCCCACCAACAGTGCAGGAGGGTTCCCTTTTCTCCACAGCCTCTCCAGCATCTATTGTTTCTAGATTTTTTGATGATGGCCATTCTGACGGGTGTGAGCTGATACCTCATTGTGGCTTTGACCTGTATTTCTCTAATGATTTAGTGATGTTGAGCATCTTTTCATGTGTTTGTTAGCCATGTGCATGTCTTCTTTGGAGAAATGTCTATTTAGGTCTTCTGCCCATTTGTGGATTGGGTTATTTGCTTTTTTGGTATTAAGCTGCATGTTAAAGAATGAAATTAGAACACTTCCTAACACCATACATAAAAGTAAACTCAAAGTGGATTAAAGACCTAAATGTAAGGCCAGACACTATAAAACTATTAGAGGAAAACACAGGCAGCACACTCTATGACATAAACCAAAGCAAGATCCTTTTTTGACCCACCTCCTAGAATAACGGAAATAAAATTAAAAATAAATAAATGGGACCTAATGAAATTTAAAAGCTTTTGCACAGCAAAAGAAACCATAAACAAGGCAAGAAGACAACCCTCAGAATGGAAGAAAATATTTGCCAACGAAGCAACTGACAAAGGATTAATCTCCAAAATATACAAGCAGCTCATGCAGCTTCATATCAAAAAAGTACCTCTCTTTAAATTGCTATTCCATTATATGGTACAGATTTCCCTTCATTTAGAAAGCTGAGTCTCTGAATAGCTTTGATGGGGAAAATGTCTTTTCCATCCTGTTGATTTTTACTTGCCTGATTTGGCTCTACCAAAGAATAACACTATTGGAAACAGCACAAGATGAACCCTGACTTGTTTCTCAGAACTGGGTGGATCTGATGCTGATCCAGCCACATCTCACTTAGTGCCCCTAAAACAACATTTTAAGTCAGCTGGCTGTGATTCCAACCTACGACAATGGAACAGGAAGAAGAACCCTGGCTATTAGAGACTAAATAGACTTAGCCTTGTCTAGTTCTCTGCTTAAAAAAACATCAGCCCTAACTATGTGTTGAAAACTCATGCAAAGAATTTTCAACAGCCAAGAAGGACTTTGTATATCTTTACCTATATATGACAAGTATGATATGTTGTCCTCTATTTTATTCTGTTAAGGATAAAGATCAAACACACTGAACATATGCTATATACATATAGCTAGGTAGCCACCATGTAACCTAGAGAAAAAGAATGCTATTAAGGTAGTAAGAAATTACATATGAATAATTAAATCTGGGTGATGGGAAGAGAAATTATTATTTTCTTCCTTGAACTTTTTGGTTGTTTTTAACAGAAATTATCTATATACTTCTAAAAATCACAGTACAGCTTAGTATGAAAGTGTAAAACAGCCAGCTTTTTATTTCCAGGTGGGAAGATGGCATATCTAACTTGCCCAAGACCTAGGTCATGGTGATTGATGGCTTAGAGTCTGTTCTGTAAAGACCCTCAATATCTAGAGTGTATTCCTAGGAAACAAAAGCAGGGAAGGGTCTCTGAGGAGAACAGTCACGGCTTGTGGTATTTATTTGTTCTTGGTGGACATCCAGAGACTAAGCTTACATGGCAATTGTCTTAAACGACAAAACCAAAACCTATCCCTTCCATCTAAATCAATCTTCTGTGATCCCCCTCCCCCTCCTCCCTCCTCCCTAGCCCACCCCCAAGCTTTACATCTCTTCTCTATGAAAGTAGTGAGTCTATTCAACATATTCATTGAAGGCTTACTCTGTGCAAGACAATATACTCATGCCAGCATCCAAGAGAAATAAGACATGATGTAAATAACAAGCCAGAATGTAAAAAAAAACAGTACGTTAGGACAAAATACAGGTATAAGTAAAAGAGGAAAATTTACACTGATGTAAATCAGGAGAAAAGGCTTCTTTGGGGAGACTGTATTTGAACTAGGCCTTGAAGCATTAAAGAGAGTTGTCAATTGGGAAATAATGGATGAAAGAATACTCCTCACCAAGGACATCTCCGACCAAGAACAAGTCAGAATTGCTACAAAAGTTTCTGTGCATTCATTCAGTTGGGTGACTGGGAATATAAATTAAAAGAATTCCATAAAGGAAAATCCTTCTATGAAGTTATACATAAAAGAAAAACCATGTACTTCTAATACCATTCCTTTGATCCTGTACAGAAAGATCCTACATAAATGCAGAGTATTACTTCTATTAAAGTCAGTATTTTTGAGTTAATTTTTAAATTAAATTTTTAAAAGTTAAAGTCAACTTTTTCATCTTCAAGATAAAAAATTCTAAGAAATTAAATGTATTCCACATGGATAATCAAGTCAAAGAACAGGGGGGATCTACATAGTAAGAAAAGAACAAATTCCAGGGAGATATGCTAGATGTTTTATATTTTTTATTATAGATCTCTAAGAACTCTGTCTTGTTAACATAGTTTGCTCTAAATACCAATATTTTGCCACACTTTTAGTTGCTGAAAACCATTTTATTAGATCAGCATTATTGGGTAATTTTAAATGTCAAAAAATATATGTTGGTTCCTCCTCACCTGGGAATTTAAAGTTTAATTAGTGCAACCCCTTGATTTTACAGCAGAACCAAATGAAGCCCAGACACTGGGTGCCTAACTTGCTAAAGGTCAGTCAGCTAGTTAATGGTAACCAGTTAAACTGGAGGAAACTACATAATTTGCCTAAGGTCACACAGTTGGCAACTGGTAAGGCCAGAATTACACCACGGGAGATCCCAGGCCTCAAACATTGCTCTACACTGCCGTCTCTGCAAATGGAAAATTAACATAATCCCTCATAAAGCAGGTAGAGTCCAGTAGATGAGAAGCCATACAAATAAAAAGTAGAGTGATAAATGCTATTATTATAAGTTCAAGTAAATGTATATATTATCTAAATTGCTTTAGTGGCATAAATAAACTAGTATTTCTAGACGTCTTGATGGAAACAATGTGTACATCTGCTAATTTATATACAATTTGGTACTTTTTAAAAGGAGGGGGAATGGGACGAGAATAATGCAATCTTTATCCTGCTTTTTAGGCCATAAAAATATTAAGAAATATATTTTTGAAAATGTTCACCCAAAATCCCACCACCCAAACACATTAACTATATCGTTATTTAATCATTTAGAGTGCTTATAGATACTTGTTTTGATAACTCAAGTAATAATCGATTTTTTTTTTAATGTCAGAAATAGGACAGTCTTGGCTTTAAGAATTCTTACATCTATGGCTTCTAAAAGGTCTATAAAAAGATGAAGATCTCACACCCAATACTTCTGTTTTGCCTAAAAATCCATTACGTGGTAATCATTCATGCATACACCTGAATGTTTTTTGGAATTTTTAATTTCAGCCTGCATCCCCTCTTAGCAAAAGAGAGAATAAGGATGAGCAAGTGGGATGCAGGACAGGAGATAAAGCTGTTACATAGTCTTTGAGCTTATTACTTCCTGTCGGAACCCGCTTGCTTTCAAATACCAACAGATGTGTTCTAGTTTTTTATTTTCAGGAAAAATAATCGAAGTTCACTGTACTTGTAACTATGTGCATGAGAATTTGACTTCGGTATCTGTCTAGCTCTTCCTTTGTAGCAACCTCATTAGGGTAAAAATGTCAGTTAGGCTACTAGTTACGGTAACTAGTCACCAGTTATAACTATGCCCCCTAATTGGTAGACTGAGAGAAAACTATCAGTAAAATTATCTGGTGGGGACATCATACTTGGGGCCTTTCTAAGGACCATGATTCTGGAAACTGGGCACATCCCTTATGGGATCCTGGAAGCTCTGTCTATGGAGTTGTTATAAGAGATACCGGCTTTCATTAACATGGTTCTTCATATCTTGATAGTTATGGCAAAAATGGAAAGCCTTCTGATTTCCCAGTTCTCACTACCTAAGGAAAGCACAGTGTTCATCTTCAGCCACACTTTTTCCTAGTACCAAATACAAAAAAAAAAAAAAAAAATTTAAACATGCTGCCTTTCATATATAGGGAATTCAGGGGGAAAACATAGGCAAATTTTTCAACTACAGATTTGCAGAAGACATAGAAATGATAATCAAATGAGCCTTTCTTATAGCAGCACTGTATGAAATCTGAGGTTACAACACTAAATTATTTTCATAATATTTTTTCTCCTAAGAGCAATACATGTTCATTGAAGAAAATTTGGAAATTACTGAAGTAAAGGAAGATAATAAAAACATTTGCAAACCCACAATACCCAGAGATAGTCACTGTTAATGTATTGATGCATTCTTTCTATAATATAGATGAACGGATAAGTAGAGAGGATTTATACAAACTTAACTACACATTTTTAATGGTATCACACTAATATAGAATTTTAAATCCTTTTCTTTTCTTAACATTGACTTTAACTTGGTGGACACACCTTTTTTTAAGAGAGCTGTGAGAATATTATCCAGCTATGTTGACTGCTGATGGGAATGGAATTTAAAATCATCTCCTATAAATGTGCTTGGGATTGCTTTTCCCAAGTACACTTATCTTCAATCTTCCATTTTGACTTTAATCTTCTATTATTTTTCTTCCCATTTCAATTGTCTTTTTAGTTATTCATATGGTTCAACTTTATCCGTGTAGTTTTCACTTACCCATAAGAACTACATACCATCTGCAGACATTTATAAAAGTTTAAATAAAACCATCCCCAAACTAGTTCCCGAAAGAGCCTATTTGCCCACTCAGAGAAGTGCCTATTTAGCTCCACTCTGTGTTTTTTGTTTCTTGGCCAAACAAAAAAGTCATGAATAGGGAGGAACCAGGATGTGAACTCCAGTCAGGCTTTCTGATAGTTTAAAAATATCATATTTTTGGCAACACTTTAGCCACAAATATATTTCCTCCTTAAACTCAACTACATTATACCCCTTTTCTCTAAAATAAGCCATACTATTGTAATCTGTGTTCACTCGGAATACCGATCTATACAGACATGGATCTGTCCTGATGGCTCCAGGGTTCCCCCCGAAACTCCTCCCCTGACAAGAGCCCCCCAAGGCTGCCAGCCAATGCCCCGGAGAACTGACACTTACACACTAAGGTCCAACACACTTGGGTGATGGCCATCTTGGTGATTTAGTATCTAGTTTGTTGATTAGGTCTGGAATACCCTGAGCTCTTGCCATCCCTTGATCTATTACCGCCAGTGTGTTTATTGCCTGAGAAAGCCTGGCTGTAGGAATATTACTCAGCACAAGCAGAAGCAAAGAATTCATTTATACTGTGTTCTCTTTTTATCTCTGAGTATATGTTTGGTACAATGTAAGCCAAGCACTTCCAAAATTCTCATTTCACAATATGTAAGAGTTTTTCATTATTATTTTGGGACTCCATCGCAAGAATTTTTCCACATTCACTTTTGGCTATCTCATTTTTAGTGTGCTTGGGATCTGTCACCCTTCATGGGCTTAATTTAATAAACTGACCCTTCAAATATTCCTACCTACATTAATGCAAACAAAATTAATTCTACTCATCTTAAAAAATATTATGCAATGTCATAAATAAATATCATGAGCAATAGTTTTCCAAGAAAAGATTTGCAAATGACGAGTCTTTAATAAATAATCAGATAGGCAGGACCTCCTAGGTGGCACAGTGGGTAAGAATCCGCCTGCCAATGCAGGGGACAGGGGTTCAATCCCTGCCCCAGGAAGATACCACATGCCGCGGAACAACTAAGCGCATGCGCCACAACTATTGAGCCTGTGCTCTAGAGCCCGTGAGGCACAACTATTGAGTCCATGTGCCGCAACTACTGAAGCCCACGCACCTAGAGCCCGTGCTCTGCAACAAGAGAGGCCACCGCAATGAGAAGCCCCTGCATCACAACGAAGAGTAGCCCTGCTCGCCGCAACTAGAGAAAGCCCATGTGCAGCAATGAAGACCCAACACAGCCAATAAAATAAATACATAAATTAATTAATTAATTAAAAAAATAATCAGATAGGCAGATAGCTGTAAGCTCCTTATTGCTAGCTATGCAAGTAAAAACATGATTTCTCTTTAATCAATGTCTTCTGTTGCATCTGTAAACTAGTTAATGAGGATTTCAGGACTTTTGATAAGTGGTTTGTTGTTTTTTTTTTCCAGAGTGGCTCTGGGTTTATTTAAGTAATCCATTTGTCAATTCTTTTTAAAATTCAAATGACACTAATGAAATAATCATTTCTTAGGGCTTCATTATAATTGTCTACTGAACTTATGAGGAGTTTCTGCTTATAGAGTGGGAAACTTACATATTTCTCAAACATCTCTTCCACTACGAGTCACTTGATTTTTCTGAAGTACTACCATAAGAACATCATTCTTTAGGGTTTTGGTTACTTGTATATTTAACAACTCGTTAATAAAAATAATATGCCCCTTTGAAAAAGATAGCTTCTTAAAAAATACTATTAGCTTTTTCCTTAAATGTTTATCAGCCCTCACCTTAGAGGCAGCTAAGAGGTACTTTGCAGACAGCAAACCCTGTTAGGAATGGTACACAATGGTCCAGAAGCTGTGGACTGAATAGTAAAAAGAGGTACAGAAGATAGAACTAGGAAAGAAGGAAGCCCAGCATGAAGAAAGAAAGGGAGGGAGCAAGGGAGGGAAGAATTTGGGGAAAAAACTTGACGTGAACTCTGCTATCCACCTTGGCAAAGTCACTCAAACTCTGAGAGCTTCAAGTATTCCATGTGTAAAATAGGGGTGATAAAATATGACTTTCTCACAGATACTTTGATAGTAGATCTCAATGTGCCATGTAAACTGCACAACATGATGCAAAGTATGGTTTTTTACTTGCCATTATTTGCTATAATCAGTCCCATTTATGCACTCTGCACTATAAACATTCATCTTATAGAGACTGTCAACAGCTTCAAAATGTAGACCCATACATTGTAGCTACCCTTTTTTGGTCTGGAAGCATTTCTAATATTTTTAACCTAAAAAAAGAATTCTCAATTTTTAACAGCCTTTGTGTGCCTACAAGCTCAGAAATCTTACTGTTTGCTCTCAGGACTAGAGTTCTGTAAAATCTCTTTTTAAACAAGGAAGCCTCTTTTAAGTCCTGTTTCAGTCTGGTGCCTTTGGTCAAGGTGGAAACTAAAATTGAAAACAGATAGATGTTTTACATTTAAATGGGTTTAACATAAGTGTGTATTAAGTCATTTCATGGACGATTGCACAAATATCTTTTGCAAACTTGGTACAGGTGAGCACATACAGTAACCAGTAATGTCTTCTAGAGAAATAAGGTGCAGATCCCAAATTTTAAAGAGCTACTTCAAGTTCCTCTCACTGAAAGAAAATGTAATGGCTTTAAGGGAATTGCTCTAATATTATGAAGGCATCTGCAATGGCTGGCCAGAGCAGAGCAGA
Source organism: Hippopotamus amphibius kiboko (assembly GCF_030028045.1). Lineage (NCBI taxonomy): Eukaryota > Metazoa > Chordata > Mammalia > Artiodactyla > Hippopotamidae > Hippopotamus > Hippopotamus amphibius. The sequence goes on along the minus strand of NC_080193.1, from coordinate 66,494,998 downwards.
ACAGAGTGTATGTCACCGTAAGTCAATTTAACAAGAAATAAGCTTCCCCCTGGAGAATCTAAACTCCCTAGCCTCCCACAAAGAAAATTGAATTTTGGAGGTCACACCTTGGGTAAGTTACCAGAGGGAGAAGCTTAACATTCTTTTTGTCATATGCTCTGGGAGGTCGACGCTATCCTACGAACAAATTCCCTACCAAAGAGCTGCTCCCTCCTAATTCCTTCTCCCTGCCCCCCCTCCCCCAAATTACAACAAGTCCTTGGAGTCCCCTAGGAAATGGCAATGATTATGACACTTTAAATGCCAGGGACCACGCCGTATACAATCATGCTCAAACATCAAGTTTTGAACCTCGCAGTGAGGAGTAGGGTCGATGCGATGCCGAGGGCAGGGGCTGGGAGTGCAGAGCCAGTGAGATTGCGGCGGGGGTCAGAGCGAGTCAGACCGACCGACAGAGCGCTTTGGGCTAAAATATAGACTGTTTAGCCAAATGTAATCGACGGAACTGCTCTCACTGGAGAAAACACAGGTTGCCAAGTCAAGCCCAGGCGAAGCTCCCGTGAGTGAACGGCCCTCTCGCCGAGTCCCCCGAGCGGATGGTCGAGGGCCTTGCGCGTTTGCGCAAAGGCTGGAAGCGTCCCAGCTTACCGCCCCTCCGGCAGCGGCTCTGGGTGGGCGCAGCCGGGACACGGCCGCCGCCCACCCCCACCCCACCCCCCGCCCGCCCCGCAGCAACATGTGGGGCGCTGCCACTCCGCCGCCCGGGTTCTCCCTGCGGCCGGAGTTCCTGGCGGACGCACGCTCGGCCCTGGGAAGGTGCTGAATGACTCTCGGGAAAGATTCCTCCGGCGCTGAACTTGGCAGCTCCTGACATTTCCATCCCACCCCCAGCGCGCCAGCACTACACACACGCACGCACACGCCCCTCCGGACCTGCCCGGGCGGCGCGCAGTGCGGGCTGCCCACTCGCGGGCAAAACACCGGAGCGGGATGCAGAAGCGAGCACCCCAGATCGGCTGGCCAGGGGCGGGGAGGGTGTGGGGGAGAAGGACTGTCCTAGCACTGGGCAGTTCACTGGGACTCAGTCCACTCCGTGCTTGGCCCAGGCCCCGCACGAGCTCGGGCCGCTGGCAGGAGCCCCGTCTCCTTTTGTGCTCTCCCGGGAAGCCCGCCTCTACTCACCCGGGCTGCACGCGGATTCCGGCCGCCAGCGGCAGCCCGCTGCCCCATCCCACGAACACTGCGGCGCCCCCAGAGTGTGCAATGCGGAGCCCCGCCAGCGCGCGGCCGGAGCCGGGGAGTGCGAGGAGGGAGCGAGGGAGGGAACGCGGCGGGGAGGGACGGGGCGGCGGGGGGCGCGCGCGCCACTCCCACTCGCGCCGGGTGCTCGCCGCCGCCCGCGGCAGCTGCCGGCCAGCCCGGCCTCGCTGGCAGCGGGGCCAATCAGCGCTCGCGGGGGGAGCCGAGCCCTCCGCGGGGCGCGCTCATTGGCCCGGAGCGAGCGACCCAACTCCGGGAGAGCCTGCCTGACGCGCAGTGTGCGAACTCCCGCCGGCAGGCGCTGGCGGCCCGGCGCGGGGCGGATGCAGCGCTCCGCGCTCGGGCAGGCTGGGCGAGTCCGCCGAGTTCCGCGGCGGGACCTGCCCTAGAAGCCCGTTCGCGGTGAGCGTTCAGAGCCAGCAATGTCTGTTCAGGTTGCACTGACCCCTTCCCGTGAGCGACCCCCTGCGCCGCTCGCTTCACCCGGGCCAGTAGCTGAGTGAGGGAAAGCCTGGCCGTGTACAATGGCTCCAGCCAGAGCCTACTCCGCGCCACCCCCGGGGCCGTGAGAACCCCGCTGCACCTCAGAACCAGAGCGGAAGAGCAAGTCGAGCTCCGAACCCAGGGCACACCTAGACCACGTGACGTTTGCAACAGAAGGCCCACAGCGCCGGGCGGGCGACGGAATGGGGGTGGGAGAGCCGGGGTGGGGGCGGGGTGGCAGACGCTCGCGAGGAAGTAGGAGTTGCGTTGCGGGATTTGGTGGGAAAAGCCCGGGGCAGAATTCTCCCACCCTCTGCCAAACGGCTCCCTCAAGTCAGGCGCCCCCTCGCCCCCAAGCTCTGTGTTGGTACTGATGTTTCTCTTCCCTGCTGTAAATCACATTTGACTCTTGGGGACTTTTCAATCCAGAGCCTCAGAGTAGAAGCGGACCCGCCTTCCCTCTGAGCACCTCTAAGGCCTGGCGGGGACGCGGGGGTGGGGACCAGGGAAGGCACCTGCCCGGGAAGGTCTGGAGGAAGGACTCCATCAGGGAACGGGGAGCTCGTCCCCAGCTGCCGCACCTCCGCCTGTTACCTGGCCTGCAGGCTACCTTTGCTAGGACGGCCCGCCCCAGTGGCTGCATTTGTCCATCTTTCAGTCCCCTCCCTCTCCTTCTTGGCCTTTCTAGTCTTCGAGCTTCTTTTCAAGCTAACCTCCTCTGAATCTTCCTACCTCTGCTTCTCCCCATAATCTACTCCCTCTCAATATAAAAATATCCTTTTTTTTTTTTAAACTTCCATCCCATTTCCTCTGTTTGAAAGGGTCTCAGATAAGTTGTTTTTGATTCACAGCTCCTGGACCTCGGAAGATTTTTCTCTTACTTAGTTTATGTGCACAGAGTCACACAAGCTCTAGGTTCAAGTGGGCAAAAATAATTAGCACTCCTTGGAACATTTGGACACAGGAGGTGATCGCTGCGGTGCTGCCTTCCTGTGGGGCTCAGCACGTTGAATGAATTGAACATGAATTAATCAAACAGAACAGGGAAATGACCCTCAGTGACTGGGCAGGTTACCTCTGCGAATCTGGTACTAATGAAGGCATGTTGTGGGTGTCATCGCTGCCCTTATTTAGTTTCCAGGGAAGAAATTCTTTCTTCGGAAGTTCTCACCATGTTCCTAATTCACTTGATTTTTTAAAACATTTGAGTCAGCTCACAGTATAGTCAAAACTTAACATTTGGGTTCAAAATTAAATTTAATATATTAATGCTGTTCGTGAGACTCAGTTCCTTGTGGAGATAGAATCTTTAGGATCTATTTTAGAAGAATGATAGGATAGGCACTCAAAATGTGGGCAGTGGTTATCTCTGTGTGCTGAGATAATAGATGATTTTTTTTTCTTCTTTATACTTTCCTATATTTTCTAAAGAACATGTAATACTTATCAACCAGGAAAAAAAATAATATGCTAATTCCCTACATTCAATACTCTCCAGGCATCAGAAGAGCTAAAATATTAAATTCTCCTTCTACTTTACCCTTCACATCTTATCAATCACCAAGTTCCATAAATTTGGTCTCCTGGAATTGCTTTCAGGTCTCTCCTCAACATCTCTACTGCCACTGCCACACCCTTGTCATCTCTTATCTGGGCTTCAGCCATAGCCTTAACTGCTCTATTCATCATGTCACTTAAAAGCTTAAAATCCTTCAGTCTCCCCAATTCTATGCTATGAGGTTCAAACCTATCCTGGTTGACAAGGCCTTTCCTTCCCATCCTGACCCCTGCCTTCCATCTTGGCTTCATCTACTGACCCCGCACTTCCCTACATTGGATGATTCTACCCTACTGCTACTCTTTGTCCTTCCCACAGAGGTTATATGACTTCACATGCCCATGGCTAAGACTGTACAGTGCTGCAATGCTGCCCTTCTCTTCCTCCCCAGCCCCAGTCCCACCCCCACCCCCACCAGCAAGTTCCTGCCTCTGCTTCAAGACTCATTTCAGATGTCACCTTTTTTAATGAGATCCCAGGAGCAGATTTAGCAACTCTTCCTCTCTATACTTCAATAGCAAGCACGTTATTTATTTAACGATTGTTTATCCAGCTCCTATTATGTGCCAGCCACTATGAAGAAAACATATATTGTATTTATACTCCTGGAACAGACCATGAGAGAGACAAACATTAAGGCCCGTCACACAAGTAAATAAATAATTGCAAACTGAGCTGTGTGATGAAACCACTACCTGTGCAAAAAAGAAGCATGGTTTACTTTGAACAAATGCCCGCTATAGTTCTTACCACATTGTGTTATAACCTGTTGATTTATTTGTCCAAAGTTCTGTCTCCCGTCATATTCATTTGTGTACCATCATCTAGAACAGAGTGCCAGGCTCATAGTAGGTGCTCAGTAAAAATTTTTAAAGAAATAAATGGATGAATAAATGAACAGATATTTGAAGCCCCCATGAAGCATTTTATTTCATGTATTTACATGCTACAGTTGTACAGAATCTAAAAGGCTTTAGTTCTGTGTTTTAAAAATTAATATTGTTAGATCCTTGTCTCATCTTTCATAATTGTAATCTGGTTCTTCTGGCATAAATTACCCAATTTCTTCTTGTTTGATGTCACATTTAGGAGATGTAGCTAATGTACTATTTGTGGATAATCTGTTGTTGCTAGGAGGAATTTATTCTTTTGTGTTTTGTTTCAATAAATTTGACTTTTAACATATAAACATACAACTTTAAGATACAAAGGCACGATCCATAAAAGAATAAATAAATTAGACTTTATCAAAGTTAAAAGCATTTGCTCTGTAAACAAAACTGTTGACAGAATGAAAAGACATAGACTGGGAGAAAATATTCGCAAATCATATATCTGACACAGGACTTGTAGCCATTGTATATAAAGAACTCTCAAAATTCAACAGTAAGAAAACAATCAAATTTCTTTAGTGAGCAAAGGATTTGAAGAGACATTTTACCAAAGAAGATATACAGATGACAAATAGACATGAGAAGATGCTCAATATCACTAGTCATTAAAGAAATGCTAATTAAACCACAATGAGATACTACTATACAATTAATATAATGGTGGGAAAAAAAACCTGATGATACCAAATTCTGATGCGGATGTAGAGCAACTGGAACTCTTGTATATTGCTGGTGGGAATGCAAAATGGTACTGCCACTCTAAAAATAGTTTCACAGCTGTTATAAAGTTCAATATACACTTATCCATATGGCCCAATTTTCCACTCCTAGATATTTACCAAAGTGAAATGATAGGCCTATATTCACACAAAACCTCTAAACAAATATTTATAGCAATTTAATCACTAAAACCTTGAAACAACTCCAAAGTCCCTCAACTGGGAAATAGATAAACAAAATGTAGTACATCCACAGAATGGAATACTACTCAATAATGAAAAGCAATGGGCTGTTGATACAAACAACATTCTATATCCCAATGCACTATGCTAAGTGAAAGAAAGCAGATGCCAAAGCTAAATGCATATGCTGGTTAGGAATCGCAGAGCAGCAAGATAAAAAAGACTTGAGGTTTGTTATGATGATGGAGCAGCAATTTGAGGTCCGGATGATCTATATTTAGATGAGACAATCGTTTAAACCATTGTTAATTCAAGTTTCCTGTCACACAGAGCTAAACCTCATTTTACCTAATATAATGAGTACGTGAATTAATGAATCTATAATGAAAATTCCACTAAACAGTCTTTGTGAAAGAAGAAACTGTGACTGTCTTATTTACTGAAATATCACCAATGCCTTCACACAATGCCAGTACAGAGTGGGTTCTCAGTAGATACTAGTTAAATGAATGAACAGATAAGAATGAAGATAAAGTTGGATTCTACAGGACTGTAACAAAATTTTCCATTCAGATGAGTGTGTTCTCCTTCAGAGTAGCTACTTTGTCACATCACATTTTTCATTCAAGTGATGCTGCTCCTATTTCAAAATGTTCCCTTCCCCTTTCTGCTTATTAAAATATTGCCCTTTCTTTAAGTAAAATTGTTTCCCTTAAATAAATTATTCACTTTCTCTCGATGAGCAAACAATAAATTTAATGTCTTAACACTACTCATTTTTCAATATTCCAAGTAGTGTCTAGTTTATCTTCTTTTTCTCTATAACAAATATCAGAAGTTTATATAATAGGCAGACAGTAGAAATAAAAATCCAGATTTTATGCAAAGCTTGAGAGATTTTGGCTCAAAAAACCATCATATTTCCAGATGTATCACTAAAAGTAATTTTCATTTATTGGACATTGATGGTTGACATTAAGCTCTTGAAATATCATTAAAATATTTCTACTCTAACCAGTTTGCACAGTCAAGTGACTTTTAAAAAAAATAATTTACAGCTAAGCAGTTATGATATTTATTATAAGAGCTCAATTTTCTCTACCAGTTTTTCCACTAGGAAACAGTAATCTTAGCTGCCAGCCAAGAACCCTCAGTTGCTTTAAGACATCAATCAGTTTTATACCTATTTCTATGAAGGAGCACTTTTTGCATAAACCCAGATACCACCCTACATAGAACTGACATTGTAATTCTTCCCATAAATAAGTTTGTCTCCTAATTACCTTCTGACAATGAAAATATTGGAGATTAAGGAGAAGTTGTGAGAGATGGGCAGATATATGTAAGCTAAATAGGATGTTGTAAAGAATGAATCCAAAAAGGTCTAAAAGTTTCATTACCTTTTCTTCCCCAGTGTCTATCACTGTACCTGAGATAATCCAGTACTGGTTGAATTTTTGCTTCTGATCTTATTTCTGTACTCAGGGGCAAGAAAAAGTGAGATGAAATTTCAAGAGGTTGGATTTCCATCATTTCATCAAGTTCTCTCACCCGCATTGTTGACGCGTGTAACTCCACAATCAGAGTAAATTTCCTTAGCCAGATCTCAAAGAGGGTCCGTCTTGAATTGTGTGTTAACCTGAGTGGTGGTAATGGCTGCCTGGAACACTATGCCTACAAGAATCGCAAGGCCAATCTGATGGATCAATTAATAAACCTTTGGTGAAGGAGTAGTTATTTCAATTTTGGACATGTGCAGATTGGCGTGATTGTAGAACATGCAGATATTCTACCAAGGGGGTAGATGGATATGCAGGCCCAAAGCTCAATAGAAGTATACATTTTTGAGACTTAAGTATAAAGTTTAAACTCTCTCCACTTGTGCACGTAGCAGACATGTGCTTGTTCCTTCTGAGAACTCACTTGGCCTCAGCACCCTTCTGAGTTCACTGTTCCTCCTAGCCACCACCAACAGATAGTTGTTGGAACAAGAGATGAGAAACAATTTCATCACACAATGTGGGATTAATCCAGGTTTAGCACCTTGTGATTTAGTACAACAGCACAGTAGCTAAGGAAGTTGTTTATGCTAGTGAGACATTATTCAAGTGACTGACCTTGTTGTCTAGGTTTGGGTAAGAAAAGAAAACAATCAAGGATGGACTTAAAAATGAATTTTTTTTTCCTCATCAATCCTAAGAATTGGAACCAACATAATTCCCTGTCCTTGTATTAACCAATTCTTGAACCAGGCATACTTTGCTCTCCCTATATTAAATATTCCTGGAAAAAAAATAAATAAATAAATAAATATTCCTGGGACCAAACAAAAATAGCCTAGCTCTTTGCTCCAGGGAATACCTGCTTCTGGAAAATGAAACTGTGAGCCTATTAAACTGCTCTCATTTTAAGGCTAACTTCTCATCAAGTGAGTTCTTCCAGACTCTTTCCTCACTGTGCCTTCCAAAAGTATGATGTCATGGACTCTGCCCATTCCAACCAGTCCCTGCTTTTCAAGACTTGCCTAGAAATCCCATCTCAGGCTCTAAAAACTTTATAAATACCTATGGGAATAAATGAAGGAAACCCAGATGAGAACAGGGGCTGTTGATTTATTCAGAGTTTACTATAGCAAGAGATTTAAGCCACCATCACTTGCATTTGGCACAGACTAAACACAAGCAGTAGAGTTGTAAAACTTTATAATATTAAAAAAAAAAAGGACAACTTCTGGTATGCTCTGATTGGAAGTTGTCATGCAGAAGCTGGAGGTTTTGCTAACTAGAAGCAGGAAATCCTATGTGATTGGTTTGAGGAACATATTTGGCTTTCTCTGCTTAGTCCTGAGTTGAGGGAGAAGGGAGCAAAATTAGGGGAGCTGTCAGTCATTGACCAGTCTTGACCATTTTAGGCCAATTGCTGCAGAGGTTGTGGTTTGGCTTCCTGGGCTGGTTGTTGCAGAGGCTGTGGGTCAGAGCTCTGTTGTTACATATGGTCCAGTCATTGTGCATTTGTATGTTCAGTCTCTCGTATCCTTCCCAAATTTTCTGATTTTGAGCCTCTACTAAGACTGTCCAGGAGATGTTGTCCATATTGCAGTAGAGCTAATAAATTTAGCCTTGCTTGATCTGTAAGTGTTTCTGGTGGTCTTTTGAAGAGTCACCAGTGAACAACCATATCTAGTACTACATGCTGTATGTTATGTAGCTATCTTCTTCCTCTTTCTCCCAATGAGAGTTTACTTCCAGAAGAAAACAGGATTCTCCAATAAGAGTGCATAGTTCTCTAGGAACACATCCCTGCCCAGTGCCCTCTGTGCAGGGTCTGGCTGTCCAACCTTGGGAGATCCTTGAATTCACAGGCTCCTGGGATCCCAGCAGCCAGTCCTTCCTCTTTGGAGGAAGGCATAGAGCACAGTCTTGCAAGTCTAACACAAAAGTGCCCCTTTGCCAACATTCCCTATGACTGGTAGATTGGGCAAATGTAGAGGCGTCCTGGGACAGACATTGTGAAAGTACATAGAATAATCAAATCAGGAAGTGTTAAAGTTCCCTGGAATCCTGTGTTAAAAGAACAGCAATACATTTTGCAGACAGCAAATTCATTCTCTTACCAAACATTTATTCAGCAAAAGGTACGTACTAGAAGCTGAAAACACAGTGATGGGCAAAACAAAAACATAGTTGGTGCCATGTCTCACTGAGCTTTCAGTCTAGTGAGGGACAAAGTCATGGATCAAATAATCTAACACATAAATGTGAACTATGAGAGTGTTAACAGAGGAAACGGGAGTCTCAGAAGGTATGCCTGAGAGATTAAATACCAAACTTACTTCTTCATATAATGTGCCCATGCAGAAGGTATTCATAACAAGACATTAAAAAACTCATCAGAAAATCATTAGTAGATCTCTGCTTCCAGCTAAGATGAAACAGTAGGGACTGAATTTACTCTCCCAGTGGAAACAACCAAAAAATGGACAATATCTACATGGGTTAACCCTGTGTAGGTTTCCCAGGGTTTCCATAACAAAGTACCATAAATTGAGTGGCTTAAAATAACAGAAATATATTCTCTCACAGTTATGGAGGGTAGCAGTCCACGATCAAGGGCATCCTTCTGTAGGCTCCGAAGGAGGGTCTGTTTCATACCCCTCTCCTAGCTTCTGGTGCCTCCAGCAATTCTTGCCATTCTTTGGCTTGCAGATGTGTCACTCTAATCTCTGCCTCCAGCATCACAAGGCGTTCTCCCTGCTTGTCTTCTAAATCCTCCGTTTTCCTTCTTAGAGAACAAGATACCAGTCATTGAATTAAGGTCCACCCTAGCTCAGTATGGCCTCATTGTAACTAATTACAAAGACTCTATTTCCAAATAAAGTCACATTCTGGGACTTCTGGGGTCAAGACTTCAACATATCTTTTGGTAGCCACAATTCAATCCATAACACTCCCCATTGTGGAAGATTGGGTGGTGGGCTTCACTGAACTCTTCCAAGCCCCTGTTTTTTCCCAAGTCAAGGAGCACTGGCACTCTGCCTTTTCAGATCTTCTCTCTTTAGAATCTAAATCTTCTGTCAAACATATTCAGCAGTACCCTTTTCTGTGACTACTCTCACATGCCTTAATGTATTTCACCTTTGAGTACTCCCTTGAAAAAAAAACATTAAAACATTTCCAAGTGTTCCACCCTTAAACCCACATGGGTCTTTAAAATCTGCCACTCAGTTTTAAGTCTGTTTTATAGGGATTTAGGAATGTAGTAACTTTCCAGTTTGTCTTTAAAAGCCCAAGCTAAAACTTGAAAGAAAACCTAGAGTATAAGGATAACCTTCCGATTACTTAGCAAATTACATTTTTGTTAAGTATCCCTCATTTTCTCGTGCAGATACATGAACACACATCTTATTGTAGATTTATAGTCTTTGCTGCTCTAAGCCAGGAATTGTCCATGTGTGCAGGAGTGTGTGGTAGAAACGGAGGCCTCACACAGATTTCACATCCCTTTCCTTATTTTATAGTTAAAATGCAGGTACCATTGGGTGGGTAGAGTTCTGAGTAAATAGCCTTTCAAACATACACCAAATTTCTACTGTTGTTTTGTGATTGGGCCCTGTGTCTATTGGGAAGTACTGGGTGGCTCAAGTGTTTGATTATATTTCTTCTGCAGATGTCATACCTTGTCACCAGCTACCCCTGCCTCGGTAAGAACACCCTGCAGGCATTTGCTCCCTTTGAGTAAATGCCACTCTCCAAAGAGCCTTTCTACAGGATAAAACATGTTTCGCACAAAGTCCATTCCTGATTCAATGAAGGGGCGTAAAGAGCATTCTTCCCAGAGGTAAATGAATGATCGAAAATGTAGAGGATACTATGTTTTGCGTTCTTTTTCCCAACTGGCTGCATCTTATCAAAGTGGAGATTTCTATCCCTAAATCGTTAACGGCTGATGGTATGCATTACAGAGTGGAAATTAAAAAAGGGAGAACTGATAAGTGTTTTGGTCGACAGACACAGGAGCCTTTCCATACAACAGAGTGAAAGAGACTGGAAAGAGATATAATTTTCTGTATTTCTTTACTCTTTGCCTGGGGCAGTGCAGCCCCTGCCTTTGAACAAGGTCAGGTGTATTGTGCGTGCCCACGGTTTGAAGAGCATTGAAAGATTCCTGGCGGGGGTGTATCCCCAGTAACAAATGGCTCTGTGGGGAGGAGAAGGGACCCCACACAGCCTGCCTCTTTATCTCCCCAAAGTAGAGGCCCTGCAGGCTCTTAACTAGCTGGGGTGGGTTAACACCTGCTCAGAGAAAGAATGTACTAACACTCTGGTCGCAGGTAGCTGACTTCCTGATGGGCAGGGCCAGAGACCCTTTTCTCTCTCCATCTCACTGGGAATTTTTCTCTCTCTGTCTCACTGGGAAATGGATAGTAGACAACTATGCAATGTTTCCAAGTTGAAAGATCAGAAGGCACTAACTCTCAAAGCACATAGCAAGAAAAGAAAAAACTGAAAATATCAAATGTGTACATATTTGTATTGATATATGGAATATAGCTTTCCATCTTTGTATTTCAACATTATGTTTAGATATATAAGTATTTTTGTTAAATGTCATGATGCACTCGATGGCGGAATTAAGGAAACTTGAGACAGGTGGGGTCCATCAGTCTGGTAATTGGCATTTATTGAGGTTTTCTGTGTGTGGCTATCAGAAAATGTGTCATTTGGGGAAATACTTTAATGATAAGTCATGGTCTCTGCTGTTGGGCAGTTAGCAGATTATCTTGGAGAACAGGACATGCACACACACAACATTTTTAACGAATCAATAAGTACCAGCTTGTATAACATACCACAAGCGTTAATAGAAGATTTAAACACTCAGGCTCTGTCAGGTGGAGGAGTAAACAGGAGTCATTCATGGTAGAGGATGTGGATCTTACTCCAGAGACTTGGGGTTGGAAAAAATGTCATTTCTTTACCATTTTCAAATGAATTCATTCAGACTTTTATAATGATCAAGGCATTGAGTTCACCTTCCTACTCTGACCACATAGCAATGACAAATGAAATATTTAAAAGGCAGGAAGAAAGAGAGAAAGAATGAAAGAAGGAGGAAGGAAGGAAAGAAGGAAGGAAGGAAGGGAGGCAGGGAGGGAGGAAGGAGGGGAGGGAGGGAGGAAGGGAGAAAACCAGGAAGACCCAAACAGGCTCTGTTATAAGACCCCATGGACCACACACAAAGGGAAAATACAAACTGGAGGTTGTCTGGGCTCTGGAAGCAGGCACTGATGACTGGAAGGTGACTGGGAACTCAGTTCCTGTGGGACAAGGAGTTCTAAACGTGGATGAGACTTGCAACAGAGCCAGGCTTCCTGTTTAATGCCAGAGGCAAACAGAGCTTTCCCTCTACTGGGACTATGGCTTCAGATGAAGCTGTGAGCCTGAGGAGACAAAGGGCAAAGACAATGTGTTACTCTCAGGAACTGAGCCAGCTACCCACTCTGTAAATGGAATGGCCACATCCCTCCATGGCCGCTAGAGGCAGTACAGCCCACGCTCAACTGTAAAACCTGGTTCTGGTTTAGGAATAGGAGGGCGGGGCTAGGCAGAGTCAATGGCCATACTGTCAGAAAGGGAAAAGTTTGGAGGGGATACTCAAAATAAACCTGCAAACCAAAATTCCCAAACACAGGAAGAAAGACTAATTTCTCAAAAAACAGCCAAGAAGCAAAAGACTTGGAAGAATCAATCGTTCACTCCAAATGAAACTCAGAGAATCGTCTGAAGAGGTGTCAGCATAAATTTGTTGAGATTTTTCAAAGAGATAAAGGCATTTATGATTAAAGAAATAAATTATGGAACAGAAATAGGCATAAGTAAAATGAAAATGAAACAAATTAAATCATACCCTCAGCTAGAAGGTCAGGGAATCCAACCTTGATCATAACCAGACTCCACCTACCGAGTACCAAGGAAGCCGAGGCTTCTGTGACGTTATAAGATGAATGGAAGAGCTCCACTGTTAGTCCATCCCCATCATCGCTAATGTTCTCATCGTCCAGGCCCGTGTGTTCTCCATGATGACTTGGCTACTTGAGTTACGGGGCAGACGTCACACTGAAGCTGAGAGGCTCCTGTCTAGGGCTGAACCCTCCTAACTGGCATCCCCTCAGAAGTCATGTCACTGAACAGAATGCCACCAAGGAGAAGAACACTAGCCCTACCACTCCAGACATTTCTATCCCTTTTGTGTTTAAAACGCACAGGTTCTCAGGCTCTACCCAGAAATTTTGATTCCCTAAATCTGAGTCAGGGCTTAGAAATTAGTGTCTCTAAGAAGCTCCCTTATGATTCCTGTGCGGCAGGCCCAGCATTTGGTGAACACTGATATTGTTCACAGTCTTCATTTGCCAAGTGATGAAACCAAGCAGGACCAGAGAGAGCAATGCTGGCCCCGGTCACACGGCTAACCGTTGCCAGAACAAAGCCCAATCCTTCCTTCTGCTTATTTCAGGTTCAGTTCCCTCTTCCTTTTCTAGTTTCTTAAGTAGAGGCCGAAGTTGTTGATTTGAGATCTTTATTCTATTCTAACATAGGGGGTTAGTGCTATAAACTTCCTCTTAAGTACTGCTTTAGTGGAATTGTACAAATGATATGTTGTGTCCATTTTCATTCAGTTCAAAATACTTCATAATTTACCTTTTGAATTCTTTTTTGATCCATGGGTAACAAAAAAGCATGTGATTTATTTTCCAAATATTTGGAGATTGCCTGGATATCCAGACAATACCAGGATTACTTGATATCAATACCTGGTTTTGATTTCTATTTTAATTCCTGTGTGGTCAGAGAATACACTGTATATGACTTGAATCCTTTTTAATGTATTGAGATTTGTGTTATACCCAGAATATGATCTCTGTTGGCAAATGTTCTGTGTGCCCTTGAGAAGAATGTGTATCCTGCTATAGATGGGTAGAATGTTCTGTAAATGTCAGTCAGGTCAATTGGCTGGGACTGGTGTTCAAGATTTCTGGTTCATTTTTCTGCCTCCTTGATCTATCAATTATTGAGAGGAAGGTGGTGAAATCTGCAACCATAATTGTGGGTTTTCTATTTATCCTTGTGGTTCTGTCAATTTTGGTTTCATGTATTTTGAAGCTTTGTTATTAGGTATAAAAATATTTGTTGAATTGACTCTTTTATCATTATGAAATGGACTGTTTAAAAATCCCTGGTAATATTCTTTGTTGTGAATCTACTTTGTCTAATATTAATACAACCAGTCCAGCTTTCTTTTATTTAATATTAATATGACATATTGTTTTTCACCTTTTTACCTTTAACCCATTTGTGTCTTTATATTTAAAGTGGTTTTCTTACAGACAGCATATAGTTGGATCTCGTTTGCTTTAGCCAATTTGATCTCTCTACCTTTTAATTGGAATGTTTATTTTTATTTAAGTTGATTATTGATATGGTTAGGTTTAAAATCTATAAACTTGCTCTTTGCTTTCTGTTTGTCCCTTGTTCCTCTTTTTCTTCTTTTCTGCCTTCTCTCAGATTATTTTTTATGATCTCATTTTATTTCCCCTCTTCATTTATTCAGATATATTCCTTTTTTCATTTTCATTTTTTGGAGGTTTCTTTAGGGTTCTTGGTATACATCTTTCACTTATCAAAGTCTACCCTGAATAGATATAATTCTATTTTACATATAAGAACCTTAACAAAAGCAGTTTTATTCCCCCGCAGCTTTTTGCTATTGTTATCATATATTGTACTTCCACTTGTATTAAAAACCTCACATTGTTATTTTTGTTTAGTCAATTATTCATTAAAAATATATAAATAAGAAAAAACATTGTATACTTATCCACATAGCTAACATTTTGGTGCTCTCCATGATTTGGGTAGATCCATATTTCTACCTAATATCATTTACCTTCTATCCAAAAGACTCCCTATAATATTTTTTTGTACTGTGGGTCTGCTGGTGATGAATTCTTTCCACCTTTGTGTGTCTGAAAGAGAAGTCCTTTATTTTTTGAAAGATATTTTTGTCATGTATAGAATTCTAGGTAGACAATTTTTCTTTCAGCACTTAAGGATATTTCTCCACTATCCTCTCACTTGAATTTTTCCTGTGAGAAACTCCCTGTCATCTTATCCTTGATCCTCTGTATGTAATGTGCCTTGATTCCCTGGCTGTTTCTAAGATTTTATCTTTCTCGCTGGTTTTGACCATTTTGATTATTATGTGCCTTAGAGCAGTCCTGTTTCTGTTTCTTGTGCTTTTGGTTCTTTGAGCTCCTTGCATTTGTGGCTCTATAGTTTTACAAAATTCGGAATATTTTCAGCCATTATCCCTTCAAACATTTTCTTTTTGTCTCCTCTCCTGCCCTTTGGGGACTATAATTACACACTTATTAGACAGCTTGAAGTGTTCCCCCAGCTCCCTGAAGCTCTGTTCACTACTTTAATCCTTTTTTTCCATTCTGTGTTTCATTTGGGGTGGCTTCTGTCTCTTTGTCTTCAGGTTCATGAGTCTTTTCTTCTGTAATGTCCAATATGCCATTAATCCTTCCCAGTATGTTTTTCACCTCAGCCATTATAGTTTTCACCTCTAGGAGTTCAATTTGCATCTTTTTCATGTTTCACTTTTCTACTTACAATCTTTAGTCTTTCCTCTAGCATTTTAAACATATGCAATATGGTTATAATAACTGATTTAATATCCTTGTGTACAAATTCTATAATCCATGTCAGTTCTGGATTGGTTTTGATTGATTTTTTTCTCTTCCTTATGCTTCTTTGCATTCCTGGTAATTTTTGATTGGGTAACATAAATTGGAATTTTATTTTGTTTGGTGCTGGATATAATTTCTTTTTAAATAAATATTCTTGAACTTTGTTCTGGGATGCAGTTAAGTTACCTAGAAACAGATTGACCCTCTCAGGTTTCCTTTTAAGATTTTTTAGGTGAAACCAGAACAGAGTTTAGTCTAGGGCTAACTTTTCCTACTGTTGAGGCAATACCCTTCTGTATACCTGATGCCCTGTGAATTTCAAGATCCAAAAGGTAAGAATAGGCACTGTTTCCTGCCCTTTATCATCCCTGCTGATTGTTCCCCAGCCTTGAGTAGTTTCCTCACCTGCATGTGTTAATCAGTACTCAGCTGAATGCTGGAGGGAAAGCTTCTTCAGATCTAGAGATTCCTCTCTGCAGCGGTTCATTGTCCAGTACTGTGGACTCCCCTGACTCCCAGCTCCACTTCCTCAACTGCGAGGCTCTGCTGGGTGGGATTCCCCTTCTCTATACCACAACTGGAAGCAAATGAAGTGAACTCTACAATTGCCCCAGCTTATTGCTTAGAAAGATCTGGAAACTCTTTCTGGGCAATAACCTAGGGCAATTGTAGAGTTCACCGCATTTGTTTCCTCTCTCTAGGGTATCACTGCCTTCATTGCCTGATGTCCAAAGTCTTGAAAATTCTTGCTTCGTGTATTTTGTTTGTGTATTTAGTTGTTTCACGTGGGAGGGTAAATCTGCTCCCTGTTATTTCAGCTTGACCAGAAGTAGACGTCTCCTCAAATACTTGCTTAAAGTGAAGAGTGGAGTTTATATAAATGAAAGTATTACCAATTATTGGCCTGACATCATGTGAATATGGCAAAAATCATGGAAGTGCTTTGTAAATGGCCAAAGTTTAGAAAACACAGTACCTGTAAACTCCAAATCATTCACTACATGAGGGAAGTAATTGGGCCAAGAGATGCAGTGAGGCTCACACAATTCCTTAGTGCAAGAAGTAAAACCAAGTTCGTCTTTTCTCTCCGTGTCCAGTATTCCTGCCAATATTCCACTGTTTCAGCTACCCTAAACCTGCTTATTAAAAAGGAGAAATTTCATATTCTTATGAAATATACCTGATCAACTCATAATGCCTTTGCATTTGGAAGCCATAAAAAAAAACAGCCACTGGTTCAATTTATTTGTATCATTATAAAAACTTTTTTTCAACCTCCTTATACACACTTTAGGGACAAAATCGTTCATGTTCCTTCCACTGAAATGAAATACGTTTGTAGTTCACCTGGAAAGGAAAGGATTGCAGTGCCATGTTAAGTGATAGAATCTGACACTGGCTTAAGGCCATCTCCCCTTGTAAACTGGTATTTTTATGAGAAGCAGCACAGGTCAGTTGCCACAGAAAACATACATCTGACCACTCGCCCTCCATCTGCGCAGGTCCTTTAATCTATTAGGCACCATAAGTTTGATCTCCTGGGGCCTTGAAAATTTCCGAGGATCTGTGGAAATATTTGAGGTATGGGGGGAAATTGATTGGTTCTGAATATTAAACAGAAAATCACAAAATTAAAACTAATATTTTTATTTTTAAAAATGCAACATGGGAACCTGTGACTGTAATTTAACTCATATTTCTAAATGCATTTATTTAAATATGGGTGTCAGTTCATTTTAATATGCTGGATATAATGTGAGTGGGAAATTCACAACAGTGCTCAGGGCCACTAAAGGTCCTTAAAATGCCCCATATTTAGCTACTGAAATTCCAGAGAAGTATTCATATCGCTTGTCACCTTTGCTTGGAAATAGTGATGAATTCCACTAGTATATCCAAGTTTAGTTAAGGTTTTTCTTTTTTCATTTTACCAAATGGGAGTGTGGCTTTAGTAATTCCTAATAGATTTGCATTTTTGTTTGTTAAATTTGCTTTGCCTTTGATGCCAGTTCTCAAACAAGATCAGAGAAATCCATTTCCCAACAGAAATAGGTCTTTTTTTCAGTGATCTTCTGTTGAAGACTTGTAACAGGTCTTAATTACCCCATGGCATCAGGAATGCAGTAGCATTTATATTTCTTAATTTTTTTAAACAAAATTAAATCTGCTTCCAACACTCCTTCACCAAGGTTAATGAGAAGTGTGTTTATCAGGGCTTCATCACCACTCTTGGATCTTACAAGAACCCCAGGTTTGCATCATCCAGAAAAACGGAGGATAACCCAGTTGGGGTGGAGTTTTTTCCTTATTTCACAAACCTTTAAGGGTATAAAAAACAACTAGTACTGCTGACAGTCCCTCAAACAATCCTTCATGCCTTCACCAAACTCAGTCAAGGAAACCTTTGCTGGGACCCCCATGTTTAAGCTGCTTGGTTCCTAGTTCCAAAGCACAAAGTCCCTCCCATCTGAGGTTCTGCCACCTCTGGAATATCCCATTGTGGCTGCCTTGTGTCTCTGCCCAGCTTCAGAAAAACCAACCACACTCCAGGGTCAGGCTTCTTTCTTCTTCCACCCACAGAGCACCAAGTCCCCATCTGATTCTCTTTCAGGCAATGTACCCCTTTCCCTTGATGAACGTAGCACAGTGTTTCTCATAGTGTGATCCAAGGAAGGCTGGTGATCCCTGGTACCCCAACACATAATCTACTTGTGCTTTACCAGTTTCAGATGAAAAACAGCATCCAAGCAATTTTGTTCCCATCCACTTCACAAATTGGGAATGTAAGATTAAGTATGACTTGTACAGAAATCCCTTTATCAGGTCATTTATAATAAACCCAAGCTTACCATGAAGCCCCAATGGAATATATACCAAAGAGAATGAGATGAGACAGTTTAAGAAAAGGCTAGTGTAAAAGAAAAGTGGTGGTCTTGTTGGTAGCGCTGAGCATCAACTAATGAGAACTCTTCCAAAGGACTGCCATGGTCTCCTGTAACCATATTATTCATATTGCTCTTTGTTTGTTTCAGCTTCCCCAATGAATAGAGTGCAAAACAGCTGAAGAAGCAGCCACATTGCTCAAAAGAAAATGTTGACACACCTCCAGGGCTTTGAGCATGTGAGATGAAGGGCCCAGCTTTATACCACTTAAAGTGGTAACATGGTTGATGGTAAGTGAACTCATGTAACGAAATCTACTCTTTTTAAAAGCCCCCTGGCACTAGTTCTCAGGAAGATTGTGAGACATTTTAGGAAAGCTGGGAAACATTTTTAAGAGAAGAATGAGTTTAGTCAGTAGGATGAAAGCTATCTTGTAAAAGCTTAAATTCACACCTCTTTTCCCATGGTAAACCTTCCCAGGAACACTCAAATTCTGCCTAAGACATTACAGAAGTATAGGTATATTCCTTTTCTTCCAGATATTAAGGTAACTAATAGGATCTGATATCAAGAATCATAGACTACCTGCAGAGCAATGCACTACAACCAAGAACAAGATGCTTTAAATGCTGCCTGAGAGCTTTCTCTTCAGTTCCCTAGCAAAGCAGCACCACAGCAGTCTCTGTAACTGCTTTTACCTTTTTAATCTATCCTATGCAATTAACACCTCATCCCAACTCTGTTGTCTATACTTGACTCTTTAGCACTTTATTTTGTCAGTATAAAATACAGTTAATTATCACATTGTCTTCTCACTAATTGCTATTTGAGATTATTTTGTTTCCCTAACTAAATTTGAAACATCTTATGAACAAAAAGTATTGAAACTCTTTGGCATACCATAATAACTAAAGTAGGAATACATACCTAATAGCTATACAGTTATACAATCAATAATTACTTGACTCTTCGGTTTAAACCACACATCAAAAATAAACAAAACTGGGGCTTCCTAGGTGGCACAGTGGTTAAGAATCCACCTGCCAATGCAGGGGACACGGTTTGATCCCTGCTCCAGGAAGATCCCACATGCTGCAGAGCAGCTAAGCCCACGTGCCACAACTATTGAGCCTGTGCTTTAGAGCCCGTGAGCCACAACTATTGAGCCCATGTACTGCAACTACTGAAGCCCACACGCCTAGAGCCCATGCTCCACAACAAGAGAAGCCACGGCAATAAGGAGCCCACGCACCACAACGAAGAGTAGCCCCTGCTCGCCACAACTAGAGAAAGCCCACACACAGCAACGAAGACCCAATGCAGCCAATAAATAAATAAATAAATAAATAATTTTTTTAAGAAATAAAACTGCATTGTTTTTTAGGTCTTCTTCCCCTCAAAATTACATATAGCCTCAGAGGTACTACAAAATACTAGATTATTTGTTGTGAAATCTGTTTTTTTCTTTTAAAAGTCCCTTTTAGAAAATACCGGTCAGGAAAGTGTAGTACACCCGGAGAGATGGTGGCATCACAGGAGAGCAAAACTAAAATGGACTTTCTCATAGAAGTGGAATTGTTTTAGTTCCAATTTGAGTTCTTAAATTGGATTGATTCACTTAAGAAGAATAGAATCATTTCACAGGCCTGTGTGGAAGAGTTAAATTTGGGGGCAGGTGAAAGGCTAACCATACAAAGAACAAGACCCAGGTCAAAGGTCTTCCGAGGGAGAGACTTCCTCACTCTGCCTGATGAAGCCCTTAATGTCTGTCACAACCTTCAAAGCACAGAAAAGGGCACAGCCCCGCACAGGCCGCTGGTCCTATCAGCTCTGTGACTGGAGGCCAGATCACTGAATTGCAGGCAGATGACCTCAGTTGCTGACTGAAACTGTCGGGCTCACTTTTCGGTGTCTTAGAATCCTTTTGTGAATAACCGGAGTCTCCTTCCTTCCCTTCCTGTCTGGTTTGCATCACTGACAAATTCCACTTTTCCTCTCTTGAGAAAGACATTCTTCCTGGGCCCAGCCCCTGTGGAAGAACACAAACCACTCCAAGATGAGCTGGAATGCGGCCCTCATCATAAAACAATGGTAAGTGGTTGAGATAAAGGATCCAATAAAGCAGCTGGAAGGAGAAAAAGGCAGAAAGAATGTGTGCCTTCTTGTGGAGCAATACTCCCCATCTATCAGCTGAAAAGGAAATCTGGGACATGGCTTAAAGTTTTCATTAAAATGCAGTAGGGCATCAGGAAGTCGGATTCGGACCAACAATGAGATATTTTTCTTACAGTTCCTTTCCTCTGATCAGCCTCGCTGTGGGCTTCAAAGTTCTCTCTCGGACCACATTCAGTGAAGTTGCTTTTTCTCCTCTCTTTGATTGAACCCGGAGCTTTGGGAAGGGCAGTGAAGTAAGCCGAAATGAAATTGCCAAACTTATGGTTCTCAGGTAAATGAGATTTTCTCTAATGCTTACCAACTGTCACCAGGTCAGATGGATTTTTCTGCTTGAAGTCCCTTGATGCATTAATTTCTCCGCCGTCTTAGGGTATCCTTCTGAAAGCAACCCCAGCAGTCATAAAAACATAAAAAGAAAATGCAAAGCATAACTGGTACACAAAAGGACAGTAAGGAATAAAAAGAGAGGAGCGGGCAGGAGGAAAGGTCTCTAGGCAAGCATGTTGTGTGCTTGGTCTTTGATTCAGAGGGCAATTCACACAGCTCTACTCAGACCTACCAGGAAATGGCATGAGGTCAGTCAAACAAAAAATCTAAAAAGCAGCTGCATGAGCTCATTTCTTTCTTTCTTTTTAAAATGTATTTATTTATTTATTTTTGGCTGT